>NC_133743.1:3507094-4254937 GCF_048934315.1 Petromyzon marinus
TTGTGTATCTGCCTTTGTGTCTGTGCTCGGATTTGTTTCTCTGTGCTGTCTCTGCCTGTGTGTAGGTCTTTGTGCTTCCGAATGTTTGCTGCCGTGCTCCACTTTGCTCTATGCATACCTCATGCTAAAATGTCCCATTGTCTCTCAGCCTTGCCTTCTCTGCCTATTTAAGGCGACTTCACTGTGTGCTTGTACCTGTGCTGGTCCACTCTACTTGAATGTCTGTGTGTGTGTGCCGTCTGTATCTTAAATTTCATACTTAACTTGCAATTTAGCAATCTTTGAAATAACGTAATCAACCAGGCTATGCGTTAATTGTGTTTTGACCGACCGTCTGTGTTGCTTTATATGGTTTCCAAATTCTGCTAAACTCCGTTTGGTATGCTTCTCTCTCTGTGTCCCCTATTGTGACGGTGTTAGTTCCCCCTACTTGGGTGTCTGTGTATACATCTGGGGTTATGTGTTTCCCCTCTCTCGTAAATTTAGCTCTTCTGTACCTGATGATGGCTGCTTGTGTTGCAACCGAAACGTCGTACGCTATTATGTTATTTTATTATTTCTTATTTATACTTGACTTTACCGGAAAAAAACAAAGATTAAGCTTGATTCCATCTATCACTCGGCTTTAAGATTTACATTGAACTGCCCATATAGGATTCACCACTGTGATCTCTACATTGGGTCAAACTTAACATCAATTAATGTTCGACGGCTTGTGCACCAGATTTTATTTATTCACGATGTACTTACAACAAAATCCGAAGACTACCTGCTGGATCTCCTCTCCGTTTCAAAGAACAAATTTGACCTGAGGTCTTTGCTCATTTACCAGCTTCACATTCCCTATTGCCGTACAAAAACTGGAGGAAGGGCCTTTGCTATTGATGCCCCCAGGGTCTGGAATGCTATTGCCAATAAACTGCAACTTGAATCGCTACCAATGAGATCTTCTCTCAAAACTGCTCTAGAGGAGTTGTACACCCCTAGCTGCCACTGCTATTCATTGGCGTAAAATAAAATGTTTCGCTCCGGATGACGCTACAAGTATTATCTGTATTTTTGATTTAGCGTCATGTCACCAAGGTATTCACACCCCGTTCACCCGTGCCCTTGAGCGTGACGTCACGTCTGTCTGGGTCACTTCCGTCATCTGTTCAAGTACAATCCTTATTTGGGCAAAGCTACACCCAGTGACTGGCGGTTCATTAACATAATATATTCGTGAAAGCCGTCGCGAGTTTATTGCTATGGGTTCGGTACCCACGCCCCATCCCTCCACGTATGGGACGGGTTCATTAACATAATATATTTAAGTTTCAGTTTTTTCAGTTTATTTATTTTGGTATAGCCCTGTGAGCCATTCGGCTCTTGAATCAGGTGCAACCACAACAAACAAAAGACAAAAAACACGAACAAGAAAACATCTTAAAGTGATTATGTGACTGTGGAAACAGAAAATCCATGAAAAAAACCCAGCAAAATATTCCTGAAAAAAGCACCGTACACCAACGTTGTGTGCAAAAAATCACAGTGGGATGCAAGCCAAACAACAACAACCACAAGAAAACTTAGATTAAGGCCATCAGTCTAACTCCGTACTACAACAAAACAAACATGTCCAAACCAAAAAACTTTTCGAAATCACCAAAAAATAAAGCCATAATTGCAACGTAACAGTGATCATAGGGACTGTGACCGAATTTTTACAATAAACTACATAAATAACATGTAACACACAAATCCTAGAGCCATAGCTGGCTGCACAACAACAGAAGCATCAGTCGGAGTATCAAGTTTTTCAATGCACCTTTAAGATCAGCACGCTAAATCAAAATACAGATAATACTTTGCAGCGTCATCCGGAGCGAAACATTTTATTTTACGCCAATGAATAGCAGTGGCAGCTCGGGGTGTACAACTCCTCTCGAGCAGTTTTGAGAGAAGATCTCATTGGTAGCGATTCAAGTTGCAGTTTATTAGCAATAGCATTCCAGACCCTGGGGGCATCAATAGCAAAGGCCCTTCCTCCGGTTTTTGTACGGCAATAGGGAATGTGAAGCTGGTAAATGAGCGAAGACCTGAGGTCAAATTTTTTCTTTGAAACAGAGAGGAGATCCAGCAGGTAGTCTGCGGATTTTTTTGTAAGTACATCGTGAATAAATAAGATCTGGTGATTTAAGTTACAGAGCCGCTCATTGTGGGAGGAGAGTGTTAGCGTACCCCGCAAGTGACGTCATGTAACCTCCTGCTGCCGCGTGACGTCACGAGGTAACAGGAAGTTTCCGCTCCGCCTGTGCATTGAAATCCGAGGTGAGAAATTCTCATCGCGGTAGTGGTGGTGGTTGTGGTGGTTGTGGAGGTGGTGGTTTTGGTGGTTGTTGTTTACCGAGGTAGAGCCTCGCTCTCTCTCGTTGGGATGTAAATTGAGTAGCAGCGAGCAAGGAAGCGATGTCCAGTCTGGAACTTTACAACGCGGGGCCTTGCCTCCTGCCCTCGCCTGATCGCGTTTGCTTCAATTCTCTCGCTTAAGTTTAATTTGTCTTCACACGGCTCGCCACTTTGTAACTTGGATTTCATTTAAATATTCGTACAGTTTTTTTTTTACCAGGCCAAGCCAGCTTGGGCTGCTATACCGCTCTTGTTTTCAGAAGCGACCTGCCCACACCAACAACAACAACAAGGTGAGGCTTAGAGGCGCGGCGGCGTTCACTCTGGGCACGCGGCGGCGCTCACTCGAAGCGTGGTGGCGTTCCCTCTGCATGTGGAGTGGGGACAACCGGGGGATCCGGAGGGAAATCCACTCGACCACGGGGGGAGAGAGAGTACGCAAACTCCAAATATACAGCAGGCGTCAGGGTCGGGAACGAACCCACAACTTCCTGTATGCCAAGAGAGGCAGTTAACATTTCACCACGGGGAGATAGAGAGACCCGCAGCCTCGGCGATGTTGATTGATTTTCAATGAATTACTTGGTGGAGTAAGGAAGCATTAATACTGACCGAATGAAGGTGGCCAGGCATTGGTCTGGACCAGTGGTTCTTAACCTTGTTGGAGGTACCGAACCCCACCAGTTTCATATGCGCATTCACCGAACCCCTCTTTAGTGAAAAATAAAATGTGATTTTTTTCAAATTCAAGACATAGATATGTTTTTTACTGGTACACAAAATGAGCCGTGCATGAACATTACCTTGTTCAAAGAATAAAACCAACACAATGCATAAACTCACCACAAATTACATACCTGGAAATCAATGTGACTTCTGCTGTTGCCTTTGAGAGATCAGTTCAGATATGCGTGGCTTCACCTTGGCAAGTGCCACTCTCATGTCATTTTCACAGCAAAGTCTGTTCCTTTTCTTCGTTTTTATGTCCAGCATCCTCGAAAAGGATTGCTCACAAAGATATGTTGTAACAAATGGTATAAAAAAATCCAGGGCTTTCTTAGCAATAACTGGATACTTGTTCATTTGTCGACACCAAAACGTTGAGAGCGTTGTTCTGAAGAGTTGCTGTTGAACCTGGCTCTGCTGAATTTCAATGATTTCGTCGAGGAATTCATCATTGACATCTGCTGTTTCAACAGCAAACGTGAACGGCTGTCTCACCCATGCTGGATATGACTCTCTTGTAGGGAAATATCCGTCGAGAGACTTTGCAAGCTCATCTAAGTGCGTGGCAATTGTTTGCTTCAGTTCCGTGGATACAGAAATATCTCCGATCCCAGACACATCTTCGATCTTACTTGCACAGTCGTCCAGAAGCGGGAAGTTTGCGAAGTTATTGTTCTCTGTTCGTCGTTTCCATAACGGTAGCTTTTTTTGAAAAGCCTTCAGGTGTTCTTCCGCTTCCATGATATTGACTCCACCACCCTGCATCTGCTGATTGAGATGATTGAGAGCTGCGAATATATCAGCCATGTACGCTAAAATGAGAATGAACTCAGGATTTTTGAAGCAATCTGCATGGCAGTGTTGGTGCTCTTGCAAAAACAGGGCTAATTCCACACGCATGGCAAAAATACGATTCAGCACCTGTCCCCGGGATAACCACCGAATATTAGAATGGAGCAGAAGTACCTCAAATTCAGAGCCCATTTCTTTACACAGCTCACTGAAGATGCGGTGCCTCAGAGCACTTTTTCGCACATAGTTCACACATTCCACCACAGTTTTTAATACTTCTGTCATTTTTGGAGGTAAGGTTTTTGTTGCCAACGCATGCCTGTGCAGAATACAATGCGTCACAATGATGTGTGGTGCATCGGCCTTTACTAGCGCACCAAAACCAGACTTTCTTCCCAGCATGACTGGAGCTCCGTCCGTACAAACTGCAGAAACCATATCCCATGAAAGATTGTTGTCTCTGAAGAAGTCATCCACAAGCTTCTTCACATCGGCTGCCTTCGTTGTTGTTGTAAGAGGCTTACAAAATAAAAACTCTTCTTTTATCATGTCGTCTTTCACATAGCGTACAAAAACAGCAAGCTGGCTTAGATCAGAAACGTCTGTGGTTTCGTCGAGTTGAAGGCTGAATTTTGCCGGGCTTAAAATCAGATCCGCGACTACTTGAGCCAAGATGTCTTTACTCATGTCTTCTATTCTGTCACTGACGGTGTCATTTGAAAGGGGAATTTGGGATCATTTACCTTCGGCCGCTGTTCCGAGTATCAGATTCGCCATCTTTAATGCAGCTGGTTTCACAAGTGTTTCACCAATGGTGTGTGGCTTGCCCTGCTTTGCGATCAGGTAAGCAACTTCGTACGATGCTGTCAGGATCGGTTTGTTAACAGGTACAAATCCAAGAGCAGGCAGAGTGGCCCTTTAATCGAATCTGGCTCTCTTCACCCTGAATTCAGCAAGTGTTGTGTTCTTGTATTCCCCATCTCCATGCAGCTTCAAGAAGTGTTCCTTTAGTTTTGCCGGTGCAAGACTAGAGTTGCTCAACTTGGCGTTGCAAATCATACAGATAGGACGCTCACTCCCATCACATTCCGTGATACATGAGAATCCATGTTCTACATATTCGTCCGACCACTTTCTTCTTTTGCCCGACATAGTTAGTATGGATAAAATATTAAAGAAATCACACGACGTACGACAACAACAGTCACACGTTGACTACTGAGTACGCACTAAATTCCCCGCAGCGCTGATTGGCCAAGCAGTGTAGCATGATCATCTGCAGCCAGTGATGGCCAAGCGGGCCGTGTGTGTCATCACAAATTTACACAATAATTCAAGTGTGTCCGGACCTCCGTGGCGGGGGCTCTGCTGAACCCCTGAGATCGACTCACCGAACCCCTGGGGTTCGATCGAACCCAGGTTAAGAACCACTGGTCTGGACACACCACCACCTGTGAACCATGCCAGTGTGTGACAGCGTCAAGTTTGTGTTTGCAGTAAAGTCTATTAACTATGTTGAACACGGAGGTTCTATCAAAACAATAGTTTGTTTTTGCTTTCCTCTGGAACTCTTTGTAAGAATGGAAACAGTAAAGAAGTTAACACAGCACACACATGCAGCTGAAGTCAGATCCGTTCATCCCAGCATTCAAGGACATCGTGAGCCTGGCTGACTTTACACCTCTAAGTTGCGATTGAGCATTAATTTATGCATTTCTGCATAACACAAATAGTTTTATTTTAAACACCTTTTGCTATGTCAGTTGAATTTAGCTTTTACAAATATTCCATTTGTAGCCAGACAGCCGAAATTGTGTGCTCGGATTTTTGGGTTAACATTCATTTTGAAGATACTAGTGCTTCCAGGCATGTTTATGACCATTCGCCCTCTAATTGTGTGCCATAACAGCCCATGTGATAAATTTGGGACACTATTTCACTATATCATGAATATATGAATAAGTATAGACGTGTAAGTCACGTGTGACTGTGTGTATATGCATTCCTCTGTGCATCGATACTGACGTGTAGATGGTGTGGATATAATTTTTTTCTGTTGGCAGCTGTCGCTTCCTATGTTGCTTCCTCTGCAGAATTGGTCTGATGGAGCAAAGGCACTCGGCGAGGCTTGGTACAACAAGGCAACAATGCGACCGGTGTGCATACAGCACGGATCGGACTGGACATTTGACACGGCACCAGAGAACTCACACGGGAGAGAAACCCTTCAAGTGCACTGAGTGTGAGAAGGCATTTTCACAGTCATCTGCTCTTAAAAAACACCAGAGAACACACACAGGAGAGAAACCCTTCAAGTGCAGTGTGTGTGGGAAGGCATTTGCAGATTCATCTACTCTTGTAATACACCAGAGAACTCACACAGGAGAGAAACCCTTCAAGTGCACTCCGTGCGGGAAGGCGTTTTCAGATTCATCTACTCTTCATGTACACCAAAGAACTCACACGGGAGAGAAACCCTTCAGGTGCAGTGTGTGTGGGAAGTCGTTTGCACGTTCATCTACTCTTGTAGCACATCAGAGAACACACACGGGAGATAAACCCTTCAAGTGCAGTGTGTGTGGGAAGGTGTTTGCACGTTCATCTACTCTTGTAGAACACCAGAGAACACACACGGGAGATAAACCCTTCAAGTGCACTGTGTGTGGGAAGGCATTTTCACATCCATCTGCTCTTAAAAAACACCAGAGAACACACACAGGAGAGAAACCCTTCAAGTGCAGTGTGTGTGGGAAGGCATTTTCACAGTCATCTACTCTTGTAACACACCAGAGAACACACACGGGAGAGAAACCCTTCAAGTGCACTCCGTGTGGGAAGGCGTTTGCAGATTCATCTACTCTTGTAATACACCAGAGAACTCACACAGGAGAGAAACCCTTCAAGTGCACTCCATGCGGGAAGGCGTTTTCAGATTCATCTACTCTTCATGTACACCAGAGAACACACACGGGAGAGAAACCCTTCCAGTGCAGTGTGTGTGGGAAGGCGTTTTTACGTTCATCTACTCTTGTAGCACATCAGAGAACACACACGGGAGATAAACCCTTCAAGTGCAGTGTGTGTGGGAAGGCATTTGCACATTCATCTACTCTTGTAGAACACCAGAGAACACACACGGGAGATAAACCCTTCAAGTGCACTGTTTGTGGGAAGGCATTTTCACATCCATCTGCTCTTAAAAAACACCAGAGAACACACACAGGGGAGAAACCCTTCAAGTGCAGTGTGTGTGGCAAGGCATTTTCACAGTCATCTACTCTTGTAGGACACCAGAGAACACACATGGGAGATAAATCCTTCAAGTGCACTGTGTGTGGGAAGGCATTTTCACATCCATCTGCTCTTAAAAAACACCAGAGAACACACACGGGCAATAAACCCTTCAAATGCACTGTGTGTGGGAAGGCATTTTCACATCCATCTGCTCTTAAAAAACACCAGAGAACACACACAGGAGAGAAACCCTTCAAGTGCAGTGTGTGTGGGAAGGCATTTTCACAGTCATCTACTCTCGTCACACACCAGAGAACACACACGGGAGAGAAACCCTTCAGGTGCACTCTGTGTGGGATGGTGTTTGCACGGTCACCACATCTTCAAAGACACCAGAGAACACACAAGCATCAGAAAATCTACAAGGAGTGGAGTCTGAAATCAGCTTGTGAAAGTCAAAGTGCCGCAATGAGCCCATCCTTCATCAAGCAAGAACCGGAAGGAAATCCCAGCATGGACACTTTTAAAGGTATCAAGGTGAAATATGAAGAGGTGAAGGTGAAATGTGAAGAAGTGATGGTGAAGAGCGAAGAAGTGAGGGTCAAATGTGAAGATGATGATTCAACTCCGAAATCAGACCTTCACGTCGATTTAGGTAACGTGAAGCAGGAGGAGAATTCTGACTGTGAGGCAGAGCGAGGCAGCTCCCTGCAGTTTGTGGAAGTCGAGGTGTGGGTGGACTTCCTCCGAGACAATACAAACTTAAATGGAAACCCGGTAGATGTGTAAGCTTGAGACAATGTCACTCCAATAGATGCACCTTTGTCACAGGCCTTTAATGACAAGAATATGAAGTTGAACACTCAATTCCTAGGTTCAACCTGCAGGGGTAAGAGCGGCCAGTCTTTGTGGACCTGTGGGATGGGTAGATTTCTAACCAGGAGCGAGAGCCAAAAAGCTCCCAAGCATTCACTGTTATCAATTGCATTTATATTGTACTTGCTTAATTGCATCGGCAATTTGTAGTTTTGTATCTTATCTCGTCTCAAACACTCAGAGCACCCTCAAGTAGCAGCTGCCCCTGTGGCACAAGGTGGTGGCCCTGTAAACAGCCTGCATGTGGACAAGAGCCTGTCAATAGGGGGTGATGATCTTAGTTGTGGAGTTTGTTGGTAATCTTTGGAATTTGCTCAATTTTGACCCGGACGCCAGCATGCAATGGCCTACTGGTTTTGAATGGCGCAATAGTATGTTGTACATTCACTGTTATGCAGATGATGCGAATTTTTTAAAAATAGCTTCTTGTTAATGCGATGTAACCTGATGCAGTATATTTCAGTGCAGTAATTAGATTTTGTTAATATTCCTGTCAATAATTTAGAATGAGCACGTCTGATTGTGTGTGTACATGTGACATTTTATTTATAAGGCTCAAACATTGAATACGTGATGTTAGGACAAAGTGTGTGTTTTGGAAGTTACCTGTACAGTTAACTCAGGTGAGACTCATTGTTCTTGTGATATAGGTCAAATGGTATTTTTGTGTTTCAGGAAGCATCTCCCTCTGGAGAAACTCATTGTCTTTGAAATAGGGAGCACACTCGGATCATTCATCAGTTACAAGGCATACCTCTAAAAAGTTACACGTAGAGGAGATACATTCTCTACAACACGAATTCTAATTTTGTATTACGTGTTGACGTAGATTTTGTCGAACTAGGACTAGAAATGCTCCTTGCTGATTAATGTCTGGATGTTCACAACCATGGGTTGATGCAAGCCTGACCGCCTTCGGCGCCCCTCACAACCATTTATGGCCTTTAGCCAGGAAAGTCACTAAAAAAATTGCACATGAACGAAGCATTCACGCAAGCTTCCGATGCTCTGTTTTGAGGTTTTAAAATGAAATAACTTTGAATTGTATATTTTTCTGAATTATATAATTATATTTCTACATTAAAAGCACCAACGCCAACACTGAAACACCAACGTTTTAAACGCCAAACCTTAAATCCCATCCCTTAAACATCAACACTTATACATCAACCCTTAATCGCCAACCCTTAAACACCAACCCTTAAACGTGAAACCTTAAACACCAACCCTTAAATGCCAACTAATAAAAGTCAACCCTTACATGCTAACACCTAAACACCATCCCTTAAACAGGAACACCCTTAAACGCCAACACTGAAACAGCAATCCTGACACGCCAACCCTTAAATATCAACCATTAAACACCAACCCTTGAACGCGAACTTTCTAATGCCAACCTTTGAACGCCAACCCTTGAACGCCAACACTGAAACACCAATGCTTTAAACGCGAAACCTTAAACGCCAACCCTGAAACGCCAACTCTGAAACGCCAACCCTTAAAACGCAAACCATTAAACACCAAACCTTAAACGTGAACCCTTATACACCAACCTTATACACCAACCCTTAAGCGCCAACCCTTAGAAGCCAACAAGAAAACACCAACCCTTAAACGCCAACCCATGAACGCCAACCCATTAACGCCAACCCATGAACGCCAACCCTTAAAACGCAAACCCTGAAACATCAAACCTTAAACGCCAACCATTACATGCAAACCCTTAAACGGCAACACTTAAACACCAACCATTCAACGCGAACCCTTTTAAACGCCAACCTTTAAACGGCAACCCTTAAACACCAACCCTTAAATGCCAACACTTAAATGCCAACATCTAAACACCATCCTTTAAACAGCAACACCTTTACACGCCAAAACTAAAACGGGAATCCTGAAACGCTAACCCTTAAACATCAAGCCTTAAACGCCAACCCTTAAACACCAACCCTTAAACGCCAACCATTAAACACCAACCCCTAAACGCAAAACCCTTAAACGCCAACCCTTAAACACCAACCTTTAAATGCTAACCCTTTAACGCCCAACCCTTAAACACCAACTCTTCAAATACCAACCCTTAAACGCCAACCCTTAAACGCTAACTGTTAAATACCAACCTTTAAACGGCAACTTTTAAGCAAAGCACCAAAGCTTAAAAGCAAAACCTTAAACATACCCCTTAACGTTGATTTGAAGCTTTCGTGACTGTAGAAATCCATACTCTTTGGTTCTTTCGGTAAAGTCAAATACGTATAACAAAATACCTGCGTGACTTTACCAAAAGAACCGAAAAGTATATAACCCTTAACGCCAACCCTTTAACACCAACCCTTAAACACCAACCCTTAAACGTCAACCCTTAAACGCCAAACCTTAAACACCAAATCTTAAACGTGAACCATTATACGCCAACCCTTAAAAGCAAACCCTTAAACACCAACCCTTAAACAGCAACCTTTAAGCACCAACGCCTAAACGCCAGCCCCTTAACGCCAACACTTAGACACCAACCCTTAAACGCAAACCCTTAAAACGCAAACCCTTGTGTTTAAGGATTTACGTTCAAGGGTTGCCTCTTAAAAGCAAAACCTTAAACATAATCCTTAACCTTGATTTGAAGCTTTCGTGACTGCAGGAATCCATACTCTTTGGTTCCTTCGGTAAAGTTATGTAGGTATAAAAAAAAACCTACGTGACTTTACCAAAATAACCAAAGGGTATAAAACCCTTAATGCCAAGCCTTGAACGCCAACCCTTAAACAGTAACCGTTAAACACCAACACTTAAGCGTCAAACCTTATACGACAACGCTTAAACATCAACCATTAAACACAAATCCTTAAACGCAAAATCTTAAACGCGAACCATTCAACGCCAACCCTTAATCGCCAACCATTAAACGCCAACCCTTAAACGCCAACCTTTAAGCACACCCTTATATGCCAACACATAAATGTCAAACCTTATACGACAACGCTTAAACGTCAAACATTAAACACAAACCCTTAAACACCAAATCTTAAACGCGAACCATTATACGCCAACCCTTAAACGCCAACCCTTGAACGCCAACCCTTAAACGCAAACCCTTGTGTTTAAGGATTTACTTTCAAGGGTTGCCTCTTAAAAACAAAACCTTAAACATAATCCTTAACCTTGATTTGAAGCTTTCGTGACTGCAGGAATCCATACTCTTTGGTTCCTTCGGTAAAGTTGCGTAGGTATAAAATAAAATACCTACGTGACTTTACCAAAATAACCAAAGTGTATATAACCCTTAACGCCAACCCTTAAACACCAACTCTTAAACACTAACCCTTTAGCACAAAGCCTTAAACGCAAACCCTTGTGTTTAAGGATTTTCCTTTAAAGGTTGCCTTTTAAACGCTAACCCTTAAACACAACCCTAAAACGCCAACCATTAAACACCAAATCTTAAACACGAACCATTATACGCCAACCCTTAAAAGCCAACCCTTAAACGCCAACCCTTAAGCGCCATTCATTAAACACAAACCATTGCACACCGACCCTTTAAGACTTAACCCTTAAACGTCAACTCTAATATACCAACCCATTAACGGCAAACTTCAGGCACCAACCCTTAAAAGCCAACCCTTAAACGCCAACCCTTAAACGCCAACCCTTAAAACACAAACCCTTAATCGTCAACCTTTATAAAAACACTCCCTTAAACGCCAATCTCTTTAACGCCAAACCTTAAACGCCAACCGTTTAACGCAAACCCTTAAACACCAAAACCTAAACGCCAACCATTAAACAAGCCCTTTTAAACCCCAACATTTTTAACCCCTACCCTTATGAACACCAACCCTTAAATGCCAAACCTTAAACGCCAACCCCTTAAACACCACCCCTTTAACGCCAACCGTTAAGCACCAACTTTTAAACACCAACTCTTAAACGCCAACCGCTGAAAGTGAACCAAATGCCAACCTTTATATTTATAAAAAAAGCTTAAACACCAACCCTTAAACGCCAAACCTTTAACGCCAACCCTTAAACGCAAACCCTTGTGTTTAAGGATTTACGTTTAAAGGTTGCTTTTTAAACGCCAACCATTATACACTAACCCTTAAACACCAAATCTTTAACGACAACCGTAAAACGCCAAACACTAAACACAAACCATTAAACACCAACCCTTTAAACTAACCCTTAAACGCCAACCCTAAAGCACCAACGTTTAAACGCCAAACCTTTAACGCCAACCCGTAAACGCCAAACCTTAAAACACAAACCCTTAATCGCCAAGCTTTATAAAAACACTCCCTTAAACGCCAACCCCTTAAACGCCAACCGTGAAACACAAACCCTCTTAAACCCCAACCTTTTTAAACCCACACCCTTTTAACCCCTACCCTTATGAACACCAACCCTTTAACGCCAACCCTTGAACGCCAACTCTTGAACGCCAACCCTTTAACGCCAACCCCTAAGCACCAACCCTTAAACACCAAACTCTTAAATTCCAACCGCTGAAAGTCAACCAAATACCAACCTTTAGAAAAAACACAAGCTTAAACACCAACCCTTAAATGCCAAACCTTTAACGCCAAACCTAAAACACCAACCCCTTAAACACCAATCTTTTAACGCAAACCCTTTAACACCAACTCTTGAACGCAAACTGTTAAACTCCAACCCTTAAACACAAACCATTAATCGCCAAACCTTTAACACAAACTCTTGAACGTAAACCCATAAACACAATCCTTCAAAGACAACTCTTAAACGCCAACCCTTAAAACACAAACCCTTAAATGCAAACCCTTAAAATCCAACCATGAAACAAATCCTTTTAAACCCTAACCCTTATAAACACCAACCCTTAAATGCCAAACCTTTAACGCCAACCCTTAATCGCCAAACCTTAAACGAAATCCATTGTGTTCAAGCGTTTGCGTTTAAGAGCCCACCATTAAACGCAAACCCTTAAACCCAACCCTTAAATACGAAGTCTTAAACGCCAACACTTGAACACAACCCTTTCACGCCAACCCTTAAAAGCCAACTATTAAACAAATCCTGCTAAACTCCAACCCTTATAAACATCAACCCTTAAACGCCAAACCTTAATCGCCAACCCTTAAACGAAAACAATTGCGCTTAAGCGTCTGCGTTTAAGAGCCCACCATTAAATGCAAACCCTTAAATGCAAACCCTTAAACGCAAACCCTTGTGTTTAAGGATTTACGTTTAAGTGTTGGCCTTTAAACGCAAACCCTTAAACATAATCCGCAGGAATCCATACTCTTTGGTTCTTTCAGAAAAAAATCACGTACAGCGAGAGAAAAACGTATTTGATCCCCTGCTGATTTTGCACGTTTGCCCACTGACAAAGAAATGATCTCTCTATAATTTTAATGGTAGGTTATAAATTGATTTGCATTTTGATGAGGAAAATAAGTATTTGACCCCTCTGCAAAACATGACTTAGTACTTGGTGGCAAAACCCTTGTTGGCAATCACAGAGGTCAGACGTTTCTTGTAGTTGGTCACCAGGTTTGCACAAATCTCAGGAGGGATTTTGTCCCACTCCTCTTTGCAGATCTTCTCCAAGTCATTAATATTTCGAGGCTGACGTTTGGCAACTCGAACCTTCAGCTCCCTCCACAGATTTTCTATGGGATTAAGGTCTGGAGACTGGCTAGGCCACTCCAGGACCTTAATGTGCTTCTTCTTGAGCCACTACTTGTTGCCTTGGCCGTGTGTTTTGGGTCATTGTCATGCTGGAATACACATCCACGACCCATTTTCAATGCCTTGGCTGAGGGAAGGAGGTTCTCACCCAAGATTTGACGGTACATGGCCCAGTCCATCGTCTCTTTGATGTGGTGAAGTTGTCCTGTCCCCTTAGCAGAAAAACACCCCCAAAGCATAATGTTTCCACCTCCATGTTTGACGGTGGGGATGGTGTTCTTGGGGGCATATGCAGCATTCCTCCTCCAAACACGGCGAGTTGAGTTGATGCCAAAGAGCTCCATTTTGGTCTCATCTGACCACAACACTTTCACCCAGTTGTCCACTGAATCATTCAAATGTTCATTGGCAAACTCCAGACGGGCATGTATATGTGCTTTCTTGAGCAGGGGGACCTTGCAGGCGCTGCAAGATTTCAGTCCTTCACGGCGTAGTGTGTTACCAATTGTTTTCTTTGTGACTATGGTCCCATGTGCCTTGAGATCATGGACAAGATCCTCCCGTGTAGTTCTGGGCTGATTCCTCACCGTTCTCATGATAATTGCAACTCCACGAGGTGAGATCTTGCATGGAGCCCAGGCCGAGGGAGATTGACAGTTCTTTTGTGTTTCTTCCATTTGTGGATAATCGCACCAATTATCACCTTCTAACAAAGCTTCTTGTCAATGGTCTTGTAGCCCATTCCAGCCTTGTGTAGGTCTACAATCGTGTCCCTGACATCCTTGGAGAGCTCTTTGTTCTTGGCCATGGTGGAGAGTTTGGAATCTGAGTGATTGCTTCTGTGGACAGGTGTCTTTTATACAGGTAACAAGCTGAGATTAGAAGCACTCCCTTTAAGAGTGTGCTGCTAATCTCACCTCGTTACCTATATAAAGACAACTGGGAGCCAGAAATCTTTCTGATTGAGAGGGGATCAAATACTTATTTCCCTCATTAAAATGCAAATCAATTTATAACATTTTTGACATGCGTTTTTCTGGATTTTTTTGTTGTTATTCTGTCTCTCACTGTTCAAATAAACTTACCATTAAAATTATAGACTGATCATTTCTTTGTCAGTGGGCAAACGTACAAAATCAGCAGGGGATCAAATACGTTTTTACCTCATTGTATGAGTCTGTTGACCTTCATTCGCACCGTACGTAGGCAACCGTGCTAATCGGAGGTGCGAATGTGCTGATGTCCACACCCAACAAAAGCACGCACAAATTTCGATTTAAAGCTTTCGGGACTGCAGGGATTCATCTTGGTTTTTTCGGTAAAGTATTTCCGACAGCTCTGTTTCTTCACCTCAGGACGGCTTCTTGTGTTGTGGCCAAAACGTCGTGAGAATTTTGTAATGTTTTATTTTTATTATTTTATTATTTCCCTTCTACGTGACTTTACCGAAAGAACCAAGAAGATCACGCACAAATTGTATAGCGTACACAAGTTCCTAGGTGGGTTGTTACAGGATCGCAAAAGCAAGAGAGGTGGTGGCTTCAATCCAACAGTGGATTGACAAAAAGGCTCATAATTATGTTGGTCTTATGAACATATTGAGGCTGTAGTGTGACACCCGCTTTGAGTGGGTGAGGCTGAGGTTTGGTTATGAGCTTCTCGATACCACGTATTTAGAACGAACTTTTTTTTATTATTCCACATTTTTTGCATCACTCACAATTTACATCATCATCACCGGTCCTGTCATAGGATAATGATAGTGATGATTACGAAAGAAAAATAAGTTTCGATTAACGTTCCCTCACTTAAAGTCGCATTTTTCAGAAACGTTATCGAGGAGTGACTGTAAATGCAATGGATGGCTTCATGAACAAATCTGTGATAAACCACGTCAAGTTTTAACTGCTATGATTTTTACTCACCCACTCGGTTGTCGTCGTCCGATTACGACTTATACAACAAGTCAACTTACTTGCTAATTTCTCTAGCCCCACCCCTCCATGCACGCAACAAACCCTCGCAACCCTCTCCCCGGTGCCTCCCGTCCCTGCACACCACAAACCCTCCGCCCTCTCCGCCCCGGTGCCTCCCGTCCCTGAACACCACAAACCCTCTTCCCTCTCCCTTGTAAACTCCCACAGCCAAACATCTTGAGGCCACATGAAGTGTCGAACGCCCGCGAGCAGGAGGTCACGGGGCAGACCCAGGTACCACGGGTCGACTGACTGAGATGACTGGCTGATGCACCACCTGTATGCACCACCTGTGCCCCCTACTGTGCCAACTTGCTGTGCTTTAACCACCGGGCGCTCCGCTCGTTGTTGTGAGCGTCCCTCCTCTGCCCTCCGTTGTTGTTGGAGGGCGACTGCCTCCAACTGCCCAGTGGCGTCCTTCACGAGCCTCCACCACAGAGGCTGATCTCGACACCGCTGGTACCAGTTATCGGCAAGTCCACTCAGCTCCACATCCTCCTGTACCACATCACTACATCTCTTCTCTAGCCCATGCTGCGCTTGTTTAGCCCTCTTGATCCGGCCGAACAAAAGCTGTTTAGGCATGCGGTGGCTGGGCATGCGGGCTACATGGTCCAGCCAACGCAGCCTTGCCTGCCGTAGGAGCTCACCGATGGGACTTTGTCCAGATCTTTCAAGGATTTGTGAGCTCCTCACACAATCCAGCCTGGTTAAACCCAGGATGGATCGTAGTCAGGCCAGCCTAAATATTTCTAACTGGCGAAGATGTTCCATTAGGGGGGGCTTAACGTTTCGCAAGCGTAGAGAAGGGGGGGTATGACCATGGCCGAGAAGGCCTGGAGCTTCGTGCGGAGCAAGAGACCAGGTAGCTGGTCATGAGCACACTGCCCAGGTATGGGAAACTTTCCACTCTCTCCACAACTGCCCTATCACCAATTGGTAGTTGTGGAGTGTCTGATGGTACAAAATACCCAGGCAGGTGCTTAGTTTTGGTGGAGCTGATGGTAAGGCCCTACCTCTTAGTGGCAATCTCCAGGTTCAGCAGCAGCGCCTCCAACTCCTCCTCTGAGTGAGCAGCTATCACCAGATCATCGGCATACATAACATGGTTTATCAATAAGGAGCCATCCCTTGACCACACCCAGGCATCGGTCAGCCTCCCATTGTATCTGTAGCAGATGGAAATTCCTCCGATACAGCCATTGAAGGCCACCAGGGCATCCTTCCAATCCTATGGAACCCGTCCAGTTGTCTAGATTGTGGTTATGGTGTCATTTAGGGCAGTCTGTGCACATACGCCACCGTCCCTCAGCATTTCGCTTGAGAGATCATCTCTGCCCGGTGCCTTTCCTGGTCTCGGACTCCGGATCGCCTTCAGTACTTCCTCAACAGGTGACACCTGAGCCAGCCACTCACAGGGGGTGACTACTTCCTCCAATATTGGAGGCACCGCAGCCTTGGCAGGGTCATCCCCACTTTTCCCATGTTGTTTTCTTGGGTGAGGGATTTCTCCTCCCCTCAGAAATGCTCAACAAATCTGCAAACCTGTTCCTGGGGGTCGGAGATTGGATCACCGTTCTTTCCCTAATGATGGCAATAGCTGTGGCGCTGCAGGTTACTTTTTTGATTGAATTAAAGCGCGATTTGTGATCGTGGGACACTGAGGTGACTCCATCTTCTCAGCAACCCGCGACCACCCCCCATCCTTGCAGCGCCTCACGGCTCTCCGAGCTTCTAAGCGAAGGCTGCGGTAAGCCTCATTCTCCGACGTGGGATGCTGTAGCCGATGAGAATGGGCCTGTCGCTTTTTCTCAGCCAGCTTGAACACCTCCTCTGTCAGCCAGGGTATCTGGGGAGGTCTGGACTGTGTACCCAAAGCAGCCATTGCAGCTGCATGAGACAGTTCTAAACCTCGCCCATTTCCCCTCGACATCAGGAGGAGTGAGGGACGATGCGAACCCCAGCCACAAGCGATGATGGAATTCTCGCTTGCAACTTGCATCAGTTACACACATGAGTGCATGCACATATACAGACGACAACTTTCTCTTGGTATTATCTTGTCTTCTTTCTCCAAGCAATCCTATTCTGTGCTATCACCACATAAATTGGTATACAGGAGGCTGGGGGTTCGATCCAGACCCTGATGCCTGCTGTATATTTGGAGTTTGCATGTCTCTCTCTCCGTGGTCTAGTAGATGTTTTCTCTGGATCCTCAAGTTGTTCCCTCTACATTTAGAACCAACATGCATTTAGAGTATTTACATTATTTGGCTGCTTATAAATGTTCACGTGACAAGACACTTTGTTGAGATATCATGTGTGGCCAGGCCAGGTCGCTTCTGAAAATAAGTTAATAGGTCAGTGGGGCTGGCCTGGTAAAATAAACACAAATATATGTTAGTAGTTTATTTACCTTTCCTATGCTCTGCACTCCAATCGTATTTCCCTATTATTTGTTGTTATAACTTTCTGACCCTTCCCCCCTCTACTGGACATCTGTGAAACAGAGCTTCATAGCTCATCGGATTCCTCCAGTATAAATACATATTCTGATTCTGATTCTAAACTTTATATCTTGGCTGTCCACTTGGAGTCGCGTCTTTTTAGGCGTGCCTCTCGATCTCTGGCGTGTTGATTCGATGTTCATCACCTTTTTTCCTATTGATTCTCATGATATGTCCCATCAAGCCATCCATGCCAACTTTACCCTAGAATGTCCGAAATGGGTATCATGAGCCCCTAACCATATCCGAGATGACCTAGCCGTGTGCATCGGCCTTTTCCCCAAGATTGTCAGAAATTGGTAGGACTAACCCCTGCAAGGTTTACTGCCCAATCTCAGTCCCCTCTCCTCTCAATTAGATACAGTATTTGTAAATAATGAAACGCCTGTAGAAAGCATTTTATACTGTGGACCATGATATGCAGTTACAAAGATTAAAATGCCTAAAGTGTTCAAGGTGTGCGATGAACTAAACTATATTTTTTTACTTTACCAGGTAAGTCCCAATGAGCTATGTAGCTATTCTCAGAAGCAACCTGGCCACAAATGATTGGTGAATGAAGTAGCTTATCACGTGCACCGGAGGACCCTGAGAAAATTTTACGCAACCACGGGGAGAACGTTCAAGGGATTTAATTTACAAACGCATCTGGGTAACTGTCTGCATTCTAAAGAGTAATCATTGATTGATTAATTGATATAAATACTTACATTAAAAAAATCCATCTTCAAAAAGTCCAGTAAACCCATCGTCTCCTCTTAAAAAAAACAATATTTCATAGACTCTATGCAAAATAGACATTGAATGACAGAATTAGCTAATTTGAAAAGGTGAGCTGTATATATATACATTTTAAGAGCAGTTAAAATATCTTACAGTCACATTAAAATAAACCATCAGCGCATTTGGTATTCACATAATTTTTTATACTGCAGGGTTATCTTGAAGGCACTGTTTTCATGTAAATAGTTAAAATTAAATAAGTTGTTAATATCCATGGTAATTTTAACAATATGGACCGTAATGACAGCGCAGATGGTGCCCTAGTAATTATTATGGCCCCTTCAGTATTACCGGCATAATATCCACAGCACAAATCGTAATAAATACAAGTTCAGCTCAAGGCCCATTTCGAAAGTAGTGGCGTGAACAATAATTGGCAGGGCTGTACCATTGTTGAATACTGGGGATGGCAAGAAAGCTCGCTTGGTTTATTGCCAGAGGGTGAGTTGAGTGCTTCTCTATGCTTCCGTGACTTGATCGTTTGAGAAAAGGTAAACACTATTGTGAGTAAATGAAAGATAAAAAATAAAGCAATAATAAACTAAGGCTGTTGTCACTTATGTAGCCGGCCCGCCCTGTCCCTCTCTTCCCGTGAATCGTAACGAGGGGGACAGGTCGGCTAAATAGACACCAATAACAATAATTAAGTTCGGAGACGATGATGATGTTCTGCCCGCCTAAGACGTGGGCGACTCCACGACCGATGAACATCAGAGGTTTGTGAATTGGCAACAACAACGCTTTATTTAAAAGTGTTATTTCGAGAAGCGTTTGCGTGCCTGCAATCATGACCAGACACACCACCACCCTTCAGCTCGTTCCCTCAGCACGGAATCCACCCCAAATCTGAATTGGAGGTGTGCCCCATGGTCTGCTGTGCACGTGAGGCTCGGAGTCCTATACCTGATCACCATTACCTTCACGTATAATGAAAAACGCACCTGGCTACCCGTAGCCATTACAGCAGCGAAATGTCATACAAAAACGTCTCATGAGGATACCATACGCTGCAACATGCTGCAGAGTGCATACTTACAAGTGCAATTCATCACAGGTGTAGGGGTGCTATGGGGAATAAACACATGACACGGGAAGGTGTGGTTCACCCACACCTTGGTGGCTACAACAACGTCCGCTAAGGCTCCAGTGGGTATAAAGTGCGGGGAGCCAGGGAGCTCGGGGCAGAGTGTGGGGCCCGAGGCTGAAGCAACCAGTGAAGAAAGAAGGCCAGCTAGGTGAGACCCTGGAACTCCTGTGACCGCTGCCCTTTTCAGGGCCGGCACAGCAAGCCAGTGGTGCGGCCCCAGAGCCCCAGAGTCAGAGTCCTTCTAAGGGCCGGTCTGGTCGGCGGGGTGCCGAGATCTGTGCCTAACCAGGGCCGGATCTGATAGCCTCCCTTAGAGCCCTACCAGGAGGAACTGGGAGCCTAGAGCTTAGGCTAGAGAGCCTGGGGTGTGTTCCTGAGTTATACGGGTGGAGGGGCCGCTACCCCTTCTAGTGTAACCCTTGTTAAGGTTTAAATAAATAGTGCTGCTTCTATTCTGCCGTCTCCGTGTCCTGGAACCCACTACAACTGGTGTCAGGAGTGGTCTTAAAATGGACACAAGGAGTACAAACCGATCACAGGAACCCCAGGAGGAGGACGGCTCGCCTGGGATTGCGCCAGAGGCCGCGGCCGACGATCCTGGGATGTCCCAGACGCCCCAACAGCAGCCGCCGCTGGAGGAGTGGCCGCCGATGGAGGACGGGTTGCAGGCGGCTCACTCTCGACTGGCTGAGCTGCTGTATGCCGCGGCTTCCACGCTGGAGGAAATCAACCGCGCGGGGCTGCGGGCGCAAAGGCGGCAGAGAGACGAACGCCGTTCAACGGCCATTCCCGCCGAAACACAGCCACCAGATTTCGGATTTGCCGCCATGACAGTGTCCGCCACGGCGATTGGAGGGTCGCAGCGCCACGTGGACGCTGTGGGCCAATCAGCGGTGGTGACGTCATCACCAACGGACGCCCGCTGTCAGGACCAATCGGCGGGCGCATCGTCATCACCTGCGCGACCGCCGATGGGTGTCCCCAGCCCCACAGACACCGGTGGAGAGGCCGGAAATGGCGCGCGGCACCTCTCAGAGACGAAGCCATCGTTTCAACAACGCCTGCCGGTGTTGAAGGAGTTCGTTTCAGACGGCGGCGACTGGGGGGCCTTTCAACGCCGCTTTCTCGCTCATCAAGAGATGGCCGGCTGGACGGACAACGAGGCGTTGAGTGCGCTACCGGCCATGCTGGACGATGACGCCCTTGCTACGCTCATCACAGCTCCCAGATCAACGCGATCTACGCTACAGTCGGCGCTCCAGGTCCTCACCATAGTCTACGGGCCATCGTCGGACTGCCGCAAACTCTTCCACGAGCGGTGCAGGGGCCAGAAGGAGCCACCGCTGGCGTATCGCACGGCTCTCCTGGCCCTCGCAAAAGCGGCTTTCCCGCGGATGGACGGCGAAGGGGTGGACGCGATGGTGACGGAGAAGCTCCTGGCGTTGGCCCAGGAGCTACAGATCGTCATCGTCGCAGAGGACGACGCGGACATGTGCTCCTTGCGGGCAGCAAGACACATCCACGCGCACCTGATAGCGCAGCGTCGATCACCTCTCGTCCCCAAGGGCGCAGCTGCGGTGTGCGCTGGGACGCCGACCATCCCCCCCTCCGAGGAGGTCTTCGCGGCGGGTCGCCCGGTGGAGTGGAGATCCGGAGGGAGGCCGGCTCGGACCACACCGGATCGCCAGGAGCACCCCAAGGCGCTCATCACGTGCTACAACTGTGGCCGCAAGGGCCACGTGGCTGCGGAATGCCGGGCGCCTCGTCAACGACAGCCGGGACGGTCGGACGGCGCTCCAGCCTACAGGCCTCCGCATCGCAACCCGGCAAGTCGCGGCACCCCACATGCTCGGCCTGTGCACACACCTGTCCCCACCTCGCGCGTTTCGGTGTACGGGCCTCGGGGTACGCCCATTGGGTTGTTGGGTGGCGGCGGGGTCGAGAGGGTGCTCGGGCCGGGGCAGTGGACGGAATTGGCCCACCGCATTGTTGCTGCGTCGGCAGGCTCGTCCGTGGTCGCGGGTCGCATTGACGGGGTCGAGGTGCGTATCCTCGTCGATACGGGAGCTTCGGCGACCATTGTGTCAGACTTGATTTATAATATTCTTCCCGTTCAAAGCCGCCCCTTGCTCCCAGTCACCGTTCCGTGTTACGCAGCGAACGGGGGTTCGCTGGGTATCATAGGCCAAATTCGAGCACAAATTTGCATTGGCGATATCAAACTCTCCGGGCCGATATTAGTCTCGTCCTCGCTGGCGGTTCCGTGCTTGTTGGGGACGGACTTTTTGGGCAAAATGCCGATTAAAATTCTAATTGATCAGGGTTGCATCGAGCTTCCCTCGGGCCGACGGGTAACATTCCTGCCTTCCCCTGTCACCTCAAGGGCAGCGTGCGCGTCGATACAAGCGTTCGTCACTCGGACGGTGCGTGTACCTCCCGGGGCGCAAATGCTCGTGCCCCTTCGCTTGCGTCGGCCTTTCGTGCCCGGTGTTCTGGACCAGGGAATTCTGTTAGGGCCCTCGAGGGCTGGGGAAAACGGGCTGGATCTGGTGGCCGCTCAAACGCTCGTTAAGGGGAGCGATGACCCGTTTATCCTCGTCCTTAACGTTGGCGTACAGACGGCCGTCGTTCCTCAGGGAACTGTGCTCGCGCACGCGACACCGGTCCCCGTGGTAGACACGGTTATGGGTAATGTGGGGACCGATCCTCTGGCTCAACCGCATTCTGAGGGGGACGATAGTTGGATGGACACACTATGTTCGGGCACGAGTGATCTGTCCGACTCCCAGCGTGCCGGCCTACGCACCCTTCTGACGGAATTTTCCGATGTTTTTAGTAAACACAAATATGACATTGGGTGCACGAAATTGTTGCGTCACCACATTGACACGGGTGACAATGCCCCGGTACGCCAGAATCCTTTTCGGTTAAGTCCGGCCGAAAAAGATCATGTCAAATTGGCAGTGGATGACATGCTGGCTGCAGACATTATAGCCCCTTCCACCAGTCCATGGGGAGCACCCATAGTGCTTGTCAAAAAGCACGATGGGTCCTTGCGATTCTGTGTGGATTTTCGCCGCCTTAATAAGATCTCCGTGGCCGACGCGTATCCACTTCCCCGGATGGACGAATCTCTGGATGCTCTGGCTGGCGCACGTTTTTTTTCTACGTTGGACTTGTTATCCGGATTTTGGCAACTCCCATTGGATGATGAGTCCAAGCCAAAGACTGCGTTTCGCACACCACACGGCCTATTCCAATTTAACCGGTTACCTATGGGATTACACTCCGCTCCGGCGACATTTCAGCGCCTTATGGAACTGGTTTTGGCTGGCTTACAGTGGAACGTCTGTTTGATCTATCTGGATGACGTCATCGTGTTCAGCAAGACATTTGACGAACACCTTTTGCGCTTGCGCGCCGTGTTCCTCAAAATGCGTGCTGCGAATTTGAAATTTAAGCCGCAAAAGTGCCACCTGCTACGGGAATCCGTACGCTATTTGGGGCACATCGTCAGCCGCTCGGGCATATCCACCGATCCCGCAAAGACGCAGTGTGTCAACTCCTGGCCAACCCCCACCTCGGTGGCTGAGGTCAGGAGTTTCATTGGATTTGCGTCTTATTACCGGCGGTTCGTCGCGGATTTCGTGACCATTGCTAAGCCCTTACACGCTCTGACGGCGAAGGGAGTCAAATTTCACTGGGGCCAGGAGGAGGAGGTCGCTTTTTGTTCCCTTCGCGACGCTCTCGTGCGGGCCCCTCCATTGAGCTACCCCGATTTTTCGGAACCCTTCCTGCTCGATACAGACGCCAGCAATACGGGCATTGGGGGTGTGCTCTCACAGGTGATCTGTGGTGTGGAACGCGTCGTGGCTTATGGCAGTAGGGTTTTGTCTCCGGCGGAACAGAGATACTGCGTCACGCGTCGGGAACTCTTGGCTATTGTATTTTTTATGCAACAGTATCGCCCATACCTGTACGGTCGGCATTTCACTGTCCGTACGGACCATGCGGCATTACAATATGCCTTGCGGGTGACACAGCCTTCGGGGCAATTGTCCCGATGGCTCGAAATCCTTCAGGATTATGATTTCACGACCACATATCGGAAGGGTGCTCGGCACACTAATGCGGATGCGCTGTCTCGCCTGCCGCCCGCCTCAGATTGCGCTTGTCTCAGGGGATCGGGGCGTTGTAAGCCGCCAGAGGATAGCCCCCCCTTAGATATCCCGGTTCTCGCTGCTGCCACTGAGGACCCCTTGCCTGAGGGTCCTGTCGGGGAGGGAGGTGCGGACTCCTTGCTGGGGTTGTCCGTTGCTGAATGGGGGCGCCTCCAGATGGAGGACGCATCCCTCCTCGCGTTGCGTCGTCGCGCAGGGGGTTCCGTGCGGGGGGTCGCGGGGATTGATTCATACGGGCTGCTCCAGGGGCTCCTAATGCATTGGGATGGGAGGGCCTGCCGTCACAGGCTTGTGGTGCCATCCGCTTTGCGGGGTAAGGCCGTTTGGGCCGCACACGAGCGGCTTTTGCACCTGGGGACCCACAAGACCCTTGCCGTGCTCCAGCTGGATTTCTTCTGGCCGGGTATGGCAAGGGATGTGGATGACCTCCTGGGTGCATGCACTCAGTGCGCCCAACGAAAACCACCAGCGAAAGGCGCCTGCCCACCGCTACAATCTATCACGGTCTCTCGGGTTAACGAACTCGTCGCACTCGATATATTGGGGCCCTTCCCTGCGACCCCTAGGGGTAACAAGTACCTGCTGGTTGGCGTGGAATATTTCACCCGATGGCCTATGGCATGGCCTCTTGCTAACCAGTCAGCAGCAGCCGTTGCCGAGGCCTTTGTCCAGGGCTATGTCCTCGACAAGGGTGCTCCCGAACGGCTGCTGACTGACCAAGGGAAGAACTTCTCTGGCGTCCTTCTGCACGAGGTGTGTGCGCTTCTTGGTACGAAAAAGATTCGCACATCCCCCTATCACCCACAAACCGATGGCATGGTGGAGCGGCTGCATAGGACGCTCACATCTATGTTGTGTCACCAGGTGTGTGACTCCCAGACCGATTGGGACCTTCACATTCCGGGGGTTTTGGCCGCCTATAGAATGGCTCCTCACGCGGCAACCGGCTTCTCGCCGTTCTTTTTGATGTACGGTCGCGACGTTGACCCACCAATTGCGAATCAGCTCCGCGTCTCGGAAACCAGCAGAAAATCGAAATTGGCCGACCACGTTAAATTTAATATCCTGAGGTTGACCGAGGCGCGGGAGGCAGCGGCCCAAAACTCTTCCTCTCGGCAGAAGGCCAACGAGAGGTTGCGATCGCGCCAATCACGCACACATGCGTGGAAGCCAGGCGATCAAGCCTGGCTGCACTGCCCTCAGGTGCCGTTGGCAACCTCGGCGAAATTGTTGCGGCCTTGGAGGGGCCCTGTGGTTATTGTGAAGGTTATGCGGCCGCAGTGCGTTCGTATCCAGTGGGGGAAACGCCGCTGGTACGTACACCCCTCGCGTCTGAAGCCGTTTGTGGCGCCGCGCGTCCCTCCACCACATTACACAGGCCGAGCATGTGATGTCTCCGCTGACTCCCGGACGGCGTCTTCGTCACCTGCCCTTGATGCTTCGCTAACTGTTCCACCTTCAGGCGCCTCAAGAATGACGGCTTCCAGCGCGCCTGCGCCACCCGGTGGGGACGGAGTTTGCCCTTCCGGGGTGACGGAAGACGGTGCACCTGCACAGCCGGTGCCCACTGCCGGGCCGACCGGACCCTCCCCCTACGATGGACCCGCAAATCGGACTCGCGCCAAAATGCGCCGCTTGTTGTAAAAATGGTTCTTGTTACTCTTGTTGTTCACTGTTAAGTTTTCTTGCTGCGTTGATGGGGGGGGCGGGTACAATGTATATGTGTATATAGTGTAATTTTGTATAGGTGGGTTGGGTTATTTATTGGGGTGTTCGTTCTTATGAGGCACGCACGGGTGGGGGTTTGTTGTGTTTATTGTTCGAGTATTGTTGCAGCCGGGACGGCTGCGGGTTACACGGGAGGGGGTGATGTAGGGGTGCTATGGGGAATAAACACATGACACGGGAAGGTGTGGTTCACCCACACCTTGGTGGCTACAACAACGTCCGCTAAGGCTCCAGTGGGTATAAAGTGCGGGGAGCCAGGGAGCTCGGGGCAGAGTGTGGGGCCCGAGGCTGAAGCAACCAGTGAAGAAAGAAGGCCAGCTAGGTGAGACCCTGGAACTCCTGTGACCGCTGCCCTTTTCAGGGCCGGCACAGCAAGCCAGTGGTGCGGCCCCAGAGCCCCAGAGTCAGAGTCCTTCTAAGGGCCGGTCTGGTCGGCGGGGTGCCGAGATCTGTGCCTAACCAGGGCCGGATCTGATAGCCTCCCTTAGAGCCCTACCAGGAGGAACTGGGAGCCTAGAGCTTAGGCTAGAGAGCCTGGGGTGTGTTCCTGAGTTATACGGGTGGAGGGGCCGCTACCCCTTCTAGTGTAACCCTTGTTAAGGTTTAAATAAATAGTGCTGCTTCTATTCTGCCGTCTCCGTGTCCTGGAAGCCACTACACAGGTAAGCCCACACCGGCTCAAATCATATTGCATCATTTAATACACAACAGGAAAGACATTGAACAGTCATTGGTAACGGTTCAGTACACACTGAAAGAGAAAGAGTACAGAAGATCACACAATATCTAACGTAATATTACAAGGTGTAAATAGTTAAATAGTTATAGCTACTTTTGAGTAATTTTCCTAAAAGTCATACTTTCTAAAGAACACAGTTTACGTACTTTCACAACAGTTTTCGGCATTAGTTCTGGCTATCCTTTTTCCACAAAAAGAAAATTTGTTTTTGTAGTAAATCCGAATAAACAGACAAAAGAAAGACCGAGACCGTGAAGCCAATTGTGGTACATTCATGCCCTTTACTTTTTCTATCCGATATTAGGAAGCCACTGGGAGCTATGCACTTTTAAATAATCTACATTGAAAAGATATTATATCGAACTGATTTTTTGGTGTTTAGTTTGTTGCCCTTCCCCCGCACCTCCGATTAGCACGGTTGGATAGGTATGGTGCGAAAGAAGTTCAACATATAAACATTCCTTCTGAAAAAAAACATTAAGAAAAACTAAAAGGTAGAGGCTGGGGGTGTGAGCGATAGAGAGAAAACAATGATGATCATACGGCTGAACATGCAGGCTTTGTGGTACCCACACGGCAGTGGGTGATTATAAACTGCCGAATCCACCACCGTAAATGGACTCCAAAGTATGGTGCCATTGCGAAACATCTACTGGAATATCGAAATCAATAGTAAGTATGTCTCTAAAACACAGAATATGCACAAGTAATGTGTCCATGGTGAACACTACCATTGGTGGATTCCACCCAAGGTAGACACTGCCCGTGGTGAAACATGCCACCCTGTAAACTACTCATTCGCGGTCACTACCCACGGTGGAAACTGATGGAATTTGCCTCTGAAGATGGTTCTGACCGATTCCCTTGGCTCAGGGTCTAAGGAAACTTAAGCACTTTAGTATTTGTGTCTGGCACGTGAATGTCCCCGTCCGGGGCAACACCGGGATATTCACAACGTTATGATCATCCGGGTGGGCTTGTGGGGAGTGTTGATTCATTTTGAAAGGGAATGAAAAAAAATCACGTACATTTTACATTGATGCAACTCATGAGCATGTCTAAATTTTTATTCATTACCAGTGCACATTGCAATGGAAATTCCCCAGAAATAGTTTTTTATAAAAAAAAAAACTTCCCCGCCAATTAACAACATCGATTGTATTATGTTAAACGTCTGCTGCAGATTTACAAAATCCCGTAGAACCTGGAATGGAAGCCCTAATCTGTTAATGTGGCAGCTCACGGAGTTGTAGTGCCTTGGATTCACTCGCACGACAATCGCCTTTCTTCCACCGTCACTTTTATTTCCATCATTCCACACACACACACACACTTTATAATTTCACACACACACTATATAATTTCTCCTCTCCGCGCTCCGCCAACTCGAACACTCGAATTCCCCTCAGCACCGTCCGCTCATACTCCTTGTCTCCACACACAGTCTCTTCTTCTCTCACCGCACACACAGTGGTTCCATCTCTATCTCCTCACACGCAGTGACTCTATCTCTTCACACACAGTGACCAGTCTATCTCTTCACACACAGTGACTCGTCTATCTCTTCACACATAGTGACCAGTCTATCTCTTCACACACAGTGATCAGTCTATCTCTTCACACACAGTGACTTGTCTATCTCTTCACACACAGTGACTTGTCTATCGCTAACTCTCCCTGTACCTACCTATACCGTAATCTCCACTCTGCTAACGCTAACTCTCGCTATCGCTATTTATTGTCATCTGGGTTCGGCTCTCAATCTATTTCCCACTAACACTTACCGGCTTCCACTCTTCGCATCTCTCTCTACCCGCTGCTGTCTCAACTTCTCGCCAACTCCCTCGCCGTCCAAATCACCTAGCGTTTTTATTCCCTTTCCAATCAGCCTTAATTAATTGCCACGTGCCTCGCTGGCATTTTCCTGCCAGCTCCGCACCTGTCCAACGGCCCAGACTCCGTGACGCCGCCACTTAACGCTAACAGCCTCTCAACCAATCACAGCCCTCGTCCCTTGACTCCCTTAATTACTTTGGCTTGTTTATGCCACCCGTGACTTCATCACCTGCCCGACCTTACATGACCCACACTGTTTGTATGTACTGTATATGGCCAATTTACCCATGTGTATTTTCTACTCCACTACAGAGGCATACATTATGCTTGGCTTTATTTTCTGTGACGTCTTCTTTAACTCTGAACAATTACCACTGCTGGCATACGAAGTGCACATTCATGCGACGTTGAAACCGTGCTTGTTATATTCGGGAGGACCCAACTCCCGATCTTACTGCACTTGATAGAATGTAGAATAAAGCAGGGTATTGATGATCCGTCACACACAGATTCCTTGCAGTCACGCATTTACGCGCGAGTCACTTCCTTAGCACTATTTTATAGCAACGACAATGGACGCTGTTCCTGTGTACTTTCATTCCTCCACCTATTTTGAGTCATTGGTCTACCAAACTCCGTCATCTCATCTACTGTGTTCAGCCACCACACGTCTATTACACGTGGGATCGTGCTGTTTGTTGCTGACTGTTTAGCGTATTGGGCCTCTGGGCTTGTACGCAGCAACCGTGATTAAATGTGCTTTATGGGCCGTAGGTTGTAGACGATGTCTAGGATATATTATCTTCCTCGCCTGGTATGCAGGAGGTCAGGGGTTCGATCTCGACCCTGACGCCAGTTGGATAGGAGTTTGTGTATCTCTTCCCCCATGGTCGCATAGATTTTTCTCTCCGAGTCCTCAGTTATACCCTCCACATTCAGAATCAACATGCATTTCTAATGTTTGGCTGCTGCTATAAATTCCCACGTGATAAGCCACTTAGTTGCGCTATCATTTTTGGCCAGGTCGCTTCTGAAAAATAAGCTAATAGCTCAGTGGGCTTTATCTGGTAACATAAAATAAAAATGATTTGTTTACTTTAACCTATATAGCTCATCGTATTCCTCCAGTGTGAATAAATGAATATTCTGATTTTGATCTTGTTTAATCAACACAAAGCACTGTGGTGGCTCTCCGAGTGGTGTTAGCACGATGGGATTTATGGCAACTGCTACGAATGCAAACTACAGCTGGGTTGAGTAAAATGCACATTACCTTGCTTCCACTGTGAGGGCTGAGGTCCACTGCAAATACAATAAAATAAACTTGGTTAATTATCGACATTAAAACTCATAATTACATCGAGTCGTGCTTTGTTCTGGTCAAACTGGTCTGCACAATAAACGAGAATATTAAAGTCCACATTCCCACCGTCATGTATGTTGAACTTATTTCGCACCGTATGCAGTCAACTGTGCTAATCGGAGGTACAGGGGAAGGACACACAACTTTAAACAAAAAGCAGTTTGAAAGCTTCGAACCTGATCTAACAAGATTCTAGGATATGGTGACCTATGTCTTGAATTCCTAAGGAACCTAGGACTATATGGACAAAACGATTTGTAAACCTCTTCACCTTCATACCCAGGACAGGTCAAATCCCAAAAGCGTGGAAGGAAGCGACAGTCATCGTCATTCTGGAACCCAGATACACACAAGACTTATGCTCCAACTATACGCCAACGTCCCTTTTGATCTCCACTGCCAAGCTTAATGGAATGTGCTATGCTTGGCAGACTGTCCCCATTATCGACCCCTGACTCTGTATTGAAGAACACGGATGTTGAACTGGCCATAGCTGCTGCAATCTGATTGTTTGCTTTACCACTCTCATAGAAGCTGATTTACAGTATTAACAGAGCATGGATTGGCCTCTTTGCTGCCTTTGACACCATTTGGCATCGAGGTATTCTGCGGAAGATGACCAATATCATAAGATACCACCTCGCAGGTGCACAGACACGCAAGAACATTTTTAACAACCGCCTAAATATCCACGAAGAGAAATAGTCTACAAGGGAGTTTACACGTTTTTGCCAATGACAACCCATCGAATAATACCGCCGACTTAAATTCAGATCCCTCGTTTGTAATTGCTTTCTCGTCATTCTAGCATCTCACACTGAGTCGGAAGAATGCTGGGGAACTGAGTGGAACAACACGGATGTCCAAAATAAACACCTCATTTAAGAACCCTAATATCGCACCTCTTGACTTTGACATTCACAGGCACTTTGACACAGGCACTGGTTAAACCATCAATCGCATCAGAACATCAACATGCTGATGTGCACATCTCCTTCATGAATGCAAACTAAAAGACAATACATTCAACCCAAACTATACAATACATTCAACCCAAAGTATTGCTCTCCCTCCTTCAACGGAGGGAGAGCAATACTACACTAACTCTCTCCTGAAGCCCTCTTATGGCTAGCACCCTCAAAATTGGCATTTAGCTTCTGAACGTAGTGCCATATGAAATAATAGTAGGGGGAAACTTACAGGTAGTCGGGGGAAACTTTCAGGTATGCTGCGATCTCTTGGAATTGATCAACACATAGACAAAGAAATAAACGGATTAAGAGGCAAATACATGGACACAAAACATCAACTTAATACATTTAGACACATACATTGAATTAAACTATTAACACTGACACATGGAGAGTGAAAAAGCCATTAAACGCTAGTTAAATGAAATGACATTGACATGAACAGAATATGGACATAATTGTAGTAGACTGGTGCAGCATAACACACCGGTCCTCATAAAACAGTCTGATAATGTCGCTGTTGCCTTTGAGTTAGCTGCATAGTCTCCATCAAAAGTTGCACTTCGATTCAGCACCTGTTTTCCCATTCGAACGTGTGGTGACATGCGTCATAATCTTTTGATGCCACTGTCTTCCGAGAAATGATTCCGGAAATTAATAGAGAAATCAAGGGCACGAGGAATCAAATCTGCCTTTGGAACACGGAGCAGCCAATCGTAATTATGTCTGGGGTTGCTAATCGTCAACAGACTGAGAAGCTTCGTGTTCAGCCGCTCATGCTGAGGAATGATTGGAAGGACGTAATTAACCAAGCAAAGTCGTAACTTGCTGTGGTGCTTCCATTCTTCCTGCGGTTTGGCTGTTATCTCCGACTCCCTGAGTTGCATTGCCGTGTTGGGTGCCTCTGCATTAACGGGCTGGGGTCCCACTAACATGGCCACCTCTGCTCCTTTAGCTTCGATGTATCGATGGTTCTGGCTGTGTGATGGGCTGTGTGTCTCACTGGCGCGACCACCGTTGCGGTGGTTCTCTTGCGTTGATGCGCATGCCTCTCACAGCGCAGTTGGCAGCACTGCAGCTTGTGTTATACATAGACTTTACATTAACTTTCTAATCCCCCTAATCTCCCTGCCTAATCTCTCCCATCAACATAGTGCTAATCTCCCATTAACACTGCTGCTGTGTGCATATGCGGCGACGGAAGCACATTTACTTTGACATACTAATCTCTCTCCCTAATCTCCCCCATTAACACAACTGATGTGCTTGCGTGCAGGGATGGGACTCCTTTCCAGCTCGGACCCCGCCTGCTTGCCCTTGGCCAACATATATAACCTCTTGTTGCAGCAGCTCTCTCGCTGTGTTCTTCCTGGTTCAGCAGTTCTACTGCTGGATTATTTTTTCTGCCTGAGGACGATCGCTTGTGTTGCGATCGAAACGTCGTGATATATTATTATTAATTTTATTTTTCTACCTACGTGACTTTACCAAAAGAACCAAAGAGTTTGTGTCGGGGAGGCTGACTCCCGTCTCCCCGCTCATCTGGGATCCACTGCTCCCCTCTTCCGTGTCCTGGGGAGGGTTGCTGCTTACCGAATCCCCCCCCCCCCCTTCGCTGCGGCCCCTTGGGGCATTATTTAAAGGGCTGGCGCGTAGCCACCAAAATTCAACGCGGCTACCTGCCCGGCGCCGCACACCAATCGCAGGGACGAGACTGTCTGGAGGACAGCGCTGGAGTGAAAAAGCCACACTCAGATCGCGACCTTTAAGCTGTGTGAGAAGAAACAAAGCGCCTTGACAAAGGAATTAGCATAGAATTTAGCATTGAAATGGCTGAGTGATTAGCTTGTGACTGGTCACAGAAATGGCTATGTTAAAGTTAAAGCATACACATCCGCAGAGGCACCCCTTGACAAAGGAATTAGCATAGAATTTAGCATTGAAATAGCTAAGTTAAAGCATACACATCCGCAGAGGCACCCCTTGACAAAGGAATTAGCATAGAATTTAGCATTGAAATAGCTGAGTGATTAGCTTGTAACTGGTCACAGAAATAGCTATGTTAAAGTTAGAGCATACACATTCACAGAGACACCTAGTACAAATCAAACAGGAGAATTTAGCATTGAAATAACTAGGCGAATTTAGCATTGAAATAACTGAGTGATTAGCTTGTGACTGGTCACAGAAATGGCTATGTTGAAGTCAAGGCCTACACATCTGAGCTATTCACAGTAACTGGGTATACACTACAGTATATAATGAATACTATATAGTGAACCAATAATAATAAAAAAAACTAAAATATAAATTACCTCAATGTTATCAATAAGCTCTATATATTCTCCAATCAGCTAAGCTACCAACAATAAGTCGTTATATATCACAATGATATATGGCGAAAAAATGGGTGGATTCTTACCCTCAACTTTAGCAACACGGATAGCTACGGGCCCCGTTCAGACGGACGAGTTCATCCATGGTCGGAACAGAGGAGGGGGAGAGAGACAGCTGCGAGGCGCTATTATACTCCATGTTGTAAACCATACCATTAACTGTGGTGTGAGAGGTATTAAGAGTCAATGCCAGCGAAAGAGCTGCGGTCTGAAGGTCATTGTAAAATACAATTAATTAAGAACGGAAATGGTTTAAAACATCTTTTCAATGGTTACTAAGCCAGAATCCATCTTCTCGGTTGAAATTGTCTCTGTGCTTGTATATGTGAATGGCCTCATGAACGAATCTCTCATGGTAGCCGGTTGGTTTGCAAAGAACCTCCGTCTTGGAGAAGTCAATGTCATGTGAGCCCACTGAATTATAACAGTGATCTGCCACGGCAGAGGAGTTCGTTCTACCGTGTTTCAAGTCTGCACAGTTAATCTCGCGTGCACGATGCCCGTCGACCTCGCGTACACGTTAACTACGAACTACACGCAGTGGCGAGTGCACACACGCGGGTAAAATACACGCTCGTGCGCAAACACAGGAAACCACAACGGGAAGGCTCACAGCACCATGCACCCCTCTCCGCACTCGCAGGGACGACACGACAAGGTTTATTGACTACTGGTGATTTATTCTAATAATGAAGCTAAACTACCCGTGTCAGTATGGGCCAGCAGGGCAGGTCTAACCTATCTCCTGGCGGTCTGGGAATCAATCTGTCCCGTCCCTCCCTGATCGCTTTTCCTAAGTGATATTCCCCTTTACCTCACCTCGCTCTTACGTACTCACGGTTCGCCTCTGAGGTGCATGAAGCCACGGAAAGGAGAGGTTGTACGTAGTCCTTGCTGGGAACAGGGCCTCGCTGCGCTGGGACTCATCTCACGGACGATCCAGTAGCAGGCACGATGACTCCTCCGATCCTTGACCCCAGAAGAACACGACTGACTGGCCCCTACCTTCCCTGCCCTTTTTATTGTTCCTACATCAAAGGTAACGTGCCGCTAATCCGCTGGCCTCTCATCCAATCAGGAGCCTCGGATTTCCCACTCTTCGCTAATCCGAATGGTGCTCTCTCTGACGTCCACTTTTTACTCTTTGAACAAGCACACACGTCGTGCAAGGGGAGGGCCTCCTGCCATCCCGTCACTCGCTACTCCACCCCACCCCCTACCTGCCTGCTGACCCGTGTGTTTTTGTTGTTTCCTATCTGCGGTGGCTCGGCAGCCCCGTCGTGACCACGTGATTACAACCCAACTCACGGCGCCGCGGTGCACGTTAGCCTCGGGGGAGGTCGCCCAATTCCCTGGTCGCAGGAAACCGTGAAGCTTGGTCCCATGAGGGGGCTTCTGGGTGAAACCTGTCGGCCAGGCGACCTACCCTCGGGGCTCTATGTAGGGGAGTGTGTGTGTGTCAATGTAGGGGGTGGTGAGGGAAGAGCAGCATCGGCCCCGTCGCTCGGAGGTGGTGGCGTCGCGGCCACGGAGCGGTCAGGATGGCCTCGCTGCTGCGGCATCACAGTGGCGGGCACGGCTCCGACGGAGCGGCTTCGCTGCTGCGGCACCACATATGTCATGTTTCACTTGAACAACATAAAAATCACCGCTGTTAAATAGCTGAACATTGTTAAGTAAACACAAATGGTAAGTTTTCTGTACTTACAGATGGCTCCACTGCCCCGATAACTGCTGCTGCTAGTGCCGCTGTTGGTTCTGCTAGTGCTGATACTGGTGCAGCAGTTGCTGGTGCTTGTGTAGAGGAGTAAGTGATGACGTCATGTCACACTTGCCTCGGGTGTGGTGACGTCACGGGAAGTGACGTCATGTCCCCCCGAGGTATTTAAGTTGGGACCCGTGACGTGGGCAGGGTCTTCGCCAGGAGCCCGGAACGTGAGTGCATATAAGTTGAGATCCAGGGTAGGGGGGAAATGGCACCAGGCTAGGGTAGCCTGTGGGTGTGTTAGGGAATCCCCAGTACCTCTTCCCTGGGATGAGATGGGACCCAGGGTAGGGGGAAATTGGCACCAGGCTAGGGTAGCCTGCGGTTGTGCTAGGGAAACCACAGTACCTCTGCCCTGGTGTGTGGAGTGTGGGTAGAGATGGGAACGAGTGCCTGCAGTGGGAACAGCCCAGAAGTCCACGTGCAGGCCAGAGTTCTGACGTGCACCATAACAGGTGCCGGCGTCGTGTGTGGAGTGTAAGCAGCGAGTATGAAGAGCGTTTAATAAACAACTAGCGCAAGCACTTACATGAAGCTCCGTCTCCGTGTGGATCTACAAGTTTCCAGTGGTGTCAAGAACAACCACACAACACTTGTACCAGTGACAAAGAACAATGATAAACTGATAATATCTCTGCCGTACTCTTAGCTAAAACAGTCCCGCCTATGTATTCCGGCTAGCCCAGGCTGTAAAGGAAACTTACGTGAAACAAGCAGAAGTGCAGAGGTGCCAACAATACTTTCACATCAAAATTCTCACCTGCCACGAGTCTACTACGCATTAAAAAACATTGAGAAAGATAACATTTTATACAAATCGTCTTAAGTTCGCTCTATGATTGCCCCGTCACCACCCGCTGTGACGAACAGCGCGATATCAACAAATTTACCGACATCTTTGCATTGAGTCAAATTGTTGTCACAGACAGCTTCTAGTGCACGTACTGTACATTTGCAAATGGAAGACAACTTGACATAACGTATGTCCAACTTGTAGATTTGTTCAAGCAGCTTCCACGTATCTAGCTATGGTGCACATCAATAACGCTAATGGCCATACTAATGCATAATATCAATCGGACAAATGTACATTTCCGTGACGTCTATGCATTGCACTCGTAGTAGGCGAATAAACGTTTTAGAAATGACGTCCCGAAAATGATTCAGAACTATTTTCACGTGAACATTTCGCGCAGTGCAAAGGCATTTTTTTACGTGTAAATGTGTGTATGTGCTGCAAAGCTCTAAGTAAAATAATTTCAAATGTAATAGATATAAACAGTTTGTGCAATCTAAGATTGCAACAACGCAAAAGGTACCACCTGCAACAGACTGCACTGATTCAAGTGATTCAACTTTACATCCATGAATTAAATTGATTGCTGATGTGGGGCCAGTTCAAAAATTGACGTTAATGGTCTCAAAATGAAACTGTAATCGTGCACACGTACTGTATGTAAAATGGTGACATGTTTGAGCAGCTTTAGTTCTAATGATTGGGAGAAAGAGTAAACCAATAACGCAACACTGACATCCCGTGTCTACGAGGACATGAAGTGGGACATCCACATGCGGGTGATCACGTTTTCCAAATGAGAAATGCATTTTAAAGTTGTTTGTGATCACAGTCCAAAGGAGATGTTGAAGAAAAGGATAAGAAATAATACACATGTAAATGTACATATTTACAAAGAAAGCTTTCCATAATGTGTACACAGACAAAAAAAAGTCCATTAAGTACATTGAAAAGTGTTTTTTTAAAGGAGAAATGCTTAGCCATAAGTAGATTAAATTGTGATAGTCCCAAAGTCAAGAATAAGAAGGCAAAGGTTTAAATGCACGAAAAGAGGATCACCTGGCAGTGAAATACAGCTCTCATTTGATCGTGATGTGATCGAACCAGATGAGAGAGAATCATGGCGGCCTGTCATTTAGCCTGTCATGTTGCCACCACCCACCTTACTTTTCCTGCAACACAGAAGGCCCAAAGTTACCTAGGTCACTTTCTAAAAAGTCGACCTTTCTTTCTGCGTGACAAGTCTGCTTGGAAATGGTGCCATAGCATTAGCTGACAGTCAGTGGTGCAAATTCTTTTGAGGACACTCTGTATCGAAAAGACACCTGGCAGGGTACAAATCATATGCTAAAGCAATATCAAATGCGGCACACGAAAAAACACAGTCGGAACTATTTGCTGTCGCCCTCACCCACCGTGGAGCTGATCTGCCCACTGACCATCGACTTGTAATCTGGAAGATACTGTGGGGGCTACCGTCCCCCGCCATCAGTGAATTGTTGGGGCCGTTGCCCACCGACTCCCCCGTTCCACTCATACCGCTACCCCCCGGCTGCTCTGTCAGGTCCAGACTACCGACCCCTAACGTCTCGCCCCCCTATACCTCTGCTTGGGATGTCGACCGCGTTTGCATAGTTTAATTAGCGGCTCGTACGCTTTGCGCTTGCGATGCGCTACCCTGTGCAACGGCGGGGTGGGGCTGTAAGCGCGCTCGCCAGTAAATCTCCGTACCGCCCGTAAACAAACAGGCACGGCGCGTGTTTCCCTCCCACCCGTGCTCCACGTGTGCTGACAATAACAAACACGCCCCTACCCTCTGCCCGTAAACAGACCAATCGCACACGAAAGGGTTGGAGCCGGGGGACGGGCGGGCGGGGTTTCTGCCATGCGCGCGCCGCTGATTGGGGACGCTCGCTTGGCTCTGAGTTTAAGGTCCCGCTCAAACAGTCGCGCGAATACGCGCGCGCTCGGCGCTCTAACTCGCTATCTCGCGACCAGACACGTGCGTGGGTGCGTGACCGCGACACAGCCACCCAGGTACGCGATCGCTAAGCACTATTGTGGGCAATCGTGCGGGCACGTAAACACCCCACGCTTCGTCTCGAGGTGCACAGCCGCGCATACACGTAGACACCCAGCGCACACTGCCCTCCACTTCACACTCCCAAAAGACCACGCAACACAGTTTTATCCCCCCACTAGCGAATTTGATTTACCTGTGATGGTATGGTCAGTGGACGCTAATCTATCCCTCAGAGGTCTTCGAGTCGATTTCTCCTACCGATCGCCCCGCTCTCTATCCTGGATTTAAAACGCCTAAACTTACGCCTCTCTCACTCGTACTTACTTCTCCCCGATGTACTGACCGCTGTAAGGGGATGAGGCGGCGAGCCTGTCGATGCTGGAGTACGTCTCACGGACGTCTCGGAAGGCTGACTCTCCTCCTCCCGGGACCGCGATGATCTTGAAGAAGAACCCCGCTGCTACCCCAATCCCCCTCCTTTTATCCTACCTACAACAAAGGAATTTTGCTCTTTCAGACGCTTGGCCTCCCATCCAATCAGGGGCTCGGATTCTCCCGCCCTATTGATGCCCGGATCCCTGCTCGGGTGACGTCGCCGTGGTGATCTCACCGACGTCCGCTCTCTGTTCTCCCGCTACCAGTCCACTGACCCGTGCTTGTGCGTGTGTGGTTCCACTCGCGGTGGCTCGATGGCCCTTGCCGTGACCATGCAACTTTAATATTTGGTCGCGGCGCCGCAGTGCATGTCAGCTACAGGGGGAAGATCGCCCATTTCCCAGCCGCAGGAAACCATGAAGTTCGATCCCACTAGGGACTTCTGGACAAAAACCTGTCAGCTGGGTGACCTCCCCTCCCGGCTCTACGTGGGGCGTGTGTACGTTCGTGTGGGGGGGAGGGGGGGGGAGGGGGTGGTGAGGGTGCGCAGCGTCGGCGTCGACATCCCCCGGTGGCGGCTTTGCGGCGGTGGGCACGACCTGGGCAGAGCGGCCCTGCTGCAGCGGCCTCACGACTGTGCAGGGGCCAAAACGCGGACGTCTGAGAAGGCACCGGCTCCGAGAGAATGGCGGGAAATCCGCGGCATCGGTGATGGCGCCGCGGTGGCGGGCGCGGTTCCGCTGGAGCGGCTCCGCTGCGGCGGCACCACACAGCCCCCCGAGGTGCCAGTCCCCGTCCCGGGTTGACTGGAGCACCTCGCCTGGGTTTCCCCTACAAGGTAGTGCCGCAGGGTCCGCGGGACACGCCCGGCTCTCGTGGCTGGTCTCGGCGGTGGTGGGTCCGTCTCTCGGGGTTCCGGCGGCGGTCTCCTTCTCCACTCCAATGGTTCCCTCCGGCCCTGGGTACGGTACCTGCGGGCTGGGAGACAAACTCGGGGGAGATAGGGTTCAGGGGGCGCCATCCTCGTCTCTGCTGGCTTGGGCCGGGACCCCCTGGGGCCCGGGACCCCGTGGGGCCCATATACTCTGCGAGGCCCCCGGGTATCGGGGGTGTGGGGACCCCGGGGTTTTGGGGTCTTTGAACGGCGGGGTTCTCCCTCGCTGGGGCCGCCCTCCATGGTTTTAGTCGCCGAACATTAACTACCATCTCCCGGCCCCTCTCTCCCTCCTGAATCAGTATCGTCCAGGGGGAGATCTGTTGCCCCACCGTCCAGGGCCCCCGCCAGTAGGTGGTTAACTTCCCCACCTGCCCGGCCCCGACGCGAGGGTGTGCAGCCACACCTTAGAGCCCGCCGAGTAGAAGGGAGGCTCCATCCGGGGTTGGGCGCCCCGCTCCTGCCGCCGGTGTGCGGTCTCGCCTTGCGGGTAGGCACGGACCCTAGCTTCTCGCAGGGTCCCCATAAAGTGCTCCACGGGATGGCTCCCTTCCTCCTCTTGCGGCGGAGGGACACCAAACAGCAGATCTGTAGGCAGGCGAGACTCGCGACCAAACATCATTAGGAACGGGGTCTGTCCCGTGGATGTGTGTACTGTGGTGGCGTAGGCGAACAGCGCATAGGGGAGGTGTTCGTCCCAGTCCCATTGATTCACGGCCGCCATGCGTTTAAGCTTTCCGGCTAGGGTCTGGTTCATTCTCTCTACCATCCCATTTGCCTGGGGGTGATACGCCGTAGTTCGGTCCTTCTGGATCCCGAACTCCCGGCACAGTGCCTGGAATAGTTCTGCCTCGAACTCACTACCCTGGTCAGTAATGACCCGTTCGGGGATCCTGTGCTTCAGTACGTAGTGTTCCACGAATGCTCGGGCCACTATGAGGGCTGTCTTATTGGGGATGGCTACCGCTATGGGATAGCGTGTGAAGTACTCCACCGCTACGAGAATATATCGGTTGCCCCGGTGGGATCGCGGGAATGGCCCCTGCAGGTCTATCCCGACCAACTGGTTCGTCCGGCTGGCGCGGAACGGCCTCAGGGGTACCTGGTATCACGCCGGTTTCGGCCCGTATTGCTGACATGCGCGGCAGCCCTGCACCCAGGCGGCCACGTCTTGTGCCAACTTGGGCCAGAGATACTGGCGGCGCAGGGTTTCACGAGTGCGCCGTTCTCCGTCATGGCCCCTGAGCGGGTGGTCGTGCACTAGTCTCAGCAGCTGGGGTCGCATCTGGTTGGGGACGCAGATGCACCCCGGCTGGCCGGCTTCGGTTAGCTCCCGTACCACCCTGTTCTGCACGCACAATCGGGCATACAAACCACTCCAGGGCCCTGGTAGGGTGTCCTCTTTCTCCCGTAGGGCCGTCTCCACCGCCGCTAGATCTGGATCCCGCAGCTGGATCCGCCTCAGCTGCTCGTCGTCCAGGCTCGGGAAGGCGCAGCCGACGTCCTCCTGGATCTGATCGGGTGGGGTTGAGCGACCCGTCGGGCCCCGGGGTGTGGGCTCCGTGTCCGCCGAGTGGTCCCCCGGGTCCCTGGTTCCTCCTACCAGGGTCTCTGTGGCACATACTGCACTGCCTCTCACTGGGGGAGGGTTAGTCTCGGTGCGCTCCTGGGGGTCCACCACCTGCCGGCAACGGCCCCCCATGAAGCACGGGCAAGCTTCCTCCGCCCTTGTCTCGGTGCCCACCGCGGGCCGCCTCGACAGGGCATCCGCGTTTGCGTGCGCCCAGCTCGGTACTCTATTTGCAGGTTGTACTCCTGCAGCTGCGCCAGCTACCGGGCCATCTGCCCCCGCGGTTCCTTGAATGTAAGGAGAAACTGCAGGGCATAATGGTCAGTGCGTACCCGACATTTCCTGCCGTACAAATACGGTCGGAACTGTTTACACGTGAAGACTACGGCATACAGTTCTTGACGGGTCACGCAATAATTTAGCTCAGCCCCACTCAGGGTTCGACTGGCGTATGCGATGACCCGCTCTGTCCCACCCTGCACCTGTGACAGCACCGCGCCCAGCCCACTGCTGCAGGCGTCGGTGTCTAAGATAAAATCCGTGGTGAAATCGGGGAAAGCGAGGGTAGGGGTGTGGGTGAGGTGGTCTTTGAGGGTGGTGAAGGCCGTTTGGCAGGCCTCCATCCATCGATAGCGGTTCTTAGGGGAGGTGAGTTGGGTGAGGGGGCGTGCAATCTCGCTGAATCCCTGAACAAATCGACGATAATAGGTGGCGAGTCCCAAGAATGACCTGATCTCCGTCAGATTCCTGGGCCGTGGCCATTCCACTACGGTGCGCACCTTTTCCGGATCGGTGCACACCCCCGCCTCGCTGACTCGGTGTCCGAGGTACCCTACCTCTCGCTGCGCAATGTAGCACTTACGCGGCTTGAGCTTGAGATGGGCTGCTCGTAGTCACTGGAACACCTCTCGCAACCTGGACCAGTGCTCGGACAGAGATCTGCTGAACACTATCACGTCGTCCAGGTAAATCAGGCACTGTTCCCACTGTAAGCCCCGCATTACCAACTCCATCAACCGCTGGAACGTTGCGGGCGCGTTAGTGAGTCCGAACGGCAGCACTCGAAACTCGAACAGCCTCATCGGGGTGGTGAACGCGGTTTTCGGCCAATCCTCCTCCGCCATCTCCACCTGCCAGTACCAGGACGCCAGATCGAGGGTGGAAAAATACCGTGCTCCTGCGAGGCTGTCACAGGTATCGTCGAGGCGCAGTATGGGGAAGGCGTCGCCGAGGGTGACTGCGTTCAATTTTCGGTAATCAACGCAGAATCGGGTCGACCCGTCTTTTTTCGTCACTAGTACCACTGGGGCAGACCAGGGACTCGTCGAGGGCTGAATTATGTTATCACGTAGCATGTCCGCGACTGCCTCCTTGATCTGGGTCCGTTCGGGCGCGCCCACCCGGTATACAGGGAGTTTGATCGGTCGGGCTGCACCTGTGTCAATTTGGTGCTTAACAAGGTCTGTTCGGCCTACATCTGAATCGTGCTCACTGAACACGTCGGCGTACTCCCGTAACAACCCGCGCAGCTGATCGGCCTCCCCCTTAGGTAAATCTGCCCAAGGCACATGTAACGCATCATGCAGGGGAGCGATCTCGGCCCAGGGGGTTGGGCCGACCCTCCAGGCCAGATCCTGGTTGTCCTCAGAGTGGCCAGGGTCTTCTGCCCAGAGTGCAAATACCGAGTCGTTAGAGTGGCACGCATGCAAGGGGTGTATGGTGGCTACTGTGGTGTGTCGTCGTAGCATCGCCGGGGTACTGTGTGGGTTAAACACCCGCATGAACAGTCGGCCCCCACCTGCGTTTACCAGCGTGGCCGACCCTACGACTCCGTACCGTGCTGCCAACTCCGGGTGAGGAGTTAGCATTACCTCGCCCGATGGTCGGAGTGTGGGGTCGGCGGAGGGGGTTGCCACTGGCACCAGCATCTCGGCGAGCGGCCCGATGGTGACGGCCGACACCAGCGTAGCGGCCACGGGTGTGAAGCGAGGGCGATTCAGCTCGGGTCCCAGGAACGGGATCCGCTCCCCGCTGCCCTCCACGGTGGCGCATCGCTGGTGGGGCTGCACGTTGAGCCCCAGCTTTTCCAGGACGTCCGTACCTGCAATCCACTCGTGGCACAACACACTCGAGACGTAGAATTCCTGGGTGCACACCTGGTTTCCGAGACGGACCTCGAGGGAGATCCTTCCCAGCAATCCCATCCCGGCTCCGCTCGCTGTGTGCAGCGTGCGGTCCGGGGCCTGCAGGCGGCTCACGTCTACCCTGAGCACGCTGCAGTGCGCGGCGCTCACGAGCGAGGCTACGGCTCCCGTGTCTAGTAGGATCCGGGTGCGCTGCCCATTCACCTGTCCTTCCACCAGCGACGTGGCCCCCGTGATTCCTGCCACCAGCTCCCGTAGCCAGTCGCCCGTCCTCACAGCGTCCTTGGGTGTTGTGGCCGGGACCTGTGTGGGGGTCACTCGCTCACCATTATTATTATCGCCGTTTTGTTTCGGGACCTCGTTGATTGCACCCCTAGGTGGTCCACTCTCTAGGGGGCGTTGGCGTTTAACCCTGGCGCCTTTCTAGCGCGGGCGATCTGGGGACAGTCCCTCACCAGATGCCCTCGCTGGCCGCACAGGTAGCATGCCCGGGGGGTGGTCCCATAGGAGGTCCCCTGCCCATCCCTTCTCCCCCTTCCCGTACGCAGTTGCCCAAGGTCGGATTCTAACTGGGACACCCGCCCGGCCAGCCCCCCTACTGTGGAGCGTAGCTCCCCCATCTCGGACTGGATAGTTTTCACATGTCTATTCGCTTCCTTGCGTACATGGGTCACCTGGCCGGCTACATCTTTGATGCCCGTCTGTATCCCCGCTACCCAGCTTGGGGTTGTCTCGCGGGGCCCCGGAGACTCTCTTGCTCGACCCCTTACCATGCGGGCAAGTCCCTCCTCCTCCTCTTCCTCCTCCCCTGGGCCCAGGCTCGCGATGGCACGCTCTCGTCCTAGTCCTCGAAGCTGCGTGCGCTCACTAGAAATTATTTCACATTTGCACATGCACTCGACAAGCGCGTTAAAGGGGAGGCGCGTACAGTTCATGTCTGGCTGCCACCACGCCGTGCGCGTTAAGTATCGCTGGATTTTCTCTGCGGCCAGCTCCTCAATCACTTCCGTCGTGTACCCCGGGCATGCGATCTTTGTTAGCTCGTGCACATCCTCGGCATAATCGCGCAGGTCCTCGCCGGGTTGGCGACAGCGTGCCTCTAAGGCCGCTTTTGCCTCCTCCTCATCGCGCGTACCGAAACGCAGATCAAGTCGGCGCATCAGCTCCTCTAGCTGTGTCTGCGCGCTTGCGGGTAGGGCTTCCACAAAATCGGCTGCCCGCCCATCCAGATTCATATTAAGTTGATGTAACGCCTGCGCGTCCGTCCACCCATTAATTTCCTTAGCCCCTAGGACGTTGCGGGCAAATGCTTTCCACGAAGGGGTACCCCGGCCGGTGAATATATGCCTTATTTTCGCGTGGGGTAACGCGGGGGTTCGTACCGCTTCCGACGTCAAACTGTGGGGGCTACCGTACCCCACCATCACTGAATTGTCGGGGCCGTTGCCCACTGACTCCCCCGTTCCACTCATACCGCTACCCCCCGGCTGCTCTGTCAGGTCCAGACTACCGACCCCTAACATCTCAGCCCCCTGTACCTCTGCTTGGGATGTCGACCGCGTTTGCATAGTTTAATTAGCGGCTCGTACGCTTTGCGCTTGCGATGCGCTACACTGTGCAACGGCGGGGTGGGGCTGTAAGCGCGCTCGCCAGTAAATCTCCGTACCGCCCGTAAACAAACAGGCACGGCGCGTGTTTCCCTCCCACCCGTGCTCCACGTGTGCTGACAATAACAAACACGCCCCCTACCCTCTGCCCGTAAACAAACCAATCGCACGCGAGGGGGTTGGAGCCGGGGGACGGGCGGGCGGGGTTTCTGCCATGTGCGCGCCGCTGATTGGGGACGCTCGCTTGGCTCTGAGTTAAAGGTCCCGCTCAAACAGTCGCGCGAATACGCGCGCGCTCGGCGCTTTAACTAGCTACCTCGCGATTAGACACGTGTGCGGGTGCGTGACCGCGACACAGCCACCCAGGTACGCGATCGCTAAGCACTATTGTGAGCAATCGTGCGGGCACATAAACACCCCACGCTTCGTCTCGAGGTGCACAGCCGCGCATACACGTAGACACCCAGCGCACACTGCCCTCCACTTCACACTCCCAAAAGACCACGCAACACAGTTTTATCCCCCCACTAGCGAATTTTATTTACCTGTGATGGTATGGTCAGTGGACGCTAATCAATCCCTCAGAGGTCTTCGAGTCGATTTCTTCTACCGATCGCCCCACTCTCTATCCTGGATTTAAAACGCCTAAACTTACGCCTCTCTCACTCGTACTTACTTCTCCCCGATGTACTGACCGCTGTAAGGGGATGAGGCGGCGAGCCTGTCGATGCTGGAGTACGTCTCACGGACGTCTCGGAAGGCTGACTCTCCTGCTCCCGGGACCGCGTTGATCTTGAAGAAGAACCCCGCTGCTACCCCAATCCCCCTCATTTTATCCTACCTACAACAAAGGAATTTTGCTCTTTCAGACGCTTGGCCTCCCATCCAATCAGGGGCTCGGATTCTCCCGCCCTATTGATGCCCGGATCCCTGCTCGGGTGACGTCGCCGTGGTGATCTCACCGACGTCCGCTCTCTGTTCTCCCGCTACCAGTCTACTGACACGTGCGTGTGTGGTTCCACTCGCGGTGGCTCGATGGCCCTTGCCGTGACCATGCAACTTTAATATTTGGTCGCGGCGCCGCAGTGCATGTCAGCTACAGGGGGAAGATCGCCCAATTTCCCAGCCGCAGGAAACCATGAAGTTCGATTCCACTAGGGACTTCTGGACAAAAACCTATCAGCCGGGTGACCTCCCCTCCCGGCTCTATGTGGGGCGTGTGTACGTTCGTGTGGGGGGGAGGGGGGGGGGAGGGGGTGGTGAGGGTGCGCCGCGTCGGCGTCGACATCCCCCGGTGGCGGCTTTGCGGCGGTGGGCACGACCTCGGCAGAGTGGCCCTGCTGCAGCGGCCTCACGACTGTGCAGGGGCCAAAACGCGGACGTCTGAGAAGGCACCGGCCCCGGGAGAGCGGCGGGAAATCCGCGGCATCGGTGATGGCGCCACGGTGGTGGGCGCGGTTCCGCTGGAGCGGCTCCGCTGCGGCGGCACCACAATATGCCTGCCATTCTTCCACTCGGGTGGTGGGTGTACACCCATGAATCCATTCAAACCCTTAGTGGCATGGTCTCCCCTAGCTGATGAAAGTTGCAAGCGATAATTTCATCATCGCTTGCGGCTGGGGTTGGCATCGTCCCCCACTCCTCCTGATATCGACGGGAAATGGGCGAGGTTTAGGACTGTGACTCATGAAGCTGCAATGGCTGCTTTGGGTACACGGTCCAGACCTCACCAGAGACCCTGGCTGACAGAGGAGGTATTCAAGCTGGATGAGAAAAAGCGACAGGCCCATTCTCATTGGCTACAGCATCCCACGTCGGAGAATGAGGAGGCTTACCACAGCCTTCGCTAGGAAGTTCGGAAAGCCGTGAGGCGCTGCAAGGATGGGTGATGGTCGCGGATTGCTGAGGAGATAGATTTTGCCTCAGTGGCCCGCGATCACAAATCGCTCTTTAATTCCATCAAAAAAGTAACCTGCAGCGCCACATCGATTACCATCATTAGGGGAAAGGACGGTGATCCAATCTCTGACCCCCAGGAACGGGTTTGCAGATTTGCTGATCATTTCTGTGAAGTCCCGGGGGAGGGGACATCCCTCAGCCTGGATAACAACATGGGACAAAGTGGGGATGACTAACCGAGGCTGCGGTGCCTCAAATATTGGAAGAAGTCACCCCCTGTGAGTGGCTGGCTGAGGTGCCATCTGTTGAGGAAGTACTGAAAGCGATCCAGAGTCTGAGACCAGAAAGGCACTGGGCAAAGATGATCGCCCAAGCGAAATGCTGAGGAAGGGTGGCGTTTGTGCACAGACTGCCCTACATGACATCATAACAACAGTGTTGACCACTGGAAGGATCCCCTGGTGGTCCCCCTCTTTAAGAAGGGGGACCGCACAGACTGTAACAACTACAGGGGCATGTCACTCCTCAGTGTGCCGGGAAAGGTCCTGGCAAGGATTATTCAACATTGCCTTGCTCGGCACGCTGAGGAGAGGCTTGCGGAGCCCCATTGCGGTTTCAGGAAAGGGCGGTCCTGCATGGATGCCATTTTTTCTGTCCGTCTGCTACAGCAGAGTTGTAGGGACTTTTTGGGATATGCGCCTTTTTCCAAAATTAATATTAACAAGAAATTCGCTTATACATATGTATATTTTTTCTCGAAATAATTAATGAATAAAAACATAAGAGCATAGTAACTGAAAAACAACACGTAAGCCAAAAAGACGCCTTGTCCTCCCGTAGCAGGTGAAAGCGGAGATAAGAGCGTGCTGACGAACTCATCAGCAGACCTTGGCAATAATTGGGTTGGGGAAATTGCGAGGCCATTATCACAGGCTATCTGTGTGCAAGGTAGGGCTAACCTAAACAAACTGCACGTGGAGGCCATGATAAGCCGTTGTTTTGAAATTAAATAATGAGGCAGACAGAACATTGACACTAACACTCCACCTTATAATTAAATAAATAAATTTGATAAATAATAGGCTCCAAGGACAACCTTCCAACCTCAGCACGGGCCGTTTTAAAAAAACACACAGCTGAGAGCAAGCGGTGCCTAGGGTCGCGGAGAGTTCATGTTAGCCTAGATATAGGCGAGTGAAAAAAAATTCAACCATTTATTCTGCATCTTCTAGCGTTAAAGTTCGAAATTCGACAACAGGAGTAGGCTAAGCTATCGATCCTCGTGCTCGCTCCAATTGGAGACAAGGCTACGAGCTACAGCAATGATTTATTGCCCATTTGCTAATCCAATACTGAATGTTAATTCATCTTTAATAAGTTCCTGTACAACCTGACCGAAGCGTATGACAAACACAGAATGTTTACTAAAGTCAAAACGAATTCCCTAAACTTAGCATAGGCGAATAATGGCGCAGTGTTGACCCAAGGGCAATGGAAGAGGAGCAGAGGCGCCTTTGTCTAGATCGTAGCGTGAGAGAGAGGACAGACGCCAAGCAATTATTTCAGCACCTGCGTTCACAAGGCCAAAAACAGAGATAACACTTCCCCACCACAGCCAGATGGAAATTAATGAGGAGCCTTGAGATGCACGGCGTGTGTAGACCGAAAAACAGCTCAAAGCGCATCCCTGAAGGGAACACTGAGAGAGTTACCACAGGCTGTCTGTGCTAAAGCTAGCAGTTGCACGAAAATGGGGCAGAGACTGAGACAGACAGCGAGAGAGTGGGACAGGGGAGTTTCATTTAAAGGTCATGAGCTATGTCCCGCTGGCATGGCTTTGCAGATACTTGAGCGATGTTAAACCGAGGGCCAAGGAAAAAGAGGGTCTCCCGGGCACCTTTGTCTCCCTGCCGTACATGATGAGAGTATACATACGCTTATGAGAGCACTTTTCCTGGAGCTAAAGTCAAGAGCCACGATGGAAGACTGACACAGCAAACACAGCAGACCTCGAATCACGTATAGAATCATAACTGTAAGTCTGTGATGAAAATGTTAACTTAAAAATAACTTAACCATTTCTCCGTGCATCGGTAAAGGTCGTATGAGGGAACATCGCCCCTCCCTCCAGGTTGTGCAACACAGACAAAGACGCCTGTGAGATGATTTGAAACACCTGTTGTTTTGATGGTTTGAAAAGAGGGGGCCGGGGTCTGGGAAGCGGTGAGAGTCGGTCACACAGGGGAGAATCCCGCCTCCCTCAAGGTTGTGCCACACAGACAAAGACGCCTTGAGACGATTTGTAGCACCTGCTGTTTTTAACGATCTATGGAAAGAGGAATCAATAGAACAAGGCCGTAAATGACGCACACAAGGATACACATACACAAGGACACACAGACGGACACACGCTCCAGACCACGAGACACCGATGAATCCAAAAGAAGCCCCACCTTGTGGGGAGGAGTCAAGAGGAAGGATTTTGGCATAAAAGAGGACGCTGCCGCATTGAAAACTCAGTTCGACCTGTGGGTCGGCTCAGGAGCGAGCTGCGACCACTGGTCGGCTCGACTCATCATCATCAGGGCTCAACTCCCCGGAGAGACTCCCCATCTCATCTGCAGGTGGGCAAGACCCGCTTGACAGCTCAACTCGCCCCTGCGTGGGTCATCCTCTGCCGATGCGGAGGTCTCTGCCACCCGCCGGGGTGGCGAGGGTCGCTGTTTAGCGACAAGGCTACGTTCATGCATCGCCAGCGCTGATTGCGCAACCGGGTCAAGCCGACTCCCCTCCCGCGCACGCTTCGAGCATGCTGTGTACGCCATCGCAACTACAGCAACGTGGGCCAGCTGCCGAGCCAAAGTCACCTGCCGCGCACGCTACGAGCGTGCTGTGTACGCTATCGCAACTACAACAACGTGGGCCAGCTGCCAAACCGACATCACCTCCCACGCACGCTACGGGCGTGCTGTGTACGCCATCGCAACTACAACAACGTGGGCCCACTGCCAAGCCGACATCACCTCCCGCGCACGCTACGAGTGTGCTGTGTATTGCAACTACAACGACGTGTCAGCTGATCTGCCTACGTCAACCAGTGTGGGCCGAGCCTAATCAACTGATCCGTATGATGCACACTGCTCCACTACATGACAAATCAGGCATTCGCTTGACGTAAAGACTCAACTCCAAACACTGACTATTCAAAACAATTCATATCACTCAAACATACACGGGTCCTTAACCAGAAGCCAATACTCAAGTCCATAGGCTATCAGTGGCTGTGAAGGCATTGCGGCATATAGAGTGAACACTCCGTCGTTTATAAGTATATTCGTAATATTTCCTCCTTAATATTTAGTTTTGGGCTGTACTTCTAATCGTATAACAACCGATCCATAAATACGAATGAATCCTTGACACCTTCACCACGGAGCTACGCTCACGTGGGGGGGGGGGGGGGGGAATAGCATATCCAACCGGCTTCCTTATCAGGCGATCTGGTCCACAATTAATTACACGTTAATCCAAGATAAGGATATCAGGGGAGAGAGCACACCCCACCACACCCCCTCACCCTAAGCCATTCCGGTAATCATATAATCGACCCAATGGATCTGTTGAGATATTTCTGCCTTTGGGAATAATAACTGTTTTTGATCGCCTTTTTCGTATTAATATCGTCATATAATCTTTAAGTACTTCTCGTTACTGATCGCGCACGTACTCGCATACTCTACAGAATAATCAACTGTTCCTTGACCTAATGTGCTAACAACGTGATAAGGGTTGCTTATAGGTCTATGCATAAGCGCGGTACTGTGTGCAAATTCTTGTATAACCTCATAATAGTGTGAATTCCAGTATAATCTTTCATAATAGAGTGAATTCCCGTATAATCTCTCATAATCGAGTGAATTCCAATATAATCTTTCATAAAAGAGTATCAAGTTTTGTTGTGTTTAGATGTTTTAACGACTCTCTCTCTCACCAATAGCTCGCGTCACGCGGCGGAGTTAACCACAGGTGCTGTTGTCAAAGTGAAACAACCCAGTCATTGATGAGACTGTGTTGATACTGTGTTGTGATTCCAAGCCGAGAGTTGTATCTTTTAGAGTAAAGGTTTAATTATAAATAAATTGATTAATGCAGAAGTTGTCGTGTGATTCTTTCCTGAAATCTATGCATAAGATCTGGTTCTGCGATGAGATATGAACTTGGTGACCTTACACAAACACTCTAACTGAGATATGAACTTGGGGACCTTACATTAAAATACTCTAATTGAGACCTGAACTTGGGGACCTAACATAAACTCGAATCCATACTCGGTAATGCTAAAGCGAGAATCAGTGTATTATCCTGATCGATAACACGAAGTTAAACCACGAAGCCGAGTTGACTCTTGACACTAGCATGACTGCATACGATTAATTGTATTATTCTGATTGATAACCGACCCTCGTCAATGAGGCGGGGCCTGATTATCATAAAGGCTGTCATTAACATAACCACACCCACTCGCATAAATTAATACGGTTATCTCTCGAATTAGCATACTTTATATGCATAATTACACCAATTAAAATAATTTCGGATATATTATACAAATTTCAAATTTCATTTAATTTTCATTATCTTTCATCAATTTTCACAACACCCACATATACAACAAATTCCAGCAAGACCTACATCTCTGCTTTATTGACCTGGTCAAGGCCTATGATATCATCAGTAGGCCTGGGCTCTGGGTTGTTATTAATGCATTCGGAGTCCCTGACCCTCTGCTCACGATCATTAAGGACCTTCATGATGGTGAGCGGGCCCGGGTAAAACTACGTGGCCGGGGAGTCGGAGCCATTCGCTGTACACCTTGGGGTGCGACCGGGATGTCCTCTGGTTCCCACATTATTTAACATATATTTTGACCACGTAGTTCGTGAGGCCTTCAACAGCTGTATCGGAGGAATTTCCATCTGGTACAGATACAATGGGGAGGCTGATCGATGCCCCGGTGCAGTCAAGGGATGACTCCCTATTGCTCAAGCATGTTATGTATGCCAATGATCTGGTAATCGCTGCTCATTCAGAAGAGGAGTTGGAGGCGCTGCTGCTAAACCTGGAGCTTGCCACTAAGAGGTGGGGCCTTACCATCAGCCTCACCAAAACTAAGCACCTGCCAGGGTATTTTGTACCATCGGACACTCCACCCCCACAGCAGAGGTCTCACTCCCAATCAGTCAAGCGGCATTATATTTTCATTGGTTGCGTAACGCTGTGTGGAAGCTACCTGGTCTGTCGCTCTGCACGACGCTTCAGGTCTTCTCGGCCACAGTCATTCTCTCCCTTCTCTATGCTTGCGAAACGTGGACCACCCTAATGGAACTTATTTGTCGATGGGACTTTGTCCTTGAAAGATCTCGACAAAGTCCCATCGGTGAGTTCCTCTGGCAGGCAAGGCTGCATTGGCTGGGCCATGTAGCCCGCATGCCCAGTCACCACATGTCTAAACAGCTTTTGTTCGGCCGGATCGAGGGGGCTAAACGGGCGTGGCACGGGCTAGAGGAGAGATGGAGTGATCTGGTAGAGGAGACTATGGACCTGAGTGGACTTGCCGATGACTGGTACCAGCGGTGTTAAGATCGGCCTCTGTGGAGGAGGCTCGTGAAGGACGCTACTGGGCAGTTGGAGGCAGTCGCCCTCCCACAACAACGGAGGGCGGAGGAGCGACGCTCAAACAACGAGTGGAGCGCCGTGTGGCTAAAGCACAGCAAGTTGACACAGTAAGGGGCACAGGTGGTCCATTAGCCAGTCATCTCAGTCAGTCGACCCGTGGTACTTGGGTCTGCCCCTTGACCTCCTGCCAGCGGACGTTCGACACTTCATGTGGCCTCAAGGTGCACATAGACTGGCACAAGCCTCGTGTTGACGTCACCGCCACTTAGTTGCGAATGGCGGTTGTTGCTTGTAGTTGTGGGAGGAAGCCGGGGAACCCAGAGGAAAACTCATGCAGAACTGGGGGAGGGGGGGACGTAACAAGCAAGGCACTCAAACCCAGAGGCCCCTTTCGCTGACTGGGGCACAACGATCGATTACAACGGAAGGGCTATGCAAAATCCGACTGTGGGCCCCTTTCCCCCCTCCCACTCACTTTTACTGAAATAGCTACGGATGTTTTTAACCCCGTATACAATAATAGGTAGGCTATAACTATTTTTTGTTTCACCGTCTAATTGGTTGAGAGGAAGATCCAAATAACTACCGACATATCTAAATTTTGTCCCCGTTAATTAAATTTGTGAAAAAATTATTGAGCTACCAAATTATCATTTCGTTTTAAAGCTTTCGTGACTGCAGGGATTCATATTATTGGTTCTTTCGGTAAAGTCACGTAGAAGGGAAATAATAAAATAATAAATATACAACAATGAAATTCTCACGACATTTCGATTGCAACACAAGCAATCATCATCAGGTGTGAAAACCACAGCAACAAATATTTTTGAAAAAAGTGGCGTTTTTTTCTTAACGGACGGCGACTAACGGTTGTTCCGACGGACGAGTCCATCTATGCTCGAATGGGAGGAGGGGGTAAAGAAGGAGAATGGATGCGGTCTGAAAGTCATTGTAAGCGTGAACAAAATCAATCAAGACCCGAAATGGTTTATCACATCTTTTTAATGATTGCTAAGCCAGAATCCATCTTCTCGGGTTGAAATTGTCTCTGTGTTTGTATATGTGGATAGCTTCATGAACGAATCTCTCATGGTAACCGGATGGTTTGCAGAGAACCTCTGTCTTAGAGAAGTCAATGTCATGTGAGCTCACTGAATTATAACAATGGTTTGCCACGGCTGAAATGTTGGTCCTACCGTGTTTTAGGTCTGCTTTGTGTTCACGGATGCGGTCAGAGACATGTCGTTTGGTTTCTCTAATGTAACTGCGACCACAGAGGCATCTTAGTTTGTAGACGCCAAGGTAATGTATGTCTGGAATCACATATTTTACAGACGGGACTAGATCACGGATTTTACGTAGTGTTGAATCAGACCTTGATCTTTTGTTTATTCAGGATTTTGGAGATCTTTTTTGTGACCCCCACAATGTAGGGTAAGGTGATGGTTTTGAATGGCTCCTCAAGAGGGTCCTTCTTCATCGTTGGAGTGATGGCTTCGTGGATTGTGTAGTCGGAGTAAGCATTAGCCTTGAGAGCTTGGTGTACATGCTTGAGCTCACTGGCAATGTGTTCTTGGTCGGAGATGCATTGGCTCTATGGTGTAGAGTCTTGATGAGGGAATTCTTCTGGGATGGATGGTGGTGGGAATCCGGTTTTAGGTAAGCATCCGTATGTGTAGCTTTCCTGTAGACAGAGTGGCTCATTGAACCATCAGGTCTCTTTTTTTATTAGGACATCCAAAAAAGGTAGCTTGCCATCTTTTCGACTTCCATGGTAAATCTGATAGCTGGGTGTATGCAATTGATGTAGTCGAGGAATTGGTCTAGAGCAGGCCGGCCATGTGGCCAGATGACAAAAGTGTCATCCACTTGTCATCCAAATCCACCTCTTCCAAAAGGTTGGGCGCAGAGTGGCAGTCTGGATGGCGTCAGTCTCAAATTTCTCCATGAAAATGTTAGCTATAACCGGAGATAGGGGGGAGCCCATTGGGGTGCCCTCAGTTTGTTTGTAGAAAGTTCCATTCCAAGTGAAGTATGTATTGGTTAAACAGTGTCTAACCAGAGGGGGGTACCTCAGTGTTTAGTCCTTGATGAACCAAGTCTTCAATGATTGCGATGGTGTCAGGTACAGGAACCTTGGTGAATAAGGAAACTACGTAAAAACTGATAAGCAGATCGTCTGGGGACAGGGAAATACCCTTGATTGTCGATACCAGGTGAGTAGAATTTTGTACCGCAGAGGTGGTTTTTCCAGTGAAAGGACGCAGGATTTCAGACAAGAAACGAGCCAGTTTGTAGGTGGGGGAGTTGATAGTAGAGACGATGGGACGAAGGGGTGTATCTACTTTATGTATTTTTGGTAAGCCGTATAATCTTGGTGGCCTGGCAGCAGAAGGTTTCAACGAAAACTGTTTAGATTGATCAATTAATGCGGTTGAATCAGAAATTATTTTGTTGGTTTGTGTGACGAGGCTGTTGGTGGGATCTCTTTATATTTTTGTATAACTACCATCGTCGAGTAATTCTTTAATTGTTGTATTCTCTTTTATCCATGATGACAGTAGCATTGCCCTTGTCAGCTGAGAGGACTACAATGTCATCCCTCTTTTTTCATTTATTTAATTCAAAACGCTCATTTTTGCTGAGGTTGCTAGCTGGCATCTTAGCGTTTTTGAGGGTTGCAGTGATTTCAGATCTTGCTACGTCTGCAGCGATGTGACCCATGCCCCTGAGAGCAACATCTACTTGGGCAATTATATCATTAACTGGTATGTGTTTAGGTGTGACTGCAAAGTTTAGAACTTTAGCTAAAACGGAATTCAGACCATCGGAGATAGAACTGTTACTGCGATTAATTACGACTTTGTTAACATCTAACTTTTTGGTTTGTGGGTCCGGTTTTTTGTTGAAGAGGAGGTTAAATTTGGAAATCAGGTTGTCCTTACATTTGGTCGACATAGTAGCAGCTGACGAGGCAGTCATATTGTCTACATGTTCCCAATCCGATGTGGACATTGTTGCCGTCAATGATAAGTGTGATTTGTAGAGTGTCTTGTCTAACTGATCTAGTTCGGTGCGTATAAGTCTGATTTTTTCTGAGATAAGAGCTAAGCTCGTTTTGAAAAGAATTCGTTTCGCATTAGAAGAAGTTACAGCAGCAGAAGTCAGTGTAAATGCGATTGGTATTACTCCAGAGTCGCGGCATCTCTTCAGAAAGGTGAGAGACTCGATCAGCTGAGCCTTCTTGTCCCAGAGTTTGTTGAAGGATCTTAAAGTTATGTGGAAACCCTCCCCGTAGAGGCGGTTAAATTTTGATTTAAAGCTTTCGTGACTGCAGTAATTCATATTCTTAGCTCTTTCGGTAAATTCACGTTGAAGGGAGACAATACAATAATAAAATATATAAACAATAAAAATTATCACGACGTTTCGACCATAACACAAACAGTCGTCATCAGGTGTGTCGGTTTGCATTTTTTTTATTGGTGTATTTATTTACTTATAAAAAAAACGTCGGCACCACGTGCAGCGATTTGGCAGTTTATTTAGAAGGACTAGTCCATCTATGTTCTGAAAAGAGGAGGGGGAAGACGAAAAATTAATGTATGCTGTCTGAAAGCCACTGTAAGCGTGAACAATCAACTAAGACCTGAAATGGTTAATCAAATCTATGCAATGATTGCTAAGCCAGAATCCATCTTCTCGGTTGAAATTGTCTCTGTGCTTGTATATGTGGATAGCCTCATGAACGAATCTCTCATGGTAGCCAGATGGCTTACAAAGAACCTCTGTCTTGGAAAAGTCAATATCATGTGAGCCTACTGAATTATAACAATGATCAGCCACGGCCGAGGTGTTGGTCCTACCATGTTTAAGGTCTGCTTTGTGTTCACGAATGCGGTCCGAGACATGGCGTTTGGTTTCTCCAATGTAACTACTACCACAGAGGCAACTTAGTTTGTAGACACCAGGGTACTGTATGTCAGGAATCACATCTTTTACAGACGGAACCAGATCACGGATTTTATGTAATGTGTTGAAACGGACCTGGATCTTGTGTTTAATGATTTTGGAGATCTTTTTTGTGATCCCCGCAATGTAGGTTAAAGTGATGGTTTTGAAAGGCTCCTCAAGAGGGTCCTTCTTTATGGTTTGAGTGATAGCTTTGCGGATTGTATAGTCGGAGTAACCATTAGCCTTAAGAGCTTGGTGTACGTACTTGAGTTCACTGCCTATGTGTTCCTGGTCGGATATGCATTGGGCTCTATGGTACAGAGTTTTGATGAGAGAATTCTTCTGTGATGGATGGTGGTGGGAATCCGGTTTCAGATAAGCATCCATATGGGTAGTTTTCCTGTAGACAGAGTGGCTCATTGAAACATCAGGTCTCTTTTTTTAATTAGGACATCCAAAAAAGGTAGCTTGCCATCTTTTTCGACTTCCATGGTAAATCTGATGGCTGGGTGTATGGAATTGATGTGGTCGAAGAATTGGTCTAGAGCAGGCCGGCCATGTGGCCCGATCACAAAAGTGTCATCCACGTACCTCTTCTATAAGGTTGCGTGCAGAGTGGCAGTCTGGATGGCGTCAGTCTCAAATTTCTCCATGAAAATGTTAGCTATAACCGGATATAGGGGGGAGCCCATTGGGGTGCCCTCAGTTTGGATGTAGAAAGTTCCATTCCAAGTGAAGTATGTATTGGTTAAACAGTGTCTAACCAGGGGGGGGGGCGGTACCTCAGTGTTTAGTCCTTGATGAAACCAAGTCTTCAATGATTGCAATGGTGTCAGGTACAGGAACCTTGGTGAATAAGGAAACTACATCAAAACTGACAACCAGGTCGTCTGGGGACAGAGAAATACCCTTGATTGTCGATACCAGGTGAGTAGAATTTTGTACTAACCATTTCAGGTCTTAATTGATTGTTCACGCTTACAGTGGCTTTCAGACAGCATACATTAATTTTTCGTCTCCCCCCTCCTCTTTTCAGAACATAGATTGACTAGTCCTTCTAAATAAACTGCCAAATCGCTGCACATGGCGCTGACGTTTTTTAAATAAATAAATACACCGATTAAATATAAATAAATTAATGCAAACCGACACATCTGATGACGACCGTTTGTGTTATCGTTGAAACGTCGTGATAATTTTTAGTGTTTTACAGTATATATTTTATTATTTTATTGTTTCCCTTCAACGTGACTTTACCGAAAAAGCTAAGAATAAAGATGGGATTAGGTCACAAATTTTGTGCATTGTGTTAAATTGGACCTGGATCTTGTGTTTGTTCAAGATAGTTCAGCACACCGGTGTGTTGGATACTAAACCTACATTTACAATTTTGATGCGAAAACCTACGTGTTATTATTTTTTACTTGTTCATCTATTGATTTGGGGGCCCTCCCTTGTGGCCGCCTGGGCCCCTCTATACGTTACATAACGCTGCACACACCTATCCCATAGTTGTGCCCCTGCACGGAGGTGCAAGTGTCTCCACTGCACCGCCTAACCTGCAGCCCAACTTGCAATCTAGCAGCTCGGTTCGATTGCATCTCCTGGTGTTGCAATGGAAACAATGGGCCAAGTTGATTCAATCCCACCCCCCACTCCCTCTATTAATGCCTGTCAAATCGGCAGAATAATTTGGTACACCACAGTCAATTGCCAGGACGAGTGTGCTGGGGTAAAAAGTGTGTGTACTCCCACCTCTTCCAGGTTGGGGACGTGCTGTCATCAACTGTGTAGACCAGAGGTCACTTGAAGGGATCTCAGAGGTAGCTCTGTGATATGCGATTGTGGGGCAGGCATTATGTAGCACAATGAGGACAACATTAATATGGCGGGAAATATATCCTTTAATTATAGCAGTAATATATAGAATAAAAAAGAAAAAGACTCCCATATAGCCTAAACAGAGCACCTATGAAGGCCGGCACGTTACACAAGTGCGTGGATGACCAGCACCGCATCCGGCCGCCTTTGTCTCCCCAGTGGCGATGTTTACATACTGTACCAGTACACATTTGAGACTGAATCGACCTAGGGGAGGCCTAGGACCAGTTCAAATAATAGTCACTGGTGTTGGCCGTGAGCGGGAATCAAATTCGTAGCGCAGTGCACTAACCGCTACACCACTGCTCCCCACAATATAGACAAAGTTCACTCATACACATGGAAAGTATGTTTTAATTACGTAATTTCGTAAATGACTTCAGTGAATAGACCATCATTTACCTAGCCTGGTACAATGGTTATGGAGATGTTTGTGTCCATTACTGGCGAATGGCGGCTGTTACTGTGTTTGTGTTTGCATATCTGTCCGATTCATGATCACTGCAAACACCGGTTACGATTATCTATACGAGCCCTGAGCCTGCCCTGGGTCAACTCGGCCTCAAATGTGTAACTGTTACGATTTGTAAACATCTTCACTGAGGAGACAAAGGTGATCGAGCATGGTGCTGGCCACCCACCCCGATGTGTGCTGTTCCAGCCTTCATAAATGCTTAAGAGGATTTTTGGGTTAGATCGCGTAAATATATAAACGTGTCATTAAAACCTGCCACCACCCGACACAGCAAACTAGTCAGGTTTGTCACGTAAACAGAACGTGCCAATTCGTCACTAGTACAACACACCGGTGTGTTGGAGAGCCAAGCCATAACATTTACAATCCGAGTACGACGTTTTTTTATATTTACGCGATTTAACCCAAAAAAACGCTATTATGGATGATAAATGCTACTCGCTCACAGTACTTGCCCAACCAGTCTGCTAAATCTAGATTTAAACTAAATGATTTAGCACCGCTTTTTGTGTTTAGTTACTTGTTCTTCCCCCCACACCTCCGATTATCACGGTTGGCTATGTATGGTGCGAAATAAGTTCAACATACATACAAAGGCTATACAGCGGAATCAGTCTTTGTTCGGCTGTCTCTGCTCATCTCTGTGTTTGTGCCTCTGAGACTTTCTCCCCCCCCCCCCCCCGTCTAGAAGTGGCCGTTGTCACGGAGCATCTGGGCCCTGGCGACCACGTCGTTGGCGTAGTCGTCGCCCGTCGTGCCGATGTCCATGTTGGCATACGACCCCACGTTCCGCGTGCCAGCGTTATATGCCGAGATGCCTCCTGTGCATACATGTGCATTACATACATTTTATACACTGTATACACACATATATACATTGCATACGTAAAAATACATTGCATGTGTTAATGTGCACAGAGTGATGTCCGTGTTGACGTATGTCATATGCCAAGATGTCTTCTGTATTATACATACATATACACATAAAATGTACATTGAATATGCATTAACATACATATTATATATACACAAAGAGCTTTTCTTTAACATTTAACTAGGGCAAATCCGGTTCGCCAGTACTACGCCGAGCTACTTTGTCTCCCAATCGTGATGTTTACAGACCACATCACGGACTATGTTAAGGCTAAGTCGACCTAGGGGAGGCCCAGGACCGGTTCAAATATTATTCACAAATGTGCGCTGTGAGCGGGCATCGAACTCAGGGTTCTTAGCAAAAATGTGCTAACCGTTGTGCTACCGCTCCCCATAATTATACATTAATCCCACCACTCCACATTATATACATGCATACGTACAGTATGTACATATCTATGGGACCATCGTACCAATACTGTATCAAGATGATGAAAAAAACAAATGGTTTACCCGCTTTTATTTTTATCATCCTATATACACCTCGAACTTACTTAGCAACGTACTGTATGCTCAATTTGTCCACGTGACATAGTGCGAACTATTATTGTTTGGTTTTTTATAAATACTGGGTCGCCTTTGTGTCTTGCCAATGCCCGTTCACCATATTGTATCATTCACCAGTCAAGCTGGTAGTGAGAGGGGATGAGCGAGGTAGGCAGAGGTTTGAGACGGGAAGAATATAGTTTTGCTTACATTGCAGATTATCTTTACAATGTTGTTTATGGCGACAGGCTGAGGGGACGTCAAGAGTAGGAGGTGGGGAAACAACTGCAATGAAATGGTGAACGTGTTGCTGCCGCTGTTCATGGTGGTGGTCTGAGGAGTGGTGGTGCGGCGGTTAGCGCGACGCTGTGCTACCAACACGGCGACCCAATTTCGATTCCTGCTCACGGCCACCAACACCGGTGACGATTATCTGAACCGGTCTTGGGCCTCCCCTAGATCGACTCAGCCTCAAATCAGTATTTGGTGCGGTGTGTAAAAACATCGCCACCTGGAAGACGAAGATAGCCAGTCGTTGTGCTGGCCAACAAACTCACTCATGACCTAATCCCATCTGTGAAGGACAATATTCCTGACATGCAATATCCCGGCGTCTACAAACTAAGCTGTATCTGCTGCAACAGTTACATTGGAGAAACCAAACGACATGTCTTGTACCGTGTTCGTGAACATAAGGAAGATCTGAAACACGGCAGGATCAATACTTCTGCCGTGTCTGATCATTACTTTAATGCGGCTGGCTCACATGAAATAATTTTCTCTAAGACGATGGTACTTGGCAAGACGACTGGCTATCTCCAGGAGTACTGTGTTGCCATTCCTAGCATAAGAGTTCTCATATTAGTTTCATGTTTTTGTTTAGAGATTCAAGTTGCTTAACACATAAGTGTCTGAGTGGTGCCTTCCTAAGTTCATGCATAATAATTTTAATTATAAGAACTGTATCCTGCGGTGAGATCTGAATATTGAGACCTGACATAAACACTAAAACATAATCAGTAAATGTTAAAGCGAGAATCATTGTATTATCCCGATTGATAATACCACCTAGACAACGAAGCCGAGCTTAACCAGCATATATACATTACACTTGCATAACTTCATACAATTCATTGTATTATCTCGATTGATAAAACAACCCATGACAACGAAGCCGAGCCTAATGATCATATTTGCATACATTAGCATAATCACTTACACTTGAATAACTTAATTTTATTACACCTCCTACTTAGCATAAATTACGTGCATATTTACATAATATAATTATGCATTTAATTAATTATGCATTTTTTTCTTCATCTACGTTTTTTACTTTTATTAAAATTTTCAAGACCCGACATATACAACACGGCAGATCTTTGTCTTTGGTCCGAAAAAAGGTCATTATTTCTTGAGAAGAGGTGAGAGAGGTTTTGTAGTCAGGGACCTTCCATCTTCAGATTGATGTCGGTGGCACAGAGAGTGGATGGTGGTGCATTGGAAAGAGAAGCTGTTAATGTTTGTGAAGAGGTGCTCTTGCTGGTGCTCTTACGGGACCTTTCATCTGCTGGTCCTGGGTCCAGTTAGGGAACTTCTTCTTGATGGCACTGATCATGTCGATGAGGATGCCCGTGCCCTGCTTCAAGTGGTCTTCGCTGTCCCACGTGCCCACTATGTTGTGGAAGCGCTTGTCCACCTGGACAAAGACACCGATGCTCCATATAGCCTTTAACAGACTGTTGGGCAAGTTCTGTTAGTAAGCACCTAAGAAGGCCGCACCGGCACACAATGGGGAGGTGTAGCAAGCACCACATACAACTGCTAGTGCTGATGCATACACACCTTACAAAATAGTCAACCGAGGGGATGCCCCGGACCAGTTCTAAAATATTAACTCAGAATGTAGGTGTCATGAGCTGGAAGCAAACTTATGTGACTTGGGTTCATGGTACATTGACACCAATTATCCAAATTAATACATTTAACTATTTTTGTTTAGTCACGTAATTTTTGTCTATTTGTTTGTGTTTCTCTCTCGACTTTGTAGGATGAACGTTGAGGTTTACAAGGGCACGGGGTGACCAATAAGGTCTTAATTAGTCTGTAATAAGGTAGGCACTCATCTTCTTGGTTCTTTCGGTAAAGTCACGTCGAAGGGAAATAATTAAATAATAATAAAATAAAATTCTCACGACGTTTTGGCCACAACACAAGCAGCTGTCCTCAGGTGAAGAAACAGAACTGTCCGAAAGACAGCGCTCTAATGAACACTGCTAAGCTTGAAAGCGTATTTTAAGCCAGGAGGGAGGAGCAGAGCGCCTTGACAAAGGAGTTTACATATCAACAGAAGAATTTAGCATTGAAGTAGCTAAGTTAATGTGAGAGATTAGCAAGATGTTAAGGTCAGAAATTAGCATGTAACTGGGAGCTTAGCATGATGTTATTTAGTATATTGACGCTAAAGAACTGCAACTACCCAACTATCATATAATAAACCGATGTGAAAGAACTAAATATAAACTACATCAATATAATCAATGTACTCAATATATTCTCCACTAAGCTGAGCTACTAACAATACGCCATTATATATTACACTTATATGTCGCAAAAAATATTATAATATGCCTCCAACTAATCTTCTTATTATAAACTGCCATAGACAGACCCCAACATTGAATTATACACTGTGTTACTATACACTACTCTATACCTTAGATTATAATAATATTAGACTTGTAATATTACACTATGTATTATTTTACCAACCCTACTGTGTACCACACTGCTATATATTCACTATACAATTACGATACTATATATTACCAAATAAATGATATTAAACATTACACTGAAAGGTACTAAGAGATTAGCAGGATGTTAAGGTGAGAAATTAGCATGTAACTGGGAGATTAGCATGATGTTAATGTGAGGAATTAGCATATAACTGGTCACGGAAGTGGCTATGTTAAAGTCAGAGTTTACAACCTTTCTTCTGTGACAGGAGATAATAATTTGATGACTATTTCTTTTCTACCTTAGAATTCTGAACGCTAGATTCCAGAGTTAACATTTTAGTTTACACAGCAGTGGGAGCGCTCATGGCAGTACAGCTGATTCGGGACTGCAAGATATTGGGTTCTCACATCCCCCTACTGTACCTTGTTTGCGTGCAACATTTTCCCGTGTTGTAGAGTGGAAGAGTGAATGTTACCAGGCACTAACTCAGTTTCAACTTACCTTGATCGAGTTCAACACCCTCCTGTGCCGGAGAGTGAGAGGAGTCTCGCCCAGGCAGCATTTCAAAGTACAATAAAATCTTGTTAATTTGACACATATGGGGCTCTGGTCTTGCCGAATTATCAAATACCGAAATAATAAAGCTTTATTGCAAAGCTTATTTAGTCCAAGTTCAACATCCCACCCAGTCCAGGAGAGAGTGAGCGGACGTACCCTTGGATCAAGGAGAGTTATTAGCGGTGACTGGAAAATTCTGGAAATTGAGTGTGCCACCCATTTTCAGGGAGCAAAATCTGTGATTCCAAGAGGGTCGTTGTACTATCGGCATTTGGGAGTGAACCATATTTGGCGTAAAGTATCTGCGGTGTTGATTTCCGGTTTGTTGTTTTTCGTTGCATTATTAAATTGTTTTGTGGTTATATCCATGGGACCTTTTTGCCAGTATCCAAACTGATGAAAATGTAACTGCTCGATCCAAGCTATACGTGTTCTGATACCTGCATTGTCTATGCACTGTTCGCCTTTTGACATTCTCTGGTCTAATACTGGTGAGACAAGGCCATAAAAAGGCTGCCTCTGGTGTAGGCCAATCAGTTTCAAGACAATGCATGCAATATCAGAGCATGTTTGTTTGCATGTTTGGCCACAAGTATGTGTGGTTAATGCAGACTTGATGCCTTGCAAAAGGTATCTATATGGTGTGTAAAAATCTTAACAACTGTTTTATTGCCAGAAAAGGTAAACCCTATTCCTACTTTAATCATGTTTTGTGGTTGCGAAGTGAGTAGTCGCCTCTCTTTTGTGGCCCTGGCGTTTGCCTGAGTGTGATGGTTCATCTAATGGGGATTCGTAAGCGGATGGGTTTCCTTTGAGGGAAGAGTTATAGGGCTCACACAAAGGTGAAGTGAGACACAGAGTCACCTAGTAACATAGATACTGAGACAAACATCGAGATGGTGACAGAGAGTGAGACAGGCATTGAGGTTAAGTGAGAACGAAAAGTGAGAGTGATGCAGATATATTTGTGAAACAGTCATTAAGAGTGAGACACTGAGAAAGGGAGACACATAGCCACACAGGGAGATACTGATATACCTAGGGATATCGAGCCGATGGTCATGAACTCCCGCGCAGAGTTCATGGCCATTATGCATTTGGGGCCTGTTTTGGCACGCGCTGTGCCCTGCACCCTGGGCCCTTCTTTGCCTATACTGTGCACTGGCAACTCCTCATATTCTCCAGAGTAAGGAACCACAAGGACCTGGGGATGGGAACTCTAGGGTCTGGCAATGGTGGGTGTAAGCTAACTCTTGTTTTTAAATTGTTGCCCTGATGTGTCTTGTCCTTTCAGGATTAAGACATCCCCAGTGAAACGTGTGGCTTTTGGTGTTATAAACAAAGTGGTGATTCAGCTAAACTTGGTCTCCTTATTCCGTCTGGGGTGAGCGCCGAAGGGGCCATGTGAATGGATATGGTGGTATGGGAGGGGATAACTTACACCTCCCTTCTACCACACTGAGCTGGTGAGAGACCAGATTACATCAATCACTTAAATAATCATATAAACCCAGCTCCCCATAAAACATGATACTGTGGTCTAAAACGGGCCAGTGGTTCGTCAAATGCTAAGTCAACATTGTCATGTGGTTGGGCCAACGTTGCCAAGTATTTGGCCCAACTTTGGAGCAACAACATTGGCCCAAGTTTTTTTCCGATTTGAAGCTTTCGTGACTGCAAGGATTCATCTTCTTTGGTTCTTTCGGTAAAGTCACGTAGAATGAGAATAAAATAATAAAATAACACAAAAAAATTATCACGACGTTTTGGCCACAACGCAAGCGGCCATCTTCAGGTGAAAGGTACAGAACTGTCGGGACGACAGAGCTTCAATGAACGATGTTAAGATTGGTAGCGACTTTTATGCTGGTTGGGAGAAGTGAGGCACCTTGACAAAGGGGGTTTACATATCAAATAGTTGAGGGATTAGCTTGTGACTGGTCACGGAAATGGCTATGTTAAAGTCAAAACCTACACATCCACAGAGGCAGCTAGTAATTTAGCATTGAAATAGCTAAGGGATTAGCTTGTGACTGGTCACAGGAATGGCTATGTTAAAGTCAAAACCTGCACATCCACAGAGGCAACTAGTAATTTAGCATTGAAATAGCTAAGGGATTAGCTTGTGCAAATAGCTGAGGGATTATCTTGTGACTGGTCACGGAAATGGCTATGTTAAAGTCAAAACCTACACATCCACAGAGGCAACTAGTAATTTAGCATTGAAATAGCTAAGGGATTAGCTTGTGACTGGTCACAGAAATAGATGTTAAAGTAAAGGCCTACACATCCACAGAGCTTCAATGAACGCTGTTAAGATTCGTAGTGACTTTTAGGCTGGTTGGGAGAAGTGATGCACCTTGACAAAGGGGGTTTACATATCAAATAGCTGAGGGATTAGCTTGTGACTGGTCACGGAAATGGCTATGTTAAAGTCAAAACCTACACATCCACAGAGGCAACTAGCATTGAAATAGTTAAGGGATTAGCTTGTGACTGGTCACAGAAATAGATGTCAAAGTCAAAGCCTACACATCCACAGATGCACCTCGTACATGGACGCCAAAGGGGGCTGCAACAACTCAACTGTCATACAGTAAAGCGATGTGAAAAACCTAATTCTAAATTACATCAATATAATAAATGTACTCAATATATTCTTCAATAAGCAGAGCTATTAACATTAACTGGGTATACATTACACTATATAATGAATATCATATAGTAAACCAATAAAAAACTAAAATATAAACTACCTCAATGTTATATCACAATGTTACATGGTGAAAAAAACGGGTGGAATCTTACTTTCCACTTCAGCACCACGGACAGCTACGTTCAGACGGACGAGTCCATCCATGGTTGGAGTGGAGGAGGAAGGAGGGGAGAAACAGCTGCGAGGCGCTGTTATACTCCATGTTATAAACCATACCATTAACCGTGGTGTGAGAGGTATTAAGAGTCAGTGCCAGCGAAAGAGCTGCGGTCTGAAGGGCCTCGTAAAATACAATTAATTTAGAACCGAAATGGTTTAAAACATCTTTCCAATGGTTACTAAGCCCTTGAGTGCAACGTCGACATGGGCAATGATATCATTAACCTGTATGTGTCTCGGTGTGACAGCAAAGTTTAGACCTTTAGCTAAATCGGATTTCAGGCCATCAGAAATGGACCTTATGGAAGAGGTACGTGGATGACACTTTTGTCATTTTGCCACATGGCCAGCCTGCTCTAGACCAATTCCGCGACCACATCAATTCCATACACCCAGCCATCAGATTTGCCATGGAGATCGAAAAAGATGGCAAACTACCCTTTTTGGATGTCTAAATTAAAAGGAGACCTGATGGTTCAATGAGCCACTCTGTTTACAGGAAAGCTACCCATACAGATGCTTACTTGAAACCGGATTCCCACCACCATCCATCCATCACAGAAGAATTCTCTCATCAAGACTCTGTATCATAGAGCCCAATGCATATCCGACCAGGAACACATAAGCAGTGAACTCAAGCACGTACACCAAGCTCTTAGGGCTAATGGTTACTCCGACTATACAATCCGCAAAGCTATCACTCAAACCATGAAGAAGAACCCTCTTGAGGAGCCTTTCAAAACCATCACTTTACCCTACATTGCTGGGATCACAAAAAAGATCTCCAAAATCTTGAATAAACACAAGATCCAGGTCCGTTTCAACACATTACATAAAATCCGTGATCTGGTTCCGTCTGTAAAAGATGTGATTCCGGACATACAATACCCTGGTGTCTACAAACTAAGTTGCCTCTGTGGTAGTAGTTACATTGGAGAAACCAAACGCCATATCTCGGACCGCATTCGTGAACATAAAACAGACCTTAAACACGGTAGGACCAACACCTCGGCCGTAGCAGATCATTGTTCTAATTCAGTAGGCTCACATGCCATTGACTTTTCCAAGACAGAGGTTCTTTGTAAGCCATCTGGCTTCCATGAGAGATTCGTTCATGAGGCTATCCACATATACAAACACAGAGACAATTTCAACCGAGAAGATGGATTCTATCTTAGCAATCATTGGAAAGATTTGATAAATCATTTCAGTTCTTGATTGATTGTTCACGCTTACAGTGCCTTTCAGACAGCATACATAAAAACAAATTTCGTCTCCCCCCTCCTCTTTTCAAAAAATAGATGGACTAGTCCTGGCAAACTGCCATCGTTGCGCGTGACGCAAACGTTATTTTTATATATATAAATAAATATGCCGTTTTCAAAATAAATTTATGCAAACCGACACACCTGATGATGACCGTTTGAGTTATGGTCGAAACGTCGTGAGAATTTTTTATTGTTTTATATATATTTTGTTATTTTGTTGTTTCTCTTCAACGTGACTTTACCGAAAAAACTAAGAATATAGTGTATAACCAGTTAATGTTAATAGCTCAGCTTATTGAAGAATATATTGAGTACATTTATTATATTGATGTCATTTAGAATTAGGTTTTTCACATCGCTTTACTGTATGACAGTTGAGTTGTTGCAGCCCCCTTTGGCATCCATGTACGAGGTGCCTCTGTGGTTGTGTAGGCTTTGACTTTAACATCTATTTCTGTGATCAGTCACAAGCTAATCCCTTTGCTATTTCAAATCTAAATTACTAGTTGCCTCTGTGGATGTGTAGGTTTTGACTTTAACATAGCCATTTCCGTGACCAGTCACAAGCTAATCCCTGAGCTATTTGATATGTAAACCCCCTTTGTCAAGGTGCCTCACTTCTCCCAACTTGCCTAAAAGTCGCTACGAATCTTAACAGCGTTCATTGAAGCTCTGTCGATGTGTAGGCCTTTACTTTAACATCTATTTCTGTGACCAGTCACAAGCTGATCCCTTAGCTATTTCAATGCTAAATTACTAGTTGTCTCTGTGGATGTGTAGGTTTTGACTTTAACATAGCCATTTCCGTGACCAGTCACAAGCTAATCCCTCAGCGATTTGCACAAGCTAATCCCTTAGCTATTTCAATGCTAAATTGCTAGTTGCCTCTGTGGATGTGAAGGTTTTGACTTTAACATAGCCATTTCCGTGACCAGTCACAAGCTAATCCCTCAGCTATTTCAATGCTAAATTACTAGTTGCCTCTGTGGATGTGTAGGTGTTGACTTTAATATAGCCATTTCCATGACCAGTCACAAGCTAATCCCTCAGCTATTTGCACAAGCTAATCCCTTAGCTATTTCAATGCTAAATTACTAGTTGCCTCTGTGGATGTGTAGGTTTGGACTTTAACATAGCCATTCCTGTGACCAGTCACAAGCTAATCCCTTAGCTATTTCAATTCTAAATTACTAGTTGCCTCTGTGGATGTGTAGGTTTTGACTTTAACATAGCCATTTCCGTGACCAGTCACAAGCTAATCCCTCAGCTATTTGATATGTAAACCCCTTTGTCAAGGTGCCTCACTTCTCCCAACCAGCTTAAAAGTCGATACGAATCTTAACAGCGTTCATTGAAGCTCTGTGGATGTGTAGGCCTTTACTTTAACATCTATTTCTGTGACCAGTCACAATCTAACCCCTTAGCTATTTCAATGCTAAATTACTAGTTGCCTCTGTGGATGTGTAGGTTTTGACTTTAACATAGCCATTCCTGTGACCAGTCACAAGCTAATCCCTTAGCTATTTCAATACTAAATTACTAGTTGCCTCTGTAGATGTGTAGATTTTGACTTTAACATAGCCATTTCCGCGACCAGTCACAAGCTAATCTATTAGCTATTGATATGTAAACCCATTTGTCAAGGTGCCTCACTTCTCCCAACCAGCTTAAAAGTCGCTACGAATCTTAACATCGTTCATTGAAGCTCTGTCATCCCGACAGTTCTGTACCTTTCACCTGAAGACGGCCGCTTGCATTGTGGCTGAAACGTCGTGAGAATTTTATTGTGTTATTTTATTATTTCATTCTCATTCTATTTGACTTTACGAAAGAACCAAAGAAGATTGGCCTAAGTGTCAATCTATTCCCGGGACTCACCTGCATGAGTCCGAAGCCATTTCCGTTATCGCCAAAGCCTTTAACGAGCAGAGCGCCGGCACGCGACTCGCGAGAGATGATGGCCGCGATGACAGCCGGGTCCATGCACTTTGCATTGGCGGTGGCCACGATGATGGTCTTGTAGTTCTTGAGGCGCATCAGGTCGGCGTTCACCAGCTTCTTTGATGCGGCCACTCCTGGGGTGGAGAATAATACAACTTGGGCTTCATCAGCATTCAAGATCATGCTTTAGACCACGGGTGGGGAACCTTTTTTTCTGCCAAGGGCCTTTTGGATATTTATAACATTATTCACGGGCCATACAAAATTATCAATATAAAAATTATCCTATTATATTTTTGTCAAACATTTAATTAACTCACCCCTAACGTGATGGCTGGAACTGCTTCTATATGGTGAGTTGTGTGATGATGTTAGCTGGTATTAAAGATGTTGCAACTCGCAACTGCTTTTCCAGGTTTTCGTCAGTCAGTCTTGAGCGCAGTCGACTCTTTGCGATGGTAAGTTTTGAAAATAACTGCTCGCAGCAGTAAGTTGTTCCAAACACAGATGCATATTTCAATGCATGTCTCCTCAAAGTTGGAAATGCATTATTGCTTATGTAACATTTCTAGAACTCAAGCAGTGGGAGGTTGTTGTACCTATCTTTCATCTGAATGATTTCGTGTTGTAGGTTATCAGGCATGTCAGCTAGTTCTACATTGAATGGTGTAGCAAAGATGTTCAATTCCATTTGTTTACTTTTCACGTCCTTGAATCTTTCATTAAATGCCTCAATTAGTTTCGCACATTCACCAGCATATTCAAGTGTCGTAGAAGGCTTTTGTCTTTCCAGAGTGGTGAAATGCACCGTGTTATTCCTTTCGAGTTGTACTTTCCACAGCCTTAATTTAGCTTCAAATGAATTCACGTTTGAAAGCAGGGAGCTGAGAAGCTGGTTGGGGGCCTGCAGCTTGACGTTCAGCTCTGAGAGGTACTTGGTAAAGTCCACCATGAACGCTAAATCACACATCCACTTGCTATCGTTGAGTTCCCTGACAGGTTTTCCCTTAATCTCCATGGACTGCTTGACTTCATCCCGCAGTTCCTAAAACCTCATGAGCATGTTCCCGCGACTTAGCCACCACACTTCACAGTGATAAACAAGATCACCGTACTCAGAGTCAAGATCATTCAGTAACTTCTTAAACTGGGGGCTGTTAAACCCTCTGCTTTTTGACAACATGTATGCATGACACTACTGTTGAAATCACATTGTTGAGCCACAACGACTGTGCACAGAGACTTTCTCGGTGTATGATGCAGTGGCATATAATTAAATCACTTGGATCAAGACTTAGACGATTCAGTTCTTTCTTGACAAATGCAATTAACCCTTTTTGCGAGCCAACCATGGCTGGAGCTCCATCTGTAGTAAGGCCACTTAACTTTTCCAATGTTAGCTCAAGTTGTTTCATTAATAAAAAAGTCTCTCAAACAAGTCCTCACCTCTTGTAGTGCCATGCATGGCTTCCAGTGACAGCAGTTCCTCTCGCGTGTCAAACTCTGCAGTTATCCCACGAACGAAAACGGCCAATTGGGCAGTATTTGTTACGTCCGTTGTCTCGTCACAAGCCAGAGAGAAAAAATTGGAAATCTCCTGCAGAATCCTTTAGTGTTTTTTCAATATCATGTGCTAAGTCAGTAATCCGATCTGAGACGGTTGTCCGAGACAAACTAACACTCTGAAACAATTTTACTTTGTCTGGTGCTAACAACTCCGCAGCAGCCACCATGCACTCTTTCACAAACTCTCCCTCTTCATGAGGCCTCAGCTTTTTTGTGAGTAGCTCGCTCACTACATAACTCGTCTGAATAACGTTGTCTCTGTCACAACGAGGGCGAGTGAAAGTGGCTTGTTGTGATTCCAACCTCCGCTGAAGAGCATTGATTTTATCCGGACGCCTTTGGCCTCCCAATTCATTGTTTAACATGTTTTGAGCTGTAATGACGTTCCAGATTGGCTTTTTTCATTACTGCTAACGCATCGTCACAAACTATACATACAGGTTTGCCTTTGACTTCAACAAAAAAAATCATCATTGGTCCATTTCTCTTGGAAAGATCGACACTTTGCATCAACTTTTCTTTTCTTCGTAGTCGCCATTTGTAGGATGTCGCACCACTTACGTTTTAATAACTATCCAGTGTGTATGTCGCCAGCGACACGATTATTCAGTAAAGCAAAGCTACCGAGCGGGATGGGCCGTCACGCCATCGTGGACGGGAGCAACGTCGCCATGGCTCGCGAGTGAGAGTGAGCGAGTGTGAGTGAGCGAGAGAGAGTGAGTGAGGAGGCCGTGATGGCGTGGAAGAGGCCGTGATGGCGTGGAGGAGGCCGTGACGGCGTGAAGGAGGCCGTGATGGCGTGGAGGAGACCGTGATGGCGTGGAGGAGGCATTGATGGCGGGAAGGATGCTGTGATACACTCACTCATCATACGCTGACTCACTCACACATCATACACTCACTCACACTACCACTGATTCACTCACACATCATACACTGACTTACTCACTCATCATACACTGGGAGTGACTCATGCTGCCAGCTATGGCTGCAAGTTTGGTCGTACATGTTATGTATATCGTTTATTGTTAAATCTGAATCACAGTTCCTATGGTCACTGTTGTTGCATTGTTTTTATAGCTTTATAGTGGTGATTTAGAAAACATTTGGTTAAGCCATGTTTCTTGCGGAAGTGTGGAGTTGGCCTGATAACTTTAATCTAAATTGTCTTATGGTTGTTGCTTGATTTGCATCACACTGGGATTTTTGCACACAGCGTTGTAATACCGTGGTTTTTTTTCTGGAAGATTTGCTGGTTTATCCAGGATGTTTTAGTTGCACATCGTCGCTTTAAGATGTTCTCTGTTCATATTTAGTTTGTTGCGGTTGCACCCGACTCAAGAGCCGCATGGCTCACAGGGCTATACCTAATAAATGAAACTTGAGTTTGCTTTGATCGCTGTTTCAATCCTGGATCTTGGATTTGGAACATATCCAACGTCCGTATCATTGACTCTTGAGGTCTTTTCTGTGTACTGTAATTTTCTTAATCTTAATCAGAGATTAATTTTTGCGAGGATTGTTGATCGTGGACGTGTGGATAAAGGTTGGATTGGAGTTATCGTCTGTGTCGACAAAGAAGTCGACAAGATCGTCGTCAATCATCAGAGGCAAGGTCATCAACGTCGCAAGGAATCATCTCATCGCATCTCGTCTCATCGTCACCTGATCGCCGTAGTTTCGCCACAGTGTGTTAAAGTTTCGCAACGTATACACCCCCAGCCTGCCTGGCACTGACTGTCCTCTGAGTCACCACAATACAGGCAGACGACGAGAAGCATATGTGTCTGTCCTGTCATGTACTCGTTTGTGTCCTGTCTATCCCGTAACGGACATTCCTTGCTTGTCCCTCAAAATTTAAGTTATTATTATGATTCACTTAATATTCATTTATGTTGCCATGAAAAAAGCTCCTAGATTTATTGAATTTCGAGTCCCGCCTGCGGTTGCCTTGGCAGGGCTAGACCAAATGATTTCATGGGCCTTATACGGCCTGCGGGCCGGACGCTCCCCACCCCTGCTTTAGACTGAGACATCATAGATGCCAAAGCTGCTAATGCCACTAGTGCACAACATTGCGACTGACCCTCTCTATCCTCCACCAGATCTCACAGCTACTACACGGTTAAGACAACAGAGCCACCTGCAAGATTTGCCCAACAGTCTCCAACCACATGCTCTTAGACTTGCATAAAGACCCATAGACATACACAGAAAATAATACACTCACATGAACACCTATAGACTTGCACAGAGAGCCATAAACTGACACAGAGATCCGCAGACATCTACACAGATCCATACATATACCATGACAGTCTGCCACCATCTGGCCTGAGCTATTCACTTCCCCTTAGTAGCCGGATTGCATCTAATTATCGAATTAATCTACAGTACAATCTTCACCTGCCATGTTCTCTCTCCCCTATCCTCCGTCTGCTCAGGAAGGTAGAGGACATGGATATAAAGGACAGCATCTCATCTATAATCATCACCATGATTACTATCACATGATTTGGTGATGCGAATGCTGTGATAGCAGTCAAATAACCAAAAACTCAAACACGTTCCGAAAAAATAACACTGCCTTTTGAGGAATGGCACTTCTTCATGGCTCGTAAATGTCGTGCTATGAAGAAGACCATTGCACGAAATGTTACCTATTATATATTCTTATTAAGGCCACATTGATATTAACAAATGTGCTCCGTTTTTTTCATAATGAAGTATTATTATCATTGGCCGGTTAGCAGCAATGTACACAATGACATCATTTTAATCATATACAACATTTTCTAACAACTATTGCGCGTTAGCTGAACGTTAGTGGCTATGTTGCACGTGGCCTGCAATCTGTGGAGGCAGCAGAGAACGTTGGTGGACCACACACAAATGTTGTGAAGTCCATGGGCATCAAAGAGGAGCCATACCCCGGTTCTGTCATGAGAAGGTGGCACATGGCACAGTAAAAATCTGGACTCCATCTGTTCCATCTGTATGAGATGGAATGTTTCCCCCTTGCATGCATGGGTTTTTTTTTCTGGACACTCCAGTTTATCCCACATGTATTAACACTCTTTAATTAGCTGAAAAAAAACTTTTAATATATAGTTGCAGATCTTGGGTAATTGCTGACTCATCACCGCATTGCTGATACTGCCTTTCCACTCGTCTATGGTTCCTCCTCGTGCTTCTGAGTCAATGTCTTTCTGTCTTCGAGACTGAGAAAATGATTTGTGGCGTGCATTAGAAGTCGCAACAATTATTAATGAGTGCTCGCTAACTCGTCTCACCCCTCTCGCTCAGCTTGTCTTGTTTGGCAGTCTTAATCGAAGCTCCCGTTGTGTCAATGTTCATCAGGTCACCATAGCAACCGGTTCCACTCCCTCCTATGGGAACACAATCACCAACCCACAGTCACAGTCAGTATTTGTACCTTCACCTTCCGAAGTGTCACGTGGTGCAATGCAGCAGCAGACTGCATCAATTTACAAGACAAGCATGCTCCCACGCCTATAAGCATGCAACCCACTTTTGCCAACCCGCGCTGATGATCGTTATCGTGATGCATGGCCAAATTAACCCCCGCGACCTGAACGAGGACCTCATTAAGCAGTCACAAAAAGTGTGTATAAGTTATTTACCCACAATGCACCACAGTTTCACTCATCATTGGGTTAACACATTCAATGCGTGTTACGTCATTCACTAGGTCATGAGGACATGGCATCCCTGTGTCACCTACACGCATCTTCGCTTGTTCACCACTTGTTGTGTTTAGTTTCTTGTCCTTCCTCCTCACCTCCAATTAGCATGGTTGGCTATGTACGGTGCCAAAGAAGTTCAACAACATACATACATGTGACGTCAGCGACATGGACACGGCTCGGCTTATGCACCACTGGTGCCTACTGAGACAGGCTAGTCTGGTTCTGCACAGCCCCAGCACGGCTCAGTTGTGATAGTGAGAAAAAAAGGCAATGTACATGCATAGTCAGCACAATAATGTGTATTCTGACACGGCCATTACGAACCACCCTCACCTGACTGAGATTCGATGCAGCACTGCCGGTTGCTGGGCCCCCCACACAACCCCGAGGAGTAGCTGCCTCCGCAGTAGTTGGAGTTGACCTGACACTTTCCACCCATGTCGGTGCACTGTCCATCATTGGCCGACCATGATTGCTCATTCGATAAACCTGAGGGAAATACATTGGGTATGAAATAGACGAGGTGACGGTACAGGTGTGGTCCTGCAATGTCTTCACACACAGGCCCCTGTACTAGAGATGCAATCCAATCCTTGAAACCTGGTCTCTCTAAAGTCTGAATTGACACTCTAATCCTTGAGACCTGGGCTTACTGAATCTCATTCAAAACTCTTACCCTGATCCCTGGTCTTAGGGTTGTGATCCTGAATCACCTTCAGACCCAGTCTCAGAACGTCGAACCTTGAACTTTCGGTCTGAAGACTGATGATGAAGCATAGTTTATTTGAGACTCTTTCAATACCCTAAATTTGATACTATGGCTCACTCGAGACATTAATCCTGAACCCCAGTCACAGGACTATAATATCTGGTCCTCGGTCTCAAAACTCTGATCCCTGTAACCGCTGATCCCTGGTGTTTTACTGGGTCCCACCACTTACAGGCCGAGTTGCACTGGAGACAGCAGCGGCGGTTGGAGTCCCCGCTGCAGAGGTTCGTGGCTACCCCTGCAAGGCACACGGTGTAGCGCCAGTCCAGACACTCGCCGCCCTGGCCCGTGCACGCCGTGTCCGCCGCGGCTGCTGGGTCGCGGCACACGGTCACACCCCACCATCATCAGCAGCAAAATCAACATCATCAGAATGAGAAGCATATGTAGCAGCAGCAGCAGCAGCAAAATCATCGTGAGAAAAATCGTTGGCAGCAGTGGCATAAGTAGCAACATAATCATCAACAGTAACATCAGCAGAGCTATGAGCTGCATCATCATAATCCACAGCAAGCAACTGCATTATCATTTGCAGGAGCAATATCATCAGGCGCATATAAAAAAGCATCTCATAGGTAGGTGAATGGTTGTGCAGGTGGGTGAGTGGGTGAGAGAGTGGGTGTTTAAAAAAATAAAGCCACGTAGATAGAAAACTACTAAAAATAATAACAATGTCACGACGTTTCGATCGCAACACAAGCAATAATCATCAGGTGAAAAATATAGCGGGAGAGCTGCTGAGGCAGGAAAAAAAATATATAAAAATGTATAAAAACCCCCTACCTCCTCGATGATGCCGGATGGTAACCCTGTTGTGGCTGTGAGCAATGCCATGGGGAAAGGGCCAATTCCCATCAGCTATTCCCTTCATGGTGCTTGCAGCCACTGCAGTGGCAAACCGGGGCTATGGTGGGTGCAAGGGGCTGATGACCCCTCCACCTTCAATTCAATTACCAAGAAACCACGAATTAAAGGTCAAATTAAGCTTGTGTGCTGGTTTATATAGTGACAACAATGGATGTGGACCCATGTCCTTGACACCAGGACCTACCGTACAACTGATTTGCCCACTGACCATTGACTTGTCATCTGTAAAATGCTCCAACCGTTCTTCCACTGTAGTGGTGGGTGTCCACCTTGGACCCCATTCAAACCCACAGTGGCCTGGTCTTAGCTAGCTGATGAACGTTGAAAGTGAGAATTGCATCATCGCTGGCAGCTGGTGTTGGCATCCCCCCCATCCTCCTGATGACTAGGATAAATGGTTAAGGTTTAAGGACTGTGGTTCATACAGCTGCAATGGCTGCTTTGGGTACGTTGTTTAAACCTATACAGAGGCCTTGCCTCACAGAGGACGTGTTCCAGTTATCTGAGAAAAAGCGACATTGCCACTCCTACCATCTACAGCATCCCACGTCGAAGAGTGAGGAGGGCTACAGCAGCCTTCGCTCGGAGGATCGATGAGCTGGGCGGCGCTGTAAGGATGAGTGGTGGTCGCGGGTTGCTGAGGAGATGGAATCTGCCTCAGTAGCCCATGATCACAAATCACTCTTTAATTCCACAAAAATAAGTTACTTGCAGCACCACACCTATCATCGTCATTAGGGGAAAGAATGGTGATCTGATCTCCAACCACGAGGAACATGTTTGCAGATTTTCTGAGCATTTCTTTGAGGTCTTAGTGGAGGGGAAATCCCTCATCCCATAAAACATCATGGGGCTAGGTGGGGATCACCCTACGGGGCTGTCTTGCCTCAAATATTGGAATAAGTAGTCACTACCTGTGAGTGTCTGGCTGAGGTGCCATCGGTTGAGGGTGTATTTGTAAGAGTTAATTGGTACGTGATCTGGATGAGTGAGCAGGTAAACATTAACGAGTAAGCGAGTTAAAAAATCCTTACCTGAACTCACAAACAAGAGGATCGCAAATGCCCCCAACATGGTTCACCTGCCCAGAGACACAGAGGCATGCATTGAGCCAAACAGGCAACATGTGCTGTAAGCACCTATTAAAGCTTACAAAGCACACAGAGGGGTGATCTGACCAGCACCACATCCAGCTGCCTGTACATCCCTAGAGACAAGTATTCCGCCAAATTAAGCTTGGAATTACCGCAACTCAGAATCTGGTTTAATCATGTAGTGTGTACCATAGTGTGTATAGTGGAATGCATAGTATAGTACAATGCAGAGTGTTGTATATCGTATGATGAAAAATGTTTATACAATACGTAGCCAGCCGTGCTAATCTGAAGGTGCGGAGGACGGACAACAGACTCAATGCAAAAACAGCTTGAAAGAAAGTGTAATGTGCAATATGGGTGGTGCATAGTTTAGTGTGTATTGTGATTTAGTGCGTATAATTTAGTGTGGGTAGTATATAGTGCACAGGAGTGTGTTGTGAATATTGTCGTTGTGGTAAATATTGTAGTGTGTGCTGTATAGTGTAGTGTAGTGTGCGAGGCTTAGTGTAGTGCGAGGGTTTACGCGGTGACGTTGAGGTGAATGCAAATTAGGGAAAACGGGGGTGAGTGTGGTGAGGTTGAGGTGACGCTAAAGTGAGTGTGAATAGGGGTGAGAAGGGGGTCGTTTAAGGCAGTGGTTCTCAATCTTGTTTGGCTACTGCTGTACCCCTTCGTTGAATTTTGTTTCAACCGAATAACCCTCTTTGCCTGACCCGACATGTTTCTGAGAAATGTATGAATAATGAACGTCAATAGTTTGACCCAATTTTGCACTTCATGAGGTATCCTAACTGGCAAGTAACTGCAAGCAAATACAAAAAAAAATGAACGGACCCTCTGCATGCGTGATGTAATTACTTTGTGCTCGATGGTTACTCTTGAAAACCATATTGTTCCGATCAACGAGTTTAGAAAGGTATTTTATATCTTTGTAGGTTACCAAATGTATTCAAATTTAATCGTGGTAATTTTATATTGTCAGATTCATACATGATTATTCACCAATTGTTCGGATTATGATATAATATCACGCATTAATAAATCACCTCGTGTACCCCCTGGGACATTTCCATGTAACCCCAGGGGTCTGCGTATCCCTGGTTGACAAACAGGTTTTGGGGACCGGTGCTGCAACAGTTAGCTCACTATGCTTACGATCCCCAGTGTCCCGATTTCAATTGCTGCTCACGGACACCACCAACACCAGTGACGGATTATCTGAACCGGTCATGGGCTTCCCCTAGGTTTAATTTTCCTCAAATAGGTACCTGATGTGATGTGTCAACATTGCCACTTGGGGAGACAAAGGGGGCCGGGCGTTGTGCTGGCCACTCACCCCCTCGTGTACCATGCCGGCCTTCATACGTGGTTGCTAACAGCGTTTGCTCCAACACCAGCACCACCTTCGTCAGTGATTATATTTATACAGTGCACCAGGTAGTTATTAAAGGCTGATCGACCTAAGGAAGGCGAAGGACCGGTTGAGATAGTTGCAACTGTGAGAATCAAACTCGGGTCAAAGCGCAGTGCAATTAACCGCTGCCCCACTGCTCACCATAAACACACACAATCCCAAACCAAACCTCCCCACAAACACCCAGCTACCCATACCATACACCTCACACCCTACACCAAACACAAAGATCCCCGTATAGGCTATACAGACAATTTGGGAAAGTGCTGTTAGCGAGTACCTATGATGTTTACACACCACATCAGGTACTTATTTTAAGCTGAATTGACCTAGGAGAGACCCAGGACCAGTTCAGAAAATCGTTACTGGTTTTGGGTGTGAGTGAAAATCGAACTCAGGCCGCCGGGTTTAGTCACGTAGGTGAGAACATTTTTTAAATCACGACGTTTCGATTGCAACACAAGCAATAATAATCAGGTGTGACAACCACAGCAATAGATTTTTTACTGAAGTCCGTGCAGTCACGAAAACTTCAAATCTAGAACGCTACACTGTTGCTCACCACACCCGACACCCACACACACCTCACCACCAATACTCGCCCTGTGAATTTCAGTGATTGAGTCACCCACTTCTCTCGGCGTCAGGCCCTGGCACCAGCAGTGGTCTCAGAAAGGCTCCTTGCATCTCTTCCTAATATATATGCTCATGCTGGAGGCCACCGGATGTTGGTGGCTGGGCCCCATGTGGCCAATCGGATGCAGGCGTTGAATCGACGTCACAGTAACACACCCGTCTCGCATAATTGCTGAATGTGACGTCAGCAAAACCGCTGTAAAAAAACTGTAAAATGTTGTTCTGTAAATAAAGGAAAATACTGGTAAAACATGTTTCAGTCATTGATTTCTTGAGATTCATGTCCATTTCCAGAAAAGTGGAAATATTATATTTCAAAAGCCCACGCACCCAACATTATGCAATTGGTAAGTATATACTTTATTTATTTTTTATTTATATTTCGTGACTTGCTTAGATTTCTGATACTTTGCACTCCCGTCGTGTTTTTGTATTGTTTGTTGTTCTAACTTTCTGACCCACACCTATTGGACGCTGGTGAAAAAGAGCTGCATAGCTCATCGGAGTCTTCCAGTTTAAATAAAGACTGTTCGCCCTGTAAATCGGCAGGCAAATGTGCATTAAGAGTTTCTCATGTATGATGCCGAACGAGTTCGTGTGGTTGCAGCGCGAGTCAAAACCGTCAGGCAATAATACGCAGCCCACTTACAAAAACGGGTCTGCCAATCAAAGGCGCTACTTTAATTTAACCTCACCCTGTAATTGCACCTCGGGGCACTTACATCTACCATGTAACATTTGGTGTTTGTGTATTAAAGTTGATGAGAACAATAGCCTAATTCGTGCAAACATTAATCCTGCATTCATTTTTTTTTCACACTGCGAGTGCAAATTGCTGTTGGTGAGACGACTGGTTTAGAAACGTAGACACGTTCACTTTGTATTAGTTAACGTGATGTGCGGTATACGTCCAATAGAGCAACACTTAGGTCGACGAATCCAAGCAGCAAACTGAAGGAGGCATACGTCATCATGAGATGCGACGAGAGCAGAGGTTGCTCACCTTGAGGGCTGCTTGTGTTAATTTCTATGTTTAGCTTGTGAGCTATGTCCACAATTTTGTGGCGTGACATTTCTTACAAGCCATCCTTTGAGCTATTCTTGAACTGACTGAAAGGGCATAGAAATTAAAAATTGCTTTTTTCTTTCTTCTACACATTTCTATGGGCTTTGTGAAATAATGTTTCCTTTTCATAATTTAAATAGGAACACTCTGGACAGAATTTCCACCCTGCTTAATCACGACAGCGGACTTAGGCCATTGAAATGAATGCGAATTCCATAGTTTCAGCGACGAATCTTACCCTTGCCCCACTTATGTATCGTTAACAGTCAGATTGCTGCCTCTAACCTGGATCTGTGTTTTAATCCATATGCTCTTTATTTAAACAGGCGTTCATTCTTAGTTTAAAACTCTCCGTGCTTTCTTTGCATCAGGTTGACGCGTTGTTTAATTTGTTACCACGTTTCTGAGCTATCTAATAGTAGACAGTAAGCGTTGACTAACCATTTTCTTCTTCAAGTGCAACGTTATATTTTTTTATTTTGAATGAAATCGTTATTTTTTGGATGATAATCTTTTCAATAAATTAGCTGCCAATTCCGGAAGAATCGCATCCATTTACAAAAAGTGGATCTACTTTATATTGAGAGCCCACGTGCACCATGTGTAGTGAGTCACTTCTGAGACACTAATAGTAGGAGGCAACACACGTTTGTCCTACATCTTTGGACATTGTTCACACACGGGATAACTATAAATGGGTCAGAATAGCCAGCACGCTGTCTGAATCCACGACGCTGGAGACGATGATGTAGCACCTTGGGTTCCATTCCACCGACAGACAGCCCTTATCCAGCCTTGGGACTTTCGTTTAATGCCCCCCCCCCCTCCCCGTCGTGGCCTGGCTCCGCCCTTGGCCACGCCTCCTTCTGGAACCTACCAGACGGTTCTGGGCCACCTTCCACGTGTCCCCTGCCTGGCTCCGACCTTGGCTATACCCCCTTTTTGAACTCACCAGAAGGTTCTGGGCTATACCTCACGTGTCCCCTCGGTCACCTTTGCCCCACATCCTTTGCCCTGGCCTATCACGTGCTCTACTAGCCGGCCGGGGTGCCACGTCCTCATATGCCCCATTTTGCCAGCAGCCAGCGCCATGCACCCTAGTGACCAACTCCATGGCATTGCATGCTCTGCTGGCTGAACGGCTGCCACACCCTGCTCTGCTGGTAGGTCGGCCCACATTCCCTCTCTCTGTCAGTAACCAGTGCTACGCATCATAGTGACCCATTCTATGTCACTACACATGGGTAGAGATGTAAATAGAGTCTCTATGGTGTGCACACCGGCTACACTCACAACTTGTAAATTAGTACGTACATACCTCTCTCTGGTGCCGGCAGAGATGTAGCGGAGATGTGGGCCCTAGAGAGCATTGTCTCATCGCAGAGAGAGGGGACGTGCTGACACAGGGTAGTGAAGGGGGCCCGGAAGGACACGTGATGCTGGCCCTGGTTCCATTGGGAGAGACCGAGCAGGGGGGTGTGGCCGGAGGCGGAGCGTGGCCACGCTCAAGAGGATAAGAGGGATGGGGGCGGAGCGATTGTGGTTGTCTGGGAGAGGGAACTCACCGTGCGACATCGCTTTGTTTGGTTTTAGGGTAGTCGGTCGTCGGGGATTTATGTTACATAGAGACCCAACGGGGTATAGGATAACCCAGAGTGTAGTTAACCCGTAGCCCTGTTAGTTGCTAATGAATCGTGGTGCCTTCAGATCTCTTTGTGTGTCTTGTGACTCACACTACACATGTGTAAAGACAGCACGAAGTGATAGTGGGACAGTATGGTGACTAATAGACGTGTAATGATGACTGATGAAATAAACATTGACAGGGTCATGTGAGGTGGAGCGCAGGATCCAATGGCTGGGAAGTGTAATCAGGGCAAAGATTGACAGGGCAGGTGCGGCGAGGAGAATCCAAGAATAGGGCCATGGCCGGACCGGGTGAGGCATATGAGCCGGCGTGAACCGGACCTGGGGGGCTGTTGGTGTGGGGAATCACCGTCGTCATTTTCGCCTTGGAACGGGTCGTCTCCATCGTCTTCAAGATGTCTTGAGACTAGAAGCTATGTTGTCCCAGAAGAGAGTCGTCTAACTAACCAAGTGTATATAGTCACTCGTGGTCTTTATTCCAAAAAATATACAGAAATAAAATACAGTGTCTCTGAGAGCTACATTACAGTGGCGTCAGAATTGGCTATTGTAAAATGCCAAAGAGAATAAATAGTTAGAGCCCACCTGTAGCATCTTCAGAGACAGAGAAGGGAGATGGCCAAAGAGTTCCCCCAGTATCCCCTGGAGCCGGGAGCTCAGTAACGAAGCCTGAGTGTGCTGACAATACGGCACCTGTATCAGAGGAGTGGCAAGCCCTGATGGCAGAGGCAGATCGGCTCCGGTTGATCGTCACTGACTTGATGTCGAAGAGGAGAGTGGCGACTTCGGGAGCCAATGCAGCAGGGGACGAGTGGCGAAGCCGGGTGGGGATGATGGAGCGGCCGCCTGCGGTCGGGGTTCCCGTGTTGAGACCACGCGGTCGGGGGCTGCCATTTTGAAGCCTACGTGGGAGGCAAAGTGCCTTCACCCACCGGTTTGGAGCAGCGTACCGGTCTGTCGGCTGGACAGAGGAAGAGGCGTTGGCTGCTTTGCCCACGGCTCTTGACGATGATGGCCTCGCAGTGTTCAGGGTCATTCCGGAGAAGAGGAGGGCCATGCTTCAGGCAGCCTACAAGGAGATGTCGGCAGTATATGACTCACTGTCAGGCCCGAGTTGTGCCTGCAATTGGGCGAAACCTGGTGAAGATGGTCTGGGGTGGAAGCAGGGATCAGTAAACCTCGGCTAAGAGACAAATGGGCTGGCCGACCATCCAAGATTGTCGTGAGTCGTCGCAGGAAGAAACGGAGTCTATGGGGGAAGTGACAGCAACGAATCGTGGAGGGGTCCGGCGGCGAGGGGGAATGCCAGGACGGCTCCGGGAGTGGCGATCCCGGTCTGATTCGGCGCCTTCGTCGTGGGTGCCCTGGCAACCCTGGGGGGTTGTCATGGAGCCCCTTGCATCCAGCGTCTCATCGACAGCTACGGGCCGGCCCAGGCGAGTCACGATGCACCAGACACCCAACCGCTAAAACTCACCTCACGCATTTGGGATTCATAGAGGCCGAACTGGGGCACACAGTGGTGAAAGCTGGTGGGCCGAGTAGTAGTTGGGGTTGTTGGTTTTTCGGGAATTGTAGATGGTGTGTATGGTGTGAATTTATGTGTTCAGGGGTGAGTGCCTTGGATTTGTGATTCTGGAGTCGTTTTGTCATGAAGCCCTTTAGATTAAGGGATCGTTGTGGTTCGCTGGGGGTATTGCTTGTGTAGCGGCGAACGGAGGTAATTAGGACGTTGTGGATGAGATGGGGTGCCAGTATTGGATTGAGACGCTGGCTGTGGCCTAATCTCTGGGGCACGAATCCTGACTGGGATGGCCCGAAAGTGTTGAATGACCGCAGTGTGTTCGGATGCCATGGGGCCATGAATATTACAAGGATTCCCCCCTTTGGCGAGTGATAGTTGGCTCAGGCAATATTCAAGGAGTCTCTAGAGATTCGCCTGACATGAGTGATATGGTCCCATTGTGTTACGGGAGATGGTTTGACCTGATGGCCCGGAGATCGAGACCTTCCGTGGCACATCTAAATCGCTGGGCTATGGGTTCGCATTGCTCGGGAGTAGTGGTCCCATCGTATTGCGGCAGATGGTTTTACCTGATGGCCCAGAGGTCTAGACCCTCCATGGTACGTCTGAAATGGTGGGCTGGGGGCTCACTTTAATTGATGATAGTGGTCCTGTGTGTTGTTGCGATGGTTTGACCTGGTGGGCAGGAGATGGAGGTCCTCCTTTGCCTATCTAGAGCGTAAGGACCGCGGACTTACACCACTCTGGGTGCTAACGCTGTTAAGTGGAAATTGGTAACCGTTTCTGCACGTCCTATTTGGGGATATGGAAATTGCGGGCATTCAGGTGCAGAAGGTATTGCTTCAGCGAGGTTAGCAATGAGCGATGGGTTCGGGCCAACCGCTGACACAGGAGGGTGTAAGGACACATGCTGTGAAGCATGGAAGGGTGAGTTGTGGCAGTAACCCTAAGTTGTACGGGGCGCAGGAGGTTTAATGCGACTCCTGTTGAATGCGATTCCTGTTGAGTGAATGTTGGCCGTGGAAATCTGCCCCTATGGATGTTGGATGGGGTCCAGCCTCAGGAAGGGACAAACCTTCCTTGTCAGTAAATTGTCGGGCTGTATGATGTGTCGAAGTGTGTGAGTCAGAGGAGGTGCAGTACGGGATAGAGCATGGCTGAGTCAGTTGCGAAGTGCCATTGTTTTAGTCCCCGAAATTTGCACTGGCCAGGTAAATGGCCGGTGGAGGTTGTTAAGAATTGACGGCCGCGGAGTGGGCAAGGGCGGGTGAAATGTCGCCGCTGGGCTGCCCATAAGTGGCAGTCTAACCATATGTTCGTCTTAAACTTTAATTGCCCATCCCCAGTGTTGTGCGGTCAGGGTTTTGGGTGTCGGACCGGCTGGGCTGGAGTAATCGGACGCTGAGGGATGTGAGTTGTTCCAACCCTAGTTGCAAATCCCTGGCGTCAGAAGTGCCAAAGATCTCAAAACCCTACCCAGGGTTGAGTGCAAGCCCTCTTGGCCATTGTCAGTGACAAATTTGCCGGGGAGAAGGCCCGACGTCAAGAACTGGACATTTCGTTGACGGATCACCATGATATTGTTGGTTTCCTTGTGTGTTGTGGGTGTCCGTATGTTCAAAATGTCCGTGGCTTGATGGGATGATCGCGGGGGTTGCGTGCATGTGTTGTTCGGATTTTGGTATTATTGTGCTTGTTGTTGGTTTGGTTGTGGTTGTCCGCATTGTTCTTCTAAGGAGTAAGTTGTTCATTCAATCCTCAAATAATTGGTATGCGTGTGTTAAATGGTTGATTCGGCCTAAAAATAAAATGTTTAAATTATGTTAGCTGAGGACGGCTATTTTTTTAAATGGGGGGGGGGGGATGATATAAAGACAGTATGGAGCGATAGTGGGACAGTATGGTTCTCCGCGACCATGGTTACTAATGGGCGTGCTCATGATGATTGATGAGACAAACGTTGACAGGGTCACGTGAGGGGGAACACGGGATCAAATGGCTGGCAAGTGTAATAAGGGCGGAGATTGACAGGGCAGGTGCGGCGAGGATAGTTTGAGAATAGGGGCGTGGCCGGACCGGGCAAGGCATAATAGCCTGCGCGAACTGGACCTGGGGCTGTTGGTGTGGGGAATCAGTGTCGTCGACGTCGCCTTGAAACAGGTCGTCTCCATCGTCTTCGAGATGTCTTGAGACTAGAAGCTGTGTTGTCCCAGAATAGAGTCGTCTAACTAACCAAGTGTATATAGTCATTCGTGGTTACTCGTTGAGATGTCAGTGGACTTTATTCCAAAAAATATACGGAAAGACAAGATGGTGTCTCTGAGAGCTACATTACAAACGTACCAAATTTGTCCTGTAGATCGACAGGTGCAGCTGCGCACGTTGCTAGAGTTCATCTTTTCTCAACGTTGAACGAGTGAGTGCTCGGTGCGGTGCATATCCATAACCCAGTTCTTCATCATGGTCAAGAATAGACAAGGAGATCACTTATAAAACCAGGTGTGTCAATAAATCCGTTGTATATCAATGCTTAACCCTTCTGGCGCGCTTCCATCTACAACACAGTCACTTCTGTGTAACATGCCAAGGCATGAGCATTGAAAATTCACCGCGGGCAAAACGCATTTTGCCTTTTCTACGGTAAAGTTGATGAAGTAAACCTGGCTCACTTCGGGAAAATGCACTGGGTGTGAGCGAGCAACAGACGGAACAGGAGATTTCGTACACGTTTACTGTGCCACGTTCCCCTGGAGAGCCAAGGTATGGCTCCTCTTCTACGACCACGAAAACTAATTTCCACATCATGTGTGACCCACACAGTGTGATGGAAATGAAGATGTAATTCTCTCCATTATTGTCCACTATATCACAGTCCGTCTGGCACTCACCCACGGATGAAATGCGGCCATCCAAGGTCGCTACACGAACACCTCTTTGAAAACACCAACATCACAACTAATTTCGTCGAGCGTTTGTCGTGAATTCTTAATAGCAAATAGCGAGGTGCAACAGAGTAACAAAGTAAAAAAAGACACAAAGACAAAGATCCCCTGGATAGCCATAACAATTGTTGGGACAATTGCTCTTAGCGAGCACCTATGAAGGCCAGCATGGTACACGAGGGAGTTGGTGGCCAGCACTACGCAAGACCGCCTTTGCCCCAAGTACGTGTGGGTAATTCAGAATTTATGTCTTGCAAAAGGTATATATTTGGTGTTTGAACACCTTAACACAACTCTTGTTTAATTGCCAGAAAGGGTAAAACCTTTTCTTATATTTTTCATGATTTTGAATCTGGCAAAATGGTCACATATATACCATAGAGCGCGTTGGTACGGATAAGGTGGGGGAGAGGGGATCATTTCCCTCTCTACATCGTTAACTATTTGTAATATGCCGTTGTACCATGGTTAGCACGCTGTCGTGCCGCCCCGGCCCATCTGGACCAGCTACCCACCACGGACCCACAGGGTTTGTGTGTCTCATTGTCCAGTCTGCGGTGTTTGAGCGACGCAACCTACTCATTGGTTTGACGTATGTATTGCAAGTATGCAATACATGTGTAATGCTTATTATATAAGTGTTCACATTCGCATTTTGTGTGTTTGTGGGAATATATTTATATTATCATGCTGTGTGTGAACATTTGCATTTGCATAAGTGTTGAGTGTGTGATAGCGAGTTTGGTAATGGCTGTGTGGGTGTCCATACAAAAATGTGTGAACACTGTGTGGTCCAGACCCTTGGACCCAAAGGGGACATAACCACCTCCAGTCAAGCCAGCCACACATTTTGGGCGAGATTGACTCAGGTGCTGATGTCTCAGGGCCAGACCCATCCTCAACACCACAAGTTAATTCTTGAGTGTTAACCCTGTGAGGGACCTGCACGTCTTCCCACCCTATTATATTGCGCTGCATCGACTGACAATTTTCTCCTCTGGCGCTGACCCCCAGATGAAATACGGTGTCCAAGCTCAGCTGCAAAGAAGCCTCTCTTTAATAACACCAAAACTGCCATAAATATTATTGTCCACTGTCAGTTGGACATTCCTAAGCATGAATGTCAAGATGCACCTGCCATGCCGGTCTGCCGAGTTCTAGTTCTAGGTTTTTGCGATTCCTCACTCTGCAGAACACGAGCTGCCAGGTTACAGATGCGTGGATGCATTGGCGGATGAACGCCACCAAGGTGAGTTTAACTAGGATGGAGCTGTTGTGGTACAGGGGAATGTGGAGCTGAATGGAATTTCCGATGACTGGTCCTGGGGATGTCAAGATAGGCCTCCATGGTGGAGGAAGTTGGAGGCAGCCACCCTTAAAAACAACTCACAACTACGAGCAGAACACAATGTGGCTAAAATGCAACAAGCTAACCAGTAACTTACTGAGGTGTCTGACAGCAACATCACCAAAGACCATAGCTGGTGCATCCGTCAATCAAATCAGTCAGTTTACCCATAATGTCTGTCCTCTTGACCTCCTGCCAGCAGTAGCTTTAACCATCTCGTACAGGACCCTACCATCGAACCTCCCAATTTCAACCTTCCACGCCGCCACTGGTCGACCATCAACGAAATCAGGACCGAGCATGTCGTAGATGCGGCCAACTGATGCACAAATGGCGCATCAAAGATTCGGCGGCCTGCATGTGCAGCCACGAATTCCACCCATCGACCGCATCGTAAACACTCTGCTGCTGCTGTCTTCACTCCTTTAAAGGAGAAATGGACGAGATCCAATCTCCTTCTGAAAAGACAATTGAGTGGATAAAAACATATAAAATTACAGATTTAATCTTTCTTATTAGTCCATATGAAAGAAGAAAAAATACTTAATGTGGCCTTAAAGTGCATCTGGCAAACCCAAGCGCTGTGGTGTTGTTACTGCCACTTAGTGGCAAATGGCGGCTGTTATTGTCTGTCTCTCTTGGTGAATTCTACGTATTTGTGTATATCTCTTACCCATGACCAAACTGCTTGGGACACACCGAGTTTTTGGGTGGCAGTAGCTAAGCAGGATTTGGCTGGAAAGTGCTTGGAGGGTTGAGCACCACGCACGTAAATGTTTCTCAGGGGCTCAGGCACTACAATATGGTCAGCCAAGGGTCGTGCATCATAATCTATTGTTGTACCGTACTACGCTTCCACTTATATGTTAACCTCGCCTTCACCAACTCGCACTGCCAGGTTGGTGAAGTAAAAGCAAAAAGCCCGCCATGGCCAATGATGCACGGATGTTCTTGATCCTGTATGTAACGCTGCAGCAGAAGAAGAGTCCAACTACATGCTGGTGGCATGGTAAACAGGACCACACATCCGGAGAAACACTGAGGAGTCCGAGTAGCTGCTGATGGACGCTTGTATCACCCCCGCTTTCCACTTGACCCTTGTACCGACGACCGTTACCCTTTCAAATGCCGCGGCCTTTTTCTATTCGAAATCTGCCACTATTCAGGTGATCATCTATCGATCTAGACCTTCAATTCCATTGCAAGTAAACTAAAAAAACTAAACTTATTTTATTTAACCAGGTAAGACCTATTGAGATGTGTAGCTCTTTTTCAAACGCGATCTGGCCACAAATGATAGCTCAACAAAATGGCTTATCATCACGTGGAAATATATAGCAGCAGCTAAATACTCTAAACGTGTGATGTTGATTCTAACTTTGGAGGGGAAAACCCGTAGGACCCGAGGAAAAAAAAGTGCGACCATGGGAAGGAGATACGCAAACTCTACAATATACAGCTGGTGTCAGGATTGAGATTGAACCCACGACCTCCTGCATACCAGGCAATGTATTTAGCATCTCGCCAGCCAATAAGCGCTCAGACCGACCCCTCTGATCAGCCAATGGGAGACTCCTCTCACCATGTTTGAATGACAAAGCGCGTGAGCAATGTCATTAACGCCGACTTTGATTAATGAATGAAAAAGGTCGTCTTTTGGCGTCCTTTGCACGATGCGATTGCTGAGTAAAGCCCAAAGACCAAAAACTCTAAGTGGTCAGTAACAAACAACAATGATGATGGTCTTGATTTGAAGCTGCCGTGACTGCAGGAATCCATACTCTTTGGTTCTTTTGGTAAAGTCACGTAGATGGAAAACAAAATAGATCACGACGTTTTGATCGCAACACGCAATTGTCATCGGGTGAAACAAACACAGCAGGAGAACTGCTGAGGCTGGAGAAAGAACTGCTGCAACAAAAGGTTATATAGGCTTATATCTACGCGACTTTACCGAAAGAACCAAAGAGTAGTGATGATGGTATTCACATAAGGTTGCGTAGTAATGCTGTATGGCTTATTGAGATGTTTTCTGATGATACCGCTTGTTATTCGTCATGATGTTGAACATTTCGCTTCAGTAAATTAATTTAGTGATTACCGAATTCAATCTTGGGACTCTGTGAGGCTTTCCTGCATTAACAAGGGAAATAATATCAAATGTGGGAAAAAAAAGTTTTTTATGAACTCTTCTGGAGGTTATGCATTTTTTATGTATTTAAATATTTTTCCTGGCGGATGCCTTCAGTTGGCACATCTGGTTTGCATTGTGTCCAGTGTCATTTGACACATAGCAAACACTTAAGAACACGGATTCAAAACATTGTAAAAACACATTATTTGGGTCTTTCCGTAAAGCCACGTAGATAGAAAAATAATAAAGAAATGCATTTAATTTATTTTTCTGTATAATTTTTCTATCTACGTGGCTTTACCGAAAGACCCAAAGAATATGAATTCGTGCAGTCACGAAAGCTTTAAGTCAAGATTTATGATTTACACATTATTCCTTAATTTCCCACTAGCATATACATAATTAAATGACACATACTGCCGATTCCTACACGTGCAAAATAGAGTCAGGTCCTGAAAATTTCATATCAGGACACTACGACATATTCGACGAATATTGAGATGTGATATAGCTAACAAGGTGGCATGTAGTGTAGTATCGTACCGTATCGATGGAGGCTCGATCATTGCAAATCATTACTCTATGGGACGTCTGGCTAAAACATTACCAAGCTGCAACATTCTTTGTCACGTGTAGTGACGGGATCTGCAAGATATGACCATGTACGTTCAGTGCTCACTGAGCTGTCTTGGCTTCCGGGTTCCGAACGAATGTATTATAAGGTGGCACTCATTACACACAGTGCTTGCCACAAATATCCCATTATCTGAACGCTCCCTGCATAACCTCTCATTTTAATCATTAAAATGCCCTGTGAGAAGTCTGTATGTTATCCCCATGAGCTCTACACTTTCATTCAATAGATAAAACACCCATATTGTAGCTAACTGGTGTTGATCAAACATTCCAATGGTTTAACAACATAGCAGCAAATCATGATGTTCATTGATTATAATAATGTTATATCAAATCAACTTCTGGTTCACCTGGTTGACTGGGCTGATACCGTTACCACTCATCTTTACAATCTGGGTCAGGAGACCCAGAACTGGTATTTTTAGTTTAAACTCTGTTGGTCGCCTCAATATGCTGGGTGTAACTCCCCGTGAAATTCCGTAAATATAAGTTACATTCCAGTGTGAATTGCCTTTTTCACATATTGGCTTGCTGAAAACAATACCAATCGGCATGTTTGTTCACGTGACAACTTGATTCTTTTAGCTATGTCGGGTTGATGGAGGGTGCATTACAGCACCATTGGGCATTCTACTTTGCCGATATGACCCAAACAAATATTGTTACGAATCCGTTATGCGATCTGATTGATTCCAGCTCATGTTCTTCAGTGGCGATCTGGAGATCTTTCATCCACGGCTCAAGTGGGCAGGTGACAGCCCGACGTGCCATGCCACCATTTGCATCAAAGACGTGACAATCCGAAACTCTGGCAGATACCGCTGCCAGGCCGTCAGCAGTCCTTACAAGAAGCAGGGACGCAGCATCGTCTCACTCGTGGTCTCAACAGCATCAAGTGAGTTGACTATGCACTGGCTTTCGTAAAAAAAAATAACCACAATAACTTCACCAATCTCGTCAAGGAGTATAAACCATCACCACACGAACTCCGGTCATCCTCACAGCAGCAGCAGCAGGCAGCTTTTGGCTATCCATAAAACTGAGACGGTCACCGCATCGCCCGGCACTTTGAGATGCGCCTCTGTGGCTATCTGGAATGCTCTTCCTTATGCTATATTAGGAAGCCACAGCAGCCCTGCACTTTTAAATCCAATTTGAAAAAAAATAATTTCTTTAGAACACCTTTTTGTGTGTAGCTTGCTGTCCTTTCCCCGCACATTTGGTTTGTTGCACCCGATTCAAGAGCCGAATGGCTCACAGGGCTATACCAAATAAATTGAACTATGATAAAATGGAACACGATTGGCTACTAACGGTGCAGAATGAGTTCAACACACATCTGCATCTTTGCTCTTTGGAGCGGTGGTGCACTGAGGGGTTGGCGCACTGCAGTCATGAACACAGCAGTGTTGGAATGACTTCCGTCCAGAGCTAGCATCAGTGGCGAGTAATATGTGAACTGGTCATAGGCCTCCCTTAGGTTTGACTCAAATTTAATTGAGTTACTGGTGTATTGTATAACCATTATTACCGATTCTGGCAACACCACCCCTTCATGCGTCATTCTGGCCTGCATATCTGTGCGCTAATATGAACTAAAAACTAAACTTTTTAAAATTTTACCAGGCAAGGCACACTGAGCTATATTGCTCTTTTTTAGAAGTGACCTGGACACATATGATAGCTCAACGACATGGCTTATTACATGGATATTTATAGTAGCCAATTACTCTAAACATGTGTTTTTAAATGTGAAGGGAAAATCCAGAAGGTCCGGAGAAAAATCCACACGACATCGGGGAGACAGACATGCAAACTCCAAATATATAGGCGCCAGGTTTTGGATCGAACCCACGACCTCCTGTATACTAGGTGAGGTGGTTAACATCTCATAGCCATGCGAGTGCCCTAGCATTACCTTGTAAGGCTATACATAGAATCTTTGTCTTCATTGATAAATTGAGCTCGAGAGTGAGCACCAGGAGCGGGGAGCATCTACTCGAGCTCGCAGCCACAGCACAAATGAAGAATCTAGGAAGTGGACACAGAAGAAACCCAAATGGTTAAAATGAAACGAGATTGGCTTCCTCTTGACAAACCCGAGATCCTCTATATCAATGGAAATTGCATTGCATTGTATAAACCACGTGTCAGTTCGGCAACGTTGGTTTAAGCGTGCCCAACTCTGCTGATGAGACACTGAATGTTTAAGCCGGTCTAGACTGTGATTGCATTCAACCAACCCTGCTAATAATTTTGCTTTTCAGCAAGGAAATGCAGCTAATGACTTTTGTAAAAAAATTACTTTCTGTGTGTGTGCAGAGACAAATATAGGAAGACGGTGTGAAGGTCACACATAGTTACAGTGGTATGCGTATTTGGTTTGCGTTTACTTACTTACGTGTGGTGCGGCTTTGGGTGTGTCTGCACAAAAAGAATCCGGGCCATCGCCTCCGCTCGTGATGACAGACACGGCGGTGTTTGTGCCGGAGGGCAGTGCTGCTCTGCTCATTTCTGTCTACGACTACAGGCAGAGTGCATACTCTGAGGGGGTGGTGTCATGGCTGAGACGTGGCCGGGCAGTAACACATTTTTTTTTTAATCACAGTTGCCAATGCAAGCAATCAGCGATAATCAAGCACCACTGTTGCTGGAATAGATTCGAGTAATGAGAAGAGTAGTGCTGAGTGATCCTTGATTATTTAGATTACTTGGATACTATACATTTCCACGAGATATCATTTGTGGCCAGATAAAAAACAACATTCTTAAGGGTAGAATGTTGGTTGTGGGGAGGGTGCGACAATGGGGCACCCTACGAATCAAATAACATACATAGACGTGGCTTTGTAAGTAGCAACCTCTCCTATATCCTGGGCCATTCCACTCTCAACTGACGAAATGGAAAAATAGGAAAAGGCGGAGTTCCCCCCGCTCCCATCTCCCATCAGCGGGCGTCTCCGCCTCTCTCTCATTTTAGATGTCGGAGAAAGGGGGACCATCTGGCCTGAATTCCCTTATTTTCCTGTGGGTTTATGGGACAAGTGTTCGATACCGGCGTGGGCTCGCAGAGTGTTACGCCATTGTCCCCATGGAGGGGGTTCATGGTCTTTCCAGTAGGCCAAGATGCGTTTTTTTCTGGCTATGATGTTGAAAGTCTGGAGTAGGGTGTGCTGGTGTTTTGAAAGAGGAGCCAGTTTCAAGCCCCACAGGGTGGTTTAAATTGAAGGAGTGAGGTTAATGTGGTGGGTTTTTATTTTCGATCAAAATCGTGAGTGACTGGTTTTGACCATCAATTCACAACTCGGTAGATGTGAGTATATTGTGTCTCTTTGCGAGTCTATTGGTCGCTGTGCAAGTTTACAGATCCCAATGCAGCTATGGGTGTCTAAGTGTTGTAGTTCTGGAGTGGCAGTACTTTCTGCCAATTCTAGCTGAATCATCAATTACACTACGAGCAGACCTTGGAGGTAAAATGTCAATTGCCCAATCACTATGGAATCCGCCAGAAGTTTTTGCAGGTGTGGTGCAGTGACTTTTTTAAAGTTCAAATACCTATTTCATATTCGTCACAATCTGAGTCGAGTCTACAACAGCATGTGTAATTTGTAGTCAAATCTTAGTGTGATAATATCATTTAATAATGATTTTACCTATCTGTGAGTTTTGGTGTCTTTGTGAGTCTACGCGTCTCTATGCAATTATGGGTGTCTATTTGTTGTAGTTTTGCAGTGATAGTACTTTGTGCCAGTGCTTCCTGTATCACCCATTACACTTAGAGTGTAGTAAGGTTCTGAGACATTATGCGGGCATTGCAGTTGATACAATGCGGCAACTTTCATATGTAGCCCCACCACTTTCACTGCTCATTTTCACCAAGCTGTGTAAATGGGTTCACGAAGGGTCGACCTGCAGGCAAGGCCCACTGAGTTATGTTGCTCTTTTTCAGAAGAGGACCTGGCTTTCACAAATGATAGCTCAACGAGGTGGCTTATTACATTGAAACGTAAAGCAGCAGGCAAATACTCTAAACGGATGTTGGTTTTAAATGTGGAGAGAAAAACTGGAGGACCCGGAGAAAAAAAAACACGTGACCATGGGGACACCATTCAAACTTCAAATATACAGCAGGCGTCAGGGTTAAGATCGAGCCCATGATCCTTCTGTATACCAGGTGAGGTAGTGAACATCTCCTAGCCACCATGACATTTAAAATATGTGGCCAGTGTGGAAGTAGACTAAGATCTCTTCTAGACAGGCTCCCTAACATCCCTTATGGCAGAGGCTCCTCCTTCCAGCGTGAGAAAACAATTGCAGGGCTGCGCCTCGTTCTATAAACATGGTAATTGATCCATATTCACCCGGGGAACTTGCTTTGGTTGTTAGGTCGCAGTGATTCGCTGGTCAAATTAGCCTTATGGGACAATGCCCGTTTGGTATTTACAGCCCCAGTGCCATTGGTGAAAATTCTACACAGGAATGTGTCATGACACAGGATTGTGTCACACTGACACATTACCTATTTATCGATAGTGCCACCAAATTGTTTTATTAACTCCTTAGGCTTTTCAGATATTTAACATATTTCAATCCTAAAATGAATATAAGATCTTACTCTAGGTCCTAATAATAGATAAGCATAACTTGATTAAACAAATGACGTAAAAAATTAAACTCTTTCAACATTGATTCATCATAAAATTATTCTACATTCAATAACTATGCATGAAAAGTATGTTAACCTTTATATTCAGTATTTGGTGACACTCCTTTGAAGATAAATTACTGCAACTAAGCGTTTTCTGTAACCGTTGGCAAGTCTCTCACACCGGATTTGAGGAATTTTGGCCCATTCCTCCTTACAGAACTCCTTTAACTTGGTGACATTTGAGGGTTGCTTTGCGTGGGTAACTCATTTCAGGTTCTGCCACAACATTTCGATGGGGTTTATTTCTGGACTTTCACTAGGTCATTGTAAAACAAGGAATTTCTTCTTCTCCAGCTACTCTTTTGTAGATCTGCTTGATTGTCCCGGATAATTGTCTAGCTGCAAGACCCACTTTCGGTTAAGCTTCAGCTCACGGATGGATGGCCTCTGCCATTCTCCTCTATAATCTTTTGATACAATGCAGAATTCATGGCTGTGTCAATGATGGCAAGTCGTCCAGGTTCTGAGGCAGCAAAGCAGCCCCAAATCATCACATCTGCTTGATTGTCCCGGATAATTGTCTAGCTGCAAGACCCACTTTCGGTTAAGCTTCAGCTCACGGATGGATGGCCTCTGCCATTCTCCTCTATAATCTTTTGATACAATGCAGAATTCATGGTTGTGTCAATGATGGCAAGTCGTCCAGGTTCTGAGGCAGCAAAGCAGCCCCAAATCATCACATTACAACCACTATGCTTAGAGTTTGAGATGAGGTTCTTCTGTTCGAAAGCAGTGTTTGGTTTTCACCAAACATAACCTTTCTCATTGAGGCCAAAAACGTCAACCTTTGACTCATCTGTCCAGATAATATTCTGCCGGAAGTCTTGTTGATCATCTATGTGCTATTTGGTGAACTTCAGAATGGCAGTAATGTTCTTTTTCGAGAGAAGTTGCTTTCGCCTTGCTATCCTTTCATGAACAACATTCTTTTCAGTCTTTTTGTGATAGTTGAGTCATGAACAGACACATTAGCCAAGGCGAGAGTGACTTGCAGATCCTTGGATGTTTCTCTGGGGTTTTTTGTGATTTCCTTGATGATTTTCTGGTTTGTTCTTGGAGATATTTTGGTAATATGACCAGTCCTGGGTAGAGTGACAGTGGTCTTGAACTTTCTCCATTTGTAGATTATTTGTTTGACAGAATCCTTAGAAATAGTTGTGTAACCCTTTCTAGATTGATGAGCATCAATAACTAGTTTTCTGATGTCCTCAGATAATTCTATTGATCGTGGCATGACTTGTTTCCAAACACCTGTATGGTGAAAACTAAACTCACAAAGTTTCTGATCTTTATAGAGGGGGGCGCCTCCCAAACACACCCCTGAAGATCTACTTAATTATTTAAACACCTGATTCTAATTATTCCATTAATTGAGCTAATGAGACCAGGGGTTCACTTACTTTTCACATAAACTGAACCTTAATTACTCACTGTTTGTTTGATTGATACATCATTTGGTTCAAAGACATGAAATTGGTTAACATAAACCCTGTTGTATATATATATGAAAAGACTGGTTTTGATTATAGAAAGCTATCATGGTAAAACTATGGAATTTCCATTATTATCATTTGGGTTCACACATTTTTCTCGGCGCTGTAGTTCAATGTTAATGTGCCATTTGTATCGATTAACTACTGTGTGGCGTTATCTTGGTGTGGTCTGGGAATGTTTTGTTATCGTTGTTTTTACTGCCTTGCCCAATCTTGATAAATCAGACTTATATTATGAATGTATGCATTATTTATTTATATTTAGTGACTTGCTTACCATTTCCTCTATTTTGCACTCCTATAATAGTTTTTTTGTATTTGCTGTTGTAACTTTCTGGGCCCGCCCAGCAAGTTACACTGTACATCAGTGAAAAAGATCTTCACAGCTCATCAGATTCGTCCTCCAGTATAAATGAAGATTCTGCTCTGAAATCACCATCTGGGCCTCGGTGGTGAGATGTTAACTACCTCGCCTGGTATACAGGACGTCCTGGGTTTGATCCCGACCCTGAAGCCCGCTATATTTTCGGAGTGTGCATGTCTCTATTTCTTCTGTTGCGTGGATTTTTCTCTGGCTCCTCCGGTTTTTCCCTTCACATTTAGAGTCAACATCATGCATTTAAAGTATTTGGTTGGTATACATTTCCACGTGATGATAAGCCAATTCGTTGAGGTATAATTTGTGATAGCCATGCCACTCCTGAAAAAGAGCCCTTATAGTAGCTCAGTGAGCCTTACCTGGTAATATGAAAAATAGCTAGAAAATAGTTATTTGCTCTTTTGTTCTTTCGGTTAAGTCACGCGGAAAGAAAATGAATCAAATAATAATAGAATAGGGACGTTTCGGCCAACAAAGAGAGACACACAAAACACGCATGTGTGTCTCTGTGTGTGTTATCTCTCTGCTTGTGTGTCTGTCTTTTGTTTCTCCTTGTCTGTGTTTTGCCCTCTCAAATTTAGCAATCTTTGGAAGAACGTAATCAACCAGGTGGGGTGTTGACTGTTGTGTTGGCCGACTCTCTGGTTGTATTGCATTGTATTTTTGAGTTTACTATGTTTGTTTGTCTCATTCATTCGTACCTGATGATGGTTGCTTGTGTTGCAATCGAAACGTCCGTATTCTATCATTATTTAATGTATATTCTTAGCTCTTTCGGTAAAGTCACGTTGAAGGGAAACAATAAAACAATAAAATATATATAAAACAATAAAAATTCTCACGACGTTTCGACCATAACACAAACGGTCGTCATCAGGTGTGTCGGTTTGCATACATTTATTTATTTTTAAACGGTGTGTATAAAAAAATTAAAAAAATAAATTCAAAATAAAATTATGCAAATAAATAAATAAAAATAAACATGTATTTATGCAAACCGACACACCTGATGACGACCGTTTGTGTTATGGTCGAAACGTCGTGAGAATTTTTAATTGTTTTATATATATTTTATTGTTTTATTGTTTCCCTTCAACGTGACTTTACCGAAAGAGCTAAGAATATGAATTACTGCAGTCACGAAAGCTTTAAATCAAAATTATTTAATGTATTTTCTTTCTACGTGACTTGTCCAAAAGAACCATAGGTTACTTCCTGCAGTCACGAAAGCTTCGAATCTAATAGTTATTTGTTCCGGAAACGTGGCTCGCCATACATCAAGACCATTGTAGCTCACCTGGTTCTAACGGTTGAGCATCCGAATTAGATCCGGAACTAAAACGTGGGCTCACAAAAAGGCACTCCCTCACTCAGCCCGGTGCTGCTCACAGATCATCACCATCATCGTCATCATTGTCATCATCATCATCCAGATGATGGTTTAGCGACTACGACTGCTGATGCCGCTACTATGGCACGGGGCAAATATCTCCATGCGCTGGCCACTATTAGCCATCCCCAAACCGCGATACTTATTTTATTGTTCCTGGAGGAGCCCTCGGCTGTGTCACCAATCAGTGTTTATTACAGCAAGGCCATTTTAATGGTCTAACGGTTTTTTTTTATAGACGCAAAACAACTAAACTCACTGAGCCATGTAGGTCTTTTTCAGATGCAAACTGGCCACAAATGACAGCTCAACGAAGTGGCTTATAACATGGAAATTAATAGCAGCCAAATTCTCTAAACGTACGTTTCTAAATGTGGAGGGTAAACCCGGAGGACCTTGAGATAAATCCACATGTTACCAGGCGAGGTAGTTAACATCTCACTAAGGCCGATGTCAGGATCACGAGTAATCACATTAACTTGCCAAGGGGCTTCACCTGGTCATCTTGCAATTGTTGTCAATTTTTTCATTGAAAACATTTAATCGACTGCCTTTTTATTCCAGATCTTCCAATTCGACGACGTGAATGAGATCTGGGAGTCTCGGATCAAGTGGGCAGGAGACCTGTCGAGATGCAACGCCACCATTCACATCAAGGACGCTACCCCCAGAGACTCTGACAGTTACCGCTGGCAGGTTCTTCACAGAGGTTCTAAGGACGTGCGCCACAACGATGCCCAACTGACAATCTCTATGAAACCACGTGCGTTATGTCTGGCAATTACCTTTTTCACGTTGACGTCCATCATTTGGATTTAAATAATACACACATGTTAAGGCTGCCGCGATGACGAGATGTTAACTACCTCGCCTGGTATACAGACGGTCGAAGGTTCAATTCTGACTCTGACGCCTGTATATTTGGAGTTTGCATGATCTTTTCCTCTGTGGCTTTGTGGATTTTCATCCGCATCCTCCAGTTTTTTTCCTCCACATTTAGAATCAACGTCATGCATTTCGAGTATTTGACTGCTATAAATGTCCACGTGATAAGCCACTTCGTTATCATTTGTGTCCAGGTCAATTCTGAAAAAGAGCTATATAGCTCAGTGGGTCTTACCTCGTGACATGAAAATCGTTTAGTTTAGTTTTTCTCGTCTGATAAATTGGGCAAAAAATCACATTGGAGCTCTTGCAGAGAATTGGCGCACTGTGCTGGAAGAGAATAGATCATGGACATGGATGAGACAGTGCTACTTCTGAGATCCTTTTAAGTGACATCTGGTCCACACAACCGTGGGCAGTATTTCTTCCCCCTCTTGTCAATTGGAGAAATGTCGATCGCATGCCCATCGCACCAATAACTTTAAATGCTCAGAACAATAATTCAGCCAAATCAAACGCAGAACCAAATTTAACGTGTTGGGTTTTTTTCGTCTGTAAAATCATTGGTGGCTAGTTTGAGACAATCAACACTGAAACCAAATGAATCAATAATTAGTTTCTGTGTGAATCTATGGGTCTCTACGCGAATGTTTGGGTAACTGTCTGAGCATTTGGTGACCATGCAAGAGTCCATAAAACTTAAATTTTGATTTAAAGCTTTCGTGACTGCAGGTATTAATCTTCTTGGTTCTTTCGGTAAAGTCACGTAGAATGGAAATAAAATAATAAAAGTAAAACATAATAAAATAAAATTCTCACGACGTTTCGGCCACAACAGAAGTAGCATATTTCAGGTGAAGCAACAGAACTGTCGGAACGACAGCGCTTCAATGAACGCTGCTAAGATAATGTAGAAAAAAGTTTAGTTGGAGACATATCAATATAATGCATAATGTTAGAGCTTACATTGGGCTGTGTATACGATATTATACAATGTAGTTTAGATTGGAAGGTATAACATTGCAATGTATAGTAGTCTAGTTTATAACATAGTTGTAACGCAACACAGGACAGAGCAGCGCATCGTGGCTGTTTCTCCCCCCTCCTCCGTTCCGAGCATAGATGGACTCGTCCGTCTGAACAAAGCTCGTAGCTTTCCGTGGTGCTAACGTTGAAAAGAAAAAACCGCCACCCATTTTTTCACCATATGGCATTGTAATGTATGATGACTTATTGTTAGTAGCTCAGCTGATTGGAGAGTATATAGAGTTTATTGATAACATTGATGTAGTTTATAATTTAGTTTTTTTTTTATTAGTTTACTATATGGTATTCATTATATAGTGTAGTGTATACCCAGTTACTTTATGTTCATAGCTCAACTTATTGAAGAATATATTGAGTACATTTATTATATTGATGTAGTTTATACTTAGTTTTTTCACATCGGTTTATTGTATGATAGTTGGTTAGTTGCAGTCCTTTAGCGTCCTTACTAAATGCCTCTGTTGATATGTAAACTTTGACTTTAACATAGCTAAATCCGTGACCAGTCACATGCTAATCCCTTACATTAACATCATGCTAATCTTCCAGTTACATGCTAATTTCCGACTTTAACACTCTGCTGATCCAACACTTTAACACAGCTATTTAAATGCTAAATTATCCTGTTTGATATGTAAACTCCTTTGTCAAGGCGCTTTACTTCTCCCACCTAGCTTCAAAGACGCTGCGAATCTTAGCAGCGTTCATTGAAGCACTGTCGTCCCGACAGTTCTATTCCTTCACCTGAAGAAGGCTACTTGTGTTGTGGCCGAAACGTCGTGACAATTTTATTTTATTATGTTTTATTTTTATTATTTTATTTCCATTCTACGTGACTTTACCGAAAGAACCAAGAAGATGAATCCATAAAACTTGATAAATTTGAACAACCAAGTCTAATCACTGGCGGCTGAAACCTAGATTAAACCTTTGAGCAGTGCTGACTCGACATTTGAGCCACCCGGCCACCAAACATTTACACAAGCCCTTGGGCCAAGGGGCTGGTGGATACTGAATTAAACTATTAAAAACTAAACATTGTTTTATTTCATCAGGTAAAACCCACTGAGCTATATAGCTCTTTGTCAGAAGGGACCAGGCCAAAAACAAAAGCGAAACAAAGTGGCTTATCACGAGAAGTTTATAGCAGCCAAATTCTTGAAATGTATGCTTCTAAATTTGGAGGAAACACCAGAGGACCCGGAGAAAAATCCACGCGACCATGGGGAAAGAGGGAGACGCAAACTCCAAACATACAGCAGGCATCAGGGACGGGTTGAACCCAAGACCTCCTGTATACCAGGCAAGGGAGTTAACATCTCCTAGCCACCGTGGTGCCCCACCATGGTTGCACTTGTAGCCACCCTGGGATACCTCCCTGGGATTGCTCCAAGGTTGGCTACAAGTTTCCGCAATGGGATACGTTTCTTTGCGTAGACACTGTATGTTTTACAGGAACACTTCGTATATATTCTCATATTTCTCGTTAAAAGCCCCCATGCTTGCCTTGTGAACATACATTTGCAAGGTGGACATGGAATGTTCAAGGATAAACGATTATCCTCATCATCATTAGCAGTAATCCATTTGTGTAAAAATGGCTCAAGTGCTTAGAGGACAACTCACTGACGTGTTTGTGATCTGTCCATCTGCAGTACTGGACATTACCTGCTCGAACGAAGTGAATGAAACCGAGGGAGACGCGGTCATCCTGCCCTGCTCCTACTCCTTTGGAAATGCGAGTTCCGAGACAATCGTTAGGTGGTTCAGAACAAAAATTGGATACGAAACAGAAGTAAACCCCTAGATGCTTCCTATTCCAGGAACTCATTTTTTGCCCCTCTCGACTCCCATCCACTCTCCTCGCATGCTATCCCACCACGCCTGTGTGTCTTACACTCGGCCTCGCTATACTCATCCGGACCTTCACACGCATCTCCATAATAGCCCTTCCCTTTGAATGTAGCGGCTCACACCTTTTCTCACAGCGAATCACATTTGTACTCTGCCCGGCCTGCGAATCAGGTATCCCTCTCAACAGCCAGCCAATGAGCGCGAGCGGTAGCTGACGCCAGCTTGACTCCCGTGCGTCTTGAAATGGGCATTCTTGTAATAAACGCACTGCTTTTATAGAGCGAGTGAGTCCCTTAGACGTGTCAAGTATGTGGCGTTAATTAATTTTATTATATGCGTGTTCCATCGTTTAACTTCATTAGAAGAGATGGGATGAAACTGTTCAACTCTGGAGTGAAAGTCCATCAACTTTAAAATTAACAAAACTATATATATTATTTGGGTCTTTCGATGAAGACACGTAGATCAAATAATAACATGAATTCCTGCAGTCACGAAAGCTTTAAGTCAAGAACAAAACTAATTTTAATTCGGAATATACCTGCTAGCATTGCACATTGTGATATCACAGCTATAATAACCACGTCACCTATAGAAATTAACATGGTGTTTGTACAATATTGCGTTGCAACCGTTATAACCATGATACCAGGACGGTTTACCATCGCACTTTTTTAATGTAAAACAGCAGCTTTGATGGGATATATGCTCATGCATGTAATTGTCTAAACATTTAAACATTAAACACGTGTAATACCTTTCACACCACGGTTAATGGTATGGTTTATAACATGGAGTATAACAGTGCATCGTGGCTGTTTCTCCCCCCTCCTCCGTTCCGAGCATAGATGAACTTGTCCGTCTGAACAATTCTCGTCGCTGTCCGTGGTGCTAACGTTGAAAAGAAAAAAACGCCACCCATTTTTTTCGCCATATGGCATTGTAATGTATAACGACTTATTGTTAGTAGCTCAGCTGATTGGAGAGTATATAGAGTTTATTGATAACATTGATGTAGTTTATATTTTAGTTTTTTTTTATTAGTTTATTATATGGTATCCATTATATAGTCTAGTGTATACCCAGTTACTTTATGTTAATAGCTCAACTTATTGAAGAATATATTGAGTACATTTATTATATTGATGTAGTTTATACTTAGTTTTTTCACATCGGTTTATTGTATGATAGTTGGGTAGTTGCAGTCCTTTAGCGTCCATATACTAAATGCCTCTGTTGATATGTAAACTTTGACTTTAACATAGCTATTTCTGTGACCAGTCACATGCTAATCCCTCACATTAACATCATGCTAATCTCCCAGTTACATGCTAATTTCTGACTTTAACACCCTGCTGATCCAACACTTTATCACAGCTATTTCAATGCTAAATTCTCCTGTTTGATATGTAAACTCCTTTGTCAAGGCGCTTTACTTCTCCCACCTAGCTTGAAAGACGCTGCGAATCTTAGCAGCGTTCATTGAAGCGCTGTCATACTGACAGTTCTGTTCCTTCACCTGAAGAAGGCTACTTGTGTTGTGGCCGAAACGTCGTGAGAATTTTATTGTCTTATTTAGTTTTATTGTTTTATTCTCATTCTACGTGACTTTACCGAAAGAACCAAGAAGATTAAACACGTGTCTTTTTTATTTTTACCGTAGGGGATTAGCAGACATACTAATACTTCAGATTCACGGATGCGTTGGCTCGATGATGAGGCCAGATTTAATCTCGCCATTTCCATCAACAATTCCATGCACACTTATTTCGGTCTATACCACTGTGAGATCATGATTCTGGATTATGGTTTGTTCGGCAGGACGACTTTGTAGCTAAACGTCAATGAATTACCAGGTATGTAACATATCCCTTTTTCATATTTTCCCAGCAAATTTCTGTCCTGAGTTTAAAGAAAAGAGGTAGTTGAGACAGGAGTGATGTATGTTTTACTGCATTGATCGGAGGGTTGTACGTGTGTACGAATGGTGAACCTCTTTCGCACCCTATGTAGCCCACAGAGCTAATCAGAGATGCTAACCACAGGTGTCAGCAGCAAATGATGGGAATGTTTTTGCTAATAAATAGTTTTAGAAGCATGGCTTTAGAGTATTCGGCTGCTATACATTTTCACTGCGATAAGCCACTTCGTTGTGGTGGAGTAAAGTGTGGTTACTCCCTTCAGATCCAAGACGTGGAGGGGAAGAAATCAAAATGGATTAGCATCGAGAGGGGTCGAAAGAAATAAAGCGCTGTGTGTGTCAGCAACATAGCAGTGATGTGAGATGTCATAGGAAGGGCGAGTTTTCCATGGGGGAGAAGGCAGATAGAGAAGAGTGTATTTAACCTTGGGGGACACCGCATGGAAGATGTCTAAGGGCTGGCCATCGAATAAAGACGGTCACCACATCGTTTGTTTCCAAATGCGCTTCTGTGGCGCAGTCTGGAATGCTTTTCGTTCCAATATTAGGTAGCCACTGGAGCTTTGCACTTTTACATAATCTAGATGGACAAACTCATTTCTTAGAACTGCTTTTTGCGTTTAGTTCCTTGTACTTTTGCTGCACCTCTGATTATCACAGTTGGCTATGTACGGTGCGAAAGAAGTTCAGCATACATACACAGACTCACAAAGAGACCCATAGACTCACAAAAAGACCCATAGACTCACAAAGAGACCCATAGACTCACCAAGAGAACCAAACACTCACATAGAGACCCATACACTCACACAGAGACCCATAGACTCGCATAGAGACCCATAGACTCACATAGACACCCATAGACTCACACATATACCCATTACTTAAAATAGTTTTGTCTGTTTAGTTTGTTGTTTTTCTCCTGCACCTCCGATTAGCATTGTTGGTTACATACGGTGTGAAGAAGTTCAACATACATACATACATAGACTCACAGACCCACACACATTCCCAAAGTTTGTTGTTCTTCCCCCGCACCTCTGATTAGTACTGTTGGTTATGTACAGACAAAGATCATACTACATCATTCTGGAACTATAATAAGCACAAAGCTAATATCAGTTGTTGCCCGTGTGTGTTTTAGATAATTACGTCCCTCGTGTGTCCTGAGTCATAATCATCAACTTAATTGTGATAGTGAGTTTAATCACCATCGCCGCCATTGTCATTCAATATCGGAAGAAGTACCAACTGTTACCCATAAATGCTGGACACTGACTGCGACACGCGCCCACCACTACATAAGAGAGTGGTCGTGTCTGACCTCCTCTTCTCATACGGTACTGCGATTTCTTCTTCATGCAATCTCGATGCAGCTGTTCCATCGAATAACAATAACACTATAAACTAAACCATACACTCTTTCAATTTTATTAGGTAAAGCCCACTGAGCTTTAGCTGTTTTTCAAAAGCGACTGGCCATCACAAAAAGATAGCTCAATGAAAAGTGGCGTATCATAGCAGCCAAATGTATAGCAGGCAAATGTAGATGTAGAGGGGAAAACCGGAGGACGCGGACAAAAATCCACGCGACCCCGGGGAGAGACTCCGCCCAAATCTGAATTGGGAAGCATGCCTCATACTCAGTGGACATGTGACTTGAGTCCAATCCCTGATCACAATTAGCATTCACTTAAAATAAAGAAGACACGCATGTCTACCCGTAGTTATTGCAGCTTTAAACAGTAATAAAAATGGCTTGTTAGGTTCCTATATATTGCAGAGTGCACCATTATACGTGAGATGAATTACAGATGAGCTGACACCAGCGACACAGGTCCCTTAGGTTTTCCCCTCCACATTATGGATTCGACATGCGTTTATAGTATGCTTGGTTCTTTCGGTAAAGTCACGTAGAAGGGAAACAATAAAAATAACCGCCACTTTTTTTCAAATTTTCTTGTTGTGGTTTTCACACCTGATGATGATTGCTTGTGTTGCAGTCGAAACGTCGTGAGAATTGTATTGTTATATATTTTTTATTATTTTATTGTTTCCCTTCTGTGTGACTTTACTGAAAGAACAAAGAATATGAATCCCTGCAGTCACGAAAGCTTTAAATCAAAATGTATGCGTTTAGAGTATTTAGCTCTTATACATATCCACACTTCGTTGAGCTATCATTTGTGATAACCAGGTCGCTTCTCAAAAGAACTAAGTGAGGGAAAAAAGTATTTGATCCCCTGCTGATTTTGTACGTTTGCCCACTGACAAAGAAATTATCAGTCTATAATTTTAATGGTAGGTATATTTGAACAGTGAGAGACAGAATAACAACAGCAAAATCCAGAAAAACGCATGTCAAAAATGTTTATTTGCATTTTAATGAGGGAAATAAGTATTTGACCCCCTCTCAATCAGAAAGAATTCTGGCTCCCAGGTGTGTTTTATACAGGTAACGAGCTGATATTAGGAGCACACTCTTAAAGGGAGTGCTCCTAATCTCAGCTTGTTACCTGTATAAAAGACACCTGTCCACAGAAGCAATCAATCAATCAATCAGATTCCAAACTCTTCACCATGGCCAAGACCAAAGAGCTCTCCAAAGATGTCAGGGACAAGATTGTAGACCTACACAAGGCTGTAATGGGCTACAAGGCCATTGCCAAGCAGCTTGGTGAGAAGGTAACAACAGTTCGTGCGATTATTCTCAAATGGAAGAAACACAAAAGAACTGTCAATCTCCCTCGGCCTGGGGCTCCATGCAAGATCTCACCTCGTGGAGTTGCAATGAATCAGCCCAGAACTACACGGGAGGATCTTGTCAATGATCTCAAGGCAGCTGGGACAATAGTCACCAAGAAAACAATTGGTGACACACGACGCCGTGAAGAACTGAAATCCTGCAGCGCCCGCAAGATCGCCCTGCTCAAGAAAGCACATATACATTTCCGTATGAAGTTTGCCAATGAACATCTGAATGATTCAGAGGACAACTGGGTGAAAGTGTTGTGGTCAGATGAGACCAAAATGGAGCTCTTTGGCATCAACTCAACTCGCCGTGTTTGGAGGAGGAGGAATGTTGCCACCATCCCCACCGTCAAACATGGAGGTGGAAACATTATGCTTTGGGGGTGTTTTTCTACTAAGGGGACAGGACAACTTCACCGCATCAAAGGGACTATGGACGGGGCCATGTACCGTCAAATCTTGGGTGAGAACCTCCTCCCTCAGCCAGGGCATTGAAAATGGGTCGTGGATGGGTATTCCAGCATGACAATGACCTAAGACACACAGCCAAGGCAACAAAGGGGTGGCTCAAGAAGAAGCACATTAAGGTCCTGGAGTGGCCTAGCCAGTCTCCAGACCTTAATCTCATAGAAAATCTGTGGAGGGAGCTGAAGGTTCGAGTTGCCAAACGTCAGCCTCGAAACATTAATGACTTGGAGAAGATCTGCAAAGAGGAGTGGGACAAAATCCCTCCTGAGATGTGTGCAAACCTGGTGGCCAACTACAAGAAAAGTCTGACCTCTGTGATTGCCAACAAGGGTTTTGCCACCTAGTACTAAGTCATGTTTTGCAGAGGGGTCAAATACTTATTTCCCTCATTAAAATGCAAATCAATTTATAACATTTTTGATATGCGTTTTTCTGGATTTTGTTGTTGTTATTCTGTCTCTCACTGTTCAAATAAACATACCATTAAAATTATAGACTGATAATTTTTTTGTCAGTGGGCAAACGTACAAAATCAGCAGGGGATTAAATACTTTTTCCCTCACTGTACATAGGTCATTGGCTTTATCTAGTACGTAACACAGTTTAGTTATTTAGTTGATCTGGAGCTGCATGCATCTCTTTAAGGACTGCTGCTTTGTGATGCTGTTAATGAAGGACGACCATCTCGTATGCACGTGCATTGTGGCTCTTGGATTATTGAGTCTTTTACCGAATTTGGAAAAAAATGGTTCTTTTTGTTTTGTTAACCGATCCCTGGGCTGAACAAATTTTCAGCGCTGAGAAGAATTACAATATTTCCGGGTTATACTCTCACGCAATGCAAGTTACTCTCATATTGCAGAGCAGGTTTTGAAAATGCTGCCCTCTACTGTGGTGGACGAAAGTTCACTCGAATGGACCTTTCCAGACAGTAGCTCTGCGGTGTCTGCTTCCGCGGGCCATTCTCTCACAACACGACGGGTCTAGAGCACGACTCTGAGAGAGATGTCCCAATGTATTTTTCGTCCCGTGGTTACGCAATCGTCGGAGTAAGAAATCACCAAAACTAAATTCCAATTAAATATTTAAATCATGCGGATGGCTAAATGAGCTCAAACGCGTGTTCTCTTCACATATAATTATTTAATTTAGAGTTACTTACGTTCAATACGTTGATGATTTAATAAAAAAATTTACGTGACAATTAGAAAAATTCAAATTATTCTGGTTGATATATTTGTATGCTATTGTATTCGATGATCACGGTGGTGTGTGTTGGGTTGAAATTGTGGTTTGCATGAATTAAACAAACAAAAACAACCATGTTTTGTGTTTTAGTTTGTTTTCTTTCTCCTGCATCTTCAATAAGTACGGTTGGCTATTTACGGTGCGAAATAAGTTAAACATACATGGATAGAGACAAATAGACTTATCACACACCCATAGATTCACCGCACAGGCACCCAGAGATTCACAACTGTTGTATATATTGGGTCTATGAAATTAATACAAATAATGAAAATTAAATGAAAATGAAAAAACATATTTATCCGAAATTATGCTAATTTATGCAATTATGCAAATGGTGGTATGCCAATTAGGAAGGTGTAATTGTATTAAGGTATGCAAGTGCACGTAATTCTGCTAATGTATGCAATTATGATAATTAGGCTCGGATTCGTTGTCTAGGGTTGTATTATCAATCTGGATAAAACAATGATTCTCGCTTTAACTTTTAATGTCAGGTCTCAAAATTCAGATCTCTCTGCAGGATACAGGTCTTATAATTAAGATGATTATGCATGAAATTAGGAAGGCACCACTGAGACTCTTCTGTGCTAAGCAACTTTAATTTCTAAACAAAAACAAAACACTCCAATATGCGAATTCTTATGCTAGGAATGTCAACACAGTACTCCTGGAGATGTCCTCCTCATTGATCCGTACATTAACCCTAAATAATTACGTTTGTTAAACTGGGTCACAGAACAATCGGTTAATTCCTCAGAGCAAAGAGAGCATACACGACGATGGGAAAAAGTCCTTAATCATACGAACAGCAATAAAGAAACATGTCCCGAAAGCAAAGGTAGACCTCAATTAATTCATTGGTAAGATTATGCAATTAACGAAATGTCTTGGAACAATGTTGTGCGGAAGTGTGCCTGTCTGTCTAGAAAATGCTTATCAATTGGCTAATGCTTGGATAAATTCGCAGGCAAGATTCTGTGATCAAAAGAAAGATTTTAACACAATAGTCTCCCTGTGAATGTGTAGATTCGTAACATAAATGTTTCTAAATGTTTTGTTTCATCAATAAATTAATTGGTACTGTTATGCAATTAACAAAATGAATGAATAAAATACTTCTCACGACCATATCCAAGTAACTCAATGGGCGAAACACAAGGATAACTTTTGGAGTACTCTTATTAGTCTCGATATGTGCGTTATGTGTGTGTTTGTGTATTGTATCCTTACTCTACTCTTTGCGTTAAGAAGACGCCCAGGTAGGGCGGTTTTTTTTACCAAACATGTGTTTGTTCCCTGCTGAGCGATGAGTCGTGTGTGTGTGTGGGCGTGTCATACACACGGCGCTTCCTCTCCCTCTTGGCGTCAGCAGCAGGCCCCTCCACTGCTGTATGAACTGAGTCGGCAAGACGCTTGTCTTTGAAGGTGCCCTGTTGCGCTCGCAGCACGTCCACAGATCGCCTGGGCCGACACTCTTGCTCGGTTGCTCTGGTTGAACGCTCTCTCCTGCTCCGTGCCCTCTGGCGGTGCAGGATTGCGCTGGCAGCTCGTCCGCTGCTGCTGGTCCTCTGCAATGCTCGCTTGGTCAATGCTTGGTGCTTTCCGCCCTTTCTCCAGGTTGATTGATTGTCGTTGCTCGTCACTCTTCCTCTCTCTCTTTCTCTCTTGCTCTCTCTTTGATCGTGCCGCTGCTGGGTGGGAGCTGGCACTCAATGTAGCATAAAACTTTGAGCGATACTTCGTCTGTCAGCGCCGAACTCGTACTCGGTGACACATCGCTGCTCTGCAAGCCTTGCCATCCTTGGTCGATTGCGGGGCCCATCCCCGGAGCTTGCTGCAGCAAGACTCAATTTCCGTTGACTTCGTAGACTCGTAGCTTCTGCTGATGCAGCTCCCTATCGATGTGCCTGTCATGGGGGCAGATTCCCGGAGCCTGTCGCTCGTAGGACTGAGTTGTATGATCTGTGTCCTTACTTACATGTGAAATTCTCTCCCTTCTGCCCACCTTCTCACAAAGGAACGGAATTCCTTTCATTTCGCTCTTTGCTTGTGGGGGGCAGTTGTTTATCCGGTGTACGTGTGTGAATGGTCTGATTTATTAAGCAATCTGTTAAGTGTCACCAAGGCCTGGTTCCTTTCCCCCTCCTCAAGCCACCTCGCCATCAATGGAAACAGATGCTCCAAATTGCACCCAAGTGCGTCCTTCCAGTCCTCCGACCCTGTGAAATAATTCATCTGGAAGGAAGGGGGGGGGGGTCCCCCTGTCCAGTTGCGTTCTTCCCCCTCTTCCTTCACGGTAGGGGTGTTACATATTTGTCTCTCTCAAAGAGGGGCGCCGTCTCTTGAAGTGTGACCTCCTGTACCATGTTTCCTGTTCACTCTTATGGGTTTTATGTTGAGAGAGAAAGAAACTTTATTTTCCACCCCTTACTGTATCTTAGTATGTATCCATTTTTGTGGTGTTGACTCTGTAAGTGACTAAAGGTATGTTTCGAGCAGTGTTTACAGTATGTCTGTCATGGTTTGGACTTTTCAAGGTGTTTGATATCTCAAATGGAGGCGCCCACCCTGCATTTGTGATGTATTGCTACCACGTGCTGCTGGGAGACAAAGGCGGTTGGAGACTCTTCTATGGGATACATTTCATCTTGCTCGTGTGTGATTGACATATTTTGCCTTGTTACTCTTTTGAATTACCCTAGATCTAATACTTCCCAAGTATTATTTGGTCTATGTTTAACCAAGATTTGTGATGTATCATCGTTGTTGCCGCATGTATTCCTAGGGGTATATTAATCTTTGTTCTCCGTCCATGTCGCCAGGGATCTGTGCTTCTTATTCTCGAGTTATATTTTGAAAACCTGAGGTTGAAGATGTAACTAAGTTTTCACTTATGCTTTCGTGATTGCCAGAACTCACATTCCTTGGTTCTTTCAGTAAAGTCACGTAGATAGAAAGATACAACAACAAACAATATATATGGTGAATAAGAGTAAAATAAGGCAAGTAATAATAAAAGCCACTAATGTAGACTGCAGTCTATAATGTCGAATTGTTCTTGTTGCTAAGTTTAGAACTTTTACCGAAGTAAAAAAAACGCCAGTTGTAACGTCCATTTGCCCTGTTCTGTCTGCGTTTTATGCGCCCCCCCCCCCTTGCACCAGGGTTTGATTACATTTCATGGCTTATCTACAGCTGCCTTTTTGTATGGCTTGTGAGGGCAGTGGGGTGAGGGTGTATTGTTACACCTTTTTGTTTGTGCCCGATGCTACACCCCGATTGATTATTATAAAAAATATATTGGAAAAATTATTTTTAATATACATTTTGGAAAAAGGCCTATATATACAACATTCCACCCTTTTAAAAATGATCAGTGGTCGATTGGCCATGGGTTATTTTTAAACTAAATAAATGCCTCTTTCCATTTTGAACCAACAATTGTCCTCAAGTCTCGGCTGCAATTTTCCTTACAACGCGCACGTATTTATCACGAACTTAGCATGGTCACATTTCAAATAAGCAACAAAATGATCAAGGCAACATGTTACATCGGTTCTTATCAATTATTGTTACTGTGAAATATTCTTTTGTTTGTTTTAGTTCCTGTGAATCACAAGGTAGCAGTTTCGAACATGGTTGCGCATTGCCTTCCTTATGTTACCTCCCTGCCGCATGTTTACCAGGTTATGAGTGTTGGCTGCTTTGCCTCTTTTGGTTATGAGTGTCGCCTGCTTGGGGTCCTTCTTTCCCTCCTCTGTGGTTTTAATTTTACATGGTGATTTCCACGCAATGTCTCTCAGACTTGGTTCTTTTATCACATTTTCATGATTATTATCAATTTTCTCATGGACAGGTATTTTAGAGTAACCTATTACCTTTTCACGCAACATCACAACATCATCCTTCTGGTTAATCGTTTTTATGGCTTTGGTCAATTGAGCACGGTTTGCTTGTTCGTTGGTGTAGTTTCTCATGTCACTCTCTTTCCATGTGGGACTATGTGGCGCTTGAAGTTGTGTTGCGCAGAACCAGAATCGGCACACACCACGATTTTCTGTACTCGATTGTGAGTGTCATTTGTCATCCCCAGAGCAATATGCACATCTGTCGACTCGGTGAGTCGATTCGATTCCGTGCCCCTATGGGTTCCCCTTCTTGTGCTTTTGAGTGTGCTGGGTTTCAACACAATTCCCGATCTGTCATGGATCTTCCCTTCCTCCATTTCAGCACTCCAATCTACATCCATCCTCAATGTGTCAATGCACAATTTTTCATCTAAAAGCTGATGCCTGCATTCCTCAGGGCGTGTCTCTGTAGCACGTTTCTCTGCCCCATCCATAGTACAATCACACAAATCCACGACATGATGGGCTGCTTTTCCCATTACCTGGCGATACGTGTTTACTCCCCCTCCTTGCAGTTTGTTATCATCTCCTGTCGGATCACACCTCAATGCAGTTATGTTCCTATGTTCGATAGGTATGTCAATTACTGGAGTGATGCTTGCGGTCTCCACCACATTATCAGAATTGATACTCGACGCATTTAGAGTTTCCCAATCATTGCTACCCTTCTGGTTTGCCTTGGATTAGCAGCCTGCTTTTATTCTCCAAGGGGGCTGTGATTTTGCAGTGCTCTCACTGGCAGCTCATCCTCAGTTAATGTGGGTGACTTATCACGTGTTTGTGCCACATTTTGTATCTCAGTTGAGCCCATTTTTGTTTCCTTATTTCCTGTTTCTCAACTCTCTCCTGGTAAAGCTGGTGGGGGTATCGATGGGGAATGGGCAGATTGTTTTTTACCTTGAGTGTGTTGTGGCATGGGGTGCTGGTATGACTCTGCTCTTGGCCTCCACACCCTGCGATTTCCATAAATACTTGTCTTTGTGCGCTGTGGTCGCCTCCGATTTGTGTGCCACTCTCTCGCTGGATTGTTAACTTGCCATCTGTGTGTGTAATTATGCTGGTAGTTCGTGGGTGCTTGCTCCTCTCTGTATTGTGGGGCTTGGTGTATTTAAATTCTGTAGCTGCTCACGTGATTTTTTCTTCCCTCTGGATGCCTGGGTTCATTTTCTCTCTCCCTGTGTGTTTTACCCGAATAATGGCTCCTAGTTCTATATAGACATGCCATGTTAGCCCTATTGTCTATGCGGTGTAAGGAGGCCGTCTCTGGGTCCAAAACCATTCCCACAATTTCTGTAATCTCTGGACTCAAGGATAAAAAAAAAATCTTGAACATTTTGTCACCCTTGTGGTATTGATCAATATCGCCTGCGTAGTACGCTCTTTTAAATTGTAGGAGGTAATCTCGTGGATTGTCGTCTACACACTGGGTCATGGATTTGGCAGCATTAAACCCCTCAGACAGTGTTGAATATTCTCCAGTTGTTTGAAATAATTTCTAACCTTGTATGGTAGTGACTTTACCTATGGTATAAAATGTTCATGTAAACTTCTTTTCAGCAGACTTGTTTTCTCATCCTTTTTCCTCAGACCTCTGATCATTGCCTCTGCTTCTACTGTTGCAATATGAGTGTGTATGTCTCTGTTCCTATTGTGTGGATCAAAATAGGGAATTCTGACGAAAGCTTTGTTCATCAATTTAAGAGTCTAACTACTGAATGAGTATTCGGAAAGTTGGTCGTCGTCAGAGGAGTCAGTGTCAGATGAGCTATCACTCAAACTGTGGCGCTGCTTAACATAACTTCTGTAGTGTATTTTGCGCCACTAACGTGGTTCAACTTTGCTTGGTAATTCATGTCTATTCCGTGGCTTGTGTCCGTTATGTTTCCTATGTTGGTCGTGTGATCCTTGTTTAAGGGTTGGTGTGCGTTGTCCCCTTGGCCTGTGCTTATGTGGTGAGTGTCTTTGAGCTCGGCTTTTATGCTGCCCACTCTGTGTATGGTGTCTGCTAGGTGTGGCGCTTGCATTCCGAGGTTCTTGTTTGATGCTTGATTATTATTTGTCTCCTGCCTCGTGCCTGTCGTGATGTCTGTGTCTGTTGTTTGTGGTGCAGATTGTTTTGTGTTGGTGGTTTTTGCGTAGCATGTGTCTCTCTGGTGAGCTGTCCCTGCGATCTGTGCTGTGTCGGTCGTGTTTGAGTGGTGTGTGTCTCTCTAGTGAGCTGTCTCTGCTGTGCTGCTTGTGTTGCCAAGGTTCCGCCCTTTTTGGCGCTATCAGTACAGAATATCCTGGCGACTTCGTTTTAATATTTTGTCTCCCTCTGACTTCGGGGTTGTCAGTCCCACTTGTTTCCTGCTGCATCTGTGTTTCTCAATCCCTTCTCTCGAATTGCAAGGGGGTTTCTTTGTCAAAGTTACTTTGATTGATAACCATACTTTTGTGTGGTCTGTTCCTGTACTACGTTCACATACCCAAGAATGTGGTGTACTGCTACCTTCGTATTTGTTCTGTGTATTAACGTCTGTGAGTTTCGCTGGTGCCACTAGCACTGATTCCTTTTCCCTTACGAGGGTGTGAAGACATATTACCTCGTTTATCAGAGACAGTTTCTCACCCGTTTCCTTTTCAACATTTTCCTCATCCCATAATCTCTGTCTGTCTGCCTGTGTGAGATGGTATTAGTCCAGTCTCGCTATTTCTGTAGTTTTTACATCGTGTTCACTTTAACATTTACTGATTATGTATTAGTGCGTTATGTCAGGTCTCCAAATTCAAATCTCACCGCAGGGTACAGTTCTTATAATTAAGATTATTATGCATGAACTGAGGAAAGAAACACTCAAACACTTCTGTGTTAAGCAATTTTAATTTCTAAACAAAACCTCAACACTCTAATATGCGAATTATTTTGCTTGAAATTGTCAACACAGTACTCCAGGAGATGTTCCCCTCATTGATCAATACATTTAACCCTCAATGATCACGTTTGTTGACTGGGTAACAGAACAATTGATTACTTCCTCAGAGTAACACGAACATATACGGCGATAGGAACCAAAAGTCCTTAAAAATAAATGCACGATATTCATACGAAGGCAATAAAGAAACAAGTCCTGAAAGCAAAGTATACGGTAATTAATTCATGAGAAAGATTACGTAATTGCGAAATGTCCTGGAGCAAGGGTGTGTGGCAGTACGCCTGCTTCAGCAAATACTCATCGATTGGCTAAGGCTTCATGGATTCATACATTTAACCCTCAATGATCACGTTTGTTAATTGGGTAACAGAACAAACGATTACTTCATCAGAGTAACACGAGCATATACGGCAAATAGGAATAAAAAGTCCTTAAAAATTAATGCGACGATATTCATACGAAAGGCAATAAAAGCAATCATTATACCCCAAAGGCAAAAGTATATGTCAATAAATTCATCGGCAAGATTATATAATTAACGAAATGTCTTGGAATAAGGGTGTGCGACAGAGTGCATGCCCTCCTACGGGAGATTCTTATCTTTGGCTAAGTTTTAATTAATTCGTGGACAAGATTATATGATAAAGAAACAAGTTTAACACGATATTCTCTCTGTGAGCATGTAGATTCGTGACAAGGTTTTAAAAAGTTTAAATTGTATCGATGGACCTATTGGTAATTTATGTAATTGGAAGTAAAATCACATAAAAAATTACAAAAAAATAATGTACTTTTAAACGATGTATTCTTATCACTCGATGAGCCGGGATGCTTTCAAGGCCAGCTAATGGTTCATGCACTTTACAATTAGTCTTCTTATTAATGATTCGTGTATGTTTTGAGTGGGTATGGTCAGAGTTGAGTGGGAATGTGTTCTTGATCAATTCGTTGCGTCAAGCAGACGCCAGGTGATGCGATGTAATGTGTGGCAGTGTGCGTATCATATGGATAGCTGGGTTCTCCTTCTTTCACACGGTAGCCGGAGTTTGGTCCACAGCTGGTTGGACGAGTTGGCACGACGTTCGCCGTGTGCACGATGATCTCATCGTCAGGTAGCACCCACAGCTCGTCCGCTGGCAGCTGACACTCTTACTTGGTGTCGTTGGTGGCGCTGCGGCGTGCTCTCTCCTGCTCCGGCTCTCTGGCGGTGAACGATGCTTTCGTTCATTGATGGCAGGCTTGGTCGACGTTTGGCACTTTCCACCCTCTCTGACTGATGATGCTGGAATTCTCGTCAGCTTAGCTCGAACTGCAGTGGCTCTTGTGAGTCGATGCCCAGAGCGGAATGATTTTCGAGCGATACTTCTTCTGATGGCGCTGAATTCGCACGGCGTAGCATGTTGCTACTTAGCGGGCCTCGCCATCTTTGATGAGTTGCGGAGTCTTCTTCTGCGTTAGTGATGATCTCCTGCGTCGGTGGTTGGCTGTTATCTTCGGGGGTTGAGCATCTTCGATAGTTGGTCGCCGTCTTCTGTCGCTGATAGCTGTGATTTATCGAGCTGAATTGTCGAGCTGAATTGTGTGTCGTGTTGCTGTTTATATCCGAAAAATTTCCCCTCTGCGTGTCTCATGTGAGAGGAAAAAAAACAGATGCTTACTCCGTCATGCTCTCTCACAAAGGACCGGAGCTTTCGTTGATCTCGCTCTGCGTTGTGGGGCGGGGGGGGGGGGGTGTACGTGTGTGCGTGTGTGTGTGTGTCATTTATTATTGTCCAGCAAAACAACCCCCTACCTCCTCGCGGTGCCGGACGGGCAACTCTGTCGTGGAAAGTGCTGTGGGGGGAGGTCCAATTTCGATTGGCTCCTCCCCTCATGGCATCTGTGTCCACCACAGGGGCTAAACGGGGGCTCTGGACGGGTGCGAGGGGCTGGTAACCCCTCCACCTTCAATTAATTACCACTAAACCGCGAATTAAGTATATAACTAATAAGCTTGTGCCGGAGGCCCTGGGGGGCCAGGCGTCTATGACGTCTCCTGGCCAAACCCCAATTGGCGGAGCCAGGAGATTTAATATCTGCCTCCAGAAACAACGAAAAACCACTACGGGTGGCCACGTGGAATGTTCGAACGCTCACTGCGGAGGAGAGGGTGCCACTCCTCTGTCGGGCGCTGGACTGGTACCTCCTGGATCTATGTGGCATTCAGGAGGAGCAGTGGACCGGTTCTGGCTCCTGCCACCATGAGGGGTGGACAGTCCTCTACTCGGGGCAGCAGACTGCCAAACAACAGGGTGTGGCTCTTCTTTTGAACAAAAGAATGAAGGGGGTGTGGGAGCGTGGCAGTGAGGTGTGGGAAGCTGTAAGCCCCAGGCTACTTTGGGCTCGCCTTCCCATCAACCGGAGGCGAGGAATGGTGGTTGTGGTTACTTATGCCCCCACCGAAGATGAACATCCGTGGAGGGATGCAGGCAAAGCCGATGAGTCAGATGCCTTCTATGACCTCCTGTCACAGGTGCTGGCTATAGTGGCCCCTCGGGATAGAGTCATCATGTTGGGTGACTTCAATGCCCGAGTTGGTCATGATGCTGGCACCTGGTCTGGAGTGATTGGAGGGCATGGGCCAGATCAGCTCAATAACAATGGTAGGAGGCTGCTAGATTTGTGTGCAGCCCATGGGCTTGTAATTACTAACACGCTGTTCCGGCATCGGCACATCCACACAACATCATGGATGTATGCCGGGACCAAGCAAGAACATCTGCTGGACTACATAGTGACGGACCAGCGGATGCGAGCCCATGTCCTTGACACCAGGACCTACCGTGGAGCTGATCTGCCCTCTGACCATCGACTTGTCATCTGTAAGATGCGCCTGCCATTCTTCCACTCCGGTGGTGGGTGTACACCCAGGACCCCATTCCAACCTAAAATGGCCTGGTCTCAGTTATTGGATGAAAGTTGCAAGCGAGAATTTCATCATCGCTTGCGGCTGGGATTGGCATCGTCCCCGACTCCTCCTGATGTCGAGGGTAAATGGGCGAGGTTTAGGACTGTGACTCATGCAGCTGCAATGGCTGCTTTGGGTACGCGGTCCAGACCTCCCCAGAGACCCTGGCTGACAGAGGAGGCGTTCAGGATGGTTGAGAAAAAGCGACAGGCCCACTGTCATCGGCTACAGAATCCCACGTCAGAGAATGAGGAGGCTTACCGCAGCCTTCGCTCGGAGGTTCGGAGAGCCGTGAGGCGCTGAAAGGATGGGTGGTGGTCGCGGGTTGCTGAGGAGATGGAGTCTGCCTCAGTGGCCCATGATCACAAATCTCTATTTAACTCCATCAAAAAAGTAACCTGCAGCACCACACCTATTACCATCATTAGGGGAAAAAATGGTGATCCAATCTCCTACCCCCACGGACAGGTTTGCAGATTTGCTGAACATTTCTGTGAGGTCCTGGGGGAGAGAAAATCCCTCAGCCAGAAAAACATCGTGGCACAAAGTGAGGATGACCCTGCTGAGGCTGCGGTGCCTCAAATATTGGAAGAAGTCACCCCCTGTGAGTGGCTGGCTGAGGTTCCATCTGTTGAGGAAGTACTGAAGGCGATCCGGAGTCTGAGACCAGGAAAGACAGCGGGCAGAGATGATCTCCCAAGCGAAATGCTGAGGGAGGGTGGCGTTTGTGCACAGACTGCCCTATATGACATCATAACAACAGTCTGGACCACTGGACGGGTTCCGCAGGATTGGAAGGATGCCCTGGTGGTCCCCCTTTTTAAGAAGGGGGAACGCACAGACTGTAACAACTACAGGGGCATCTCACTCCTCAGTGTGCCGGGAAAGGTCCTGGCAAGGATTATTCAACATTGCCTGGCCAGGCATGCTGAGGAGAGGCTTGCAGAGCCCCAATGCGGTTTCAGGAAAGGGCGGTCCTGCACAGATGCCATATTTTCTGTCCGTCTGCTACAGCAGAGATGTAGGGAATTCCAACAAGACCTACATCTCTGCTTTATTGACCTGGTCAAGGCCTATGATACCATCAGTAGGCCTGGGCTCTGGGTTGTTCTTCGTGCTTTTGGAGTACCTGACCCTCTGCTCACGATCATTAAGGACCTTCATGATGGTGAGCGGGCCCGGGTAAAACTACGTGGCCAGGTGTCAGAGCCATTCCCTGTACACCTTGGGGTGCGACAGGGATGTCCTCTAGCTCCCACATTATTTAACATCTATTTTGACTACGTAGTTCGTGAAGCCTTCAATAGCTGTACCGGGGGAATCTAGATATGGTACAGATATAATGGGAGGCTGATCGATGCCCAGGTACGGTCAAGGGATGGCTCCCTATTGCTTAACCACGTTATGTATGCCGATGATTTGGTAATAGCTGCTCATTCAGAGGAAGAGTTGGAGACGCTGTTGCTGAGACTGGAGCGTGCCACTAAGAGGTGGGGCCTTACCATCAGCCCCACCAAAACTAAGCACCTGCCTGGGTATTTTGTACCATCGGACACTCCACCCCCACAACTCCCAATTGGTGATGGGGCAGTTGTGGAGCGAGTGGAGAGTTTCCCATACCTGGGCAGTGTGCTTATGACTGGCTCCAGTTTAACAGCAGAGGTCTCATTCCGAATCTGTCGAGCGGCAATATCTTTTCATCGGTTGCGTAACGCTGTGTGGAAGCTACCTGGTCTGTCGCTCCGCACTAAGCTTTAGGTCTTCTCGGCCACGGTCATTCCTTCCCTTCTCTATGCTTGCGAAACGTGGACCCCCCTAATGGAACATCTTTGCTGGTTAGAAACATTTAGGCTGGCCTGCCTACGATCTATCCTGGGTTTAACCAGACTGGATTGTGTGAGGAGCTCACAAATCCTTGAAAGATCTGGGCAAGGTCCCATCGGTGAGCTACTCCGGCAGGCAAGGCTGCGATGGCTGGGTCATGTAGCCCGCATGCCCAGCCACCGCATGCCGAAACAGTTTTTGTTCAGCCGGATTGAGGGGGCTAAACGGGCGCGGCACGGGCTAGAGAAGAGATGGAGTGATGTGGTACAGGAGGACGTGGAGCCAAGTGGACTTGCCGATGACTGGTACCAGCGGTGTCAAGATCGGCCTCTGTGGAGGAGGCTCGTGAAGGACGCTACTGGGCATTTGGAGGTAGTCGCCCTCGAACAACAACGGAGGGCGGAGGAGCGACGCTCACAACAACGAGCGGAGCGACGGGTGGCTAAAGCACAGCAGGTTGGCATGGTAGGGGACACAGGTGGTGCATCAGCCAGTCATCTCAGTCAGTCGACCCGTGGCACCTGGGTCTGCCCCGTAACCTCCTGCCAGCGGGCGTTCGACACTTCACGTGGCCTCAGGGTGCACATAGCCTGGCACAAGCGTCGTGGTGACGTCACCGCCACTTAGTGGTGAATGGCGGTTGTTGTTGTTGTTGTGTCATTTATTAAGCCATCTTTTCATCTTTGGGCACAGACGCCTTCCCCTGCCATAAAGCTCTCTGGCGATGAGTCATTTCCCACGATCTGAGTGTTACATTCCTTGCTCTCCCGTGCTGCGGGAAGACAAAGACGGTTGGAAGGCCCCTTCCCTATGGGATCCAGCCTATCTTGGTTGTGTAAGTTTGACCTCTTTCACCTCATCCCTTCTCGATAACCCTCGGTTTAATATAGAATTAAAGCTTTCGTGACTGCATAAATTACTCATTGGTTTTTCGGGAAAGTCACGTATGTAGAAATACAATAAAATTACATAAAAATAAACCACGACGTTTCGACCACAACACAAGTGATCATCATCAGGTGTAAAACAAATAAAACAAATAGCGAGGGAGCAGATAGGGTGACATCAACGCAACACATCGAGAACGTTAAACTGCACGGAGGTAAATACAAGAAGATGAGAGACGAGAATTCAACAAACCTAAGAAGAAATTACGTGATGCAAAACCAGTCGGCCAACAACACAGTTAGACACTTGCCTGGCGGACCACGAATATCAGAAGACTGCTAAATTTCGTGTTCATCCTCTGGGTTGAACACACCAGCATAGACAGAGTGAACAAATACGAGGTACAAGGTAGCAGAAATACATATACAGGGACACCAAGAGGCAAGAAGAGGAAAGACGGGCAGAGAAGCAAGAAAAGGGCCGGAGGGATGAACAGACAGAGGCTTAAATAAGCAGCAGAGGTGGGGGGAGGGGCAGAGGACAGCAAGGTGCGCAAGTGCACGGGCGGAAACAGACGGAAGCATAGAGACAAACACAACCCACGGTACACAAAAAAAACAAAAGACGAAGCACATTGAAGCACTTTGAAGAACAGACAACACAGGGCAATAAGTTTCGGACAGAATTGTAAAGGTAACTTCCCCGTAGAGGCAAGTGTCTAACTGTGTTGTTGGCCGACTGGTTTTGCATCACGTAAATTTTTTCTTAGGTTTGTTGAATTCTCGTCTCTCATCTTCTTGTATTTACCTCCGTGCAGTTTAACGTTTTCGATGTGTTGCGTTGATGTCACCCTATGTGCTCCCTCGCTATTTGTTTTTTTTACACCTGATGATGATCGCTTGTGTTGCGGTCGAAACGTCGTGATTTATTTTAATATAATTTTATTGTCTTTTTACATGCGTGACTTTACCAAAATAAAACAATGAGTAATTTATGCAGTCACGAAAGCTTTAATTCTATATTAACCCACTTATATGGGTAAGTTACCTTTACAATTCTGTCCTAAACTTATTGCCCTGTGTCGTCTGTTCTTCGAAGTGCTTCAATGTGCTTCGTTTTTGTTTTTTTGTTTAATGTGCTTCGTTTTTTTTTACCGTGGTTTGTGTTTGTCTCTATGCTTCCGTCTGTTTCCGCCCGCGTGCATGCGCATCTTGCTGTCTTCTGCCCCTCCCGCCACCTCTGCTGCTTATTTCTCTTGTCACAAGCAGCCTCCTCTTGCCCACTTCGGCAAATTGTTTATTGCTGCGGCTGTTACACCTGATGACGGGCACTTGTGTTGCGCCCGAAACATCGTGATTTAATTTATTTTGTTTTATACCTACGTGACTTTACCGAAACAACCAAAGAGTATAGTTTTGAATTTAGTTTAAGTCGATTGAGGACATTGCCTTGTGCACCAAGTCTGTCAGGTCTCTCCATCATCATCATCTGGTATGATAGAGTTGAACGCTAGCGTGTGCGCGATATTATGTAGAGACCTTGGCCAGATTCTGTACATGCGTCTCCAATGTCAAGGCCTGAATCAAGGTTTTACAGGGCGTGACCTGAGTGCAATTCCATCTATCATCATGCTAAAGCCGTTCCACTCGAAGCAAGTTAGTACAGCCCAGCGGCATGACCTTGGTATTGCCACAGTTACGTCTGTGTGTATGTATGCATGTATGTTCAACTTCTTTTCCACCGTACATATCCAATTGTCCTCATCAAGAGGCGCGGCGGAAGGACAACAAACTAAACAACAATCAGCTTACATGCGCAGGGCATGTTCAGAATGGAGGCTATACTGTATATGGCAGAGCTATTCATGGAATCTACCATGGTTGCCACGGTATCATTTTGAACGCGATTAAATATAGTATTTCACATTGCCACCATCATTGTGATTTTCCCACACTTCAATTGTGTTTGGACCGTTGTATATGGATGATCTTACAGTCTTTATGTGATTTAATATTCCGGCAAGCACGTGTCAAGGGATTTTTAAAAATCAATTAATGTTGTGGATTTACTCTCCAACACATCGGTGGGCTGAAGTAGTAAATATTTGGCTGTGTGATTGTTTATTACCATTTTCTCTGTTTTGTACCTCCTATCTTTTTGTTGTAATTGTTTGCCCGTTGTAACTTGCTTACTCCGCACCCATACTGAACGTCTGCGGAAAAGAGCTTCATAGCTAATTGGATTCTGAATAAACATTCTGATTCTGACGACAGCAAACACAAGAGCTTAAGGAATCCACCAACAACTGCACGTGGCCATGTTTTACTTGAACTGGAATACCTCGCTGAGCTCGTCAAGCATCATAAACCATCATCACGCGAATTCCAGTGGTCATCCTCGCAGGAGCATCAATGGATTTTGGTTAAGCCATCGAATAAAGATGATCAATGAATCGCACCACTTTCAGATGTGCTTCTGCGGCCGTCTGGAACGCTCGTCTGATATTAGGAAGCCACTGAGAACTATGCAATTTTAAATCATCATCTTGATTGAACGCTCATTTGTTTAGAACTGCTCGTTGTTGTGTTTTGATTGTAGTCCTTCCTCCGCACCTCCGATTAGTACAGTTGGCTACGCATGGTGAGAATTAAGTTTCAACATACATACACTATACCACAGACTACACTACTACACGCTATACATTACACTAATAGGTCGCACCTCCGTTCAATGGGTGACCGGGCCTTTTCTCGTGTTGCTCCCTAGCTGTGGAATTCACTTCGATCCAGTCTCTCGGTTTATTTAAATTCCGCCTTAAGATGTTTTTCTTAAAGGCATTTTCTCCTGATTATTTTAGTTACTGTACGTGTTTTGGGAGTGTGGTGAGGGGGGTATTTGTATCTGTGGTTAAATCATGAGCCTGCGTGCTTATATTAGGTTTTAGAATTTACTTATTTGCTTATAGCTCTGTGCAACGCCTTGCGACCTCTGGGTTAAATGCGATATATAAGTGTAAATTCTTATTTCTAAACACTAATTCTACAATATACTATTCTCTACACCACTAGATTGAGAACTGATTTCTTTAGAACTACTTGTTGTGTGTTTCGTGTGGTGTCCTTCCCCCGCACCTCCGATAAGCAGAGTTGGCTACATACGGTGCCAAAGAAGTTCAACACGTATATGTGCATTTGCCAGGTTTGTAAATTGTATTAGCCAGCTAAACGAGAATTGTGGTTTTATGTGTAATTTATTCATCATCACGAAGCCATATCCAGTGACACAAGCGAAACATAAACGAAGCCTTAATGTAATCACAATCGAGAAACAAAAATACATGTCCCCCCTTATAGCATTTAAAAGGCTGTTGGGGCAAGTGAAGTCGGCAAGTAACCACCTATGTAGGCCTAGACAGCGCACGCATGGCTGGGTGGACAGCATCACGCCCGGCCGCCTTTGTCTCCCCCATGCTAATGTTTTACACATCGCACCAGGTGTTAACTAATCTGATTCCTCCAGTATAAATACATATTCTGATTTGAGGCTGAGTCGACCTAGGGGAGGCCCAGGACCTGTTCAGATACTCAGTCACTGATGTCGGTGGTGAGCGGGATTCGAACCCGGGACTTTTACTGGGTTCGTAATGCAGTGCAGCGTGCTAACCGCTGCGCCACCACTACCCACGTAGATAATAATAATAGCACTTTTAACAGCGTAGCATTGCCCCACGGTGCTTTTCAATCTAAACATACAAAACCAAACACATGTTAAACTACAAATTAGCTTAAATGAAGAAGTTGAATGAAAAAACAGTAAAACGTGCTTTTAAATTTATAGACTACTCACTGTTCGTAATAAAAGCCAACGACCGACACCACTTAAGCAGAGAGACATTGCATAATGAATGAGCCAAACGTTATTGAAACACAGCGGCGGGGTTTTGGTATTAGCTTGTATTCAGAGAGACGATTACAATCAGACATGCGCAGATGGCTGCATCTACAAATGCAGGCACGTCTCGAGACGATGTACTCAAGAAACTCAAACTAAACTTCTGTTATTTTACTGGGTAAGGTCCCACGGATCTGTGTAGCTCTTTTTTCATAGGCGACCTGGCCATCACAAATGATAGCTTGATGAAGTGGCTTATCACGTGGAAATTACAGACGCACCTAGACCAATATAGATAAACTAGTTTAATTTCCTGTCATATGATGAGTTCATGAAAATGTAATGAAAACGACGAATTTTTAGATTGTATTGAATGTATTTCATCCAAAAAATTCCTATCACATTTGGTGTAAATTTACGATCATCTCCCAAAAGTTTTCCTTGAGATGAATTTTATTGAATCAGCACTTTGATGTTGGTTGGATTGTTGCATCTTGACAATGCAACATAAAGTTGTCCATGGGCAAACAGATTCGTTGAGATAAAGTCCCCCATTCTAAAAAGTTTGTCCTTGTGACTTATTGACAGTGATAGCAAATGCAGGGATTTTTGAAAACTGTCTTAGCTTCTAAATAAATGTTATATTCATATCAGTTGTGCCAGATAAATTCTGGGAATGAAGACAATATGTCGACGATTGTATTCTGAAACGATTTCAGCATCAACAAAATAACGGTGCATTTCACGAATCACCAGATGTGTGCCATTACACATAATCCTTTTTTTGGGGTCGAGATGTCGAATCAGCATTACAATGGTTCCATTTTTCAAAACAAATTCATCAGGAAGCATTCCAGGTGTTAGGGAGTGCAGAAATTCTACTGGATAATTTGTGACGTCACTCGGATCCACGTAGCCTAGTCAGCAGCGTTACACACAGCGTACAGTGTCAGGCATTAGGCACAGATCACCAAAACTACATGTATAAAAAATAAGGGACCCATAGAGACGCATAGAGACCCTTATAGATACATAGAGACACATATAGACCAATAGAGATAGAAACCCATAGACTAAACTAGACTTAACATTTTTTTTTATTTTACCAGGTAAGGCCCCTTTGAGTTTAATATGTTTTTTTTTTCTCAAAGCAAACTGACCATCACAAACGATAGCTCGACGTTGCTTATCGTCACGTGGCTTATCACGTACAGCACATAGAGGGAGCGCACATCTTTTTTTACCGTGCGCTTTGAGGATTTTGTGTAATGTTGTGGCGTTTGTACAATGTACTACGTACTCTATTTTACGTTGCTCCTAATTGACGTCGTTTCACTATGAACGCGTTGATTCACTACGAAGTTTTTTTTTATCGAAAGAAAAGAACGCGAAGATTTTGGGCAATGTACGACGCAGCGCGTCACGTAGGGGGCGCCATAGTGTCACCTACAGCGCATGTTGTTTTCATAACGCAAATTCGATGCATACCACGACGAATGTATTCGAGGGAACACATTATTTTTGTTAATGATGATGTGGACGCGAATTGGATATCAACGCGATCATGTGGCTGGAGCTACGTAGGAATAAGCCAGTCGTACGGCTGCCTCGGCATATCATCATCAAACAGGGAATTCTGATGCTGCTGGATGCTTCTGAATGCCATCCACCACACGAGCTTCAGTCTTTGTTCGGCCCTGCTCATGCATCTCATGGTGTTATCGCAGACTATGCTTAACACCCCAATATGATATACACTGTATTATTTAGAATAACAGGATTTTTACAAGCTGTGTTCTTCAGGAACGCAACTACTACCGCGTTATACGAGAACAGACTGTCATAAACAACATCGCCATACTGGATACCGTGCTACCTTCTCTGAATGCCACAATCTCTGGTAAGCACATATTCGATTAACTCGCGTTATCTATATAAACTTGTTACCTAACCTCTTTTTGGCTATCTTTTGTAATTTTTTTGCGACACATATCACTGTATTTTTTACTTCACCAGATAAGACCAACAGGGGTGTAATGGTGGCGAGGAGGCGCCGCGGTGGCTAGGAGATGTTAACTACCTTGCCTGGTATACAGGAGGTCGTAGATCCGATCCCGACCATGATGCCTGCTGTATATTTGGAGTCTCCGTGGATTTTTCTCCGGATCCTCCAGTTTTTCTCTCCACATTTAGAAACGACATGCATTTAGAGTATTTAGCCGCTATAAAATGTCCACGTGATAAGCCACTTCGTTGAGCTATAATTTGTGATGACCAGGTCGCGTCTGCAAAAGAGCTACAGAGCTCATTGGGCCTGGTAAAATAAACAAAATAAATATATTTCATAATGCAGGTTTTTTTTTGGTTAGATCGCGTAAATATATCAATTCTGTCGTTATACCCGCCACTGCCAATTAGTAACGTTGCTAATTTGTTACTAGTACAGCACACAAGTGTTTTGGAGAGCAAAGCCACAACATTTACAATCTGAGTATGATGTTTCACCAGTAATTACAACTAGTTTCATCAGGCGACAGTGGTAGTAGTAGTTACATTCCTGAAGAACACTGCGTTGTGGAACAAATCACATTATAATATATAATATGGGGTGTAAAGCACAGTCCGTGATAACATGTGAGATGTGTACGCAGGCCAAAGAAAGACTGAGCCTCGCGTGGGTTGTATCTAGAAGCATCCAGCAGCATCCCAATTTCTTGTTGCGATTATGCTACGCCGAAGCAGCCGCCTGCCAGCTTATTCCTACTCGTGCGATGTAGTTCTATTCACTCGACCACGTATCCAATTCACATCCGCTTTATAGAAGAATGTGTTCCCTAATAATACATCGCTTTGTATCTCCAATTTGCGTTATGAAAACACGTGGCGTTATAACAGAACAGACTTATTTTGCGCAATTTTTTCGTGCACTGTCAAGTCTTGTGTACTCAGGGGCTCATCAGTATAGGCGAACTCGGCGCTCACCTAGAGCGCCAAGTTAACTGGCGCGCCAAATTGGGTGAAAACAATACAAAGAAAAAATACAAATAAAATAACGAAGATGTCATTGTTTGAAATCCCATGCGCGTACAGAGGGAATATGAATTATAATTCATTTCCTGACATATCTGAGAATGTAACGGTTTGATAGACAGACGGACATCCCAAATAATGATGCCTCTGTTAAAAAATAAAAACGCTTTAAAAAATATTATACGGAAAATCCGGGTAAATATTTTCCAGTTTACCAAAAAACTCAGCCTAGATCTGCCCTTGGGGTTTGGGGGTGGGGGCCCCGATTGCATGGTTCGCCTAGGGCGCCAGTTGCTGGCAGCTAACCTAGGACTGCCCCTGTGTGTACTTGTACTGCTTCATCATCAAATTGTTGTCCTGTACCATTTAGACCGTCTCCTTCCTGTCTCCATTCTAACGGCCATCCATCCGTCTATCTCTCTCCTTTTCTGTGCCTCACGTTAAATATAACATTTGCATATCCCACCATAGAAGATTTTCACGTATCAATCGCTAATTGGACAAGTGATTCGATAATCGATAATTGAACAAATATCGACGATCCATAATTCAGCATCATAATCATGATTTTTATTATAGACTGAAGGAGGAATTCCATGAGCGATGAAGCTCTTTTTCACAGATATCCAGAAATTGGGCAAGTAATTCAATAATCACTAGTTGAACACCTGATTTGATAATCACGAATTGAACACTTGATTCTATAATCGCAAATTGAACAAGTGATTCGGTTGAAAAAGTGATTCGACAATTGCTAATTAAATAATTTATTCATAATCGCTAATAAGCAAGTGATCCGATGATAGATACTTCAACAAGTGATTCCATAATTGCTAATTAAGCAAGCGATTTAATCATTGCTAATTGGACAATTGATTCCATGAAACGCGGATTATTTGGGTCAATGATGGGTTTTTAGTATATCAATCAACATAGGCATACAATTTTCACAGAATGAAGCGAAAAGGCCACCGAAGGCAAACATAGAAATGAAAAAAAACATCACATTCAAATTGTTTTCAAGACTTGTGTCATTGATTGGTTTGCAGCACCATCGATGCAGGCAGCACCCCACAGGAGCCCCATGCTGCAGAGAGGTCGGGGGGAGGGTCACAGACAGAGGGGAAGGGGGTGATCATCAGAATCCTTATCCTAGAGGAATCCGATGAGCTATGAAGCCCTTTTTCACAGATGTTGGCCTGCAAGTTACACAAGGCAGGGCTGCATCGATTACGATGCGCTATATGCCAATATTGAGGTCTGCTGGCCGCAAAAAAGAGGGCTTCAGGAGAGCTCGTTTCCTGTTTGCTATGCCTCATCTACTGAAGTGGCGCAGGCCACGTTGGTTTACCACATGGTCCGCAGTTTGGGTTTACAAGGCCACAATCTACAGCCCATTAATTGAGCTGCAGGTTGGTTGACCTTCCTAGGAAGCACTGTAAGACACGCACTTACCGGTTGGTCAGGGCGTGTGGCAACCTCACTGTTAACACCAGAGTCCAACGTGGTGGCTGAGCCAGATTGAGAGGAAGCCCCTTGTCTCTGTTGGGCCATAAATTCTCCAGTTACCAGAAAAACCTCAAGACATTCGTCAGCAACACCACTGTGTGTGGCATAAAATAAAAACATGATAGGTGACATTTCGGTAAATGGCTTCCTCCAAACAGTCCGCAAGAAGTAAGAACCGAGCGCATGCACTCACACCTCTGCCCCGTTGCGTTCCCGAAGTCACACACACACTTTGAAACAGGGCTGCCTTAGCCACTGCTAAGCATTAGGAAGAGCTACCTTCAAATGGGATAGAGGGGTCCAGTTTTTTTTTTCATAACTACAGTCAGTTATGCTACAATGCGTGTTTTAATAACCCGAATTGGATATATAATGCGATGACTGTATTAGGGAGTACATTTTTTATAATGCGGACGCGAATTGGATATAACTTGATTTAAAGCTTTCGTGACTGCAGTAATTAATATTCTTAGCTCTTTCGGTAAAGTCACGTTGAAGGGAAACAATAAAATAATAAAATATATATTATATATAACTTGATTGAGTGAACGGAGCCACGTCACGCGAGAAGGAATAAGTGATTGTATGGCTGCCTCGGCATAGCAACGTGCAACTGGCTCGCCCTATCCCTCTCCTCCCATGATCGTAACGAGGGGACAAGCCGGTTAATAAAGACACCAATAATAGACGAGTTCGGAGGAGATGAGTGGATACTCTTCGTTGTGTTTTGCCCTCCTCTTGAGGATCGAGTGACTCCACCACCGAGGTTAACCAGAGGTTTATGGAACTGCAACTCTTTATTTCAAAGTGTCCTGAGGAGCATTGTGCATCTGTAATTACGTTACAAAACACCTCACTGCTTCATCCCTGTACTGCTCAATCCCTCCTGAATTTAAATAGATGCCCTGTACCCTGAATTTATTACTCCACTGGTGGGCGTTGCCCACTATGCAGCCACATGAGTCTTTGAGTCCAATTCATGGTCATCATTAACTCCATTGATAATTATACATGTGTAGTGACTAACTCGGAGACGATAAGACTTGGAGGCACTACTTTATTTAACGAGCACCATCAGGGTTAACACTTTTAATATTTAGTCCGTCTATTATTGGCGACACCGCTTAGTTAGAACAGTTGGTAGGCTGTCTGATTGGCGGCGCTTGCGATGGTAAAGATAGAAAAGAGGATGAGAAGAATGATGAAGACGACGAGAAGAATGATGAAGATGAGAAGACGGGTGACGATGGACTTCAGCACGACGGGGATCTCACTCCTAACAACAGCCACGAGGTCCCCCACAGGGGCCCCTCTTATAAATAATAAATTAAATATATAAATGAAACTGTCAGCGTGGCCTTGCTCTGCCCCAGCCACGCCCCCTTTCTGGAACATACTAGCGGGTTTCTGGTGGGCCCTTCTGCGACCTTTCCCCAAGATCCCCCTGTCGTGTATATCCTGGCCTGCTGACGTCAGAACTGCCGTACGCCACAGATCCCCTTTTCTTCCAGCAGCCAGCGCTATGCTATTACACATGCGATTCATTACATTAAGCCCATATCGGCTACATTCAAGCCCAATGAACCACACTATATTTGCATCACTCCTCTGTTAAAAAATAATAATACTACTAAGGCCACTAGACCTCTCTCCTACAACACCGAAACGAGACGACCCAGCATCTGGACCCAATTATACCTCCAATACTTGGTCTCCTTATCACAGATTAGTAGCTACACGCTTTATGAGTACGGAGAACATCGTGGATGATCAGTCCCCGGTGTCTCCTTAGTTGATTGTGTTGCCTTATACACCCCACTGAACTTGGTCACTCTTCTGCCTGAGCCTCCCGATGCTTTTTGGTTCACCACAATAACCTACCCCTTTGAACAGGCGATAGGGTAAGAACAAATTAAAATATAAATGTGGATAGTAATTAAAACTAATGACATTTTCAGCAAATCTGATAATGCCTACCCATATTTAGCATCGATGGCAATGTCCTACACCACAAACTCATGTTACCCCGAATGGGTCTACGTAGCATAGTTTAAATTAGTCGGGTTATTAGCCACACTTCCCTTCCAGCTCTAGTTGTATATGTACCCCATGGTGCATTATCATTTCTATCAGTCCCGAAAACTCGTGTCACTCGAGCTACCTTTTCGCTAGTACCCAAGTTCCTGCCAGAGGTGGGCAATGAGACACTACTCATCTCAATTTGTCGAGAATTATCCAGAGGAACTCGAGTTTCCAACACTTCAGTTTCTTGAGCACTCACATCTCCTGGATACACAGAACCTCAAACCAAACACAAATCACTGCTCCCGTGAACGGAGTGACTGACCCCATACTGAGAATCCTGAGTAGTCCCATCGCCAGTATCATGCAGCACCCACAATATTGTGCACTCAAAGGGCTCTTCATTCTCTCATGAAGCAATTGAGCCCTCACCTCCTCTCATTGACAATACGTGCCGCTCTGGTTCAGAGCCACTTTCTGCATCATGGGATTCTGATTCACTCACAAAATCGAGCTCTTCAGTAATTTCTTCATCAGTCCACCATAAGCAAAATATTTTGGTGCACGATCTTTGCATTTCCCTCTGGGTTCACAACCTTGTATATGTGGGTCTGCGGATTCCTATCTACTAACAAATAAAGAACCGTTCCCACCTGTCAGGAAGTTTTCTACTGCCTCGCTCGGTCACCCTCTCTCAAGCATGTACCCTTAGCCCTCTTGTTTGTCGTAGATGGCTTACACTTTGGTTCTTTCGGTAAAGTCACGTATGTAGAAATAAAATAAATCATGACGTTTCGGACGCAACACAAGCGTCCATCATCAGGCGAAAAATGGTGAGAAAGCTGCTATGAGCAAAGGGTAATATGAGTTTGGGAAGGATTAACAAGTCAAAGAGAATATGTAGAAAGAGCTTAGGGAAAGAGAATCGCATGTTAACGTTAATGAACTCACGTCACCAGATAAGGGAATGCTATTGTCATCATGAATGAAACCACATACAAAAACAAAATCCAGGACCTTCTTAATGGTGACAATTACACCAAAATTAACAAAGATGTTACCAATCGCCTGGCTACAAAAAACAACAATATCATCACTAATTCGACTTCTCTAATCGAACCAATCAAGCAGTTCTCCCTAAAACCTTCGGCTGCTAGACCACCCAGATTCTATGGTCTTCCAAAAATCCATAAAGAAGGTACTCCACTTCGTCCCAGCGTTTCCACCATCAACTCATCTATCTACAAACTGGCCCTATTTCTGTCTGAGACCTGGCGTCCATTCAAGGGCAAGACGACCTCAGTAGTACTTAACTCAGCTCACTTGGTCTCTCTAATCAAGAACATCTCACTGTCTCCAGATGATTTGCTTGTCAGCTTTGATGTACTCTGTCGGTTCACCAAGGTGCCTGTACCTGACACCTTAGCAATCATTGAAGTCTTGGTCCAACATGAACTGAATCCTGATGTACCAACTTTAGTGAGGCACTGCCTTACCAACACTTACTTCAATTAGAATGGTACGCTCTACAAACAAAATGAAGGTACCCCATGGCCACATGGCCTGCCAGCACTGAACCAATTTCTCAACCACATCAATTCCATACACCCATCCATAAACATTACCATTGAAGTGGAGAATGATGGTAAGCTACCATTCCTGGATGTTTTGATTGAGAAGAGGCCTGATGGCTCGTTGGGACATTCTGGTTTGGCCCTGAACCACCAAAATTGGCGCGACCATGTCTACGCAATTCATACCTATTTAGACGCACTTTGGTTGTGTCCACATACCGCCACAACCCACTAGGACCACTCGACCTGCTGGGTGTCTCACCAGATTCAGTTCTGCTTCCACCAACAGTCGCTCTGCCTCTTCAATGATGAATGCCATTGATCGTGAGTCCAGCATGCCCTTCAATTTGGAGATTACATCTTCTGAATATATATTTGCTGTGCATGCATGATTCCTAAAATAGATCTCCATGAGTTCCTGCCATTCCTGGATTGTGTACGTATCTGAACCATCACCCCGGAAGAATGGAGGCTTCTTGGCAACAGACTGCACAACTAACCGAAACTCGGATTAATTTCGAATAGAAGCCTGGTCACCCACTGAATTACTAGGGTCACCCCGCATACTGGCAGCATTTATCCTGCTGCTCGACCACAGTTGCAAAGTCACCGATTGACCAATCTGGTTAGCAAGCTGGGTAATTAGGTCACTGAGTTCGCACCCAACCTGGCCCTAGCTGCTTGATTCTACTGTCTCCTGTTCGAGTCTTCGAGTACTCATAGCACCTCTGCCTAGGACATGAATTTTTCAGGCTGTCATCAAACTGGCATGCCAACGCAACACCCTTGCCAGTGACTTTAGATCTGTCCTCAAAACCTGATTCCATAATGCTGAGCCGTGGCGCATCTGTGAACCCTATACAGTAGGTGGTACAGGTGTTTCTCAGTCCATTGTATCTACCATTGGACACACAATTGGAAAACAAGTTGTGTGTGTTCAATAATTCCCGATGCACGGAATCAAAAAAACGATAACAAGTAAATAATGACAAGTCAGCTGCCCACACACACGCAGAAATCTCTCGGCAGCCAAATGACAATGGCTTTTACAGGAAAAGTCACCCCACCAAGTGTATTCAGCTCGCCCTATTCCTTTCCTCCAGTGATTATAACGAGGGGACAGGCCGGTTAATAAAGACAGCAATAATAGACGAGTTCGGAGGTGATGAGTGGATACTCTGCATTTTGTTCTGCCTTCCTCTTGAGGATCGAATGACTCCGCCGAGGTTCACCAGAGGGTTATGGAACCGCAACTCTTTATTTCAACGTGTTCTGAGGAGCATTCGTGCATCTCTAGTTATGACCAAATGCACACCAATCAACCCCACGTTACACAACACCTCACTGCTCAATCCCTGTACAGTGTCCATCTGAATCTCAACAGATGCCCTGTACCCTGAATTGATTAATCCACTTGTGGGCGTGCCCTACTGTGCAGTCACGTGAGCCTATGGGTCCAATCCATGGTCATCATTAACTCTGTTGATAATTATACGTGTGATTCATTACATTAATTCCATACTGGCTACAACCGCACAAGGTGGAATGCTTCTGGATGCTCATATATGCTACCCACAGACCACAGTCTTTGTTCAGCCTGCGTACGCATCTCACGTGTTATCGTGGACTTTACCCTATATTACATGTGATTTATTATAACGTGATGTTTATATAAAGTGGTTTTCTTTAGGAACACAACTACCACATTATAGGACAACGGACTGTCCTTGAAATACATCGTTGAGCGAGAGAGGAGAGGTAATGGGTTTGAATGCTATTCCTCTTCATAACCTCCATAATATATTTGCTGTCAGAAGCGAGGGTGTCACTAAAGGTAACTAACGTGATTGAACATTTGTCACTGATGCTTGCTGCGCCCTCATTAACATCTAGGCCCTTAGGAGCAAGCAGGTTTGCTACTGATTGTGCCTGTCATAGTGATGTCATCTATTGGCGATGATCATTCATAGCCCATTCTATTCCTGAGTATGGCCTTCCATTCAGGAGCTAGATGCCAATATCGAGGTCTGTTGGCCACGACAAGAGGGCTTCAGGAGAGAGTTTGTCTTGTTTTGCTTCTCCTGCACCAAAATAGTGCAGACTACTATGGGTTTACTATGCGGTACATATTTTGATTTAAAGCTTTCGTGACTGCAGGGATTCATATTCTTGGTTCTTTCGGTAAAGTCACGTAGAAGGGAAACAATACAATAATATAAATATAAAAAAAATCTTTAAAAATAAAATTATCACGACGTTTCGACTGCAACACAAGCAATCATCAGGTGTGAAAACCACAGCAATATTTTTTTTTTAAAAGTGGCGGTTTTTTTAACGTTAGCACCACAGAGAGCGATTTGGCAGTTATTAAAATGGACGAGTCCATCTATGTTCGGAAAAGAGGAGGGGGGACACGAAAATAATGGATGTGGTCTGAAAGCCACCGTAAGCGTAAACAATTAAGACCCGAAATGGTTTATCAAATCCTTCCAATGATTGCTAAGCCATAATCCATCTTCTCGGTTGAAATTGTACAAACACAAAGACAATTTAAACTGAGAAGATGGGTTCTGGCTTAGCAATCATTGGAAGGATTTGATGAACCATTTCGGGTCTTAATTGGTTGTTCATGCTTATGGTGGCTTTCAGACCGCATCCATTATTTTCGTCTCCCCCCTCCTCTTTTCCGAACATAGATGGACTCTTCCATCTGAATAACTGCCAAATCGCTCTCCGTGGTGCTAATGTTAAAAAACGCCACTTTTTTCAAATTTTCTTGCTGTGGTTTTCACACCTGATGATTGCTTGTATTGCAGTCGAAACGTCGTGATAATTTTATTGTTTTATATTTGTATTATTTTATTGTTTCCCTTCTGCGTGACTTTACCGAAAGAACCAAGAATATGCGGTACATAGTTTGGATTCCATTGTTATAATCGTACTACTGTGGCTTGTCTTGAATGTGTCTATGGATCTTTGTTTTCTTTTCGTGGTTCTCTATGTCCCCATGTGTCTCTGGGTTTACGATTAGGTCCAGAGTCTGGGTTGCATGGCGACAATCCATAGGCCCATTCATTGATCTGTCAGTTTGTGTGTTGCCAGGATGCACTGCAAGCCACGCACTTACCGGTCGGTGACGTTTACAGCCGAGTAGGGGATCTCGTTCGCCGCTTACATCATGGTACGGAGTCGCAGCTGGCTTCCATTGTTTCTGTTGGGGCATTGACTCGCGTTACAGAGAGAACCTCAGCACATCCGTCAATAACACTGCTGCGTGTGGCCTTAAAAGTAGCCACCACCGCCCATGAGCAGGCAGGGGTGGGGGTGGCAGTTATACAGCATGAGTCCTGCCGTATTGCACCAATGCATTAGTCAGAAGGGAGATAGCAGATTTCGAAATATGTTGTTGGAGAAATGTTGCTATTCCTCCACCGTTGAAGGAGCATGGACTACAATGGTATACGATTTGGTCCACAGTCCATAGTTACTTATTCCAATGTCGAGGTCTGTTCACCAATGAGCTGATGGAAGGGACAGATTATAACACTTGCTGACGTTTGCTTGTGATATGTACAGGGTTTTTAAAAACATGGACCCAATTTCAAAGCAGTATATTTCACGATGGTAACATGTTACAATTACACAAAAAGTTACAAACGCTTTAATGAGATATCAAGTTTTATTAAACCATTTTATAAATGCTCTATGTGTCCTCCACTTGCTGTACGGACAACATTGAGACGATAGTTGAATTCGTCCCAAATGCCTCTCTTCTCACGTTTTCCTCTGAGGTGCTTGGTCGCCCTGTGCTCTTCCCCCCCGGATCAATGCCAAAACGCTGTTGAAACGCATGTTGCACCGCAATTACGGATTCAGTCTTGCTGAACTGCAGAACGCAAACGCCTTTTGTTGTGGGGTCGCCATCTTGCGAATGACTGAGGCTAGGGGCTGTTTGTGCACCGGGAGATGCATCTATCGGTAATTATTTGAAACTATGCCCCGCCGTTTCAAGTGGTAAGAGTTTCATTCATGGGCGGTTCATGGTTGCAGAGATATAGCGATCTCAAATAGGGTCCATCTTTTTCAAACACCCTGTATATTGGCTGTGACATTATACCCATGTCATTGCTACTACACATGTTGATCCTTACATTTTGTCTCTCTGGTGGCTGCAGTGCAGTCGCTGGTGATTCTGCTGCTTTATTTTGTGCCGAGGTATTCATAGAGAAACAGCAAATCTGCAGAATGCTTATTATAAAGATGCAGGTGATGAACAGGAGGCACTTGACCATCCAAATATCTATGGATGTCATGTACGGAACCTGCACGTGCACATACATACACACGATTACATCAAAGAGTGATCTGTTATTATACATTTCAATCATTGCCAGTGTAGATGGTGTGAGAGCTTTGTCCCGCATCTTACTATACCACGTTAGGTGGGACATTGCCAGGGGGAATGAGGTGTCTTGTCCGTAAACTTCGACGAGGATGCTTCGTGATTGGATCCCTAGCCACATGCGTATACTATGCCACGCCCAGACAGCAGCTGTGAGATTCATGTTCAGGAGCGCTATTCAGAACTGGTTCAGCCACGTGTGGTTAAAGCCTAGCTGTAGAACAATAAATTCATACACGTTAGCAGAGGTAAATATTAGCTTTTAATAGTGTGAATTTGTTGTTGATTCATATGATTTTGCGAGTAAATATAGAGTGGCATTTGATGTTAATTTTGATAATGTAATGTTTAAATACCTGTGGTAATTTGGCGAGGACTTAGAATCAGGGGTGGGGAACCTTTTTTCTGCCAAGGGCCATTTGGATATTTATAATATCATTCGCGGGCCATACAAAATTGTCAACTTAAAATTAGACTGTTATATTTTGTAAAACATTAAATTAACTCACCCCTAATGTGATGGCTGGAACAGACCAAATGATTTCGCGGGCCTTATACGGCCAGACATTCCCAAAAAAATGTGTTTCTCAGTTCCATCTGCAGGGGGATTTATTAGTGTTAGTGTTTGTGTGGGCTAATGTGGTGTCTCCTGGTCACTGTTGTAGGAACGAGATGTTTATTTTAAGTGTTGAATTTTGCGCAATTTGCCTTTTTTGACTGATAAATGTAAACAAAAACAAGCGTCAGAAACGTGGTTTGTTCACAACTTTGTTGTTTTTGATAAACTGGAGGTGAATTAACGCACCTATAGATATTGGAAGGTGATTAATTTGTCATGAATTTTGAGGATAAATTATGCAGTTAACAGTCATACCTCGATATGTGAATATTCGATATACAGTTTAAGTTTAACGAATGTTGGATTCATTATCATATTAACTGTCAAAATTTAGATAATAAATGCACTGAAATTAATTCATAATGAAAGTATCTGAAGTACTTTATAAATAGACGGTTTCTTGAGCATTGTGCATCGCAATGGGTCTTCTAATGTCATTCGTCTCGACCAATCAGCGCACAGCAACGTGCTACGTTATGGAGCTATGGTGTTTGTTTTGTCGGGCAGTGCAACCTCTTGACTGCACCGAAGAATACACCGGTGAGTGAATATATTTTACAGTACAGTACACTTTTATTTTACGTCAGTTACAAATTTTAATACGTTACAGTATATATATAAAATATTATTTTCAATATAAATAGTCTTTGTTTACAATATCAATGGTAAATAATTATGTGTTTATCAATTATATAAGTCCGGCGTTCCATGCGTCCGTTTGTCCATTTGTCTGTCTGTCAACTAAATTATGAGAGCCTTTCAAAAGGCCTGAATCAAAAAGTTATAGAAAGTGCCCCCCCAGATGTCGGGGTAAAATTTTGGTCCAACAGGTTTCAAAAGATTGTGGACCCCTCCACCAAAAACAATTAAAACCCTATATACAATGGAGTCGGTAGTATCTGCACACATTGGGGGGGGGGGAGGGGGAGAAGAGGACATCAGTGAGGATGACGGGCGAGGCGCTGAGAAGCCCTTTGCAGGAGCTAGAATCAGGCGGCCGACATTCTAGTAGTATAACATGGATAGGTTTCACAGCCTGCTGACACATCCTGAGAGTACCAATGTTCTAAGTTATTCAATATACAACATTTCGGTAAACGAAAAAACTTTTAACTTAATAATATGGGTTTTCCCCTTTTTTCTGGTGACAAAACTTAAACCTTTTGCAAGGAATCATGTTTACATTAACCACAATACTTGCAGTCAGAATGCAAAAAATGAAACAACACTGATAATTTATGCATAGTCCTTGAAACTGATTGGTCCACGCGTTTTGGCGTCATCTGGTAAAACACCGTATGAGACTAGGCTCTAAGGAAATCTGTCTCTGGTGTGGACCAATCAGTTTCAAGGACAATGCATAAATTATCAGTTATTTTTTTGTTTGCATTCTGACTGCAAGTATTGTGGGTAATGTAACATGATCCCTTGCAAAAGATTTAAGTTTTGTCGCCAGAAAAAAGGGGAAAAAACCCCTATTATTATATGTTGGTACTGGCAAAGGAGGCCTAATGATGTAGAAACTATTAACTTTTTTTTATTTTGCCAGGTAAGGCCCACTGAGCTACAAAGCTCTTTCTTCACAAGTGACCTGAACACAAATGATAGCTCAACGAAGTGGATTATCACGTGAAAATGTATAACAGCCAAATACTCTAAACATGTGATGTCGATTCTAAATGTAGAGGGAAAACCCGTAATACCCAGAAAAAAAATCCATGCGTCCACAGGGATAATATTCCAACTCCAAACACACAGCAAGCAGCAGGGTCGGGATTGAACCCACGACCTCCTGTATACAGAGCAAGGTAGTTGACATCCCGCCACCATGGCGTCCAGGAGCACTGAGTCTAGGACTTTTATCTGTGGCGTTTCAGTGCCCCCGGTCCCATTGTTACGCTTTTATGCTCCGTGCTGGGCTCATGTTGAATAAATAAAACAAAATTCACTCTGGAGGCTGACGAGCACCTTGGGCATGTTGGCGTGAGTGCTGGCGCACTGCATGGTCATCGAGATGGTGGTGGCGACGCTGATGGCAACACGTGCCGGCGCCTTCTCGATGGGGATCAGGAACGAAAAGCAGGACAGGATGGTGATGAGGCCGCTTGAGATGAACATATGTTTTTCAGAGGAACATATTGACCGACACAGCTTGAATTCGGCATGCAGGCGCGATATGTTTCCTAGGGAGAAGGTGGGTAAGAGAGTTATAGGTAGATCCAATTATGATATGGTCAATTCCAATTGACAAATTTAGGCATAGGGGGTTAAAAATGGTAGGGTAAAGTTTAAACAATCTACTAATCTTCCCATTGGATCTGTGGATTAGTGTTAGACAGTGGGGTTAGGGTTATATAGAGGCTGGTTTCACAGCTCAACTTTGAATTTCAGGGCTAGGACTGCACCCAAATCACCCCTCTATGTATACATGTATGTCGAACTTCTTTCCACCGTACGTAGCCAACCGCGCTAATAAGAGATGCGGGGGATTGACAACAAACTAAACACAAAAGCAGTTCTAAAGAAAAACTTTTCAATTTCGATTATATAAAATTGCAGAGCTGCAGTAGATTCCTAATATCGGGGAGAGCTTCATAGACGGCCGCAGAAGCATCTGAAAGTGCCCGATGCTGTGACCGTCTCTCCCCCACCCCTGCCCACTGGGCCTGCCCACCACAACCTCCTGCTGCATGTGCACACTGCCCCCCTCCCTGCACTCCCACTTCCGAAGGGGCAGAGCCTAAATAGGAAGGAGCAGGGCCTAAAGCAGGAAGGGGGGTGTAACAGGCAGCAGCATAGCTTTAGTGCTGCAGATGAGCCCACGGGTATTATTGTTGACAATTTACCCTCCACTCAGCCATAACACTTATAAAAAAGGTGATTTACTTGAATTTTTTATATTTTTTTACATATTAGATGCTAAATAACAACTAAAAAATGTGATGGCCAATCATGCACGGTGATGGAGCTAGTAATGGAGTTCACTAGCACCACCTTGCTGAAGCTGATCATGATGCAAATGCATTGGCCCGATTGGTAAAACTCGAGTGTGTTGTTGAGGGAGAGTTGGGTGGGGATTACTTTCAGGCCTGTGGAAAAAAAAAGATCTACCCATGATTTCATTGCTGGTGTTGTTGCTCAGGGTGACACTGGTATCGACATCAAACTGGGAGACGTTGAGCTCCCCGGGTAGTGTCATGTTTTGCGTCTTGTGCCACTGCAGTAACACATCCTTGTCCGTGTAGCTGGCTGGCTCCCCGGAGGCCCACCACATGCAACACAAAGATAGAGAAATCACATTTGGGAGTCTGAAACCGACCCCAATTCCACTGGCTCCCCGTTTCCTGCGAACACTGTCATCAAATATTTTAAGAGAAATAGCACAAACTCCACGGGGTGTAACATTTTTTGTTGCCAACAACAACCACCTACGCATTAGCCAAGAAGCCCTCAACAATGTTCCTTACCATCGAGTCAAGTACGGATTTCCCTTCTGGGATCGTTCTGTCACCACCATAGAATCTCAAGTAGATCCAGAAGAACGCAGGCAAACAGAGTGTAATCATGCAAACATCTATTGGACTCCTATCGTGTTTACATATCATTAATTGTCAAATTCCGACCTCGTGCCCCTACTGGACAGTTGTGAAAAGGAGCTTTATAGCTCTTGATTTAAAGCTTTCGTGACTGCAGGAATTCATATTCTTTCGGTCTTTCGGTAAAGCCATGTAGATAGGTTTAAAGAAAATAACAAAAATAACCAAAAACTGCAACGTTTCGATCGCAACACAAGCGGTCGTCATCGGGCAGAAAAAAGCTGAAAAAAGCCTGATGACAACCGCTTGCATTGTGATCAAAACGTAGTTTTTGTTATTTTATTTTAACCTATCTACGTGACTTTACTGAAAGACCCAGAGCATAGCTTTATAGCTCATTGGATTTACTCCAGTATAAATGTTATGTTTCTGAGATGTCCAAAATGAACACCTTATTCAAGACCTAAACATTGGAGCATCTTCTGGCGTTGTCATTCCTCCTTTAAGACACTGGTATAACCATCAACCACATCAGAACTTCAACAGGCTGCACCACATCACCTTCATAAGTCGCTGCTGAAAAACGAGCCACAGGAGTGCAATTGTCACCATGCAACAATAACCTATGGATCGTAGAGTAAACCCACTGTAGTCTACACTTCTACGTAGGAGGAGGAATATCAAAACGACACAAACTCTCTTGAAGCCCACTTTATATCCGGCAAACCTCGGGCATTGGGCATCGAGCTCCTGAAGGTATTGGTTCTGCCATCGTCATGTGCTACAACAGAATATTTGGAGTTGCGTTGTGTTCTTTCTGGACTTGATTTCTGACCGAGAAGCCTCTGACTGAGACCTGCTGGGCCATACACCTGGCCTTGACCCCTAGGCTTTTAAACTTCTATGGATGTACGTTGAACTTCTTTCACACTGTACATTAGCCAACCGTGCCTTACCGCTGACAATCGTCATGGGACAGGTCTGTTTAATCCAGGGGTATTTATGGAGATCCATGTGGCAGCTGAGGGTAAGGGTGATTCTGAAAGACAAATGTACATTAGAGGACATGGGGAACGTACAACACGAAGGTCAGCAGAGAGGAAGCAGGTTTAGCAGACCTTCACAGTTCAAGACCTGCAAGGGACCTGTATGTACATATATACAAATGCATGTTGAACTTATTTCGTGTCAATGTACGTAGCCACCGACCGTGTTTATCGGAGGGTGTGCGCAGTGGGGGGCAACAATTATCCAGTGTGATTATGTTAAGCAGACGATGAGCTGTTGGGGGCGTTTTCTCATAAAGAGGGCAAGGATTGAGTGCGCCCATTTTGTGCTGCCAACCTCAAGGTGTAAAAGACATTCCCGTCATCGTAAATCCTCAGCATGCTGTTGGGTGCCGTCACGGAGTGCACCACGGAGCTCTTCTCGTTGTCGAAGAAGACGCTGGGCCTCCACAGGCAGCCCAACGTTGCGTCAGACATGTCCATGTAAGTGTCGCCCCCCGTGCTGCAGTTCATACGGAGACGGTGGTCGATCCACCACTGCACAAGGATGACGGTGACTTTGTATTCCTGAGTGGGGCGGGGCAGGGCAGGCGGTAAGGTGGGTGAAGGAGGTGGAAGGTGGAGGATGTGATAGAAGAATGGGAAGAGGAAACAATAAGATGGGGGTAATAACGGAATAGGAAGATGTATCATTCTCGTTATCAACTATTTTCAGATAATACAGAGTGGGCCATGAGTAACTCCCTGATTTAAAATAGCGGTATTTTGTGTCAAAGGATTTTGTAAAAAAATAAAATTAGAAATAAAGTAGAAGCCTACGAGTTTATGATGAACTGGTATACACCTCAGCAGCGTGCAAAAATAGTTTAAATTAATTTCAGAAACAATTGTTCAATTCAAAATTAAGAGACTATCACAGCTATTTTAAGACCTGTACGGCTCCAATTTCGCACTGTATTCGGGCATTGATTTAGGAAATCAGGACAATGGCGGATGCAAAACGTGTTGGCACACCTCGAACCAGTCGATTTACGACTTATATGGAGCAAGTAAGGGAATGTGTCGATGAGAATCCCGAAACTTGGACGAGGAGACGCTCCGTCGCTCAATTGGGGATCGCACGATGGTCGCTGCAGCGAATTTTGGTGCAGGACTTGCATATTTTTCTCTGTAGGATTCAACTGGTGGAAAAATGGCAGCCCAGAGACTATCAAAGCCGCCTAGAGTGCCCGTGTGCTTTGATTGAGGAGAGTGATGGGAAATGCCGTTGAAAGAGCACGGATTTGGCAACGCAACACAGGCGGTCATTTATAACATTACTTTTCATACTTAATTATATTGAATATCCATGAATTAAATACTTTTCTATCATTTAGAGTTTGTGTTTTTATTTTCATTTTTCAAAAGTTATAGGCAAAACAAATCAGGTAGTTACTTGTGGCCCATCCTGTTTAATGATACAACACCATAAAGAAACGTGATATTGTGCAAAACGATTTCACGCATATTAATGCATTATAATGCAACATTAGTAGGCAAAAAAAAACAAAAAATAAACATTCAGTGTTAATTTGTTTGCACGTGGAATGCATGTGAGATGGTGATTGGTCCAACACTGCACAGGGGTGACGGTGACTTTGTACCTCTGATGTGCAGGGTGCGAGGGGAATGGTGGTGGAAGGGGTGGAGGAGGTTGAGAGTGGAGGAAGTGATAAAACAATGGAAAGAGGAAACAAGAAGATGGGATAATAGTGGAATAGGAAATTACTTACATTTATAAAGGACCCTTAAACAATCGTCACAGGCTGATATGCATGGAACGGCAGAAATAGTGAACATTGAGCAAGGAAAGAAGAAGTGAGACAGACGTTTGAAAATAACTAAAACGAGAGGAAGCCATTTTAAACATACTTTTTAGCTGAGTTGTCAATATTGAAGGGAAGTATGTGTGTGTGTAGAACCGTCTGCAATGCTCTTCCGATATTAGGAAGCCATTGGGAGGTATGCACTTTTACATAATCTAGATTGAAAGCTCATTTCTTTAGAACTGCTTTTTGTGTTTAGTTTGTTGTCCTGCCTCCCATGAGCATGGTAGGCTATGTGTGGTGGTGCGAAATAATTTAAACGTACTTACAATACACTATACACTACACACATTAACACGATAGGCTTTCGCGACCAATATTATTCATAATAAAGGTTTTTGGGTAAGATCGCGTTATGTATAAATCTGTCGTAACCCTCCACCACCCGACACGGCCAATCAGCACAACAGTATCACGTTGACAAAAGACAAATAGTTCACTACTTTAGCCCACCGGTGTGTTGAAGAGTGAATCACAACATTTACAGTTTGAGTACGACGTTTTGCTGATAATAGCATCCAGCATCATCGGGCAATTCGCTAGAATGGTAAAGCCCTCACTTGCTCCCGGTCTTAAATAGAGCAGCAGGGTGACGTCATCATTTAACTCATTCAGGTGCAGTGATATGAGGCGGGGGGGGGTATTGTAATTATATAATCCATTGGTAATCAGTAAATGGTTATGATTAGTAATGAGTTGTAAATTAGTAATTAGTTGTAATGTGTGTTATTGTGATTATATGCTAATCAGTTAATTGGTATGTGTTTCCCCTATAAGGAATTGTAATATGCATTATTTAATAATACGCTTCCAGGCCGCACTAAGCCTGTAGCTGTCAGAGCGATTAAAGTTATTTCTATTTATTTCAATTTCAATGGATTCTCTAATTAGTCTTTGCCAGTAATTATTAGTTTTACACAACACTTAAACGTTATCAACATCAAATGAGTGTCCTTGTTGACAAGCATATTCTTCCACTGCTGACAGTTGTGTTTTAGATAATTTAATATTTCTTTGGTGTTCTTTTAGTCTAATGCTGATGTTACGTCCCATCTGTCCAATATAGCATCTGCCACATAAATAATAAATCCGATATACACCTTCTGTTGATAATTAGGTAATTCGTCTTTAGTGCAAGATACTAGTTTTTGAATTTTGTGTACTGTACCAAATCTTACTGTAATGTTTTGCTTTTGCAAAACACGGGCTAATTTGTCAGGTACTCCTGAGATATATGAAATTTGAATTGTTTTAACAATTTGATCGCTTTCAGCAGTGTTGCTTTTCGATCGTGATTTGGCATTTAGTGCTCTGTTAATTTGAGCATTATTGTAGCCATTATGTCGTAGTGCTTCTTTAACGTGTTTAATCACTCTCACTAGACTTTCACCATCTGACACTGTTTTAGCCCTATGTATGAGCATTTTGATAAGAGAGGATTTCTGAGCTGGGTGATGATGCGAATCTGCATTCAGATAGGCATCAGTGTGCGTTTGCTTTCTGTAAACGCTGTGTGTTACTTTACCGTTTAGGCCATGTCCAAGCAAAATATCTAGGAACGGGAGTGTGTTATTCACCTCTATTTCCATGGTGAACTGGATGGCCGGGTTTTGTGCATTGAGATGATTTAGAAAATCATTAAGTGTATCTTTACCATGTGGCCAGACAACCAAAGTGTCATCCACATATCTAAACCAAAAAGATGGTTTTAATTTGCTCGAGGCAAGTGCTCTTATTTCAAAGTTTTCCATGTACAGATTTGCTATAGCAGGAGATAAAGGAGAGCCCATTGCTGCTCCTTTTGTTTAAAGAAATCCCCTCTCCATAAGAAGTAAGTGTTATTTAAACAATTGTCAGTGAGTTTCGGAATATCCTTTGGTAAACCTTTATTCTTTACTAGTGTAACAAGTAATTTAAGCGATTCGTTCACTGGAATCTTTGTGAATAGAGAAATCACATCAAAACTTACCAGAATATGATTAGGGTTACGTTTAATATCTTTAATCACATTCACAAGATGTTCTGAATTTCTTATGAATGAAGATGTCCTACTGATGTAGGGCTGTATTTGTTTAGTTATATATTTTGCTAATTTATATGTGGCAGAGACAATTGTACTGACTATGGGTCGTAATGGGATGCCGATTTTATGAATCATTGGTAGCCCATACAGTCTAGGTAGTTTTGAGGCCCTTGGCTTAATTTGGTATTTCTCATTCTTAGGGATTAATGAATTGCAATGATTGCAGTAGTCTTACGTTCTAAAGTATTAGTTGGATCTCGTTTTATTTTAATGTAGGTACTTTCCTCTAGTAGATTTCAAATTTTATTATCATTATCGGCTCGTTAAATCACTACAGTAGTGCGGCCTTTATCAGCTGCCAGGATTTGGATATCTTTATTTAAACAGAGCTCACTTAAAGCTTTTGCTTCGTTAGAGCTAATATTTACTTTTGGTACTTTGCTATTCTCAATTATTTTGGCAACCTCGTTTCTAGTCATCTCTGCCTCATTATTAATGCTGATTCTACTTCAGCAATTATCTCATCCACTCAAATTGTTCGTGGGGTAACGAGAAAGTTAAGGCCTTTAGAAAGGACAGAGATCATGTCACTGGTTAAAACAGTGTTAGTCAAGTTCATTACGGTTTTGTTTTAAAATTGTTCGTTTTTAGTATACATTTGTTTATTATGAAGTCTAGAAAATGTATTAATTTGGCTAGTTTTTGTTAGATTAAACACATTATCAGCCGATTGTTGTGCTATGGTATTGATTATAATCCAATAATGCATGGGTACACTATTGCTTATAACTAAGTGTAACTGCTTTAGCGATTCGCAGAACATGCTTGTCAACAAAGATGCTCAATTGATTTTGATAACGTTCAAGTGTTGTGTAAAACTTATTATTGCTGCCAAAGACCAATTAGAGAATCCATTGAAATTGAGAGAAAAAAGAAATAACTTTAATTGCTCTGATAGTGCGGCCTGGAAACGTATTATTAAATAATACGTATTACAATTCCTTATAGGGGAAACACATACTAATTAACTGATTACTAACGTAGCATATAATCACAATAACACACATTACAATTAATTACTAATCTACAACTCATTAATCATAACGATTGACTAATTACCAAAGGATTATATAATTACAATACCCCCCCCTCCGCCTCAATTCACTGCACCTGAATGAGTTAAATGATGACGTCACCCTGCTGCTCTATTTAAGACCGACAGCAAGTGAGGGCTTTACCATTCTGGCGAATTGCCCGATGAAGCTGGAGGTGATTACCAGCGAAACTCGTTCTCGTCCTTCCTGACGTGCCACAGCTGTACGCGTCGACGTCCCATGGGTTTCCCAGCCACCCCGAGGTGTGCGAGGGCCCCAGGCCGGACGGTCCGGGGTGGCCTTGCTGCCGAAGGGTGAGGACACCACCTGAGCTGCGGGGGAGGTGATATCAACCGGAACGAGCGAATGGAGGCTGCAAGGAAGGAGACGGGGATATGGCGTGCGCCGAGGACCAAGGAGGACGCCCGCGGGGCCGAGAGAGACCGGAGGGACAGCGCGGACCCGCCTGGGGCGGGGGAGGTGATGGGGGAGGTGCAGCGAGGGAAGGGTGTGGGGATGGTGGATGGACCGGAGGGGGCGGGGGGGGGGAGGACCGAAGAGGACGAGGGGAGGCGCCGGGAGGCTGGGGAATGATCGACCCTGAACAGAGCACAGGGGACGAAGCAGGAGGGAGGCCAGCAAGCCAGGGGCCGCGGGAGGAACAGAGGAGGAAGATGACAGTGGACGCTGGTCCGGTGGGGGCGGGGAGACCTAGTGAAAGAGCGGGGAGGTGGCACAGTGGAGCAGGGGCGGGCTTGGCACCAACGCACGCCAGGAGGCACAACTGCGTCATGGTGGAGTTGAAGGACGACGTGGAGGAGGAGGTGACGATTGATAGAGCGACCTTTGTGAGATCGGTGGTGCTCGGGATGTTGCAGGTGGAGGTGGCGGACCTGTACTGTTTGATTGCTCTGCCGGGGGGGAGGGCCTTTGACGTGAGCTTTACTTCGAGCCTCCTGCTGCAGAACGTCCTCACTTGCTTCGAGGAGAGGGCGGGGGAGAAGCCTCTGGCATCCACGAGAAGGCAGCTGCTGTCCGATCTAGAAACTAAGGTTGTGACTCTCTTCTTGTATAATGAGGCACTGCATGACCAGGACGTGGAGGTATGGTTGAGACAGCATTGCGTGCTATTATCCAACTGCAAGAGGGTGCAAGGCTCTGTGGGGATATGGACCGGGGCCAGGCAATGGAGGGTGCGCCTGAAGCCGGAGGGGGGGGGGTGCTCTGAAGCATATCCCGAGCACCTTAAATATCGGGGGGAACAGGGGGTATGTGGTATACGCGGGTCAGCCTAAGCTGTGTAGGAGGTGTGGGGGAAGGGGGCACCTGGCGGCAGCATGTGAGGCAAGAATCTGCTACAGGTGTAAGGCGCTGGACCACACGGTGGAGGAATGCAGAGAGCCGGTCCAATGTAACCTCTGTGGTAGCAGAGGGCACCTGTATAGGAACTGCCCGGAATCATACGCCAACAGGGTGCGGGCGTACCGGGGTGAATGGGAAGGGGAGGTGGTGGAGGAGGCGACCGGACGGGGATCGGACCAGGAACTTGCGAGGGAGGAGGAAGGAGAGGCGGCAGAACCACCCCCCCTCAGGGGGGGGGGGGGGTGAGGGAGGCAGACCTGCGGGGGGGGGGGGGGGGGAAGCAACAACATCACCGGACCGGGAGGAGGGGGAGCAGGGGGAGCAGGGGAGGGAAGACGAAGGAGACGCCCCAGGAATCCCCGTGGTGGACTGGGCGGAGGCAGTGGGCGAGGAGGAGGGCGAGAGGGAGCGACGGGCGGAGGAAGGAGCTGAAGGGGCGTGGGAAGAAGCAACTGGGAGGAAGAGGAAACTGAACAGGGCCCCAAAGGGAGTCGGTCCCCAGCACGACACAGAACCTTCAGACTCCTCACTGGACACGGAGGTGTCTGGGTGGAGGAGGACAGAAGAAGGGGGGCGGTGGAACGGGGGGAAGCCCCGGAGGTTGGGAGGTAGGAAGAAAGTGCGGGAGAAGGTGGACAAGGACAGTTACAGAGAGCGTGCAACGGAGTCGGAGTCGGACTAAAGTGCACTCCGACATGGACCTCTCAGTGGCGTCCATAAACGTGAGAGGAATGAAGGGGAAGGGAAGGAGGGGAGCAATTATGCAGCTGTTAAAGTCCACGAGAAGGGACGTGACCTTCCTTCAGGAGTGCCACCTGCCGTCCACCCTGGGCTCGGAAGAACTGCTTGAAGACTGGGACGGCCACTACTTATGGTAGGGTAGTAACGGGAATCAGTGCACTGGGGTAGTTACCCTCTTGGGCAAGAGGGGAATGCGGGTGGAGGGAACCCAAGAGATGATCCCGGGCCGACTCCTTTGTGTGGACGTGTCCTACCGGGGCGTGGAGCTGAGGCTGGTGAATGTGTACGCCCCTGTACGATGCGCGGAAAGGGTAGACTTGTGGGAGAGCCTGGCGACCCTGCTGGTTACTAGGCGACTAGTCATTGTAGGGGGAGACTTCAACTGCCCGCTATACTTGACGGACCTGGTGTCGGCAAAGGGGAGGAGGAAACTGGACTCTTCCTCCAGGAAGCTGAGAGAACTGATGGAGGACCTCGGCATGATTGACGCTTTTAGGAGGGTGCATGATGCAAGACCTGGATACACATGGTCGGACAAAAGCGGGGGAGCGCAGTCGCGGATAGATTTTGTCTTTACCTCTGCCAAAATAGAAGTGGAAAGTGCGGGGGTGGAGCCCTTCCCCTTCTCGAACCACAAAATAGTTGTGGCAAGGCTCGCGATCCCAGGTGGGGCGAGAAGAGGAAAATGGATTTGGAAACTGAACGTGAGCCTATTGGAGGACGAAAAAGTAGTGGGGGACTTTGTGCAAAAATCCAACGACTGGGAGGACCTTACAGGACTGTTTTCCCATGAGGGTGGAATGGTGGGGCCTGGTGAAGGGTAGGGTGAAAACGCTATTCCAGTACCATAGTAGGAGGAGGAGTGTGAACAGGGAGTTGATGCAGTGGAACGCCAGGTTGGAGAGGGTGTACAGATTGCTCGAACTAGGTTTCCCAATGGGGGAAAGAATAGAGAAATTGAAGGGGAGGATAGCCTCGGTGTTAGAAAGGAGGGCTAGACAGTGTACAGGGCGAGGGTTAGGGCGACGGAGGAGGGGGAGAAATGCACGATATTCTTCTTCAAAGCAGGTAGGGAGGGGGATGACGTAGTCAGGGAGTTGGTAAGCCCTACCAGGGGCAGGCAGACGACGACGGCAGGGATGACGAGTATAGCGGAGGACTACTATAGGGAGCTGTGATGGGGGGAAGCAGGAGGCGCTGTTGGGGGGCACTGGGGAGGAGGATTGGGCACCCAGAGGCGCTGGGGGAGAAGATTCAGCCGGGAGAGGTGGAGGAGGTGGTGAAGGGGCTGAATAGGAATAGAACCCCGGGCCCGGATGGTATCCCAGCAGAGTTCTACGTCAAGTTCTGAGAGCACCTGAAGGAGGACATGTTGCAAATCTGTAGGGAGACTTTAGAGGAGGGCCGGGTGCCGGACGATATGCGGGAGGGGTTAGTTACGCTGATTAATAAAGGGAAGGGGGATCGCAAGGACTTGGGGAGCTGGTGCCCAATTACACTCCTAAACACGGACTATAAGATTTTAGCGAGGATAGTTGTGACGCGATTAGGGAAGGTGGTGGTGGTGGGGGGGGGGTGGTAGAGCCAGATCAGACGTGCGTGGTCCCGGGGAGGAGGATCGCGGACTCCCTGGTGGTGCTGAGGGAGGCTATAGAAGGGGAAAGAGAGAGGGGGTGTCCACTGGGGATTTTGAGTTTGGACCTGGACAAAGCCTTTGACTGCCTGTCGCATGAGTATATGCTGGTGGTGATGGAGGGAATGGGAGTGAATGGGCCCCTGGTGGAGTGGGTGACACGGCTCTACGGTGGACTCAAGGGCTAGGCTTTTGATAAATGGGGAACGCTCGGGGGCGATCCCAGTAGAGTCCGGGGTGAGGCAGGGGTGCCCGATGTCGCCGGTCTTGTTCGTTATGAGCATGGAACCTCTTGCACAGACAATAAGGAATAACCAAAGGATAAGGGGAGTGACAATCCCGGGCAACAAGGAGCAAGGGAAAGTGACATTGTATATGGACGACGTGGCCGTGCTGTGCAGGGACGTCGCGTCAGTGTGGAGAGCTATGGAGGAGACAGGGCGGTTCTGCGCGGCCTCCGGCTTGAAGGTCAACGCGAGGAAGAGCGAACTGATGGCCTTTTTGGGACTCGAGGTTGTTCGAGGGTCGGCCACCGGATTTGAGACTACAGACGGAAGAGATCACGGTGTTGGGGGTGACCTTCTGTAGGGATAGATCGGCGGAGCATAACTGGGAGAAAAGGATAAGGAAGGCGAAGGGACGTTTGGGTAAGTGGGCAGGGAGACGGCTCACGATGGCTGGGAGGATCATGGTGGTGAAGGTGGAGATTCTGCCAATGCTAAACCACCTGGCGCACATATTCCCACCTGGTAGGAGGGAGGTCAAGGCCTTGACATCGACGCTATTCGGATTTATCTGGGGGGGGGGAGTGGGGGGGGGGATGGAGAGGGTAAGGAGAGCGATACTGTGCAAACAGGTTGTGAACGGGGGGAGGGGCGCCCCAAATGTGGCGTGCACCCTGATCTCGATCTTTGTGTGTAATGCCATGAGACTGTTCTCCTCTGCACAACCGCGAGGCAAGGCGGCATGGTACATGAGGTACCGCCTGACGTGGCGCCTGCGGGGCCTCGGGATGACCCAAGCGGAGAGGAGGACACCCTTGGACTGGCCGGGGGGCTGGTTGAGTGAAATGGTGGGGGACTATATAGAGCAGCACGGCCTGAACCGGTGGGGGGGCCAGTGGAACCCCAGAGAGGTGTGGGCCGAGGCGGAGGAAGGGGAGGCCTGTGAGGAGGTGCCAGGTGCGAGGAAGGCGGTACATCGGCAAATTTGGAGGAACACGTCGGCGACTGCACTCACAAAAGAGCAGAGGAACCTATCCTGGCTGGCGGTCCGGGACAAACTGGGGACGAGGGGCTTCATGTACGCCCGCCAAATGGCACGCACCCCCAAGTGCTCGAGGGGCTGCAACGTGAACGAGAGCGCTATACAACGTGATGCTGGCATGCCCCTTTGCACAAGAGGTGTGGAGGCGGAGCGAACCGTTGTTGGCCCGGTTCGCCCTGACAAAGGTAACAATGTGGGACATTATGTGGAGGGAATTGCGGGGAGTGGGAGGGGAGGACAGGGACCGGGCGTGGGCCATAATAGGCGCAACAAAGGAGGCCTTGTGGAAGGCGCGCAAGAAGGAACTGGATGGGTCCCAGATGTCCCCTTTGGAAACGTGCTACGTGGCAAGGAGGTTGTTGGAGAGGGTGGTGGAGGTGGATCAGGTGAGGCTGGGACACGAAGCCACACGGGAAAAGTGGAAGTGGCCGTTGCCCAGGGTGGGATAGGTTCGGGCCAGGTGTCAGGAGGAGAGGGTGGTGGGAAGTACACGAGTGTACCGGCGCGGCCAGCTGAGGGGCGGGACGCAGAGCGCCTGGCATTTCAGGTCGGGGGGACGGGGGGGAGTGGGCGCCCGGGGGCGAGGTCGCACGTGGCTGGAGGGGAGGTGGCACTCCATGCACAGATGTGTCGGGCGGGGGTGATTCCGGTCTCGCGGATGTGTCGGTGGCTTGGTTGGGCCTTCGTGGCGCGCGGGAGGGGGCGGCTCCTCGTTCTTTGTTTGTGTTCGCTGAGAAACTGAATAATATTTTAAAAATTGTAATTACCAGCGAAACGTCGTACTCAAACTGTAAATGTTGTGGATTCACTCTTCAACACACCGGTGGGCTAAAGTAGTGAACTATTTGTCTTTTGTCAACGTGACACTTTTTTGCTGATTGGCCGTGTCGGGTAGTGGAGGGTTACGACATGTTTATAAATAACGCGATCTAACCCAAAAACCTTTATTATGACTACACACATTACTACACACTACACTACTACACGCTATAAATGACACTTCTGTAAATTACTATACACTACACTATACAGTACACAATGACACACTACTATACACTACACTACATATACTAATTGTATACGGTACACTACTATACACTATGCACTACACCACTATACTACATTTAGAAGTAATTTTTTTAGAACTGCTTCTTGTCGTTGTGTTTAGTTGTCCTTACCCCGCAACTCCGATGAGCATGCTTGGCTACGTACGGTGGTGCTAAAGATGTTCAACATATGAACGCACTTAGGGCGAGTGTAGCAGGGTCATTCAGGAACATTTGAATTGGCGGTCGTAAAGGACACAGATACGAATCAAGTTACAGGAGCAAAGTAAGCCCTACATTTGATTCGAAGTGTCGTTAACGCACCAATTTCCCAAACGAACGCCCCTATGTGGCCGTGCGATCGTCACTCTATGAAGTAAACTACAGTAGGACTCTTGATTTCATAATAGAGGTTTGTTTTGGTTAGATCGCATAAATATGAATGTGGTATTAAACCCACCACCACCCGACAGAGTCAATTAGTAAGGTTTTCACGTAAACAAAACGTGCCAATTCCTTACTAGTTTTGTGTGTTGGAGAGTAAACCCACAACGTTTACAATTCGAGTACCTGAAATGGTCGTGAAAGCCTGTGTTAAACAGACTCTAGATTATCCGCGCTAATGATGGGGAGGACGTCTGCGGATAATTTAAAATCGCGGATGATCCAAAAATATCCATTGTATACAGATCTCTATGCCAAAAACCACGTATCTCCATATATATAAAAGGCGAATTTGCGATTGTGTGTCTGTTCAAAATGTTTAGCGTACTTCCCGACATGCAACAAACTTGAAATTCATGTGGGTACTTTCCAGACTGTACACCATGCAAACACTATAAAAATACACTTTTTGGGGGGAGGGGGGGAGCTCAATAATGCATATATTTTTTGCACGGCAAGTGAGCTGTGACGTCAAATCTGTCACGTGACCCGCGCATGTGGAAGCGTAACGCATTGTAGTGTAGAGGTTAGCGCGCTGCGCTACGAACCCGGCGACCCGAGTTCGATTCCCGCTCACGGCCACCACCGGTGACGATTATTTGAACTGGTTCTGGGCCTCCCCTAGGTCGACTCAGCCTCAAACGAGTAAGTGGTGTGGTGTGTGAACATCGCCACTGGGGAGACAAAGGCTGCTGGGCGTGGTGAATCCAAGTCCCGGGAGAAGCAGGGTAGTAAAGCTAGTATAGGTATAAATCAAGAACAAATACCAACCATTGATCGAGCGATGATGTTCGTGGTCAGTGATAATAACACTTCCCTGCCCGCGCTCAGGAGAAGACTCGGCTCGCTAAGTGGACAGCAGAGTCACGCTAATCAACATCAATCAAACTCCGCCCACTGTTGTAAATATATGCAGCTACTGTACTGTAGAGGCAATCATGTGCATTTTTGATTAATCGCGTAACATATTTTTTCGGTTTAAGCACGTGACTTGCAATTAACATTTCCAAGAATAAAAATGTATCACTGTTTTTAGATGATTAATTTGGGCTTAAGTGAAAATCAATGAGATATTAATTCATGCAAAAAACTCAGGTGCGCAGTTAGTCCGCAAATTTTATTTTTATTTTACCTGGTAAGGCCCAATGAGCTACGTAGCTCTTTTTCAGAAGTGACCGAGCTATCACAAATGATAGCTCAACTAAAGCGGCTGATATCATCGTTACGTGGACATTTAAAGCAGCAGCCAAATAATCTAAACGCGTGACGTCGATTCTACATGTGGAGGACCCTGATGAAAATCTAAGCGACCACCGCGGTGGGAGATAGACATGCAAACCCACAACCTCCTGCATATACCAGGCAAGGGAGTTAACATCTCCTAGCCCACCGTGGGCATACTCACCATGTTGAAGACGTCGATGGAGCCAAAATTTTTGACGGCGATTGTGATTTTCACGTCTGTTGCATCACCTGCGAATCGCCAGAACCACGCGCAAAAACAAACATCACACACGCGGACGGCTCGGTGGACCTTAGGGGATGACGCGGTGGCTAGGAAATGTCAACTACCTCACCTGGTATCCAGGAGGTCGTGGGCTTTATCCTGTCACCCTGACTATTATATATTTGGAGTCAGCGTGTTCCCTCTGTCTCTCACCATGACAGGATGGTGGCGAGATGCTAACTACCTCGCCTGGTATACAGGAGGTCGTGGATGTGATCCCCATCCTGACACCTGCTCTATATTTAGAGTTTGCATCTCTCCTCGTGGTCGTTGTCGATTTTACTCCATGCCCTTTCGTTTGTTCCCCTCGACATTTCGAATAAACATGCCTGTTAGAGTATTTGCGTGATAAGCCACTTCATTGGGCTATCATTTGTGGCCAACTCGCTTCTGAAAAAAAGCTACATAGCTCATTGGGCTTTACCTGGTGAAATAAATAAATGTTGAGTTTATAGAGACGAAAGAGAAATGACAACGCATTTGGTTTTTTTATGAAAAAGGTTTTAACCTTTCTGGCAATAATTAATCATCATCACGATCCATGCGCAGGTAGCCCCTCGGTGTCCACTGCACATTGCCTGGTGTCATATTCTTGGTTCTTTCGGTAAAGTCACGTAGAAGGGAAACAATAAAATAATAAAAATAGAAAACAATAAAATTATCACGACGGTTTGACTGCAACGCAAGCAATCATCATCAGGTGTGAATTTTATCGTTTTATATTTTTATTTTATTTTTTCCCTTCTACGTGACTTTACCGAAAGAACCAAGAATATGAATCCCTGCAGTCACGAAAGCTTTAAATAAATAAATAAATTCCCTGGTTTGTTTCCACTTTCCGCGATATCCAATTTGCGATCGAGCAAACGTAACTACATCGCAGTGCAAGTAGGAATAAGCGGTGGTCGAACGGCTGCCTTGGCGTCGTGTCATCATCATCATCATACAAGGAGTCATTGGAATGCTTCCGGATGCTTCTAATGCAGTGCTTCTTAAATTGGGGTGCACGCACGCCCTCTGGGTGCGAGATGTCCTTTTTGGGGGTGCGAGACATTTTCCATATTTTTGTAGGTAAATAATCGAAACACAAATTGAGCACGGGGCCACGTAAGTACAACTAGTTTTGATTTAAAGCTTTCGTGACTGCAGTAATTCATATTCTTAGTTTTTTCGGTAAAGTCACGTTGAAGAGAAACAACAAAATAATATAATAATATATTATATTATTTTGTTATATTATTTTGTTGTTTCTCTTCAACGTGACTTTACCGAAAAAACTAAGAATACAACTACTTTGTTTCATCGAACACTATGTATTGACATGGTAGATGTTTTAACGATTGAGGACCACAGGGGTGCAAGGGTGCAGTAAAGGTTAAGAACCACTGGTGTAGACGCTACCCAACCACGCACCTCACTCTTTGTTCAGGCCCTGTGTTACGCATCATCTCTCGCGTTATCGTGGAACTTTGTGCTGTACACCCATTACATGAAAATAGTCACTTTATTACTAAGCGATTTTTTTCCCCCCATCACGCGGTGTTGTTCAGGAACGAGACTTCCGCCACTTCCACGTTATTGGAGAACAAGGCCGGAGGGTGGGGGCTGTATTCTCATCATGCGACCCCTCCCCCACCATCCCTACCGACCTGTGGGGTTTGGCCGGATCATCTTGTCATAGTCGGGCGAGTTGCAAACGTAGTTGTGCAGTTCCTTAGACATGTTGCGCTTCCGTAAGTCGTACTCTTCGTTTCTGAGTTTCACGCGATAATCGCAGCTGTACCATAGCCCCTGGCTGGCAGATGGAAGGGGAGCGGGGGGAGACAAAGGTGGCCGAGCAGGCGTGCGTGGTACTGGCTACCCACCTCCACTCCACCTCGTGTGCCAGCCACAGAGGCGGCCTTCAACACACACATGCTGTTTGCTGCTACTCGCAAACAGCATGTGTGTGTGTGGGTATGTATGCACCTTACATAGCCAACCGTGCTTATCAGAGGTGCGGGGGGACGGACAAACTAAACATAAATAAGTTCTGAAGAAATTAATTTTCAATCTAGATGATGTCAAAGTGCATAGCTCTCAGTCGCTTCCACGCAGCCAAATAATCGACAATCTCAACGATCCAAACGTGTGATGTTGATTCTAAATGTGGAGGTAATAGATGTAGGACCCGGAGACAGAGAGAGATGCAGACAGAGAGAGATGCAGAGTCCAAACATACAGCAGCAGCAGGCATCGTCAGGATCCGGGCTCGAACCAGCGGGCTCTGGCATACCAGGGGAAGGAAAACAATATCTCCTGGAAAACATGGCGCCCATTAAGAGAATAATAGGAATATATATTGACTCCGAGGTCAAGCCTCTGTTCCTTCCGATATTAGGAAGCAACTGGAGCTATACATGCTGAGTGAGTGGGTGAGTGGTTTACCCTGTTGCTGAGTGAGAGGGTGGGCAAGTGATGTAAACTGGTGCTGACTGAGTGGTTTACCCTGGTGCTGAGTGACTGAGTGAGTGGATGAGTGGTTTACCTTGGTGCTGAGTGAGTGGGTGAGTGGTTTAGCCTAGTGTTGAGTGAGTGGATGAGTGTTTTACCCTGGTGCTGAGTGGATGAGTGGTTTACCCTGGTGGCTGAGTGAGTGAGTGGGAGAGTGATTTAACCTGGTGCTGAGTGAGTGAGTGGTTTACCGTGCTGAGTGAGTGAGTAGGTGAGTTGTTTACCCTGATGCTGAGTGAGTGGGTGAGTTGTTTACCCTGGTGCTGAGTGATTAAGTGGGTGAGTGGTTTACCCTGGTTCCGAGTGAGTGGGGGGAGTGGTTTACCATTGTGCTGAGTGAGTGTATGAGTGGTTTACCCTGGTGCTGAGTGAGTGGGTGAGTGCCTTACCCTGGTGCTGATTGAGTGGTTTACTCTGCTGCTGAGTGGGTGATTGCGGGAGTGTTTTACCTTGATGCTGAGTGAGTGGGTGAGTTGTTTACCCTGGTGCCTGAGTGAGTGAGTGGGTCGGTGAGTGGTTTACCCTGGTGCCGAATGAGTGGGGGAGTGGTTTACCCTGGTGCTGAGTGAATGAGTGAGTGATTAGTTTACCCTGGTGCTGAGTGAATGAGTGGGTGAGTGGTTTACCCTGTGCTGAGTGAATGATTGGGTGAGTGGTTTACCCTGGTGCTGAGTGAGTATATGAGTGGTTTACCCTGGTGCTGAGTGAGTGGTTTACCCTGGTGCCAAGTGAGTGGGTGAGTGGTTTAGCCTGGTGCTGAGTGAGTAGATGAGTGTTTTACCTTGGTGCTGATTGAGTCTATGAGTGGTTTACCCTGGTGCTGAGTGAGTGGGTGAGTGTCTTACCCTGGTGCTGAGTGAGTGATTTACTCTGCTGCTGAGTGGGTGATTGGGGGAGTTGTTTACCCTGGTGCTGAGTGAGTGGGTGAGTGGTTTACCCTGGTTCCGAGTGAGTGGGGGAGTGGTTTACCCTGGTGCTGAGTGAGTGGATGAGTAGTTTAACTTCGTGATGAGTGAGTGGGTGAGTGGTTTACCCTGGTTCCGAGTGAGTGGGGGAGTGGTTTACCCTGGTGCTGAGTGAGTGGATGAGTTGTTTACCCTGGTGCTGAGTGAGTGGGTGAGTGGTTTACCCTGGTTCCGAGTGAGTGGGTGAGTGGTTTACCCTGGTGCTGAGTGAGTGGATGAGTGGTTTTCCCCCGTGCTGAGTGAGTGGGTGAGTGGTTTACCCTGGTTCCGAGTGAGTGGGTGAGTGGTTTACCCTGGTGCCGAATGAGTGGGGGAGTGGTTTACCCTCGTGCTGAGTGAATGAGTGAGTGATTAGTTTACCCTGGTGCTGAGTGAGTGGGTGAGTGGTTTACCCTGGTGCCAAGTGAGTGGGTGAGTGGTTTAGCCTGGTGCTGAGTGAGTAGATGAGTGTTTTACCTTGGTGCTGAGTGGGTCTATGAGTGGTTTACCCTGGTGCTGAGTGAGTGGATGAGTGGTTTACCCTGATGCTGAGTGAGTGGGTGAGTGCCTTACCCTGGTGCTGAGTGAGTGATTTACTCTGCTGCTGAGTGGGTGATTGGGGGAGTGGTTTAACCTGGTGCTGAGTGAGTGGGTGAGTGGTTTACCCTGGTTCCGAGTGAGTGGGGGAGTGGTTTCCCCCCGTGCTGAGTGAGTGGGTGAGTGGTTTAGCCTGGTGCTGAGTGAGTAGATGAGTGTTTTACCCTGGTGCTGAGTGAGTGTATGAGTGGTTTACCCTGGTGCTGAGTGAGTGGTTGAGTGCCTTACCTTGGTGCTGATTGAGTGGTTTACTCTGCTGCTGAATGGGTGCCTGGAGAGTGTTTTACCCTGGTGCTGAGTGAGTGTATGAGTGGTTTACCCTGGTGCTGAGTGAATGAGTGAGTGATTATAATCTTAACTCTTTCGGTAAAGTCACGTTGAAGGGAAACAATAAAATAATAAAATATATATATAAAATATATTTTATTGTTTCCCTTCAACGTGACTTTACCGAAAGAGCTAAGAATATGAATTACTGCAGTCACGAAAGCTTTAAATCAAAATTTGAGTGAGTGATTTGTTTACCCTGGTGCTGAGTGAATGAGTGGGTGAGTGGTTTACCCTGTGCTGAGTGAATGAGTGGGTGAGTGGTTTACCCTGGTGCTGAGTGAATGAGTGGGTCAGTGGTTTATCCTGGTGCTGATTGAGTGGTTTACCCTGGTAATGAGTGAGTGGGCGAGTGAGTCGGTGATTGGTGTACCCTGGTGCTGAGTGAGTGGGTGGGTAAGTGGTTTACCCTGGTGCTGAGTGAATGAGTGGGTCAGTGGTTTATCCTGGTGCTGATTGAGTGGTTTACCCTGGTGATGAGTGAGTGGGCGAGTGAGTCGGTGATTGGTGTATCCTGGTGCTGAGTGAGTGGGTGGGTAAGTGGTTTACGCTGGAGCCTAGTGAGTGAGTGGGTGAGTGGTTTGAACTGGTGCTTACTGCGTGATTTACCCTGGTGTCGAGTGAGTGGGTGGCGATTGATTTACCCTGGTGCTGAGTGGATGAGTTGTTTACCATAGTGCTGAGTGAGTGGGTGGGTGAGTGATTTCACCTGGTGCTGAGTGAGTGATTTACCCTGGTATTGAGTGAGTGGGTGATGATTGATTTACGTTGGTGCTGAGTGAGTGGGTGAGTGGTTTACGCTGGTGCTGAGTGAATGAGTGGGTGAGTGGTTTACCCTGGTGCTGAGTGAATGAGTGGGTGAGTGGTGAACCCTTGTGCTGAGTAGGTGATAGAGTGGTTTACCCTGGTGCTGAGTGAGTGGGTGAATTGGTTACCATGGTGCTAAGTGCGTGGGTGGGTGAGCAATTTTAACTGGTGCTGAGTGAGTGGGTGAGTGGTTGACCCTGGTACTGAGTGAGTTGGTGAGTTGTTTACCTTGGTGCTGAGTGAGTTGGTGAGTGGTATACCCTGATGCTGAGTGACTGGGTGGGTGGTTTACCCTGGTGCTGAGTGAGTGAGTGGGTGAGTGGTTTACCCTGTTGCTGAGTGAGTGAGTGGGTGTTTTACTCTGGTGCCGATTGGGTGATTCAGAGGTTTACCCTGGTTATGAGTGAATGTTTTACCCTGGTTATGAGTAAGTGGTTGAGTGGTTTACCCTGGTGCTGAGTGAGTGGATGAATGGTTTACCCTGGTGCTGAGTGAGTGGATGAGTGGTTTAGTCTGGTGCTGAGTGAGTGGGTGAGTGGTTTAGCCTGGTGCTGAGTGAGTAGATGAGTGTTTTACCCTTTTGCTGAGTGAGTGTATGAGTGGTTTACCCTGGTGCTGAGTGAGTGGATGAGTGGTTTACCCTGGTGCTGAGTGAGTAGATGAGTGTTTTACCCTTTTGCTGAGTGAGTGTATGAGTGGTTTACCCTGGTGCTGAGTGATTGGATGAGTGGTTTACCCTGGTGCTGAGTGAGTGGGTGAGTGGTTTACCCTGGTGCTGAGTGAATGAGTGAGTGAGTGGTTTACCCTAGTGCTGAGTGAGTTGGTGATTGGTTTACCCTGGTGCTGAGTGAGTGGGTGAGTGGTTTACCCTGTTGCTGATTGAGTGAGTGGGTCTTTTACTCTGGTGCCGAGTGGGTGATTGAGAGGTTTACCCTGGTTATGAGTGAGTGGGTGAGTGTTTTACCCTGGTTATGAGTAAGTGGGTGAGTGGTTTACCCTGGTGCTGAGTGAGTGAGTAGGTGAGTTGTTTACCCTGGTGCTGAATGAGTGGGTGAGTGGTTTACCCTAGTGCTGAGTGAGTGGGTGAGTGGTTTACCCTGCTTCTGAGTGAAGGAGTGAGTGAGTAGTTTACCCTGGTGCTGAGTGAATGAGTGGGTGAGTGGTTTACCCTGGTGCTGAGTGAATGAGTGGGTCAGTGGTTTACCCTGGTGCTGATTGAGTGGTTTACCCTGGTAATGAGTGAGTGGGTGAGTGGTTTATCCTGGTGCCGAGTGAGTGGGCGAGTGAGTCGGTGATTGGTATACCCTAGTGCTGAGTGAGTGGGTGGGTAAGTGGTTTACCCTGGAGCCGAGTGAGTTAGTGGGTGAGTGGTTTAAACTGGTGCTTACTGCGTGATTTAGCCTGGTGTCGAGTGAGTGGGTGGCGATTGATTTATCCTGGTGCTGAGTGGATGAGTTGTTTACCATAGTGCTGAGTGAGTGGGTGGGTGAGTGATTTCACCTGGTGCTGAGTGAGTGATTTACCCTGGTGTTGAGTGAGTGGTTGATGATTGATTTACTTTGGTGCTGAGTGAGTTTGTGAGTGGTTTACCCTGGTGCTGAGTGAATGAGTGGGTGAGTGGTTTACCCTGGTGCTGAGTGAATGAGTAGGTGAGTGGTGTACCGTTGTGCTGAGTAGGTGAGTGGGTGAATGGTTTACCCTGGTGCCGAGTGAGTGTGGGAGTGGTTCACCCAGGTGCTGAGTGAATGAGTGGGTGAGTGATTTACTCTGATGCTGAGTGAATTAGTGAGTGAGTAGTTTACCCTGGTGCTGAGTGAATGAGTGGGTGAGTGGTTTACCCTGGTGCTGAGTGAGTGGTTTACCCTGTTGATGAGTGCGTGGGTGAGTGGTTTACCCTGGTGCTGAGTGAGTGGGTTAGTGGTTTAACCTGGTACCGAGTGAGTGGGTGAGTGGTTTACCCTGGTGCTGAGTGAGTTGGTGAGTGGTATACCCTGGTGCTGAGTGAGTGAGTGGGTGAGTGGTTTACCCTGTTGCTGAGTGGTGGGTGTTTTACTCTGGTACCGAGTGGGTGATTCAGTGTTTTACCCTGGTTATGAGTAAGTGGGTGAGTGGTTTATCCTGGTGCCGAGTGAGTGAGTGGGTGAGCGGTTTACCCTGGTTATGAGTAAGTGGGTGAGTGGTTTACCCTGGTGCTGAGTGAGTAGGTTAGTTGTTTACCCTGGTGCTTTGTGAGTCGGTGAGTTGTTTACCCTGGTGCTGAGTGAGTGGGTGAGTGGTTTACCCTGGTGCTGAGTGAGTGGATGAGTGGTTTACCCTGGTGCTGAGTGAGTGGGTGAGTGGTTTAGCCTGGTGCTGAGTGAGTAAATGAGTGTTTTACCCTGGTGCTGAGTGAGTGTATGAGTGGTTTACCCTGGTGCTGAGTGATTGGATGAGTGGTTTACCCTGGTGCTGAGTGAGTGGGTGAGTGCCTTACCCTGGTGCTGAGTGAGTGATTTACTCTGCTGCTGCGTGGGTGGGTGAGTGGTTTACCCTGGTTATGAGTAAGTGGGTGAGTGGTTTACCCTGGTGCTGAGTGAGTAGGTTAGTTGTTTACCCTGGTGCTTTGTGAGTCGGTGAGTTGTTTACCCTGGTGCTGAGTGAGTGGGTGAGTGGTTTACCCTGGTGCTGAGTGAGTGGATGAGTGGTTTACCCTGGTGCTGAGTGAGTGGGTGAGTGGTTTAGCCTGGTGCTGAGTGAGTAAATGAGTGTTTTACCCTGGTGCTGAGTGAGTGTATGAGTGGTTTACCCTGGTGCTGAGTGATTGGATGAGTGGTTTACCCTGGTGCTGAGTGAGTGGGTGAGTGCCTTACCCTGGTGCTGAGTGAGTGATTTACTCTGCTGCTGCGTGGGTGGGTGAGTGGTTTACCCTGGTGCTGAGTGAGTGGGTGCGTGGTTTAATCTGGTACCGAGTGAGTGGGTAAGTGGTTTACCCTGGTGCTGAGTGAATGAGTGAGTGAGTGGTTTACCCTAGTGCTGAGTGAGTTGATTGGTTTACCCTGGTGCTGAGTGAGTGGGTAAGTGGTTTACCCTGTTGCTGATTGAGTGAGTGGGTGTTTTACTCTGGTACCGAGTGGGTGATTGAGAGGTTTACCCTGGTTATGAGTGAGTGGGTGAGTGTTTTACCCTGGTTATGAGTAAGTGGGTGAGTGGTTTACCCTGGTGCTGAGTGAGTGAGTAGGTGAGTTGTTTACCCTGGTGCTGAGTGAGTGGGTGAGTGGTTTAGTCTGGTGCTGAGTGAGTAGATGCGTGTTTTACCCTGGTGCTGAGTGAGTGTATGAGTGGTTCACCCTGGTGCTGAGTGAGTGGGTGGGTGAGTGAGTGGTTTTATCCTGGTGCTAAATGAGTGGATGGTGGGTGAGCGATTGAACGGGCCTGCCAGTGGGTGAGAGAACACGTGAGTTGGTGGGTGAGTAGGTAAATTGGCCTTTATCCCCTATTTCTGTCCTTGTTACCCTGCAGGTTATGTTTATTTCCTGGCTTCCAATACATGGTGGCGTTTTGATGGCTTTTCCGGATGAAACGTGCCACTTTACAAATGTACATAATCATAATTGTTATTCTTCATAAACCAAAACTCGTTTAGCTAAATTCATACACCTGCCATAAGTCAGACGTCAATGTGCGTTTTATCACCTTATAGGCGGCAGCATCATTAGCAGCATCAGCAGCAGCATCGTCGTCGAGATGGGATCAAGCGAACCACGGCCACCCACGTTGTCAAGTCGCTCGCTCGCTCAGCTCAGCTGTATCACTTAAGTAACAAAGCATCCGGCGTACTTGTTTTACTTAGTTGTTTAAACGATAAGCAGTCTTGTCGCAAGGCACCCAGCGAACCATAAACCAGTGCCGACGCGATCCCAACAGAAACTTTATTCCGTCGGATGAGTGAGTGGATTGGTTGGGTGGGTGGGTGGGTGAGTGGGTGGCTTGTCAGGTGAGGAAGTGGACTTTGATTTTGGGGATGTGGAGGTTTTCGTGGTGGCAGGCGGTGTTATTACAAAACAAAGAAGGGGGACTGAAATAGATTAACAAAGCTGCACGTGTATCGGAATGTGTAGAGTTTTGAACTTTTTTGGCCACGTACATAGTCGACCATGCTGATCAGAGGTGCGGGGGAAAAACAAACTAGACAACACCCGCAGTTCTAAAGAGAATACGTTTTCCAATCGAGATTATTTAAACGTGCATAGCTCCCAGTGGCTTCCTAATATCGGAAGAGGATCCCAGATGGCCACGGAAGAGCATTCCAGATGGCCACGGAAGAGCATTCCAGATGGCCACGGAAGAGCATCCCAGATGGCCACAGAAGCGCATCTCAAAGCGCCGCGCGATAATGCGGTGACCACCGTCTTCGTTCGATGGTTAGAGAAAAGCCGCTGCTGCTGCGAAGATGAGCGGAGTTCGCGTGATGGTGATTTATACTACTTGATGAGACTGGTAAAGTATTGTGGTCCATCTGTGGCACGCGCTTTGTGTGTAATGAGTGGGTCAGTTTACCATTCCTGTATTTTGCACTCCTATCGTGTTTCTGTATTGTTTTTGGTGTTGTTTTTGTTGTAACGTTCTGACCCCTTGCCCCTGCTGGACATCTGTGAAAACGAGCTTTATAGCTCATCGGATTCCTCGTCCTGCAGTATATAACAAATATGCTTATTCTGATCATGCGTTTGTTCAGCAACCTGTAAGACAGCCAAACGCCGCTGCTGAGAGGATGGACTATACCTAATGCAGCCATCGTGCAAGAATGCAAAAAGTGGGTTCGCGATCGAATATCGCTGGAGACAAACGCCTTGAAGTCTCCTGCCATGGGAACGTTTCCGCGTACATTTCCCAAGATCAGTTGACGCGAAGTGTGGTTTCCGTTTTGGGGATTTTTTTTGGTGTGAAATGTGTTTCGAGAAAACTCAAGATGCAAAATATGACACTTCCTCCTCACTCTCCACACAGCCTAATATGACAATTCTCTCCCAGTAAAATATCACACGTGGCCGATTTATAACTGCTGGATGCCACGGTGGTTTAGGAGATGTTAACTACCTCGGCCGGTATACAGGAGTTCGTGGGTTCGAGTCTGGTGACTGCTGTATATTTGGAGTTTCCATGTCTCTATCTCTCCCCGTAGTCGTGTGTATTTTTTCTCCGGGTCCTCCGATTTTTTTCCTCCACATTTAGCATCAACATCACGCATTTAGACTATTTGGCTGCGATAAATGTCCACATGATCATAAGCCACTTAGTTGAGCTATCAGTTGTGGCTAGATCGCTTCTGAAAAAGAGCTGTATTGCTCAGTGGGTCTTACCTGGTAAAAGAAGAAAAGTTAAATTTTAACTACCTAGCCTGGGATACAGGAGGTCGTGTGTTCGATGGCTTGCCAAAAGCCGCCACTGCTGCGAGGATGACCTCCGGAGTTCGCGTGATGATGATTTCTGCTCCTTGACGAGATCAGCAGCGGGGTGATTGTGATTCAATTTGTGTCAAGAGGCAATTTGTGTGTGTATGTAATGAGGGCGACCTTATAATGAATTCGTTCAGCAACTGGACTCATTCATTGTTTTATTTGTTTGTTTATGAACTGTGTAAGACTCCGACAACTGAGTGCTTCAGTTGTAATAAATCCGTCAATTTTTTTTAATAATCACTCAATCCGCCTCTTCAGTAAACCCTAACAAATGAATCCTGTTCGTGCGAATTTAACACTTAACTAAATTCATAACGACTATCCGACTCTTTCCCTTTAGGCCTATCAATCGATCCTTTATTATGTACAATAACGTAACAATGTTAAAACAACAAACAGCAATCTACCTGCGTCACTAATAACCAACGATAATTTTGTCCCTAAATTAACTCATTAACGAGAATCACACGCGCATAGGCTTTCCACCTTCATGAACAACGCAATCATACTCATGTACATAATTGAGGGTGAACCTATTCACACCGATCGCTAAATATATTATTCCTAGTTATACTAACCTGCCAGTCATAGCCAAGCATCTATCAATCCGATTAAGAAGCCATTGGGTGCTTTGCAATTTTAAATCTAGAGTGAAAACTCATTTCTTTATTACTGATTTTTGTCTTTTGTTTGTAGTCCTTCCCCCGCATCCTCAATTAGCACAGTTGGCGACGTACGGTGCGAAAGAATTTCAAAATACATACTAAACTATTAAACGAAACAATTTTTTTTTATTTTACCAGGTAAGGCCCCACTAAGCTATGTGGCTCTTTTTCAGAAGTGACCTGGCCACAAATAATAGCCCAACGCAGTGGCTTATGATTACGTGGACATTTATAGCAGCCAAATACTCTAAACACATGTTTCTAAACGTGGAGGGAAAAACTGGAGGACCTGGAGAAGAATACACACGACCACGGGAAGAGGAGAGAGACACGCAAGACTCAAAATCTACAGGCGTCAGAGTCGGGATCACACCCACGACCTCTTGCATACCAGGCGAGGTAGCCAACATCTTGCCACCATGGCTTCTGTGTGCCTTTATATGGGGAGCGGTGGTGCAACGGTGGTGTGATGTTATCTTCCTTGCCTGGTATGCAGGAGATCAGGGGTTCGATCCCGACCCTGGCGATGCCTGCAGTATATTCGGGGTCTGGGTCCTCCGGTTTTTCACTCCCCATTCAGCAATATGCATTTAGATTATTTTGCAGATATACATTTCCATGTAATAAGCCACTTCGTTGAGTTATCATTTGTAGCCAGGTCGCTTCTGAAAAAGAAGCTAATGGCTCAGTGTGGTTTACCTGGTAAGATATAACATTTGTATATGTTTTAAGTGATTTGTTTACCTTTCCTATACTTTGCACTGCTGTCGAATTGTTCGTATTTTGTGCTTTTACACCGTTCTGACCCCGTGTTCCTACTGGACATCTGTGATAAAGAGTTTTATAGCTCATCGGATTCCTCCTCCAGTATTTTTTTTTCTAATTCTGATTCTGAATGGTTAGCACACTGCGTTTTGTAACTGCCGACCTGAGTTCGATTCCCGTTCACAGTCGCCACCACCACCGGTGACAATTATCTGAACTGTTCCTGGGCCTTCCCTTAGTTGACTTAGTTTCAAATGAGTACCTGGTGCGGTGCATAGTAAACATCGCCACTGGGGGATGCAAAGGCGGCTGGACGTGGTGCTGGCCACCCACCCCCCCATAAACCATCATTACACTAACCCCGATCATGCTATCAGCGGCATTTGGCTGGCTATTGAACAAAGACGGTCACCGCATCGTGCGCTTTCAAATGTGCTTCTGCGGCTGTCTGGAATGCTCTTCCAATATTAGGACGCCACTGGAGGTATGCACTGTGTGTGAGTCGATGGGTCTTCATGTGGTGAGTCTGTGGATATCTGTGTGGTGAGTGGATCTCTGGTGAGTCTACGGGTCTCTGTGTGGTCAGTCTATGGATCTCTGTTTGAGTCTATGGGTCTCTGTGTAGTGAGTCTATTGGTCTCTATTTCGATTTAAAGCTTTCGTAACTGCAAGGATTCATCTTCTTTGATGACATTGAGGTAATTTATATTTTAGTTTTTTATTGGTTTACTATATAGTATTCATTATATAGTGTAATGTATACCCAGTTACTGTTAATAGCTCAGCTTATTGAAGAATATATTGAGTACATTTATTATATTGATGTAATTTAGACTTAGGTTTTTTCACATCGGTTTACTATATGATAGTCGAGTTGTTGCAGCCCATTTGGCGTCCATGTACTAGGTGCCTCTGTAGATGTGTAGGCTTTGACTTTAACATTCCTATTTCTACGACCAGTCACAAGCTAATCCCTCAGTTACTTCAATGCTAAATTCTCCTGTTTGATTTGTACTAGGTGCCTCTGTGGATGTGTATGCTTTGACTTTAACATAGCCATTTCTGTGACCAGTCACAAGCTAATCACTCAGCTATTTCAATGCTAAATTCTATGCTAATTCCTTTGTCAAGGGGTGCCTCTGTGGATGTGTATGCTTTAACTTTAACATAGCCATTTCTTTGACCAGTCACAAGCTAATCACTCAGCCATTTCAATGCTAAATTCTATGCTAATTCCTTTGTCAAGGCGCTCTGTTTCTTCTCACACAGCTTAAAGGTCGTGGTCTGAGCTTGGCTGTGTTCGCTCCAGCGCTGTCCTCCAGACAGTCTCGTCCCTTCACCTGATGAAGGCCGCTTGTGTTGTGGCCGAAACGTCGTGACAATTTTATTGTGTTATTTTATTTTATCAATTTATTATTTTATTCTCATTCTACGTGACTTTACCGAAAGAACCAAAGAAGACTATTGGTCTCTGTTGGTGAGTCTATAGGTCTCCTCTACCCTTTCATAACCCATAAGTACCCTTTATCGTTTCTCACAATACCTTGCTGATCTCATCAAAGAGCATAGGCCAATAATCACGCAAACTCTCCGCTCATCTTAGTGGGTTAGCGGCTTTTGGCTCGCCATCGAACAAAACCAGTCACTGCATCGCGCACTTTCAGATGTGCTCCTGCGGCCATGTGCAACGCTCTTCCTTCTGATATTCGGAAGCCACTGAAGCTATGCACTTTTTTTTTTAGAACTGCTTGTAGTTTGTTATCCTTCCCCTACACACCTCCAATTAGTGTGGTTAGCTATGCACGGTGGTGCGAAAGACGTTCAACATACACACACATACAAACACACACACAAAGACAAAGAACCCCCGTATTGTTTTAACAGATTGATGGGACAAGTGCTGTTAGTGAGCACCTACGAAGGCCGGCACGGTACGCGAGGGGGTGGGTGGCCAGTGGTTGGGTGGGTAGCCAGTGGTTGGGTGGGTGGATGAGTGGGTGGGTGGGTGAGTGGGTGAGTCGGTCGGTGGGTGAGTGGGAGGGAGGGTGGGTGAGTGGGAGGGTGGGTGAGTGGGAGGGTGGGTGAGTGGGAGGGTGGGTGGGTGAGTAGGAGGTTGGGTGGGTGAGTGGGTGGGAGTGTGGGTGAGTGGGAGGGTGGGTGAGTGGCTGGGAGGGTGGGCGAGTGAGTGGGTGGGAGGGTGGGTGGGTGAGTGAGTGGGTGGGTGAGTGGGTGATTGGGTGGTGTTTCATTGGTGTATCTGAAATCCTCTGCGACTCCCCCGCCCCACCCCCGTGCACCCCCCGCCTCCCCCCGGTGCCCCCCCCCCGTGCCCCCCCTCGTGCCCCCCCCCGCGCGTCCACCGTGCCCCCTTCCCCCCGTGCATCATCGTCAGCAGCAACATCATCGTCATCACCATCCTCGTCACCATCATCAGCAGAATTGGTATCATAATGATCAGAATCGGCATCAGTAGCAGCAACATCATCAGCAGCAACAATCATCAGCAACAATCATCATCAACAACATCAGCAGCAACATCAGCAGCAGCCAACAGTTAAAGGCTACAAGGCGGATGGATCGCGGTCTGCAGTGACCAACGAGGTGAAGTATGGTCAAACAACCCCTCCCCCCCATAGTGCAATGCACTCCACTTCTGAATGAGGGCCTCCCTCCCCACACACCGTACAATCGAGTAGTGGGGGGGGGGGGCGACCTGACCATACTTCACCACGCTGGTCAGCGCGAGTTCAAGGCGGGAATTGTGGGGCCCATAGAAAGTTAATTCCAACATTGGATTTAGCTGCTATAGAGAGACGACTGACTGACGTTATATAACATTACTATGACATTTTTAAAGTTACATTTAAATGGTTATAATCACCAACTAATTAACTATCCACCAGTCAATCACCAACTAATTGACTATCCACCACTCAATCACCAAATAATTAACTATCACTAACTACCCCCCCCACTCAATCACCCAACTAATTATACATCCACCCCCCACTACTGAATCACCAACTAATTACCGATCGACCCCCACCACTCAAGCAACAACTAATTAGCTATCCACAGGATGGTACAAGAACTAAATTCAAGACGGTTGAAGATAAAACAAAGAGTATGATTGTTTAGAATTGAATAGGGCACATTCTGAAATGAAATTTACGTTATTTTAAGATTTTCTCAAATATATTGATGAGGGGGGAGAGGATTGAGATAGGGTGGTAATCTTTTGGGCCCTTTGCAGTTCTACCTTTAAAATGAAGGCGCCCAAAAGCAGGTTTCCATTTAAGAGAGATATATGCCTCGAGAATGGAAAAGTTGAATAAATTGGCTATCGAATTTGTAATGAAGTTCCCGACAAGGTGGAGGACAATGCCGGGCAGGCCATCGGCACCATAACCAGAGGAAGTTTTAGCATGGAGAGCAAGGTTAGGACTTGAATTTCGAGATTAATTTGACATTGAATTGTTACAGTACAATAATCACCCTATATCTATACTCTTTGGTTCTATTCGGTAAAGTTGTTTTATTATTTACCTACGTGACTTTACCGAATAGAACCAAAGAGTATGGATCCTTGCAGTCACGAAAGCTTTAAATCTAGAACACCCTATATCTGTTGAATGTTTATATAATGTGTTTGTGCAATGATCAGTTGAATAACATCTGCATGAGCCATATTACATAATATGGAGCTTATTATTTAACAATTATTTATATCTGCAATATTTTCGAATTTTGATGAGAGTTTTTGCTATTCTTTCTTTTTAGTTTATAGCTGCGATTTATTTTATTTGCTTTTGCTGTTGTCATTTGGTGACTCAGGTCACACTTGTAAATGAACAAATAAATGTGAAATTTTACATGTCTCTGTCTTTGTGTATACATACTTATATAAATTCCATTGTACGTATGTGCCACATTGAATAAACCTTAAATACAACCAATATTTTCAAGCCACGTGTGCAAATTTGGTACCAATCGAAATCCTATCATCAAAACTAATGAAAGGCATGCTTACGTGGAAGACAACACTTGACACTCTGTAATGCTAACGTGCTTATGTGCATTGCAAAATCAAATGTTTTGCTACCTTTTTTCCAGACCACAGCATGAGGTGCAAGTACAAATTTAAATGAGAGAAGAGAGTAAGAGGATGAAGTGAGTCAATAGGAGAAATTAGTCAATGCATGAGGGAGGAATTGGTAAAGAGAATGATGAAAAAATGCGTGAGAAAATGAGGGAGTAAATGTCACCACCAACTCCTCCCTCTTCCAGCGTCTGCACGAAACTGACACAATGAACTTTAATGCAGTACGCTTTAGGAAAATATCCCTTCGTCTTACGTCCCACACCGATCTTGCTTGTCTCACGATCTGACGTCTCACGCCTCTCACTGCTCATCATTATGACATGTTCTGTCATCTCAGAAAGATGGTGACTAAAAACTAACATTGGTCCACAAGAGGAATAATTTTGGCTGTCCTTGCTGCATGGCCGTGTACGAGATTTTTTTTTGGCATTTGTCACGATATTATCATCCATCGTGCTCATGGCGTTACGAGACAAATAATTCGTTCAAGGAGTGTTGGATCTATCATAAATAATTATTTGACAGCTATTTTTCAATAGTAATAATATCTCTTCATCTGTAATCAAATAAATTGGTCGCGATCATGCCTGAATAGGCCTCATATTGTAGCAAGTGCAAAACTGAGTGTGCATCTCTTCTTAAAACCAGATTTCATGGCATTAATAATGCATTCACGTAGTCTGTATCAAAAACAACATTGATTACTTACAAGTGTTGTGTCTTCAGGGCTGCATATAGGCTCGTCATGTGACCAGGGGCCCTCAATCTGGATGAAACCTAAAAATAACCTGTCCATCTATGTTTTGGGGGACATATGCAGCTACGTCCTCGTCGTGCCTTGTGCAAGTTCCCAGGGATGTTAACCATGTCTGGAGAAACCAAAGCTGCAGCTAGCTGGCAGAATCGTCATGATCGCGGCCGACACGTGACTATAGTCACACCAGTCACACCTCTCGCCCAGGCCTAAGGCTGCAAGGCTGTGGGGCCAGCACTCCGTGTTCTTCAGCTTAATGTGAAATGACTATCCGCGGCTAAACATGATGTGATTTATAAATAGCCACTTCTCACAATATCGACGTCGTCTGCTTATTGGAGACACATGTTTCTGACGACCAAGCAGGGTGTTTCCAGATAGCTGGATATGTATGACCTTGTCTGTTACTCACTCCACCCAAATATGGCGTGCAATGTATGTAAATTGTGAACCGGTTGAAGTCGAGCTGCTGCCACTCTATGTTGTCTGCAATGCTGTGAGCATTGGTGCTTATGCTGTCTGCAATGTATACAAACCAGCAAATGACTCATGGGATATACCAGTCAGTCTCACGAGAATTGGGAATCCTGCAATATACGTTGGAGATTTTAACAGCCACCATACAGATTTGGGATATGCATTGTCTAATGACAATGGCGAGGTGATTGCGGATTGGGCATCACAGTGCGATTTTCACTCTGTTCACGATGATAAACAGCGTGGTACCTTGCACTCAGCCAGGTGTAAGCAGGACTATTCACCGGACCTCTTCTGGGTTAGTGCAGCTCACGGCCATCAAATAACAACTTCCCCAGGAGTCAGCACCGCCCATCATTAATCCACATCGGACTTCAGCTACCAAGCATCAAGAGCACCTTAAAACCAGGCTGGAACTTCTGCAAGCCACAGTTGCGAGACTACATTGCAGCAGTTGATCGCAGCATCGTTTGCATCCCGAGCACCATCTCAATAGATTACGCATACTTGCGCTTCATGGGGGCACTGACATAGCAGCCACAAATACCATACCACATGGTGTTTTAAGCATCTATACCCCATGTCTTTGATACTGGGTGTGTTGTGTTATTTCGACAATATGAGTAGTTCAGCAACCTGGAGGTAGCGACTCATCTTATTGATAGCCTCGACATTGCGACATGTTGTATAGGTAGGTTATGAAAATTTGATGAAATAATGAAAATTAAATGAAATTTGAAATTTGCATAATTTATCCAAAATTATGTTAGTTTGTGTAATTATGCATATAAATTATGCTAATTCGAGAGATAATCGTATTAATGTATGCGAGTGTGTGTGATTATGATAATGCAGGTCGTTATGATAATCGGGCCCAGCGTCGGTGACGAAGGTTGGGTTATCAATTGGAACAATGCAATTAATCATATGCATATCCAGGTATTGTGAGCGTGAATGAGGGAGTCAACTCGGCTCCGTATTAACAATAAGGATACGATTATTCTCGATTTAATATTTATGGATTATGTGTGTTAGTGTGCTTATGATAGGTCTCCCAAGATTCAGATCTCAATCGCAGAACAATTCTTATGCAGAATCACGGAAAGAATCACACACAACCCTTATGCTTAAATCAATTTTATTTTCTAGCTAAACTTTAATTTTTGGATAATATGAGAACTCTCTATCTCGGAAATTCAACACAGCATTAACATGGTAACCATCACGATAGCGTTGTTTCACTTTGATAACGGCACCTGTGGTTAATTCCCGACGTGTAACGCGATATCGGTTGTTGAGAGAGAGATTAAAACAAGCATAAACGATTCTACCAAAACCTTAACTCTGTCAGATGCAAATTCGTATACTTGAATTGTTACACAACATGGCACTCGGTCATTGATCATATGCGACCCTTAATGCAAATTCTTATCACGTTGTTAACAAGTAGGACGATTGATTATTATGCAACGCTGTTCATATGAAAAGACACTCAAACCATTATTATTCCTAAAGGCACAAATATGAGTTCATGGATTCGTCATGTTCATTCATGGATACCAGCAAAATTATGCAATTAAAAACGAACGACTCAAATACTCGCAAGTGACCGTATTCACGTAACTCGATGGCAATGTTTTCCGTTATCAGCTAATATTTGACGCACTTATCATGAATCTTCTTGTATGTGTTAATGTGCGAGGGTTGTTGATCTTTTTGCGTTAAGCAAACGCCTAGGTTGGCATTCCTTATCAAAAACGTGTTTGTTCCTTGCGGAGCGGTGGGGTTGTGAGGGGGAGAGTGTGGGGGAGGGGGTGGGGCATACGAACAGGCTGCCGCAGTTTCTGTCCACCGCTGGCTGGAAGAGTCGGCGCGACGCTCGCCGTCGTCGCGCGATGATGAGTGTTGAGTGCGGGCCCACTGCCCTCTCCTGGTGCTGCTTGAATGCTCTCAGCGCTGGTGGCACGCGGTGGCGCGAAGTGGCGCTGGTGGTGCTGGTGGCGCGCTATAGCGCGCGCTGGCGCTGGTGACGCGCTCTGAAGTGGCACGCAGTGGTGGCGCTGATGGCGCGCGCTCCCTCTCCTTGAAGATGCGCGAACGCGCCCGTGTTGGTTCGCTGACAGCAGTTTCTTCACTGCTGGATGACTGCTGCACGCCCTTTGCTTGGCGTTACTGGCCACGCTCTTTCTCCTTGAAGATGCCACGTCGCACGCGCTCTCTCTATGGAGATGCTGACACTTTGTTGGCGGCTGGCCAAGCCTTTTCCGCTGCTGGATGGCTGGCACTTGATGTAGGAATAAAGTTTCGAGTGATACTTTGTTCCCTGCCCTGGACTCACTTTCGTTGATACATCGCGACTCAGCGATCCTCGCTACTCAGCGAGGGTCGCGCTCCTCGGAGCCAGCCGTTAGCTGCGACTGCTCGTGTCTGTCGAACTCCTTGATCTGTTGATCCGTCTTGACTAAACTTTTGAAAGATGCTCAGCCGTTCTATTCAAAAATAATTCTCCGCTCCGCGCAGTGAAGGGGGGGGGGGCGTGGTCTGTGTGTGTGTGTGTGCGTTCGTGTGTGTGTGTTCGTCTGTGTGTGTTCGTCAAGCCATCTGCGTTATATGATTCTGGGGGGAGGGGGGGGGCGACCCTCTTCCCTTGACTGGTTTTATGGTTGTTTATTACTCATCTCCTGGATTTTCTGGTTTAATGGCCCTGTTACGATGGGCATCTGGTTTCCCTGTGTGGCTGGCTTACGTGTTATATTAATTATTTTTTGTCACTTAAAAAATATATATAACGACAAATATTCTTCTTCTTTAGTTCTTTCGGTAAAGTCACATAGAATAATAATAAAATAATAAAATAAAACAATAAAATTCTCACGACGTTTCGGCCACAACACAAGTGGCCTTCTTCATGTGAAAGGAACAAACTTGTCGGGACGACAGAGCTACATTGTAGCGAAAGAACCAAAGAAGATTAATCCTTGCAGTCACGAAAGCTTTAAATCGAAATAAAAGCAAATATTCTTGTTAATATCAATTTTGGAAAAGCCTTATATATCCAACAGACATACTCGCTGGAATAATTGGTAACCAGTCCAGACTCCTCTAAGTAAAGCAGAATGGCCTGGACATTTGTCTGCAAGCTCGATGCTGCCCAGCAACCTCCTGCATGCAAGCACCAACTGGTTATACCTAATCAAGTTGCAAGCCACCTGGCGCAGGTCGTCGAGACCATTCGGGTCGTGGCGTATGAGCATCATCTACGCATTGAGTGGCGGTAAATACCTGCCAAGTGAAACAAAACACCAAGATCTTCACTACAGCCGAAAGGCATTCAGCACTTCAACAACTGGAACCTGGCAATGCTCCTGGTCTAAGACAACATATTCCCTGAACTACTGAGGACAGGCTAGAAGGTGTCATCACTCGAATCAGAACACCAGTTGGCCTAAATCTGGAGTTTGGCCAAAGCCATCGCACTCCCAAAGCCAGGGAATAATCCAAATATCCCTGCTAGCAATCGGCCAATCTCCCTTCTGAGTGTGTGCTTAAAGCTCTTGGAGTGGTTGGTGCTGGAACGCATCTCAACTGTTGTCAACAACATCATGAGCATATTCTAGATTTGAAAATTTCGTGACTGCAAGGGTTCATAATCTTTGGTTTTATTCGGTAAAGTCACGTAGGTAGAATACAATAAAAAGACGAACAAACAATTAAATCGCGACGTTTCGGCCACAACACAAGTTGCCTTCATCAAGTGAAGAGTCCGGACTGTCCGGAAGACAGCGCTTGAGTGAACATTGCTAAGCATGGACAGAGTCTTTTAAGCTGTGGGAGGAAGAGAGCACCTTGACAAAGGAGTTTACATATAACTTAGCATGTAACTGGGGGATTAACATGATGTCGGCGTGGGAACGGAGGAGGGGGGAGAATAGTTTGCATATAAAATTAGCATGTAAATGAGGGATTAGCGTGATGTTAGTGTGGGAACGGAAGAAGGAGGGAGGGATTAGCAGCAGTTTACATCTCAACATGTTAGTATGCGTGATTAACACCACGGGGATGTTGGCGTGGGAACGGAGGAGGGGGGAGAATAGTTTGCATGTAACTGGGGGGTAGCATGATGTTAGTGTGGGAACGGAAGAAGGAGGGAGAGGAGTTTACATATGTTTGAGGGATTAGCAGCAGTTTACATCTCAACATGTTAGTATAAGGGATTAACACCACGAGGAAACGTGAGTGGGTGTGAGTACATTCCATTTTTCGTCATCCCTTGTCGTAGGGGGTTCGGAGGGAGGGGGTGGTGTGCTGTACAACTGTTGTGGTGTAAATGACGACACGGAAGGCAGACGTTGTCGGGGCTGACGCCAACAATTTATTAAGGACTGTCGCCTAGCTTTTGGGGAGGGGCTAACACGGGACTTGGTGGTTAAGCTAAATCTCCCCAGGGGAAAGGTACTGGGAACCCCTACGCCCCCCCAGGCTAACGGGCTCTCCCCACAGCGCTGACCAACTCGGCCAGCCAGGTCAAGTAGCCCCCCTACCCTGGGTCCCCACTTCCCTACCGCTCACGACCCCGGCTCCTCGCGATGACCCCAAACACGTCACGGGTCCTCCCTCAAATACCCCGAAGGGACATGACGTCACTCCTCCCGAGGCGAGTGTGACATTCCATCACCCCTCTACTCCTCAACATCAACTCCCTCCCCCGTAAAAAAAAAAAAACCTCAGCCGACCCGGCTGCAACTACTCTGTGAGCGGTGCCCACCCCCCCCCCCCCCCCCTTTTCGGGAACCGACGATACACAACGAACGTAAGACAACGAATGCAACCCCCCCCGAACATGGAAGCTTGACCGGCTGCTAGAAACAGAACATTAGGGCACGCCAGTACAAGCCAAAGTCCGGGCATAGACGCCACCTGGAACGGCAAGTGGCGATAAGGGCGGGATGGAAGAGGACGGCATCGCCGTCCTTCAGCGTATGCGCCTGCCCCGCGAGCGCGTGCCCGCCGCCGGTCCACTCCCTCGCGCGGCGTCAGCCGCCGGAGCCGGCGTTGCACCATCCCCCCGCGGCCCAGATGGACCCTGGCCAGGACAAGGCGCCGTAGGTGACACCACCAGTGGCGGTGCAGCTGGCGCCTCCACCGTCGGGCCACTGCCCCCCGCGGCAGCCGTTTCCACAACCGGCGGGATCAACGGCTGTAGCTCTGGGGATGCACAGAGGGGCAAGACGACAGTAACATCCCCTCCACCCCCAGGACCCGGCCCGTCGGACGCCTCCACCGCCGGCCGTCCCGGAATTGGAGATGAATCAGGGAAAGCGGTCGGCACCACCCGCTTGAGCCACGATGGGTGCACGGTCCAGTGACGCCGGCCCAACCGGATGCGGACACACTGAGGCCGTCGGACCCCCACTACCTCGACAAGGCCCTGCCATGGCCGATGTAGTTTAGGGGATGTGCCTACTGGCACCTGAGGGCAGTGCAGCCACGTCAACTGGCCCTTCTTCCACGGCAGTCCAAAGGCCTGATATTTAGGCAAGCGCTCCGTGGCCGCCTGCTGACTGGCCGAATTTTCTAAAGCTGCCTGCCGCGGTTCGCACAGCCAATCCAGTGAAATTTTCATCGGAAGGGGAACGGATGACCCCTTCTTGACTGTGCCAAGGTCCAATTGAACGAGCACCGGGGGCACGGGCTCCCTCCCGTACATAAGGAAAAAGGGGGTGAACCCCATCGAGGCATGAGGAGCCAGTCTGTACGCAGCCAACACCCCCGGGATGAACAGGCCCCAGTCCGATTGGGACGAGCTCACGTGATGACACAACATGGACGTGAGCGTGCGGTTTAATCGTTCTACCATCCCGTCGGACTGGGGATGGTAGGGCGAGGTGCGGACTTTCTTTGTCCCTTGAGTAAACGGGAAGAAAAATTCCACCCCTGATCAGTTAAGAGCTGTTCTGGTGCCCCCTTATCGAGAACATACCCCTGAACGAATGCCTCCGTGATGGACGAAGCCGATTGGTCCACCAGGGGCCACGCCATGGGCCAACGTGTGAGGTATTCCACCCCCACCAAGAGGTATTTGTGTCCCCGTTGGGATATAGGGAATGGTCCCAAAATATCAAGTGCCACAAGCTCATTTACACGAGAAACCCGGATGGACTGCAGCGGGGCCCGATCCTGACCCACTGGGGCCTTCCTCCTTGCACAGTCATGGCAACCCTTAAAAATCAGCGCCACATCATTCTCCACGCCTGGCCAGTAGTAGTCCCGTTTAAGGGTCAAGAGGGTCTTGTGGTAGCCGAGGTGCATAAGCTTCTCGTGAATGGCTCGGGTCAATTTACCTCGTAAGCCAATGGGCACCACCACACAATATCGTTCCAATTGAGCATCCCAACGCACGAGGAGTCCGTCATACATGGCGACCACCGGGCCAGCCGACGGAGCCGAGCTCCAGGCCTTAGACCCAACCCGGCGTCGCAGCCACAGCAGAGAGGAATCCTCCATCTGCATCTGAGACCATACCTCCCGGGGGAGTCCAAGACCAAAATCCCCAGGCAACGCCCCACCCGGAGAGGGCTCCGCGTCGGCCGATGCAACCAACTGGGCCGCGGTACCCACTGGGGCCTTACAGCAGCTGGAACCCAGGGCGCAGGCGCACTCGCCCACCGGGGGCTGCCTGGAAAGGCCGCCCGCATTCCCATGCAGAGTCCCCTTCCTGTGGATGGCATCGAAGGGGTACTCCTGGAGAACCTCGAGCCAGCGTGACAGCTGACCCGAGGGCTGGTCAATTCGGAGGGAATATTGCAGGGCTGCATGGTCGGTCCGGACGGTAAACCGGCGACCATACAGATATGGCCTGTACAATTGGACGAAGAAAACAATGGCCAGCAGCTCCCTCCTGGTCACACAGTACCGCTGCTCAATGGGGGACAAAACGCGGCTACCGTAGGCCACCACCCGCTCTACCCCATCGACAACCTGAGCCAGGACGGCCCCAATGCCCGTGTCACTGACGTCGGTGTCGAGGAGGAACGGCCGGGAGAAATCCGGGTACCTCAAGGGCGGCGCATCTGCTAAGGCCGTGCGAAGCGCCGCAAAAGCGGCCTCCTCCTCCTTCCCCCAGCGAAATTTCTGTCCCTTGGTAGAGAGTGCATGTAGTGGCTTCGCAATAGTCGCAAAATCGCGGACAAACTGGCGATAGTACGATGCGTAGCCCACAAAGCTACGCACCTCAGCGACAGATGTAGGAGTCAGCCACGTCCGGACACAAGCAGTTTTTTGTGGATCCGTGGCCACACCTGACGCGCTAACAATGTGGCCCAAATACTTCACCGATGGTTGCAGCAGGTGGCACTTCTGAGGTTTGAATTTTAAGCCCGCAGTGCGCACTTTGGCGACCACCGCCTCCAACCGCTGCAAGTGTTCGTCAAACGTACGTCCAAAAACGATAACGTCGTCCAAGTAAATCAAACAAGACTCCCACTGCAGCCCCGCCAAGACCAATTCCATGAGGCGCTGAAAGGTGGCCGGGGCCGAATGAAGACCAATAGGGAGCCGATTGAATTGGAACAGCCCCTGGGGTGTGCGGAACGTGGTCTTTGGCCTGGAGACCTCATCCAATGGTAACTGCCAAAAGCCCAAAAGCAAATCGAGGGTCGATAAGAACCGCGCACCGGAGAGGGCGTCGAGAGAATCGTCCATACGAGGCAAGGGACATGCATCGGCCACTGAAATCTTGTTTCATTTACGGAAGTCGACGCAGAAGCGGAGACTCCCGTCCCATTTCTTGACTAGCATGATGGGGGCTCCCCAAGGGTTAGTGGAAGGAGAGATAATGTCTGCCGCCAACATGTCATTAACTGCGGAGCAGACATTATCCTTTTCTGCTGGGCTAAAACGGTGTGAATTCAGTCGAATAGGGGCCGAATCGCCCGTGTCGATATGATGTTCCAGGAGAGTGGTACGGCCCAAATCGAATTTGCTCTGGCTGAACACATCAGCGAATCTGACAATGAGATTGCAGAGCTGCTGGCGCTCCTGGGAGGGCAACGAGGCGTTCTCAATCTACAACGCATCAATCCATGATGCGTCGCCCCCCCCCCCCCCCCCCCCCACGGGCAGTACTCTCACCACTTCCCCTCCCGTCGGCTCAAGGATACCAGGAGGAGGGCCTCGGGTGGCATGCGTCAACACAGCACCAACAGGGACAGCGATCGGCGCGGGCCCCGAATTTAGGACCTGCAAAAACAGTTCCTGGCCCGCAGCCACGGCTGTGAAAGCGCCCACCAGCCCGTCGAATCTCGCAAAATAATTGGAAGGAGACACGAGGATGCCTGCCTCCGGGGACTGCAACGTCAACGGCCTGCGCAGCCTGAGGGGAAGCAGGATCTGCGACCCGGGTGGAACCATCACGGATTTTGTGGTCATAGCCCGTACACTGGCGGCCAGGGAAGCTACGACAGAGAGGGACTGCAGGAAATGTAGCCGGTCTCCCGACGGCATCTCCACACACCCCTGGTCGACCAGGATCCGAACGGGCATTCTGGCCACAAAATCGGTGCCTAATAGGCACGGTACGGCCAGAGTCCTAGAGACCAACACAGGTCCCCGCAACACAATCTCCACGATCGCCACAGACGCGACGACATGACCCAAAATACCGAGGCTACTCCCGTTGGCAGCCACGCACGCCCCGCGAACCGGCCGCAATGGCCCCACACTGTGTGGCAGCGACCGGAAAACGGCCTCGGACACAATGGTGGCGGACGCCCCCGTATCCACCAGGATCCTCACGTCGACCGCCTGCACGCGCCCCACCACAGCCGAGGACCCGACAGCGGCGGCCACCACGCGATGCGTGAGGGCCCGCCACTGGCGAGTCCCTCGGGGCCACCCGATCGTCGAGCGCACCCCCGTGTGTCCCGAACCGGACCCCCCAGAGATGGGCCCATGAAGATGGACCCTAACCCTACGAGATGCCTGAGGTGGAGAGCGGCCGTGCGATGGATGCGTCGCGACTTGCCTGTTGCCCGGGAGGCTCCGCTGCTGGAGGGACGCCCGCAGGAGGAGAGGCCTTGGAGAAGGCCCCGGGCTCGTTGTTGCACCCCCTCTCAAAGTGGCCCGCCTGGCCACAACGAAAGCAGGTGGCCCACCCCCGGGCCTGCGAACGGTGAGGTCCTGCCCGCCCCAGCCCCCCTGGCCAGCGAGCATACCTACCGTCCCCGCGGCTGGAGGCCGACGCAATGCAAGATGGGCTTGAATATTTTGCGCGACGGTCAGCGAAGTGGCCTTGGCCCCTGCCCCGATGGACATCACAATCCCCAGCTCCCCTGCGAGGACCAGCAGCCTCTCCAGGACCAGGGAGTCCAGCGCAGTCCCTTCCACGTCGGGATATGCAGCCCAAGCCAATGCAAGGAGGGAGCAGCGGAACACAAGAGGCGATTCCCCCTCCTCCCTGCGGCGCGCGGTGAACTTGACGTTATATATCACGATGCTATATGGCGAAAAAATGGGTGGATTCTTACCCTCCACATCAGCACCACCCGTTCAGATGGACGAGTCTATCATGGTCGGAACAGAGGAGAGAAACAGCTGCGAGGTGCTGTTATAATCATGTTATAAACCATACCATTAACCGTGGTGTGAGAAGTATTAAGAGTCAATGCCAGCGACAGAGCTGCGGTCTGAAGGTCACCATGAAATAATTAATTAAGAACCGAAATGGTTTAAAACATCTTTCCAATGGCTACTAAGCCAGAATCCATCTTCTCGGTTGAAATTGTCTCTGTGCTTGTATATGTGAATGGCCTCATGAACGAATCTCTCATGGTAGCCAGTTGGCTTGCAAAGAACCTCCGTCTTGGAGAAGTCAATGTCATGTGAGCCCACTGAAATATAACAGTGATCTGCCACGGCGGAGGAGTTCGTTCTACCGTGTTTCAAGTCTGCTTTATGTTCGTGGATGGGGTCAGAGATATGTCGTTTGGTTTCTCCAATGTAGCTACTACCACAGAGGCACTTTAGTTTGTAAACGCCCGGGTACTGTATGTCTGGAACAGCATCTTTTACAGATGGAACCAGATCACGGATTTTATGTACTGTGTTGAATCGGACCTGGATCTTGTGTTTATTCAAAATTTTGGAGATCTTTTTAGTGACCCCTGCAATGTAGGGTAAGGTGATGGTTTTGAGTGGCTCCACCAAGAGGATCCTTCTTCATGACTGGAGTGCTGGCTTTGCAGATTGTGTAGTCGGAGTAACCATTAGCCCTGAAAGCCTGGTGTACGTGTTTGAGTTCGCTGGTAATGTGTTCCTGGTCGGAAATGCATTGGGCTCCATGGTATAGAGTCTTGATGAGGGAGTTCTTCTGGGATGGATGGTGGTGGGAATCCGGTTTCAAGTAAGCATCTGTAAGGGTAGCTTTCCTGTAGACAGAGTGGCTCATTGAGCCATCAAGTCTCCTTTTAATTAAGACATCCAACAAGGGTAGCTTGCCATCTTTTCCACCTCCATGGTAAATCTGATGGCTGGGTGTATGTAATTGATGTGGTCCTGGAATTGGTCTAGAGCAGGCTGGCCATGTGGCCAGATGACAAAAGTGTCATCCACGTACCTCTTCCATAAGTTCGGGCGGCGAGTGGCAGTCTGGATGGCGTCAGTTTCAAAATTTTCCATGAATACTTTGGCTACAACTGGATATAGGGGGGAGCCCATTGGGGTGCCATCAGTCTATTTGTAGAAAGTTATATTCCAGGTGAATTATGTGTTGGTTAAGCAATGTCTCACCAGGGGGGGGGTACATCAGTATGCAGTCCTTGATGAACCACGTCTTCAATGATAGCGATGGTCTCAGGTACTGGAACTTTGGTGAACAAGGACACCACATCAAAACTGACAAGCAGGTAGTCTGGGGACAGGGAAATGCCTTTGATTGTCGATACCAGGTGAGTAGAATTTAGTACCGCAGAGGTGTTTTTTGCAGTGAAAGGTCGCAGTATATCAGCAAGAAAACGTGCCAGTTTATAGGTGGGGGAGTTGATAGTAGAGACGATGGGACGAAGGGGTGTATCTTCTTTGTTTATATTTGGAAGGCCATATTATCTTGGTGGTACATCGGGGTCTAGTCCATGTTAGACCAAATCCTCAATTATTTTAATGGTATCAGGTACTGGGACCTTGGTGAACAGAGAGACCACATCAAAGCTGACGAGGATATTGTCAGGGGACAGCACAATGTCTTTGACCATAGATACCAATTGGGTTGAGTTAAGTACTGCTGAGGTGGTCTTGCCAGTGAAAGGAAGTAGAGTGTCTGACAGAAAACGGGCCAGCTTGTAGGTAGGGGAGTTGATCGTGGACACGATGGGTCGTAGTGGGGTACCTTCTTTATGGATCTTGGGAAGACCATAGAATCTAGGAGGTCTTGCAGCCGAGGGTTTTAGGGAGGGACGTTTAGTTGGTTCAATTAGGGAAGTCGAACTTGTGATTATCTTGTTGGTTTTAATCGTTAGGCTGTTAGTAGGGTCATTCCCACCACCACCCGACTCAAAATAATTATCTCATCAAAACGTTATATTATAGGGCTCATTGCATTTCGGACCAACACCACCAGTCCAGTGAATTAAAATATGTAACGGCTGGCCCTCAAGAGGAACGGATACTCTGACCGTACCATCCGCCAAGCAGTTTCTCCCACCATACAGAAACAACCACTTGATACTCCGATCAAAACCATCACACTACCATACATAGCAGGCGTTACTAAAAAGATTTCCAAAATTCTAAACAAACACAAGATCCGGGTCCGGTTCACTACAGTACACAAAATCCGTGATCTGATCCCATCCGTAAAGGATGTTATTCCTGACTTACTTCGGGGAGACGAAACGACATATCTCTGACCGAATTCGCGAGCACAAATCAGATTTAAAGCACGGCAGAACGAATTCTTCTGCTATAGCTGATCACTGTTACAACGCTGTGGGTGATCATGAGATTGTTTTCTCCGATACCAAAGTACTCTGCAAACCTACAGGTTATTACCAGAGATTTGTCCACGAGGCCATTCAGATATGCAAACACAGACACAACTTCAACAGAGAGGATGGTTCAATTTAAGCAACTACTGGAAAGATGTTTTGAATCGAGCCAAACGTTAGCTTTCGTTGTACAGCACACCACCCCCCTCCCTCCTAACCCCCTACGACAAGGGATGACGCTAAATGGAGTGTGCTCACACCCACCCACGTTTTCCCCGTGGTGTTAATCCCTCATACTAACATGTTGAGATGTAAACTGCTGCTAATCCCTCAAACATATGTAAACTCTTCTCCCTCCTTCTTCCGTTCCCACACTAACATCATGCTAATCCCCAAGTTACATGCAAACTATTCTCCCCCCTCCTCCGTTCCCACACCAACATCCTCGTGGTGTTAATCACTCATACTAACATGTTGAGATGTAAACTGCTGCTAATCCCTCCCTCCTTCTTCAGTTCCCACACTAACATCATGCTAATCCCCCATTTACATGCTAATTTATATGCAAACTATTCTCCCCCCTCTTCCTCCTCCGTTCCCACGCCAACATCATGCTAATCCCCCAGTTACATGCTAATTTATATGTAAACTCCTTTGTCAAGGCGCTCTCTTTTCTTCCCTCAGCTTAAAAACTCTGTCCATGCTTAGCAATGTTCACTCAACCGCTGTCTTCCGGACAGTCCGGACTCTTCACCTGATGAAGGCTACTTGTGGCCGAAACGTCGTGATTTAATTGTTTTTTCGTCTTTTTATTTTATTCTACCTACGTGACTTTACCGAATAAAACCAAAGATTATCATGAGCATAGACCAAGCTGATTTCCGCTGGGGCCGAAGTACCTGTGCCCAGGCCATAGCATGGACAATGTATGTTGAAAATGGCCTCCAGCGACGTCTCAAAACAGGTGCTGTGTTCCTGGACCTCACAGCAGCATTAGACGCAGTCTGGCACACTAGAATTCTGCTAAAGCTGCCATGAGTCCTACCACACTCAGAAGTGAACACCATCAAGCTTTTCCTGAAAAATCGCTCCTTCAAAGTGTACATGGACAAGGTCAGCTCCTTGAAGATGCAAAAGAATGAACTGCTACAGGAGTCTGTTCTTACCCTAACATCTTTCAATATTTGCATCAACGACTCATCTACTACAAAGTCACGTCGATTTGTCTACGCGGACGACATTTGCATTGCAACCCATGCCTGTTACTTTGGCAATTCGCAGAACATTATTAACAAGGACCTGGCCATGGTAACAGACTACTGCAGCAGATGGTGTCTCAAGCCAAGCAGAAGCAAAACCTTTGCAGTGTGTTTTACCTTCACATTGCCAGGGCCACCTATGAGCTCAAAGTGTACCTAAATGGCCACTTAATAAGACATGACCCAAAGTCGGTGTTCCTTGGAGTGACATTGGACTGGAGCCTGACGTATCATGCTCACCTTGAGAAGACCACTGAAAAGTTGCACTCGCAGAACTTTCTACCGGCTTGGCTGGCTGGCTCAACGTGGGGTACTCTTGCCCTGTCACTTCGTACGTCGGACCTTTCTCTGTGCTACTCTGCAGCGGAATACTGTGCACCTGTACGGACTCAATCAGCTCACTACATCAGTGGATATTGATCTAAATGTCACCATGATAACCATCTCGTGTGCAATAAGGACAACCCAACTTTGTATATATATAGGCCTTTTTCCAAAAAATTATATTAACAAAAATTCTGCCATTTGTTTAATAATAATAATCGATAAAACAAATAAATAAAACACCTTCAAACCCGCTACCTCCCACAAGCACCAAGCATCTGGAGGTCGTAAAATACCATTAAATAATAAACTCCGGGGTAAAGGGAGGCTAATGACGACGATCTGCAAAATCTCCAGATTGCCGAACGACCGCATGCCATGACCTGCTTGGCGCTTTGGACAGTTCACAAACAAAATATCCAGAATCACAGGCACGGACACAGAGCACAGGGCAAACGGACATTATCACTGATATTTTTTCGTACGGAAAAAGTTGAAGCTTGGCTATAAGAATAAGTCGACATTATAGACTGCAGTATTCCTTATATTATTTCTTATTGTATCTTTATATCTACGTTACTTTACCAAGGTAACCAAAGTACATGCGTTCCTGTAATCACGAAAACTTAATTCCAGACTAAGGTATATCTCTGACCTCGAGAATAAAAAGCACGGATCCCTGGATGCAGACAGGGAGCAAAAAGTAATAAAACCCTTGAAATACCGGAGGTAACATCTAATGACATTACAAATCTTGGTTAAACATAAACCAAATAATAATCACAAGAGATTAGACCTAGGGTAACTCAAAAGAGATACAATAAAATAGGTCAAACAAACAAGACTAGATTATATGTATTCCGTGAAATTAGAGCCTCCCCGGCCACCTTTGTTTTCCAACAATTTGACACAAACACATGGTAGCCATAAAATACGTATGAAGGGAGAGTGCCTCCCCTCCCTAATAGGAGAGACCACGACGAAAGGGGTTGGGAATGCAAACAAACAACATGTGATGGTAAAACAGTCAGTCAAAGGTCAAAAAAGGGGGGGGGCAGCCAGGCCGGTGCTGCCACGGGAGGAGGATGGTGAGAGAGGGCATCTGTTTTTTTTTCTCTCTCGCAAGAGACGCGGATAGAGGGGAGATAATTTCACATTTAAGCTCGGCAAGGGACAGCTCTGCAAGGAAGAGTGCTGCGAACGACCGAAAAGTACAGCCAGCCAAGCTCCGGGGCATGGCCTCGAGATCAACAATGCGTGTGGTGCATCGCAAAGAAGAGGGGCGAGGTGATGCTCTGTGCTGAGTTCGGCATGGACCGACAGAGCATCACTGAAAGTTATTCTCAGCCAAGCATCGACCAAGCCAGCATTGCAAAAAACCAGCTGCACGCGCAATCGGCACCGCCAGAGAGAGACGGAGCAGGAGAGAGCGCGCAGAAGCGCCACCAGTGCCACCAAGAAAGGGTGTCAGCTGCCAGCGGACAAGCGTTGTGCCGACTTGGCTCATCCAGCAGGGTAAAGAGCCTTACCAGCCGCCCGTGAGCAAGAGTGTCAGCACCAGCGGGAGCGCCCTGGGTTCGACCCACACGCACACCGACCAGCACCAGCTGGGAACCAAGACGAGAGTGAGGAACTGCAGCCAGCGGACGAGCTGCGGGCGCTATCTGACGACGGGATCATCACGCACCGACGGCGAGCGTCGTGCCGACTCTTCCCCCCAGCTGTGGATAGAAACTGTGGCCGCCCGTGTGAAAGAGGGAGTGCCACGCTGTCCATATGATACACACACCCTCACACCCTCACCGCTCCGCAGGGAACAAACACTTTTTTCATACAAGGGATGCCCAACCTCGGCGTATGCTTCACGCAAGAAGACCAACAACACTCACACATTAACACATACAAGAAGACTCGTGATAAGTGCGTCAAGTATTAGCTGATAACGAAGAACATTGCGGCCCATTGAGTTATGTGGATACGGTCATTTAAAAGTATTTTAGTGGTTCGTTTTTTTTCTTTTTAATTGCATAATCTTACCAATGAATTAATTGATAACTACTCTTGCCTTCTGGACATGTTTCTTTATTGCCTTCGTATGAATATCGTTGCATGAATTTTTAAGGACTTTTCCTCTCGCCGTGTATGCTCGCGTACTCTGAGAAATAATCGATTGTTCTGTTACCCAGTTAACAAACGTGATTATTGAGGGTTAAATGTATGGATCAATGAGGGGAACATCTCCAGGAGTACTGTGTTGACAATTCTAAGCATAAGAGTTCGCATATTAGAGTGTTAAGGTTTTGATTAGAAATTAAAATTGCTTAACACAGAAGTGTCTGAGTAGTGCCTTCCTAAGTTCATGCGTAATAATCTTAAATATAAGTACTGTATCCTGCAGTGAGATTGGAATTTGGAGACCTGATATAAAAACAAAAAGACATAATCAGTAAATGTTAAAGTGAGAATAATTGTATTATACTTATTGATAATACGAACCTAGACAACGAAGCCAAGCTTAATCTAGCATACTTACAGCACACCTGCATAACTTCATACAATGAATTGTATGATCCCGATTTATAATGCTACCCTCGACAACGTGGCAGGGCTTAATTATCATAACGGTGTGCATTAGCATAACCGCATGCAATTGCATTACTATAAACGATTGCACCTCCCTAATTAGCATAATTTATGCGCATAATTACATCATTTAACATAATTTCGGATGATTACGCATTTTTTCAATTTCATTTGATTTTTATTATTTTCATTAAATTTTCAATACCCAATATATACAACACCACTACCATGGCTGCCTGTGCTGTGCAACATCTTCCCGCCATAAAATCACCACCAAGCTGCAGTAGCCAAAATGTGGGGGGCGCCCCGGTTGTGCGCTGCCGACTTGCGCCGACTTGCTCGGGTGGAGCTGTTATTCAGTTGTTGGTTCGCGGGGAATGCTGCGACTATCATTTTTTTGTGTGATAATGTTCCTCAGTTTTAGGGTTCGGTTTACCTGTTCACCCGGTTGCAGTTGCTGCATGTCAGCTGGGACGACTGTTTTTTTTTTTACGAGGGTGGGGCGTGATATCGTGGAATAGCGCTGGCAGCGGCAACTGCAGTGGACAAACACCACACACGCAGGTAAGTATATACACGGGTGTGTCGGCAGGTGGTGGAACTGGGGCATGGGTCATGGAAGACCCCAGTGTAGCATTAAAGTAGATTAGAGCGGGAGCTCAGCGCTGCAGGTTTTGGGAGTGGACTAGTCTCGTTGTAGCTGTCATCTTACCGCCTTCGTCACTGCCATCTTCACTAGATATTGCACGGTCGGATAGTTGTTGGCTGTCTCAGTCAGCACCATCAGTGTTGCACGGTCAGGGTTGTGTTGAGACTAGGCTAGACGACCCAGGGAGTGTATGGGCGAACCTGTGAAGTGTGAAGGTGTTGAATAAAGATGGTGCCTCCTGGAAACCATTGTCTCCAAACCACTGACACTCCACAATGTTTAGTATGCTGCGCTATGAACCCGGCGACCTGAGTGCAATTCCTGCTCACGGCCAAACTAGTGTGATGATTATCTGAACCGGTCCTGGGCCTCCCCTAGGATGACTCGGACTCAAATTAGTACCTGGTCCATTGTGTAAATGTAGTGACATAGATTGGGTCACAATGGCGCGTAGCCCTAGTTACTGGTAGAGAGCGGGATTATGGGTGTAATAGCCCAGTCTACCAGCAGGGCAGGTGAAGTGTGCCACTGGAGCGTGTGGCGCTGTTTGCTGGCAGTGAAGGGCATTTGAGGATTCAGCAGCCGGTCTGTCAGTAGGGCACATGATATGCACGGATGTAGGGTAAAGGTGACAGAGGGGACACGTGGGGCAGAGCCCAGAACCTTCTGGTAGGTTCCAGAAGGAGGATAAAAAGGGATGCCCTGATGCCTGGTCGGGGCTGCTGCGGTTTGGGAATGGAGCCCGTCGTCTACGAAGTCTTCATCCTCCTCGTCAGTGTTGGGTCAGGCAGTGTGCCGGCTCTCCTGACTCGTATATAGTTATCCCCTGTTGTGGAAAAATGTCGAATATACGTGTATGCCTCCAACTCTTTGGTTCTTTCGGTAAAGTCACGTAGTTAGAAATAAAATAAAACAAATCAATTGCAACACAAGCAATCTTCATCAGGTGTGACAACCACAGCAAGAAACATTGCTGAAGTGGGCGAGAGAGCAGCCGTAGCAAGAGTTTATATAGGTAAGAGAGGGGGGAAGGAGCAAGGGGGGAGAGAGAGAAAGAGGGGGGAGGGGGTGTGGGGTAGGGGGAGGGGGGCGCTGCGTGAGCGCTAGGGGGGGAGAGGACGTGAGACTGGGGGGAGGGGGGGGGGAATTGGGCGGGGCTGGAAGTGGGAGGCTGGGAAAGCTGGGGATGCGGGGGGAAATTAACTCGGAAAAATAGACTAGTACCTGGCAGATATGATGAAACAACCATAAACAGTTAAGGTTTTACCTGGTTAATAACATCCTTCCAATGATTGCTAAATTTGTATCCATCTGCTCGGTTGAAGTTATGTGTATGTTTATATATCTGGATGGGTTCATGAACAAAACTTCGACAGTAACCCTAAGGTTTGCAGAGTATCTTGGTCTCGGATAAAAAACAATATGCGAGCCCACAGCATTATAGCAATGGTCAGATATGGCAGAGGTATTGGATCTGCCATGTGTCAGATCTGCCTTGTGTTCGCGCATACGGTCCGAGACATGTCGTTTCGCTTCCCCAATGTAACTGCTACCGCAGGTACAACTCAGTTTCTACACTCCAGGATATTGCATGTCAGGAATGGCATCCTTCATAGATGGGATTAGATCACAGATTTTGTGTACTGTATTGAATCGGACCTGGATCTTGTGTTTGTTTACAATTTTGGAAATCTTTTTGGCAACACCTGTTATGTATGGTAACGTGATGGCTTTGATTGGCTTCTCAGGGGATTGTTTCTCCATAGTTGGAGAAACAGCTTTGCGAATAATGCGTACCGAGTACCCATTCATCTTGTGGGCTTGGTGTACGTGTTCCAGTTCACTGGCTAGGTGGTGTTGGTCAGAAATCCAGTGGGCCGTATGGTGTAGTGTTTTGACGAGGGAATTCTTTTGTGACGGATGGTGGTGGGAATCAGGTTTCAGATAGGAATCTGTGTGGGTGGCTTTCCTGTAGACGGAGTGTCCCAACGAGCCGTCAAACAAAACATCCAGGAATGGTAGCTTACCATCATTCTCCACTTCCATGGTGAATTTGATGGATGGGTGTATTGAATTGATGTGGTTGAGAAATTGGTTCAATGCTGGCAGGACATGTGGCCAAATGACGAAAATGTCATCGACATATCTCTTCCACAAGGAAGGGCGTAGGGTGGATGTCTGGGTGGCATCTGTTTCAAATTTCTCCATGAAAACATTCTCAATCACTTGTGATAAGGGGGAACCCATTTTTCTTGCAGTGGCTGTCACACCGGATGAAGATTGCTTGTGTTGCAATCGAAACGTCGTGACTTGTTTGATTTTATTTCTACGTGACTTCACCCAAAGAACCAAAGAGTATGGATTCCTGCAGTCTGGCAGCCTGTGCTGCACCGGGCAAAGTGTGTAGTCCGCCGGAGGAGGCGGAACCCACCTGGGCCTTCGCGTCAACCCGGGACAAGGGATGGAGAGCAGACGACCGGCCATGTCAGGATGGCTCCCGACAGTGGGGACAGGCGTCACCGTGATCGGAGTGGGCTCTCGTCACCTGCTACAACTGCGGACTGCCGGAACACCTGTCATTGGGCTGCTGGGCGCCTCGACGTCGTTTCTCCATCCCCTTCCCATCCTCATCTCTGTGGCAACCTGAAGCGAGCCGCGGCACCATACACACTCCGCCCCTGCCTTCACCTCATGCATCTCGTTGTGCCAGCTCGCGCGTTCGTCGTGCATTGAGTGTAGGGGGCCGGAATGCGCTCAATCTGCCTTGCGGCTCTGACCAGTTCAGTGGTCGGAGCTGGCTCCATATAGTTGTTGCCGCGACAGCGGGATCCTCGTTTGTTATTGGTTCTATCAAGGGGGTCGCTTTCCAGATGCTGGCCCATATGGGTGCGTCGGCGACCATAATTTCGGAACTCATTTATAACATCCTACCCAAGAAATGCCGCCCCCTATACCCCGTTGAGGTGCCATTAACGGGCCCGTTAATTTAATATCCCCAATACTCATCTTGGGTAAGATGCCAATCAAAATTTTGATCGACCAGGCATCCATTGAATTGCCGTCCGGTTGTCAGTTGGCATTCTTGCCCTCCCTCACTCGGTCACGTACAGCCTATGTCGCCGTGCAAGCGCTGACGTTCCGGATGGTGCGCATTCCCCCTTGAGCGCAAATGCTTGTTCCCCTTTGCTTGAACAAACCACACGATTCAGTTGCGACGGCGTGGGGATCCTCTTTGGGTCCGTCGAGCATGGCTGTGCGGGGGTTGGAGCTGCTCGGGGCACAAACCATTGTGTCCAATGACAAGGAGCCCTTCATCCAGGTCTTGATTGCCGGATTGCGGACTTCCATCATACCACGGTACTGTGCTCGCTCACGCGACACCGGCATTCCAAGGTGATTCTGTTGTGGAGCATGTTGGGGCCATGCCTCGGCTGCAGCCGCACTCGGATCTGGATGAACAGGTGGTTGAATTGACTTTGCTAGAATCCCAGAGGGAAAAATTGCGGGCGCTCTTGTGGGAATTTACTGACGTTTTTAGCAAGGGAAAATTTGACATTGGCCGCTCTAACTTATTAAGCCATCATATTGACATGGCTGACACTGCTTTCATCTGGCAGTACCCTTATTGGTTGAGTCCGGTGGAAAAAGAGCATGTCCGATTGGCTGTGAATGACATGCTGGCTGCGGACATCATTTCATCATCCACCAGCCCATGGGGGACCCCGATCGTCTTCATTAAAAAACATGATGGTAGCTTGCGATTTTGTGCAGATTTTCGCAAACTGAATACAATTTCGGTTGCGGACACTTATCCCCTTCCTCAGATGGACGAATCTCTGGACGCCCTGGCTGGTGGACATTAATTTCCACACTGGACCTTCTGTCCGGCTTTTGGCAATTGCCTCTGTACGAGGCCTCCAACCCCAAAATGGCCTTCCGTATGCCACGTAGCTCGTGTCTGATATATTTGGACGATGTCAATGTCTTTAGCCGCACATTTGATGAGCACCTCGATCGCTTGAGGGCTGTTTTTGTTAAAATGCGAGCGGCCAATCTCAAATTCAAGCCCCAAAAATGTCACCTCTTGCGGGAATCCGTGTGGTACCTTGGGCACATTGTCAGCCAATCAGGCATTGCCACTGACCCGGAGAAGACGGCTTGCATCAGGACGGGTTATAATTTTATCGTCGGTTTGAGTGGGGTTTGCTTCCATTGCTAAGCTCCTCAACACAAATGCCAGCAACACAGGCATTGGCGGGGTTTTGCCGCAGGTCGTGGACGGGGAAGAATGCGTCATTGCATCTGGCAGCAGAGTGCTGTCCCCGATGGAGAAACACTACTGCGTTATGCGCCAAGAGCTACTAGCCATCGTTTTTGTTGTGCAGCAATACCGGCCATATCTATATGGCAGACAGTTTATGGTGTGGTCTGATCACGCGGCGCTGCAATACACGTTGCGAGTTGACCAACCATACGGTCAACTTTCTCGCTGGCTCAAAGTCCTACAGGACTATTTGTTCACCGTCACCTACCAGAACGGTACCCAGCACTCGAACGCCGATGCTTTGTCGTGGTTACCACCGAGCGACGGGTGCGCGTGCATCTTGGGCTTGGGGGCACTGTAAGCAGCCAGTCGACAGCTCGCCCCCACCCCTCGTGGCGTCGGCCGAAGTAGCTTCCTCAGGGGTGGGTTCCTCCAAGGTGGCTGACGAGCCTGTCGAACGGGATGCTGTTCTCGGCTTCGACCTCGCTGATTGGGGACACATCCAAATGGAGGACGTTTCCCTTCTGAAGTTGTGCCATTGCACTATGCGGCCCGATGGGGATAAGAGCCGTGAGGGATTCGCATCTGTTATCTTGCGCAATGGCCTCTTGATGAAATGGGATGGCACTTGCGCGTCAATACCAGATCGTCGTGTTCACCGCCCTGCCAGGTAAGGCTGTATGGGCGCCTTTTTGTACTTGGGAGTACACAAGACCCTTGCCACACTCCAGCTGGACTTCTTTTGGCCGGGCATGGCAAGGGATGTGGCCAATTTGCTGCAGGGCTGCGTGCGGTGTGCGCAACGGAAACCGCCGGTCAAGCCATCCTGCATTAATGAGCTCATCGCTCTGGACATCCTTGGTCCATTTCCCGCCACCCCCCGGGGCAATAAGTATTTATTTACTTGGTTGGGGTGGAATATTTATCACGCTGGCCTATGGCCTGGCCACTCCCCAACCAGTCGGCGATCACGGACACCTTTCTCCATGGCTACGTCTCAGACAAGAGTGCTCCTTAGCATCTATTGACCGACCAAGGGAAAATGTTTTCTTCCACCTTACTGCGGGAAGTATGCGACCATTTGGGTACGCAGAAAATTCATACGTCGCCATACCACCCCCAGGTCAGCGAGTCGCAACTTGATTGGGATTTTAAAATTCTCGGTGTTCTGGCCACATATTGTATGGCCCCTCATGCAGCAACCAGCTGTTCACCATTATTTTAAAAGTATGTCAGGGACGTCGACCCCCTATTTGAAGTGCGGCTGCGGGTCACATCCAACAACTCCAAATCTATGATCTCGGACCACATGTGCTTCAATATTCAAAAGCTGACGGAAGCGTGGGAGGCGGCAAGGGAAAATTCGAATTAGTGCCAATTGGCCAATGAACGGCTGTGGGGCCTCCGTGCATCCGGACACGTGTGGGTTGCAAGTGACAGGGCCTGGCTCCACTGCCCGCAGATACCATCGGCCACGTCGTCCAAATTGCTGAGACCCTGGAGGGGTCCTGTCGACGTCGTTCGGGTCATCCACCTGCAGTGCGTTAAGGTTCAGTGGGGACGGAGGTGCTGGTATGTTCACCCATCGCGCCTAAAACACTTCATTGCACCACACATTTTCACTCCACAATGCTGGGGCCATGTGTGTGATGTGTCCGACGAGCCAGGTTGTGAGCCCGCGGGGATTAACCCTCAGCAGAGTTCTGTTATTGAATCCCCAGGTGCTGCACGTGAGACGACTCCGCAATCGTCCCTGCCGGCTGCTCCCCCGACTCCAGATGTGGGGTGTTCACCCGCCCAGCCGGATGTCCCCCATGCGGGGCCGAACTCTGCTGGACCATTAACAAATCCCCCTGAAACCTCTGGGGGTCCAGCAACAAGGACCCCCACACACACACGCGTACCACACACTGTCGATTCACTTACACACTCACCAGGCCGCCTCAGTCGTTGGTTGCTCTTTTCCTTTATTTTACCGATGGGTGGTGACACACGACGTGGCTACCGCGGATTGTGGGTGTGCTGGGGGCGCGTGCATCCGGTGTTATTGGTTTGCCCTACTCTGGTTGTTTTTTTTTTCTCTTTGCACGGTTGTACATTTGTATATAGTGTCGGTGGGCTGGGGCACATGTTAAACTGGTATTGATAGTGGTTGGGGTAAGTGTAGTGATAGGAGTGGTGACAGGGGTTGGCGTAGTGATAGGGGTAGTGATAGCGGTAGTGATAGTGGTAATGATAGGTTTAGTGATAGGGATAGTGATTGGGGTTGTGGAAGGCGTAGTGATAGGGGTAGTGGTAGGGGTTGTGATAGTTCTAAATAAATCGCTTGTCATTAAACTGGTGCTTTGCTACATGTTGTTATCTTGAGTAGCTGATGTCGCAATACGGGACTTTATTTATTTCATTGTGTTTTGTGTAACTTCACGGCGTACGGATTGTACGTGTTATAGATTGCAAAGGTGCAACGATCAGAAGACTGATGGCAGGCTCATGTTTAGAGAACTGCTGTTGAAGACATTTTAAAGTCACCTTTATTCATACTGAAAGCAGAGCAAAGAACAAAAACGATAGAACAAATTTGTAAATTACAATAACAAAGTTATTGGAAACTGACATCTCTATATACACAGTCCCCGGGTTATGGAACGATCTGTAACCCGAACTTTCCATACGTCGGAAACTGACCAATTTTCCCCCAAAGTTAAAATAAAATCCCATAGCAGGAAATAGTTGTGAATGACGGATGATTTAATTGCTAGATGAGGAAGGAGAGGAGACGGGCATTACAATCATCGGGGGTCAACATCAGCAGGCATACGTTGTTTTAAAGACAGGGCCGCAGAGAGAGCTGCAGAGGGAGCTGTAGCCCTGCCTCTACGCCTCGCTCCGCGGTATTCATCCGCAACCTCACCGCGCTGTACTACTTGCTCTTACGTAACTAACGCAAACATTACAGCGCATTGATTTTTTTTTCAACATGATTTATGGGAGCATTTCTGCCAGCACGGACTTCCATAAGTCGGGTCTTCCGGATATTTGCACCTGATAGGCACACAGTGACGACATTATATTTACCTCCGTCTATTTAAGATCAAAACAGCAGGAGGATTTCTCCACAACTCTGGGCTGTTACCTGATGACGCTGCTGGTTGTTGTTGTAATTACTGGCGAAACGTCACCAGGTACTCGAATTGTAAATGTTGTAGTGGGTTTACCCTCCAACACACACACACACACCTGTTAGTGCTGAACTAGTGAAAGATTAACTACGTTTTGTTTACTTTACAGACCTTACTAATTGGCTGTGTTGGGTGGTGCTGGCGGCTTTAACGACACATTTACGCGATCTAACCCCCCCCCAAAAAACCTCTATTATGAATGACATCTTGTCACATTGTGAAAGTTAAGATTGCATCATAAAAAATGCTATCAGGGAATCCTCTAATTATGTGCTCTGCTTTATAAGACACAAATTGGGGGGTCTTAATAAATGCAAACAATACAGTATCTTCAGGAAGATATGTTTTAATGATATATTATTTTATTTTTCTACCTACGTGACTTTACCGAAAGAACCAAACAGTATGTTTAATGTAGTTGTTCAGAAAAATATTCCAGGAGATGGTCCTCCATAGCAATGCATTAGCAGCCAAAGGACAGAAAACACCATCACTGGCCATTAAGACATAAAACATGTTCCAGACGGAATCTGTCCACATTTCAAAGCAGCACATTCATAATCATCATCTGGAAGATGTTTCTCCAAGACCCCCGCATCCTACAAGCTCTTTATTACATGCTTACAATGCAGGTTTGAGGATTTTGCAACCATGAATTTGAAATTCCAAAGCAAGCCCGTACCCTTATTCACATTTGATTAAACTCTGCGATATCCTCCACGTTATAAGACACTTGAAAAAGTATGCCCTAAATTCACAATGTCTTTTAATTTTGATAATATGGTATTAATAGATCACGCACTTTCACTTTTGCTGAAAAAACTCCATCATTTTCTTCACGAAGTTACTATTTATGTTGGCTATGTTCTCGTCTGTGTGATTCTCGATCGCCTTCAGCTTCTCGTCAAACAACTCCGTCATGACCTGCGCAAACAGGAGACGTAAACAACAAACAAACAAATAACAACGCTCACTCATCATGACAGTGCCATTTCAAAGTGTAGTCCTCGTTTCGCCCCAATGTTTTGTACCATCCGAGTTAATATTTGAGGTGTTACTGTAATCCAGTGGTTCTTAACCTCGGGTGCACGCATCCGCGGGGGGTGCGAGATGCCCTGCTGTAGTGTCATGCTCGGGGGTCATAGGGTCACCCCATGGCAACAGCTGTCCCAGTGTGGCACAAGGTGTGAACCCAGACTGAAAGTTGCCACAAGCCTGCTAGTGGGAGATGATGTTGCCATTGGTTCTCTAAATGTAAGTAGTTTGTGAGTTACAGTACCAGCCCACATGGCCTGCTCGACCTAAAGATTCCCCAGGAGAAGGACCCTAACGAGAGAACAATCCTGAAAAACGCATGAAGGTGGTAACCACAATGCAGGGTGATCCGTGTATAGATAACATTGATGTGAAGTGGTTTTAAATCGTTCTCAGGTGTTTCGTTTATTGTATTTTGTTTAACTGGGTGAAAGTCAAGAGACCAAGATAGTGATCAGAGTGCCCAAGGTGATTGTTAACAACGAATCGCTTATCGACAGGCCTCCATAGAACCCGATGTGTAGCGTATAGTGTAGTGTATAGTAGTATAGTGTATAGTAGTGTACAGTCTCGCTCTGGCCCCTCCCCCCCTCCAACCATATTTCCTATTTAAGCTTCTGTTCATCCCTCTGCCCCCCCCTCTCTCTCTACCTCCCTGTCCGTCTTTACTCCCTCCTTACCTCTTGGTGGACTTGTATATGTATATCTACTGACCGTGTACCTCGTATTTTTCATTCTATCTATGCTGGTATGTGCAATCCAAAGGTTGAACACGAAATTTAACACTCTTCTGAAATTCGTGGTCCGCCAGGAAGTGTCTGTGTTGTTGGCCTGACTGGATGTGCTTCACATAATGTTTTTTTCAGGTTTGTTGAATTCTCGTCTCTCATCTTTTTGTATTTACCTCCGTGATTTGTTCTTGACACCTGATGAAGATCGCTTGCGTTGTGATCGAAACGTCGTGATTGTTTTTTGTTTAAATATAATTTTATTGTATTTCTACATACGTGACTTTACCGAAAAAAACAATGAGTAATTTTATGCACTTGGGGAGTGATGACGGCGCCTTTGCAATTGCGGCACCTAATCTTTGGAACTCATTGCCCCTTCCAGGTCAGGGGACTTCTGGGACACTTCCAGATCTCCAAATCTCAACTTAAAAACATCTCTGTTTAAAATGGTTTTATCTCTCTTTAGTTATTCTCAAATGTCTTTGCTGATCCTGGGACTGAGACTGAAGTCTGGTCGCTATCTCAGCCCAGGCACTTGCAGTGGTGGCTCAACTCAGCCCTGTCAGCAACCTCAACTTCTTCCTCAAATTCTTCAAGTTCTTCATCAACTTATTCTTCAACTTATTATTCAACTTTTTCTGCTTGGATTGACCGACTTAAATGCGAGTACAGTCCTTCAGCCCTGCAGCAGCATGTCCAGTGTTTGATGAGAGATCTCAGGCCACGTTCTCAGGGGACCCCGGCTCTCATCTATTTACCTGGCAGTTGTATTTCTCTCTCCTTCTCACTATCTCTCTCACGAGTTTTCTCCCTCTCCTGTGCTTTGTGCTCACCTTTCACGCAGCTTTCCCTTCCTTTGCCTTTGTAGAATTGGCATGGTCAACCCATGCCCCTGTAAGATTGTATCCCCCCATATCACACACACACCGCAGTGTCCTTATCATTTTCCTTACCATGTCAGGGCGCTATGCATGAAAAGAGAGAAATGTAACATCAACCAAGGAAAGAAGAAATAAGGGGAAAAACCCTATTATTATACTTTGGTACTGGCAAAGGAGGTCTAATGATGTAGATGCTTACCCCGAGCCCTCATTACTTTGATAGTGCATTGTCTTTGAGCTGTTTGCATTTTGGCGTCCTTTGGTCTAGCACCAATTGAGACGAGGCTCAAAAGAAAGCTGTCTCTGGTGTGGACCAATCAGTTTCAAGGACAATGCATATATTATCAGTGTGTTTTTTGTTTGCATTTTGACCACAAGTATTGCGGTTAATGCACACATGATTCCTTGTAAAAAAAAAGTTTCAGTTTTGTTGCCAGAAAAAAGGGGAAAAACCCTATTGTGCATGGCATCAGGTTTGATTTAACCACACACACTTGTGGAAAAACATGCAAACATGCTCTGATAATATATGCCTTGTTCAATCGGTTTCAACGATAATGCATATATAATTATAAGAACATGTTTGTTTGCATGTTTGCCACGCGTATATGTGGTTAATGCAGACTTGATGCTTTGCCAAAGGTATTTATTTGGTGTTTGAAAATATTATTTTCCATAAAATGCTGCTCGGTTTCCAGATGTTATTTGCAAAAGCACTCCACTGACACTCTTAGAGGACGTCCACAGTTGCTCTTAACCAATCCAGTCACAACGAGTGCTATGGTGTAGCGATGTCAAAACCAGATGGATGGATGGAAAGATGCATGCGAAGATAAAGGATTGGGATTGATTCAAGCAGTGACACTTGGTAAGGAAAGAGAAGCATCACAGACATTAATTTGGCCTCAGTGTCACTTTTGCGTTGACTGAAGGGATGTAATTATGATGAAGGTGGTAGTAGTGGTGACATTATTACCTTTTGCTGATTCTCCAAGTGTGATATGTTTGATTCCCTGTCTTTGTCAACGTTCTTCAGAGCCTCCGAATCCTGCTTTCTTTTCCTTTCCAATGTTCTGCTCTCTGCAAAGACAACTCGTCACTAATACACGCTCGAGCTTGGATATCTGATTATTTAAGAAATCAATTTCCGCCACTGATTATATTATTTGTTCCATTACTTAACTAAGTGTATAGTATAAATATATACTCTCTGGTTATTTCGGTAAAGTGACATAGATAGAAAAAAGAAAAACAAGACGTTTCGGTCACAACACAAGAGTCCGTCTTCAGGTGAGAAAAATGATCTGCTGTTGTGGCTTTATATAGGCACGGGAGGGGGAAGGGGGGGGAAGGAGTTTGGCTGTAGGAGTTCACAGGGGAGAGGGGGGAGGGTTTGTGGCTTGCATGGACGGGTGGGGCTGGAGAAATTAGCAAGTAAATGGACTTGAATTAGTAATCGGACAACAAGACACACGGGTGGGTGAGTAAAAATCAGCAGTTAAAATTTAACATGGTTAATCACATCCTTCCAATGATTGCTCAATCTGAATCCTTCTCGACTAAAGTTTTGTTTGTGTTTGTATATCTGGATGGCTTCATGAACAAATCTCTGATGGTGGTCCGAGTTGTTTGCAGAGCACCTTGGTCTCGGAGAAAACAATGTCACGTGTTATCAATGTCACGTGTGCCCACAGCATTGAAACATTGATCCGCCACCGCCGAGGTGTTGGTTCTGCCATGTTTCAAATTTGCTCTGTGTTCGCGAACCCGGTCTGAGACACGTCACTTCGTTTCACCAATGTAACTGCTGCTGCAGACCGAATTTAATGGGTAATAGATGTTTCACTTACTTTGATTATTATGCCTTAGTTTTTGATGGTTTCCTTATGATTTTAAACATGACAAAAAAATATGGCAACAATAATTGTGCTTGAACAATATTTTTTTGGAAACAAATGATGTCATAATTACGGATCGAACATTATGCAATATATCGCAATATCGCCATATCGTGGAAATCATAGTTACTCAGAAAAATATAATCAAACAAATTCGTGTAGCCAACAACTTAGAAAAGAAAAGCATCCTACTCAGTTCTTCTTGTTGAACTTGGGTCAGTGTCTTGTCCACCATCAGGATACTTTGTCCACGATCCTTATTTTTTTCCATAAAATCTTCATAGGCTTTGTCTTTCTGGAAGGACAGAACAGCAAATACCTCTCTGTGCCATGCAAAAGGATACATATACATCGATATTGAGGGAGATAAGAGTAAAAGGGTAGCGGTGAATGACACCCGCGGTCATTCATGATAATTCTAGTAAGTTTGGTCTTCGCGCCACTTCTGACAGTGAAAGACTATCAGCAAGGTGCTCTGTTTCAAAGACAGCTATAGCCTGAAATTGCCAGGGGAGGTGTTTTACTCCCCCTGGCTCCACCAAATGGGGTTGTGGCCAGGAGAGGTCAATGGACTCCTTTCCTTTCGGTACTCCTGTAACGTGCTCGCTCTGACATTGTCTCTTTAGTCCACTTGGTAATGAGCAAAAATTGCAGAGCTCAGCAGTCCCGACGAACTTGCCCAGTGGCCCCCCGTTTGCCACTGTGGAGGATGAGAGTACACCGCAAAGGTAGTCAGCTCACCGACGTCAGCCAATGACATTGCTCACAACGCAGTTTTGCTGGCAAATACCCGCAAGTTAGGTGAGTGTTGTTTGCCCCCGTCTAGCCTACACAGGCTGTGGGAGCAAGACCAGCTCCTATTGATGTCAGCATAGCACCCAAGATAGTGGTATATATTTATATATGCTTAACATGGAAGCATTGTGGCAGAGAGTGAGAGGCAGGTCTATATATAGGTTGTGTGTAGAGGTGAGCAGTATATGCGGGACTGTGAAGTAACAATTAGATGATGTCCCAGGACAGGAATCCATGGAAAAGAGCAGGAAGAACAACCTCTACAGAATGGAGGAAACGTCAGGAAGAAGATGCACATGGAGGGTGTACGTCACCTCTTCTCCGAGTCCCTCTGTCGCACGATACTCTTCATCCAGCTTCAGCATTGCTGCCTTGTATCTCTGATAGCCCCCAGGCTGCATGAATTCCTTGTCCATCTCATTCACGTGTTGAAATAGTTCACGAAGTCGCTGTTCGGACAACTTGTATGATTGCTCCGTGTTCTTTTTCTCCATTTTCTCAAATGTTTCCAGCGTGAAACGCTGTACAATAGAGGCTTTGTGAGTAAAAAAACGAAAGTCCACCAAAAAAACACAGGGAAAAGTTCATGCAAACATTGTGGCCACTCAGCTAATCCAAGTGGACAAGGCAGACGTAGACAGAACTTTTAAAGAAAAAAATAGAAAAAATGGCATCATCTCGGCCTAGTGAATCTAAAGGTCTCCGACTATTTCCCGCAGACAAAAATGGAAAATGCTCTAAGATGAAAGTCAGGAAAGAGTGTGGCCTGGACGTTAGAGCTCTGGCAACAATGAAAAGATGAGCTGCAAAATTGCCCACTTCCTTTAATTTATGTGTCATCTAGGATCGCAAGAGGATGCCTCAAATATGAAGGAGGTTCAATGTTTTTTGCAATAAAAAAACAGGTGAGAACCCATCCATGCCAACAAGCTACCACCTAAAATTAAACCTCAGCTACACTACAAACCTGAGTGATGAATCTTAAAGAGAATTAGACCCATTGTAGAACAAACCCTAAACTCCGAACATGTAGATTTTTTCCCGAAATAACCACGTGCCACCAAGTACTAGCCCTCACTATTTAGATCAAAAGTGGCTTCTAGCAGAGAAATAAAACCAGAAATGACAAAACGGGGCTTGTATTTCCAAAGCTTTTTTCTAGATGGGCAGTCGTGGCAACAAGATATGCTTCTAAGAAAAATATGCTTCGGAATTACTCTCGGGGAAACGATACATCAGAATCAGAATATGTATTTATACTGCAGCAATCCGATAAGCTATGAAGCTCTTTTTCACAGATGTCCATTAGGGGCACGGGGTAAAAACGTTACAACAAACTATAAACATGATAGGAGTGAAAAGTACAAGAAAGATAAACAAATGACCTAAAATGTTTCAAATAAATCTAAACCATCCCCAACCTATCAGACAGAGCCCACTGAGGTATTCACTTATTGTTCAAAAGCGACCTGGCCACAAATTCTAGCTCAACAAAGTAGCGTATTATTTGGACATTTATAGCAGTAAAATTATCTCAATAGTCTCAACGCATGTTTCTAAATGTGGAGGGAAACCCCACGGGGAGAACATGCAACGTCCAAATATACAGGCATCAGAGTGGGGTTCGAACCCCTGAACTCCTGCATACCAAGCGAGGAAGATAACATATCCTAGCCACCATGACGCCCCTTAAATAAATAAATATAGTATATAGGTTACAATTGCATAATAAATTCCAAAGCTTCGGAAAGGCAGTAAAACAACAGCAAAAACTGTCCCAGACCACACCAAGACAACACACAATCCCTTAATACAAATTGTACATTAAAATCTAACTCTCAATACGTTAAATTTTGATTTAAAGCTTTCGTGACTGCAGAGATTCATATTCTTGGTTCTTTCGGTAAAGTCACGTAGAAGGGGAACAATAGGATAATACAAAGGAGCGATGCCACAGAGTTTATTAAAAACGAGTGAAATGGAGGAGGGGAAGGGGGTGGACCACAGAGACTTTCATCGCCCCTGCACTAGCTTAGGAGATGGTGGATCCCATAGGAGAGCAAGGCTAGTGTAAGTGGGCCCTAGGTTGCATTGTCCCTCTTTTTCGTTTTGTAATGTTATCTCAGTGATGCCCCCCCCTCCCATTCATTCCTTCCCATTTTTCTTTCTAGCCCCCAAACTTTGTTTGCTTGAGATAGAAAATTAACCTAGTACACCTTAACCTGCTCACGTAGGTGATTGCCAACAAGGGTTTTGCCACCAAGTACTAAGTCATGTTTTTCAGAGGGGTCAAATACTTATTTCCCTAATTAAAATGCAAATCAATTCATAAGATTTTTGACATGCGTTTTTTTCTGGATTTTGTTGTTATTCGGTCTCTCACTGTTAAAATAAACCTACCATTAAAATTATAGACTGATCATTTCTTTGTCAGTGGGCAAACTTACAAAATCAGCAGGGGATCAAATACTTGTTTCCCTCACTGTATGGCCATGATCATAGGAGGTCAAGAGAGGCTTTCTCACATGCCATCTACTACTCCTGACCTGACAATAGCTGGGTGACTTATGATCACCACCCATCTCGAGATTCTTGGTGTCCTATTAGATCAGAACCTGAGTTTCGACGTTCATATTTCATCCACTGTCTGTCTACATTTCCAATTGTCATGTCACCTGGCTTTCGTCATACTTGTCCACTCTTGAACATTAATTTGGCAAACACCATTGCCTGTTCTATCATTGAATATAGACTGGACTACTGAAATTATCTCTTCTCCAGCATGTCTACAAACAAGCTCAATCATCTCCAGTGTATGGAAATGTTGCTTTGCTCACACAGTGTTTAGCAATAAACATGACCTATTCATCCATTCAAATCAGATCTTCTAAATCAATTTCACTAGAATTCAACTCAGCAATGCATCATTTACAAAGTCCAAGATTAAATTGTGAGTTCCATCTCACAACCTCTAATCCGCATCAAGTGGCTTCCTTGTCACGCCCACCTCTCGAACCAGACAAGGTGAACGTCACCTCTCTTTCACATCTCCAGTCATCTGTATTTCTCTCCGTGTGCATTTTGGTATTGTTGTCGATCTTTTTTTCACAATCTGAAGACGTTTCTCCTATTCGAAATTATTCTTCCAAACCTCTGAAAAGTCCTTTGAAATGTAACGTTGTGCACGATCTAAATAAAAAGTATGCATTTATGAATGAAAGTATCTGCGGAAGGCGACATGGGAGAGCGCAGCTGCCATGATTAGAAAACGTCCCACATCATCAACAATATGAAGGTGCATCTCCAGGGCTTTACGCAGCCAGATAAACAGGCTAAGGAGTGGTGTGGTGTGATGCAGACAGATAAATTATGGTTTCTCTGGGATAGCCTCACTGTGTGAATGTGGAGAAATGGAGGATGCTGCTCCCCCAGAGGGTCCCCAGGGGGTCTTCCCAGACTTCGTGACATGAGCCGTGATGCTATTTGGTGTTTTAAGAGGAACTGTTGATAAAACTGTGTTTTCAGTAATCCCTGCTTTGTTTTACTTGTTATGGCGTAGATGCATTCAACATATACCAGTTGCCATTTGTGGCCGCATCCCCAGCATACAATTGTTTATGCCAGTTGCAACTTGTTTGAATGTGTCCTTCATTTATTTAAAATCGATAGCAAGAGTCATTGCCGAAGAATTTTATTATATAGACAACAATTTGTATTTAAGTTGATGTCATTTTTTTATTGTTGCGGGTATGCAGTTGTTTTGGGTATGTTTTAATCGTAGGTTGCCTTTTTGGGCTTCCATTTGAAGCCTTATCGCCTTTTTACGCCCTGATTGTTCCTTTTTCGGCCAAGCCCCATTACTGTTTAAGGCCCCGGCACTTCATACATATGCCCTTTCCTCTGTAGGCCCACCCTTCCTACCGAGGCTCCACCTCATCCTGCTTAGGCTCCACCACATCCTGCTTAGGCCCCACCCCATCGTGCTTAGGCCTGAAATTCTCCCATGCTTGTGCCCATCCCTTTCTCTTTTGCATCCTTGCACCTACGTATTTGGATCCCACCCCTTCCTTACTTCAACTGGCACATTTACTTTAGGCCCCACCCCTTCCTGCTTAGGTCTCTCCCGCCTTCATCTTTCGGCAGTGCCCTTTCTGTTATTCTGCCATTCCTTATTCTTTAGGACCCGTTACTTCCTTGTAACACAGGGTTAGGCTTGTTTGGGTGGTGGTGGTGGGGGTTGTGGCTTCATAAGCAAAATCGCTTTCAGAATTATAATAAAATAAAACGTAATAATACCATTTATATAGCGCTTTTCATCAAGGATCTCAAAGTGCTGCACAGGACACAGCAGCAGACACTCAGATACATACACATTTTATATTATAAATAAATTTTAAGAATCAATTTACTTAATGAACTAAACGTTCAATAAGTTGAAGCATAAAATACCACGGTATCTATCTCACACTTAAGCAAACATTATCTTGCTGCGGTTTTCCCACCTGATGATGATTGCTTGTGGTGCGATCGAAACGTCGTGATTTCATTTATTTTATTTTATACCCACGTGACTTCACCGAAAAAACCAAACAGTATAGGTTTAAAGATGCATTTTAAAAATGTCCTCAGACTCAGAGATCCTGATATCTCGTGGAAGAGTGATGCATATCCTCGAGGCTACATGGGGAAAATCTTGGTCACCCATAGACCAAAGCCTCGACCTGGGAACACAGACAGAAGATCTGCATCCCCAGATCTTAGAGACCTTGAGGGGACATATGGGTGTAGCATGTCAATGATTAGGCTGGGGCAAGATGGTTCACTGCTTTGTAAGTTAACTTTAGGATTTAAAACTGTATTCTACGTGAAAATGGAAGCCAGTGCAGGGAGGCCAACACGGGCATAATATGATGTGAATGTATTCTGGTGAATTCTTAAACTGATACATGTTAAAAAGATAAGGAGAAAAAATGCGTTCCAGGTGAACCCTTTCTAAATCGGTGGTATTCTGCCATCGTTTAACATCACCATGAACATCCAATGCAGGCGGCATTCGATCTCCTGGCATAGCAGTTGAAACCATGGGTGCATATGTTAAATCCACCGGTGTCTGTCCACCCATTATTATAAATGGGTACACCACAGTCAATTGTGAGGTTATATATGGGTGTGGTAAATGTGGGTACTCCCACCTCCTCCAAGACATCTGTCCCAGGCATTGAAGAGTAGGCCAAAACTACCTTCTAGAGTGTAGCTCTCCAGATATATCCTCATATTGGAGGCCCCCTCTATCAGCCGCGGTGTGAAAAATACATTTTATGGCTGCACCTTTACGTTTTCAACATCCTCCAAACTCACCAAGAGCATCTTCTCAAACTCGTGATTGCAGTCGAGCACAGAGCGACGGCAGAAGAGAGCCATCGCTTTCTTTGTGCACTCCTCTTGATGTCGTTGCAGTTGTTTGTACTCCACAGGAAGCTTATTCAGCAGCGTCTCCATCTCTCGCTGGTATACCCCTTTGGCGTCCTCCATTGCCTGCTTGTTGGCAAGTAGCACCACCTCTTTCCGTGCACCCTCGATGCAGGCCATGTCGCCCAAACGATGAGCCTGCACATAAAGCTCTGCAACCTGCAGGAAGACTGAAAAAAAACCAGGAGGTGAGCAAGCAATAGGGTCTTCATCATCGTCGTTATGATTTCAAGCATGTCTGACTGTTTTAAAGTATAAATGAATTAGCGCTGTCAATCTGTTTATCTGTCAGTCACAAGGATGCATAATAACTGGCTTATAGACTTTCCAATATGAACACAAATTTAGTATAACTCGAGTATAAATATTTGCATAAAGTGTTGTTCATCAAGACCCTATTGAAAATCGACCCCATTGATCAAATTATAGCTCATATGTTTGGGAATGAAACCCAGGGTGAAATGGATACATCCCTTTGGCCAAAGCAATGACATTACACGCACTTGCATACGTCTCCCACGTGATGTCATGAAGTGTGAAATCATCTCTGATGTCTTTTCTCTGACGTGTTCATGGGTTGTACTGTGTGTTTTTCAACATTGATGTCCAGAGTTTTTGTTCCACGTGCTGGGAGGTTATTCAAGAAGTGAAAAATTTGAAACTGAATGATTCAGTTCCCAAAGAAGCTCCCAGCACCATGGAGTGAAGCGTCAGACATTCATGCTGAACAACGTGGGGTACAACCTGAAAACAAATGGGAGTGCTATAAAAGTAAAACCGTGATAACTGGTTAAGTAGATCAAAATTTCAACATTTTTTTACAAAATGCATTTCACTCTTAACGATGTAGCAGAAACCACAGCAGTGCAGGCTTAATATTTTTTCCAAGTGTTTGCGCTCACGTTGGCCAGTGAGGATGACCCCATCGATGTTCTTGTACTTCATGATCTGGTAGATGTGAGAGGTGAACTCCTCCGCCACTTTCAGAAACGTCTCGCTGAGTTTATTCTCCAGCTGGTCCATGTCGTCCGGGTGTGTGGGCATGGGGAATATGAAGCACTTCCGCTTCTGCAGGAAGACAACAATGACGACAATTCAACAACGACAATGTACTGACAATCCTCAATACCATCAGCTATTGTCAATCCACTGGTGAATGAAGGCCCCACCAAGCCTCCGCACCTGCACATGCTCTAATTTTATTTCTCCATTGCTTTGGTGAAGGTAATTTCAGATGTGCTCCCATTCCTTGGCTGCCACTCCATTATTATTTTTGAACTAAACGGTCATATCTTCATTTTCTCAAATGAAGATATTATTGATCATTTTAAAAATAACAATCATACCACGCTTTGTTTGGCAATAAGAACAAAAATGGAATCAATTTAACACGTAGGCTTTTGCGACCAATATTATCGCGTAAATACGCGATCTAACAAAAAAAAACTCTATTACGGAAAAATGGAATCTCTGTCCGCAACTAGCCATGCAATGGTGCAGCATCAACATATCATTTGCCTAACAAAATACATACATGTCAGTTAAATTCCTTCTGTTGAAATGTCTGATTGAGAACAAATAATGCACTCATAGGAGGGGGTTGTGTCTTGTTTGTCGTCACAAGAACAATGGCATGTGCCAGCAAACATTTAATGATCTTACTTTTAACATCGATTCGTTAATTTCGTAATGCTTTTAATTGTTGAAAGGTTAGTCTGGCACTGAATAGCTACGATCCGTTATCTATTCACATGCCTATTTTTAAAACACTAGTCACTGGCAAAAACATTATACAGTAAAACCTTGGATTGCGAGTAACTTGGTCTGCGGGAGTTTTGCAAGACGAGCAAAATTTTTAAATAAATATTAATTTGATAAACGAGCGAGGTCTTGCAATACGAGTAGTACGTATACGCTTTGTCTGCCGAGCGTCACGTGATCACAATTGATATACAAGTGTTTTTATATACGAGTGCTTTGGATTACAAACACGTTTCCGAAACGAATTATGCTCCAATCCAAGGTTTTACTGTAAATGTAGTTCTCACCAAGCCCCACGGTGTTAAGTGTTGTCTCTAATCCTCAATGACTCTGTCTCTCTGGTCTCTGTTTTTGTGCTATGAATAGGGAAGGACATTTGCTCAAAACATTGCTGATTTTAGACTTTAACATAGCTATTTCTATGACCAGTCACAAGCTAATCCCTCAGTTATTTCAATGCTAAATTCTCTTGTTTGATTTTACTAGGTGCCTCTGTGGATGTGTAGGCTTTGATTTTAACATAGCCATTTCTGTGACCAGTCACAAGCTAATCCCTCAGCTATTTCAATGCTAAATTCTCCTGTTTGATTTGTAAACCCCTTTGTCATGGTGCCTCACTTCTCTAAACCAGCTTAAAAGACGCTACGAATCTTAATAACGTTCATTGAAGCTTTGTCGTCCCGACAGGTTTGTTCCTTTCACCTGAAGAAGGCCACTTGTGTTGTGGCCAAAACGTCGTGAGAATTTTATTGTGTTATTTTGTTTTATTATTTTATTCTCATTCTACGTGACTTTACCCAAATTAATAGTCTTAAAATAGTTGAAATTGTTATTCTTGGAAATGTTTATTACAAGTCACATGCTTAAACCGAACAAATATGTGCTCCAGTTAATCAGAAATCCACGTGATCACCTCTATATTATGGTCACGCAGCTCATCACGCTCATGAGCGTGACTACGGTGGGGACAGGAGCGGCGGGATCGGCCACACGGACCTCGCCGGAGAGAGTGGGAAGAGCACCGGCGGCCGACATTCCCACGGAGAAGTCCACGTGCACGGCGGCCACCATTACGAGTGACGCAGAAGAAACGCGGCTCGGGGACGCCATTTTACAAGAGCGAGAATCGGCGGAGGCGAGGGCGGCTCCAGCAGCACGTGGAAAAAGGGCCAATCGGCCCCGACGATTGCCACCTGTCTGCGAATTTGTTGCAGCAGGGGGTGACTGGAGCGCCTTCTCTCAGCACTTCGAGGCGGCATACCGGTCGGTGGACTGGACCAAGGAGGAGGCTTTGAGGGCCCTGCCGATGGCGCTGGATGGCAACGCCCTAGTGGCGTTCCGGGCCATACCGAGTGAAATGCAGGCCATCCTTCAGCAAGCTTACAGTGAGATGGCGACCGTGTACGATCCGCCTTCCAACACGCGCAGGAAATTCCTGCAGTGGAGGCGAGGCCGAGATGCCTCTCGCCTGGGCATTGGGACAGGCGGCGTACCCAGCGATGGACTGGACAGCCCTCGACTCTCTCGTCATGGAAAGGATGTTGGGGTTGGCACAAGAGATGGGGGTTGTCTTGCTGGTCGTCGACGAGGACACGCAGATGTCCCGTTGGGCCGCCAGATGCCTGCAGGTCCACTAAAACCTGCACCGGTGGTCCCAGATGGCGGCATGGATGGGGGAACCCAGACAGAAGTGCAATCTGGCTGAGTGGTCGCCACGGCGCGTTGGGGTACCGCCAGCCTTGGACAGGCTGCCGGACAGGGATGTTGCGTAGAGATATCGTTGGGGCATTGACTGGTTTTTTTTGCTCTCCACATTAACGTGCAGTAGAGAATGTTACAGCCAAAGCTCTGGCGAGGGATTCTGTAGAGATTCCGCCAGGCACGCAAATGTTGGTGCCATTACGCTATCGCAAAGGGTTTCAAATTGCGAACCCTGTGGTAGAAGTTCTCTTGACTCCGTCCAATACGGCAACCCATGGCCTGGTGCTGGTCGGCACACAGACGGTCCTTCGACTGAAACAAGAGCCATTTTTACAAGTCCTAAATGCAGGACCGGGAACAGATGTGGTCCAGGCAGGGACGGTGTTGGCTCATGAGACGGCCGTGTGTTGTGAGGGTGTCCAGCCTGCGCTGGGCGAGTTCGTGGGCGTTGTAATTCAGGGGACTGAGTCAGACGGGACGTGGGCAGAGTCGTTGTGATATCGGCCGTACTTGCTTGCTGCAACACTGCATTGATACGGGCGAGGCCACCCCGATTAATCAGAACTCCTATCGGTTGAGCCCACGGGAGAAGGATCATGTGCAGTAGGTGGTGGAGGAAATGTTAGCTGCGGATATCATTTCTCCTTCTACCATCCCTTGGGGAGCACCTGTGGTGCTAGTTAAGAAGCACGATGGCTTCTTAAGGTTCTTCGTGGATTTTTTATGAACTGAATAAGGTTTCGGTGGTAGATGCGTATCCACTCCCACAAATTAGATGACCCCCTGGATGCGTTATCCGGTGCACGTTTGTTTTCAATGCTGGACTTGTTGTCGGGGTTTTGGCAACTCCCCCTCGATGAGTCACCTAAGCCAAAAACCATGTTCTGGACGCCCCAGGGACTTTTCCGGTTTAACTGCCTCCCGATGGGATTGCATTAAGCGCCAGCCACTTTCTAGTGGATTATGGAATTGGTCCTGGCAGGAATGCAGTGGGACTCCTGCTTCATCTACTTAGATGATATTATTGTGTTTAGTAGCACTTTCGAGGAGCATTTGTAGCAGTTGCGATCTGTGTTCTCCAAGATGCAATCGGCTAATCTCAAATTGAAGCCCACTAAATGTAATTTTCTGCAAACCTCTGTGCGATACTTGGGTAACATCATGAGTTCAGACGGAATGGCGTGCATGCACGAGTGGCCAACCCCCAAGTCTGTGGGTGAGGTGCATAGTTTTTTTGGGTTTGCGTCGTATTAACGACTTGACTATCCGGATTTCTCCCTGCCATTTATTCTGGACACGGACGCTAGTGACACAGACATAGGGGCTGTCCTGTCCCAGGTTAAAAACGGAGTTGAGAGGGTGGTCGCGTATGGTAGGGATTTTGTTGTTCACACGGATCTTTCAACCCATCAGTACATTCTGTGAGTAGACCAACCTTCTGGCCAGCTCTCACGCTGGCTGGAAATTCTTCAGGAGTACTTGTTCCGAGTTATATATCGGCAAGGGGTGCGACATTGTAATGCGGATGTGTTGTCCCGCTTGCCCCTGGTGGAGCGTTGTGCATGTTCATCAGGCGTGGGCCATGGTAAACTACCTGTGACTGTGTCACCAAATGTCGTGGAGATGCTCGGTGAGGGGGAGCCCACCAAGGTGGTCGCAACGGAAAACAGCACTTTGGCTCTCACGAGAGCTCTCACGAGAGCCAAGTGGGGGCGACTGTAGATGGAGGATGTGTCCCTCATGGCCTTGCGGCGTCATGCTGAGTTGCAGCGCAAAGGATCTGCTCCCACGGGAGGTCCACAAGTTGTTTTTCACAAAGGACTATTGATGAGGTGGGATAAGGGGCTGCACCATCACTGAATTGTGGTTCCCACTGCCCTGTGGGGCAGGTTGACACGGGTGGTGCATGAAGATAAGTTGTTGCCCTTTGGGATGTGAAAGATGTTGACTTTGCAGCGTGACTTTTATTGGCTGGGAATGTCGAGTGATGTTAACCATCTAGTAAAAGGTTGCATGGATTGCGCGCACCAGAAACCACCACTGAGGAAGTCCCAGCCTCCGTTGCAGTCCATTTCGATGTCTCAGATTTACGAGTTGGTCGCACTCCATATTCTGCGACCCTTCCCAGCCATGCAGACGGGGAATACATTTCTCCTAGTAGGGGTTGAATATTTTTCTCGGTGTCCAATGGCCTGGGCATTGCCCAACCAACCGGCTGCATCTATTGCCGATGCATTTTTTCATGGCTACCTAATGGATAAGGGAACCCCCTAGCAGCTTTTCATGGATCAGGGCGGATTTTCTCATCGAAGCTGCTGCGCGAGGTGTGCGACACGCTAGGCACGTTAGAATTTTAGAATGTCACCAAACTATCCACAAATGGACGGTATGGTGGAACGCCTGCACAGAACTTTGACATCTATGCTTTGTCAGGCGGTCAGCGTGGCACAAACCAATTGGGATTTGCACGTTCCAGGGGTCTTGGTGGCGTACAGGATGGCCCCACACGCTTCCACGGGATTTTCGACATTTTTCCTCATCTACGGGAGAGAGAATGAACCCAACGGAGGTCCAATTGGGCATGTCGGGGGCAAGGGAAAAACGGCCTTGCCCATGCCCCTGCAAGTTACGCTGAGTCGCATGTTGGCAGCACACAGCGCGGCTAGGGTAAATACCGCCAGAGCGCAGGTGGCCAATGAAAAGAACGCAGGGCGGCGTGGGCGTGTGCTTCAATGGACCATAGGGGACAGGGCATGGTTGCACTGCCCGCGGGTGCCCCTGGGAATGTCCCCTAAACTGCATCGGCCATGACAAGGTCCCGTGGAAGTGGTGGAGATTAAACGGCCACAGTGTGTGCGTATACAGATGGGCCGTCGCCATTGGTTTGTCCATCCATCATGGTTGAAACAATATGTTTCTCTCCAAACTGACAGCTCATCTCCAAGCACTGCATGGCTGGTGTCTGATGTGTCCAACGAGCCAGGGGAATCCGCCACAGAGAGCATGCATCAGAAGGATTGTGTTGTGCTGCACACAGTTTCCGAGCCCCTGAAGGCCGCGGAGTCACGGGATCCTGCTGGGTGCGATAGACCGCCGGCTACAGCCCGGACCACGTCTTCGAAGGAATCAGGGGAGCAGCCGACCCCTTAAAGGCTTGTATTCAAGTCCCCATCGCCTGGAGAGAAGACAAAGTTCGCCTCCAAGGATGGACTGGCGTCAAGGACTCAGTCGTTGGGGTTGGGTTGCGGGCAATGCGCGTCGGGGTGTATTTTTTCTCTCTCTCCCTTACCGTTATTATGGATGTTAGGATTTTTTTGTTTGTTCTTATTTTCGATTGCGGATTTGTTCTGCCCTAAAATGTGTTATTATTGTTACTGGGATTTTATGGGGTTCTCGTTTGCGGAATTGTTCTACCTAAATTGTATAATTGTTGTTGGTATTAGCTGGGATGGCTATCTATTAAACATGGGGGGGGGGGTGATGTAGTGACAGGGTGCCATCTGCTGAACCATTGGGGCTAATTACGGGTATGGGTGCGTTATAGATAAGCACACGTAAGCAACCAAAAGCGGAGTGTAACTGGGCCAAGGGTCAAAGAGGGGATCGATCTGGAAGCTCCTGGAACCAGCGAGAGAGTTCCTTAAGTGGGGCGTGGCCAGGGGAGTTCATAGTTCATAGTTCCATTTATTTGGTATAGCCCTGTGAGCCATTCAGCTCTTGAATCAGGTGCAACTGCAACAAACAAAAAACAAAAACATGAACAAGAAAACATCTTAAAGTGACTATGTGACTGTGCAACCAGAAAATCCAGGAAAAAAAAACATCAAAATATTCCTGAAATAGCACTGTACACCAACGCTGTGTGCAAAAATCCCAGTGGGATGCAAGTCAAACAACAAAAAACAACCACAAGACAACTTAGATTAAGACCATCAGTCTAACTCCGTACTACAATAAACAAAAACATGGCCAAACCAAAACACTTGTCGAAATCACCAAAATAAAGCAATAAATGCAATGTAACAGTGATCATAGGGACTGTGACCGAATTTTAAACAATAAACTACATAAATAACATGTAACACCAAACCCTGGGAGGGGCTTGACCACGCTAAAGGGATATAATGGAGAGGCAAACGGGGGTTCGGGGCTGTCATGGGGATTCGGGTCCTGGCTGTCGTCGCTGTCATCGCTGCCATCTTTTCGTCATCGTCGTCGCTGCATCGTTAGCTGGCTACAGTCTTCATCGTTGTTGTTGCTATCTAGACAGTTAGCTATATAGTGTACGACGCCGATGTGGCTGTATGGGTGGCTCAGCTAGAAGTAACTCAGCGCTTATGTTATTCCGTGACCCTGTCTTAAAATATTGAGAAATAAACAAGCAACCTTCTACAAGTTGTGTCTCAGAAGTCCTCTCATTACACATGTGTAGTGATTCAATCACAACCGGAAATACTCATCCGACATTATGGACACAGTGTGCGTGACAATCAGGAAGTTAAACAAGCCATCTCTAATTTACTTAACGGGGCTGAAAGGGGATTAGTTAGAGGCAGGGAATTAAAGGGATTTGAGGTAGAAATACAAAATGGACGGTTGGAATCCATTAGGGAAAGTGGAAGGTGATTGGTTGAAGGCAAAGCAGAAGGTCAAGGACTATTTTGGAAAGGGACTTGAGGGATATATAAAGGGGAAATGAGAGAGTTCTAGAAACTTTGAGGGAGGGAAATTCTTGAAGAAATAAGAACGATTAATGAAGACTACTGTGTTGGGTGTTACTAGACATGTATCCTAGCGTCATGATTCGCATTTGGCAAATTATCCACAAATTATTGAATTGTAAAAATACACAGAGCAACATCACTCCCTGGTGGCAGAATAATGCTAATTTTCAAGGACCACCTTATGTGCACCTTGTAACAACACAGGATACAAGCTACTGTTGGCATCCTCCCTGGTGATAACTGCTACAGATATTTAATTGTTGAGATCAGATGCAATGTAAGTGATTTGGAATGACTCTTTGGTTCTTTCGGTAAAGTCACGTAGAAATAAAATAAATAAAATAATAGAGTACGACGTTTCGATTGCAACACAGACACGGAGACACACAGACAGACACACAAGCAAAGAGAGACAACACAGACACACACATAGAGACACACAACATAGGCACACAGAGACCCAATGCCTCTGTTTGGAGGCCTTAAATAGAGAGGGAGGGTGGGGGGGGGGTTAGGCAGAGAGAGAAGTGGGTCTGCTGGGCAGCTGCTGGAGCAGAGAAATTAGCATGTCAATGAATCCACCCTGAAGCGACCGAGGGAAAAAAGATCGAATGGCCCTATCATAGCCTGGTAAATTTTAGAGAGATAAATAGTTTGAGAAAACAAAATTTAGCAAATCTTTTGGAAATGTAATGTAATGCAACACAGAGAGTCGGCTAACACAGTTAACGCACAGCCTGGTTGATTACGATCTCCAAAAAATGCTAAAATTAGAATTTAAGTGTGAAATTTGACAGAGACACACAGAGAGATGGTTGGAAATTCACCCCGAAGCGGCCGGGGGAGAAAAAGAGCGAATTGACCTATGAGAGCCAGGTAAATGTTAGAGAGAGAAATAGACCGTTTGAGAAAACAAACTTAGAACATTTCTCTCTCTAAATTTTACCAGGCTATCATAGGGACATTCGATCTTCTTTCCCTTGGTCGCATCGGTCGCATCCGTGTCTATGTTTTGTGTCTCTCTCAAATTTAGTTCTACCTGATGACGGTTGTCTGTGTTGCAATCGAAACGTCGTGCTCTATTATTGCATTTCTCTGTGACTTTACCGAAAGAATCAAAGAGTAATTCCTGCATTCACGAAAGCTTCAAATCAAGTTTGATTGGAATTGCGGAGTCAAGCACCATATACGTGAACATCCACATTCTTATACACATGACTCACTTTAAAATATGAGCACATGAGGTCGCGTTCCCTGTTGAATTCTTCATTTTTCGGGGAATTGCTCCTGCGGACCTGGAAGCACTTCTCCATGTACTCGTCGGGAGTGAACGACTTCCCGTCCCATTCCAGCTTCAGTGCGCAGTCCCGCACACACACAACCAGGGATGGCAAGTGGCTTTCCATGACACTTGATTTTTCGTCTTCAGGAGAAATCTGGGATCGAACGTGCTCTGACATGTTCTTCACGTAGCTGGAGGAGAAGCAGAGTTAAGGGCTCTGCGTTCAATGCCTCCCTCAAATATATTGAGAGATTAATCTCACAATACTCTCCTACCTCTCCCTCTGTCATCACTCTACTCTACTCAATGCACTCTCCTACCTCTCGCCTCTCATATCACTCCACTACCCTCCACCCACTCTCCTACCTCTCCCAGCTCGTCTCACTCTACTCCCCTCCACGCCTCCACACACTCTGCTCAAGCAATGAAGACTTTCTGTCGATTGCCTGAAGTTAGTATTCATGGAGTACAAGATTTCTCATTCTCCTCTGCTGCCCCCAGTCTGAAGCTCCCCATCTATCGACTCCCTGCCTCTACTCAAATCTAGCCTCATGATATTTATTTTTTCCTCTGCCTATGTCTGACTCTCTCTCACCACGTAAAGTTTATTCATCCACGCTGCTGCCGTAACATTGTCTCAACTCCCCCTCTCGCCTATCGCATGCCCATGCCAATCAATCTATATTTATATACTGCCTCTTCCATTACAATCACTTAAAAGATATTGCACGAAACAGATATGACATTGTTCGTGTGCAAAACTACTTAAACATCATATTCAATATCACCTAAATAATTATGAAAAAACACTGATAGGTTTAGAAACAGTAATAGCAACATTGTAAAGCATAGTATGATAAGATGCAACTAATACAGCACAGACAATCAATGGAAGTGTGTAAAAATACTTAAAATAAATAGTAACATAATAATTAGGAATTATCATGAGGTCCAAACCATGTTCTGGTATTCATTTCTCCCACAGCATCAGTGTTACACTCAACAGCTACCATCACATCATGAGGAGAGCGTGCAACGATCACCTCAAGTCCTTCCGTAATGTATGTCTCCTAGTCACCACCAAAATGTCTAACACTCTCGCCTGCAGCACAGTTGAGTCTCGCCTCGACTATTTGCAACTCCATTCTTGGATTGAGGGTCATCAAGTAACCTCAATAAATTCCAACGGTCGCGCCCCACGTCATCCTCAGCTAGATCCCTTTGCCGCCATGAAGTTATCTCCACTGGCTTCTGATTTGCTAGCGAGGGTAGCCTCTGCAACCATGAGTATACTTTCCACTTCAACTGTTCCCCCGTATCTCTCTCCACTCCTATCACCCTTGCACTGCAGCGTATTGTGGAACCCTCCACGGTGCAACGCACAGCCTCCTCCCTATATCAAGGATCAGGATCGTCGACCATACGGTAAGGCCTCGCTTAAGGCGTTCTCGTGCACTACCGTTGTCACTCTAACACTATTCTTCTCTTTGGGAACATTTCTTATTTGCACAACGCGGAACGGAGTTGTTATAACGCGGTCTCGGCACAGTCGAGTATGAGGAACGATAGAGTAGGCAGTGTACTCTCGTCTCAGTTCTATGTCTTACCCTGGGGATAACTGCAGGCCGAGATATTTTGTTATCATTACCCTCATCCTTCGAAGTTTTGTTCTTTGGAGGACAACGTTTCTTCTCTACAATTCAACAGTTTTCTAATACGCTCGGCTCTTTGGTGCCGCTTAAATCACGTCTTGTTTCCCACAAGTGGCAATATCATTTGGTTGGCTGGCCATCTGCGCTGCTTAAAACAAACCTGGGAGAAAGCTTGATGGATATAGGTCCAGAAATTCATTTTTCAGACCTCCTCAACATCAGCATTATAATACATAGGGATGGATTAATTTCCAGAAGGTCGGCCTTCTGCTCTACGCTCAATAAAGATGTATATAGAAACCCAAGGGCACTTTTTTTTCTGCAATCGATCCAAATGTAAAAAAAAAAATCTTATCCGGTTCCATCATCCAATGGAATACATTTCTTGATTATGATTATTTTTCATTACAAATTTTTTTATTCCATTAAGAAAATAACATTAACTGCCCCTCCATTCCTGAGTCACGTACAAACAATGCTCTGATATGTTCTGGTTTTCCTCTGACCGTGCCGCCTCCATCAGAATTCTCTGACCTTGCCTCCAAATTTAAACCTACAACTTGTTTCTTCGATGCCAGTCCCACTTATTTGGCTGAATCAGATTATTTTCCATCTCATCTGTCCCCTGGTCATACTATGTGATTGTACTTAAATTGTCATGAGACAGAGATTATGTCATTGGTCTATCCACATTAGGTGCATACATTGCATGGTTCTAGTATAACCATAGAGGGGACTAATTAGGTCTTCCTCTGAGGTCAGAAACGTTGGTGTTATCTTAGACCCCAGTTTGACATTTGAGGCACACGTATGTAATATTACTAAAATATTGTTTTTCCACACTTGCAACATAGCTCGACTAAGGCCTATGCTATCCCATCATGATACTGAGAGGATGGTGCATAGCATTATTTCATCAAGTCTGGATTACTGCAATGCCTTGCTCACTGGCGGTTAAAAAGGTGTTTTAAATAAACTACAATCAGGGCTGGAAGTGGGAATACATTACTGGGGGAACTCATTTATTATTCCTCTCATGCTAGATCGGAACTGCACACTAGATCTGCAGAGCGGGAAGGGGGAAGAGGAGGAGCCTCGCTCTTTGTGTGGGTCTCTGCGTGTGTGTGGGTCTCTGCGTGTGTGTGGCTCTCTGCGTGTGTGTGGGTCTCTGTGCGTGCCCGTCAGTCTTTGTGCTCATTTGTGGGTCTCTGTGTATGTATGTGAGTCTCTGTGCGTATCTGTCAGTCTATGTGTGTGTATGTCTGTGGGTACCTCTGCGCATCTATCAGTCTCTCTGTACATGTCTGTGCATATCTGTGCGCGTCTGTCAGTCTCTTTGGGTATCTGTGCGCATCTGTCAGTCTATGTGCGTGTCTGTGAATATCTGCGCGTGTCTGTCAGTCTCTGTGGGTATCTGGGCTGGTCTCTCAGTCTCGCTGTGTGTCTGTGAGTATCTTTGTACATCTCTCAGCTTCTGCGTGTGTCTGTCAATTGCTGTGTGCGTCTGTCCGTCTGTGTGTGTGTGTCTGTGTGTGTGTCCGGCAAAACAACCTCCTACCTCCTCGCGGTGCCGGACGGGCAACTCTGTCGTGGACAGTGCTGTAGGGGGAGGTCGAATTCCGATTGGCCCCTCCCCTCATGGCGTCTGTGACCACCACAGTGGCTAAACGGGGGCTCTGGACGGGTGCAAGGGGCTGGTAACCCCTCCACCTTCAAAAATTTACCACGAAACCACGAATTACAAATGTAACTAATAAGCTTGTGCCAGAGGCCCTGGGGGGAAAGGCGTCTATGACATCTCCTGGCCAAATCCCTATTGGCGGAGCCAGGAGATTGAATCTCTACCCTCGGGGCTCCTCTAGAAACAATAAAAAGCCACTTCGTGTGGCCACGTGGAATGTTCGAACGCTCACTGCGGAGGAGAGGCTGCCACTCCTCTGTCGGGAGCTGGACGGGTACCGACTGGATCTCTGTGGCATTCAGGAGCTCCGGTGGACCGGTTCTGGCTCCTGCCACCATGAGGGGTGGACAGTCCTCTACTCGGGGCAGCAGACTGCCAAACAACAGGGTGTGGCTATTCTTTTGAACAAAAGAATGAAAGGGGCGTGGGAGCGTGGTGGTGAGGTGTGGGAAGCTGTAAGCCCCAGGCTACTTTGGGCTCGCCTTCCTATCAACCGGAGGCGAGGAGTGGCGGTCGTGGTCACTTATGCCCCCACCGAAGACGAACATCCGTGGAGGGATGCAGGCAAAGCCGATGAGTCAGATGCCTTCAATGACCTCCTGTCACAGGTGCTGGCTAAAGTGGCCCCTCGGGATAGAGTCATCTTATTGGGTGACTTCAATGCCCGAGTTGGTCATGATGCTCGCACCTGGTCTGGAGTGATTGGAGGGCATGGGCCAGATCAGCTCAATAACAACATCAGGAGGCTGCTATATTTTTGTGCAACCCATGGGCTTGTAATTACCAACACGCTGTTCCGGCATCGGCACATCTACACAACATCATGGATGCATGCCGGGTCCAAGCAAGAACATCTGCTGGACTACATAGTGACGGACTAGCGGATGCGAGCCCATGTCCTTGACACCAGGACCTACCGTGGAGCTGATCTGTCCTCTGACCATCGACTAGTCATCTGTAAGATGCGCCTGCCATTCTTCCACTCCGGTGGTAGGTGTACACCCAGGACCCCATTCCAACCTAAAGTGGCCTGGTCTCAGCTATCTGATGAAAGTTGCAAGTGAGAATTTCATCATCGCTTGCGGCTGGGGTTGGCATTGTCCCCCACTCCTCCTGATGTCGAGGGTAAATGGGCGACGTTTAGGACTGTGACTCATGCAGCTGCAATGGCTGCTTTGGGTACACGGTCCAGACCTCCCCAGAGACACTGGCTGACAGAGGAGGTGTGCAGGATAGTTGAGAAAAAGCGACAGGCCCACTGTCATCGGATACAGAATCCCACGTCAGAGAATGAGGAGGCTTACCACAGCCTTCGCTCGGAGGTTCGGAGAGCCATGAGGTGCTGCAAGGATGGGTGGTGGTCGCGGGTTGCTGAGGAGATGGAGTCTGCCTCAGTGGCCCACGATAACAAATCTCTATTTAACTCCATCAAAAAAGTTACCTGCAGTGCCATACCTATTACCATCATTAGGGGAAAAACACGGTGATCCAATCTCCGACCCCAAGGAACAGGTTTGCAGATTTGCTGAGCATTTCTGTGAGGTCCTGGGGGAGGGGATATCCCTCAGCCAGGAAAACATCGTGGCACAAAGTGGGGATGAACCTGCTGAGGCTGCGGTGCCTCAAATATTGGAAGAAGTCACCCCCTGTGAGTGGCTGGCTGAGGTGCCATCTGTTGAGGAAATACTGAAGGCGATCCGGAGTCTGAGTCCAGGAAAGGCACCGGGCAGAGATGATCTCCCAAGCGATATGCTGAGAGAGGGTGGCGTTTGTGCACAGACTGCCCTATATGACATAACAACAGTCTGGACCACTGGACGGGTTCCGCAGGATTGGAAGGATGCCCTGGTGGGCCCCCTCTTTAAGAAGGGGGACCGCACAGACTAACAACTACAGGGGCATCTCACTCCTCAGTGTGCTGGGAAAGGTCCTGACAAGGATTATTCAACATCGCCTTGCCAGGCACACTGAGGAGAGGATTGCAGAGCCCCAATGCAGTTTCAGGAAAGGGCGGTCCTGCACAGATGCCTTTTTTTCTGTCCGTCTGCTACATCAGAGGTGTAGCGAATTCCAGCAAGACCTACATCTTTGCTTTATTGACCTGGTCAAGACCTATGATACCATCAGTAGGCATGGGTTCTGGGTTGTTCTTCATGCTTTTGGAGTCCCTGACCCTCTGCTCATGATCATTAAGGACCTACATGATGGTGAGCGGGCCCGGGTAAAACAACGTGGCCCGGAGTCAGAGCCATTCCCTGTACACCTTGGGGTGCGACGGGGATGTCCTCTGGCTCCCCACATTATTTAACATCTATTTTGACCACGTAGTTCATGAAGCCTTCAATAGCTGTACCGGGGGAATCTCCATTTGGTACAGATATAATGGGAGGCTGATCGATGCCCGGGTGCGGTCAAGGGATGGCTCCCTATTTATCAACCACGTTATGTATGCCGATGATTTGGTAATAGCTGCTCATTCAGAGGAGGAGTTGGAGACGCTGCTGCTGAGACTGGCGCGTGCCACTAAGAGATGGGGCCTTATCATCAGCCCCACCAAAACTAAGCACCTGCCTGGGTATTTTGTACCATTGGACACTCCACCCCCACAACTCCCAATCGGTTATGGGGCAGTTGTTGAGAGAGTGGAGAGTTTCCCATACCTGAGCAGTGTGCTTATGACCCGGCTCCAGTTTAACAGCAGAGGTCTCACTCCGAATCAGTCGAGCGGCAAAATCTTTTAATTGGTTGCGTAACGCTGTGTGGAAGCTACCTGGTCTGTCGCTCCACACTAAGCTTCATGTCTTCTCGGCCATGGTCATTCCCTCCCTTCTCTACGCTTGTGAAACGTGGACCCCCCTAATGGAACACCTTCGGCGGTTAAAAACATTCAGGCTAGCCTGCCTACGATCCATCCTGGGTTTAACCAGGCTGGATTGTGTGAGGAGCTCACAAATCCTTGAAAGATCTGGGCAAGGTCTCATCGGTGAGCTCCTCCGGCAGGCAAGGCTGCATTGGCTGGGTCATGTAGCCCGCATGCCCAGCCACCACATGCCGAAACAGCTTTTGTTCGACCAGATCGAGGGGGCTAAACGGGCGTGGCACGGGCTAGAGATGAGATTGAGTGATGTGGTACAAAAGGATGTGGAGCTGAGTAGATTTGCCGATGACTGGCATCAGCGGTGTCAAGATCAGCCTCTGTGGCGGAGGCTCGTGAAAGACGCTACTGGGCAATTGGAGGCAGTCGCCCTCCAACAACAACGGAGGGCGGATGAGCGACGCTCACAACAACGAGCGGAGCGCCGGGTGGCTAAAGCACAGCAGGTTGGCACAGTAGGGGGCACAGGTGGTGCATCAGCCAGTCATCTTAGTCAGTCAACCCGTGGCACTTGGGTCTGCCCCGTGACCGCCTGCCAGCGGGCATTCCACACTTCACGTGGCCTCAAGGTGCACATAGCCTGGCACAAGCGTCGTGGTGACGTCACCGCCACTTAGTGGCGAATGGCGGTTGTTGTTGTGGGTATCTGTGCGCCTATGTCGGTCTCTGTGCATGTCTGTGGGTACCTGTATGGCTGTGGGTCTCTGTGTGTGTCTTTATGTCTCTATGTGTGTCTGTGGTTCTCTGTGCGCGTCTGTCAGTATATGTGTGTCTGTGCGCCTCTGACGGTCTGTGTGTATGTCTGTGGGTATCTTTGCCTATGTCGGTCTTTTTTTGTGTGTCTGTGAGAATCTGTGCACCTCTGTTGGTCTCTGTGCATGTCTGTGGGTCTCAGTGCGTGTTTGTCGGTCTCTGTATGTGTCTGTGGGTCTCTGTGTGTCTGTCAGCCTCAGTGTGTGTGTCTGAATGTATCTTTGCGCGTCTGACCGTCTCTGTGTGTGTTTGTCAGTCTCTCTGCATTTCTGTGTTTCTCTGTGTGCATCTGCCAGTCTTTGTGTGCATCTTTGGGTCTCTGTGTGTGTATTTAGGTCTCAATGCTAGTTTATGGGTCTATCTGTGAGTCTAATTAAAAAAAGATTAATCTTTGATTCCTTCCGGAATGCAGCTGGGTTCATTTTCACTCCCACCAAGGCGTTCTGGGGCGTTCAGCTGATAAGCTGATTCTGGTCTACTCATTATTAGAAAGACCAGACTATGCAGCAAGGCTCCACGATTGTGGAATATCCCTTCCTTGGTCCATTAGAGAATCTGAGTCTATAACACTTTTTAGATCAAATTTTTACAAACTCACCTGTTTTTTTTTTTACAACAGATTATATCAAAAACGTAAGCTTTATGCAAATGCACTTTTAGGCCTTGCATGACTTGCACTGAGAGACAACCGCAAGCAGTATTATTGTTAAATGTTATTCATGAGAGTAATTCCTCCCTTAAGGTGGTGTTTGCCTTAATGCGGAACTTTTGAGGAATGCATCTACATCATTAAATGAGGCGTTCGCGTACTTTGCTTCATATACAATACAATTATTGTTGACTATAATATCAGACGACGCATGGTAGAAATCGAAATATCAGAGCAAACTGCTTTAAATCCCCCCAGCCATTCAGGTCACCCAAAAGTGCGTTGGAAACGTCAACCCCAAAGTGTCACGCAGAGGTCAGCATGGGCATGGTGAAGGATACCGCAGCTGCTCCAGGCTCGTGTTATCCAGAGTCTTCTCGGTGTTGTAGACAAGCACATTGCACAGCAGCACGGCCATGATGAACAGCCAGATGTCGTGTTCCTCATTGGCCTGCGCGTGAGAGATAGGAGCTGTTGAAATCTGACACCCGTCCAGCTTATGAAGCCTATTGGGTTTTTGTTTAAAATCAAACAATACAATTGTATCGATATTGCTTTTAAAACTAAGTTTGAATTCATTTATGCATCTGCTCTGCCTTTCTGTCCATCTACTTTGTCCGTATGTCTTCGAAGCTGGCATGATAACCTTCATAAAGCAGTTGCTTTGCTATAAGGGATTTATCTGATAGACAACTGGGACCATTATCAAAAAGGTACAAAAGATGTGCTGAGATTAAATAAAAACGGTTAGTCTTGTAATCCCATGCAGATAATGTAACACACCGTGCATGCATGTCACAACATCACGTATTATATGGCATTGACTTAATCCAGCTCAAAACGCTGTTATGTACTAACATTAACCGTGGTAAATCCCACTGCTGGATGAAGACCCAACGTTGCTATCATATCTCACACGATTGCAAAAGTAACAATCCATCTAGCACCTTTCATGTTATCTGATTACATTGCTCTATTTCCTCAGTGCAAGTCCTTTCAGATGCATTTGTTGGCCGTCACGCAATCGCTATTCTAGCCGGGATATATCCTGCCCAATTACTATTGTTAACAGTGTTAATGATGAAATTAACCTGCATTTTTTATACTTCTGAGGACAAATGCATATTAGGAACTGTTACAAAATCCATTAATTCAATGTGTTGATATGTTTCCACAATGTTATACTTAAAAACTAACCTATAAAATGGTATTACTATTTTACCAGGTAAGGCCCATTGAGCTAGACAGCTATTTTTCAGAAGCGACCTGGCCACAAATGATTGCTCGATTAAGTGAATTATCATGTGGAAATGTATAGCAGCCACATACTTTAATTTCAGGTTCTAAATTGTGTATGGAAAACTGGAGACCCAAGAGAAAAATCCACGTGACCACGGAGAGAGAGACATGCAATCTAAACATATACAGCAGGCATCATGGTCGGGATCGAACACACGATCTCCTGTATACCAGGCGAGGTGGTTAACATCTCGCCACCGTGGTCCCCTAATGCTACACGTGGTCCTGCACTGGCTGTTTTCCAAGCCGAGCTAGACCCGCGATATACTGGCCTCAGTAGAAATGTAAATATGACGCAGGGGCGGGGCAAATGACACTTTACTAGCATGTGATGTCAGCCAGTACACTGGGAGAACAGTGCCACTCCCACGTCATCTAAATGTGAATCAACTCATTAATTGAATGTGATGTGTGTCGCTACGTCAACTACACGTCTCAACGTTTTCAGTGTGTGATATCCGTGAATACACTAAGGACAGAACGCACTATGTTAGCTACATGCATCTCGACTCGGTCACTGCGTGTGGCGTACGTCGGCTTACTGTGAGGTTACATCATCACCACGTCATCTACACACGTCTCCACTAGTTAATTGCTTTGACATTAGTAGCACAGCTTCTGTAGTGGAAAAACCCAGACTGGTGCCTCTTAAACAGCACACGTAATCCACCATAACAGAGTAGTTGATAACAATTTGTATTCAACCAATTGACTCAAAGTGACTCATCTTCCAAAGCTCTAGAATCGTGCGAACCAATGACATAAAAATTCAAAGATATTGGCTCTAACACACGTTCATTCGAGTTGTGTGCGGTGCCCTTAAAAAAAACCTCATATTAATCGATGAATTCTGGCCATTGTTACAACATAAAGTTTTAGGTTTATTTTCTTCCTGATGAGCCATTTGCTCCACATTCCCTCACCTTCTCCGGGTCTCCCAGCCCCTCCGTGTCCAACAGTAGTAGACAATTCTCCTTGTTCGCTGGGTGAGGAATTGGCCAGGCCCAGATGCCCTTAGTCTTCGATTGCACTGCGTGCCCTACAGCAAAGCCACCTGGTTCCCACCGGGTGGAAGGGAACAAAACATAAACATGGGGACAGGTCTCCAATGTGTTTTTGGATTGCAACCACATTGTTGTTTTGTGTGATTCTGAAACTGTTTTTTGTACGTCAGTTCATGGGGTCTCTTTATGAATCTGTGAGTTTTTTTTTTACGTGAGTCTATAAGGACCTCTGTGCGAGCCTACATGAGTCTGCGAGTTTTTATCTGAGTCTACGGATATCTCATGTGATCCTATGGTTATATATGTGTGTATTTATTTGGTCTCATGTGAACTTATGGGTATGTGTGTTTGAGGGTCTACGGGTCTCTGTGTGAGAGTATGGATCACTTCATTAAGTTAATTGAGCAGCTCACATTCTCCCACAATTACATCGTTGAAGTGATTAAATCACACCCGAAAATACTCACCCAACGCTAAGGACACGGTGTGCATGACACCGACAGTCCAGAAGTAAAACAAGCCGCTCTGATTGACACTTAACTTGCCTGAAAGGGGATTGGTTAGAGGCAAGTAATTGAAGAGATTGATGGAGAAATACAAATGGAAAGAGTGAGAACTGAGGATGATTGACAGGGATGACTGTTGGTATCTGTTAGGGAAAGTGGGAGGTGATTAGCTGGAGGCAAAGCAGGTCAAGGAACCTACGGGAAAGGGGCTTGAGTGATGTATAAAGAGGAAGCAAAATTATTTTGGAGTCCGATTTTTGAAGACTACTGTGTCGGATGCCACTAGATCGTGTTGCCTGCTGCTGTTGGTGTTGCAAATTCTTAATGCCTGAACATGTGAGAGCTATACAACTGCTAAAAAATCTATACAGTCATATACACATGTGACAACTATCTCTCTGTTTCCCACTCTTTCCATTTTGTATTTCGACCTCCAATCCCTTCAATGTCCCTGCCTCTAACCAATTAACCAATCCCCTTTCGGGCCCTTTAAGTAACCAATCAGAGTGCTTGTTTTTACTTCCTGATTATCCGTGTCACGTGGTGTCCACCAGGTGAGTATCGTTTGTAGTGATACAATCTCTACCACACGCATAGAACTGAATTAACCATCCGCCGAATACCTGCACATTTTTAGAATACTATGGGAGGTTCAGTTTAACACGTAGGCTTTCACGACCAATATCATCCAAAAGAGTTTTTTTTGGGTTCGATCGCGTAAATATATAAATGTGTCATTAAAACCTGCCACCACACGACACAGCCAACGAGTAGGGGTTGTCATGTAAACAGATATGTGGATGACCCATTGGTGGTCTGGCCAAACGGCAAAGACACACTGAACGCATTTCTAAATCATCTCAACTCGCAAACCCATCCATCCAGTGCACCATGGAAGTGGAAGCTGACAGAACTCTACCATTTCTGGATATTCTGCTCGGACGGGGTCGAACGGGTAAAATTGCACACGGTGTTTATGAAAGAAAACGCATACTGACGCCTATCTGAATGCAGTCACACCATCACCCCGCACAGAAATCTGCTCTTAAGAAGACGCTCATTCATCGAGCTAAGAAAGTGTCAAATGGTGACAATCTGAGAAGTTAAATTCAACACGTTAAAGAAGCGCTGCAAATGAATGGTTACATTGATGCACAAATCAACAGAGCATTGGATGCCAAAACCAAATTAAATAACACGAGCATTGAAACTGCCCAAGTAATTAAAACAATCAAAATACCGTACATTGTGGGAGTAACTGATAAACTAGCCAGATGTTTCTAGATTTGAAGCTTTCGTGACTGCAAGGATTCATACTCTTTGGTTTTATTTGGTAAAGTCACGTAGATAAAATAAAAACAAAATAAAAGAAAACAAATTAAGTCACGACGTTTCGGAGGCAACACAAGCTTCTGTCTTCAGGTGGAATAGTCAACACAGAATATCTGTGTCAGGAGCACAGTTCAGAGACGACCGGGATTATATACAAGTTAAGGGGGGGGGGGAAGAGTCAGTAAGGGGGGCGTGGCTGGGAGGGCTGGGTTAAGCAGCCTTTTGATGGGCTGCTGCGGGCAACAGCCACTTCGCACTGCACGAGAGTGGGTAAAACCCACCTTTTGTTATGCTGCGTGGGGGGTCGGGGGGAGGATTTTGAAAGCGGCGGCAAACGGCTGTTCAATTATAAGGCAGCTAAAGTTTGACATACAACCACTGAAAAAAGGAAATGGCTGTACAAAAAATTTGAAAGGCAGTTAACGTTTGATTTTTATCTACAACATCCTTCCAGTGATTGCTAAACCTGAAACCATCCTCTCGGTTGAAGTTGTGTCTGTATTTGTAAATCTGGATGGCCTCCAATGGCAAGCTACCATTCTTGGATGTCCTGTTGGAGAGAAGGCCTGATGGCTCTTTGGGACATTCTTTTTACAGGAAGCCCACCCACACAGACTCCTACTTGAAACCTGATTCCCACCACCACCCTACTCAGAAGAATTATCTCATCAAAACGTTAATACATAGGGCTCATTGCATTTCTGACAAACACCACCTGACTAGTGAATGAAAACATGTCCATACTCTTTGGTTCTATTCGGTAAAGTCACGTAGGTAAAAGATAAAACAAAAATCACGACGTTTCGGCCACAACACAAGTGGCCTTCATCAGGTGAAGGGACCGTGCTGTCACAAGGACAGCGTTGGAAAGAAGAAAGTCAAGTCAGGTCGCGTCCTTTTAAGCTGTGTGGGAGGAAACAAAACGCTTTGACAAAGGAATTAGCATAAATGCTCATATAGTAACAACACGGGGGGGGGAGGGGGAGGGGAATATACAAATGTACAAATGATGGTGTGCGAGGGAATGACCGTGCAGCAACGTGATGGACCAGCACGGGGGGGGGGGGGGGAGTTTACAAACGTTGTTTCGAAGGGAAATAAGCTGCTGTGAAAGTTTGGTATATCACTACTTGGATAAATATACTGTATCATTGAAAATTAGTTTAATGTTTGATATATTTAGGGAGGGACGCTTGGTTAGACACTGCCTCACCAATACCTACTTTACTTGGAATGGCACCTTCTACAAACAAAATGAGGGTACCCCCATGGGTTCTCCCTTATCACCAGTGATAGTCAATGTTTTCATGGAGAAATTTGAATCAGATGCCATCCAGACTTCCACCCTCAGACCTTCCCTGTGGAAAAGATATGTGGATGACACGTTCGTAATTTGGCCACATGGCCTCCCAGCTTTGAACCGTTTCATACACCACATCAATTCCAGACATCCCGCCATCAAATTCACCATGGAAGTGGAGAAAGAGGGCAAGTTACCATTCTTAGATGTTGTGTTTGAGAGGAGACCTGATGGCTCATTGGGACATTTTGTATACAGTAAACCCACCCACACAGATTCCTACTTGAAACCTGATTCCCACCACCACCCAGCTCAAAAGAATGATCTCATCAAAACGTTATACCACAGGGCTCATTGCATTTTGGACCAACACCACCTGACCAGTGAATTAAAACATGTACACCTGGCCCTCAAGAGAAACGGATACTCTGACCGTACCATCCGCCAAGCTGTTTCTCCCTCCATACAGAAACAACCACTTGATACTCCGGTCAAAACCATCATGTTACCATACATAGCAGGCGTTACTAAAAGGATTTCCAAAATTCTAAAGAAACAAAAGATCCAGGTGCGGTTCAACACAGTGCACAAAATCCGTGATCTGATCCCGTCAGTAAAGGATGTCATTCTTGACTTACAGTACCCCGGTGTTTACAAATTGAGCTGCACTTGTGGGGACTGCTATATCGGGGAGACGAAGCGACATATCTCTGATCGAATTCGCGAGCACAAATCAGATTTGAAACACGGCAGAACGAATTCTTCTGCCGTGGCTGATCATTGTTACAACGCTGTGGGTGATCATGATATTGTTTTCTCCGATACCAAGGTGGTCTGCAAACCTACCGGTTTTATCAGAGATTTGTCCACGAGGCCATCCAGATTTACAGACACAGACACAACTTCAACTGAGAGGACGGTTTCAGGTTGAGCAATCACTGGAAGGATGTTGTAGATCAAGTCAAACTTTAACTGCCTTTCAATTTTTTTGTACAGCCATTTCCTTTTTTCATTGGTTGAATGTCAAACTTTAGCTGCCTTATAATTGAGCAGCCGTTTGCCGCCGCTTTCAAAATCCTCCCTCCTACCCCCCACGCAGCATAACAAAAGGTGGATTTTACCTACTCTCGTGCAGTGCGAAGTAGCTGTTGTCCGCAGCAGCCCATCAAAAGGCTGCTTAACCCAGCCCTCCCACCCACCCACACCCCCCTTACTGACTCCTCCCCCCCCCCCCCCCTTAACCTGTATATCATCCCGGTCGTCTCTGAACTGTGCTCCTGACACAGTTATTCTGTGTTGACTATTCCACCTGAAGACGAAAGCTTGTGTTGCCTCCGAAACGTCGTGATTTAATTGTTTTAGTTTATTTTGTTTTTATTTTAGCCAGATGTTTGCAAAAACAAAACATCTGAGTCAGATTTGGCATGGTACATAAAATACAGAAATTAATATCTGGCACAAAATATGTATTACGGAAGCTATCAACAGAAGGTGTGTACAGGATTAACTGCACGTGTGGTGAATGTTACGTTGGGCAAACAGGACGAATGATCAGCACGAGACTAAAAGAACATCAGATAAATATTAAATTCTCCCAAATGCAACTGTCAGTAGTAGCAGAACCGCGTGCCATCAAGGACACTCAACGTGACTTTATCGAAAGAACTAAGAATATGAATTACTGCAGTCACGAAAGCTTTAAATCAAAATTTTGATTTTGATAATGTTGAAGTTCTGTTCAAAACTAGCTACTACTGGCCAAGGCTAATTAGATAATCCATCTAAATTGAAATTAATAAAAATAACTTTAACCATTCGGATTAGTGCTGCATGGTAGCGAATCATCAAATAATACATTATTTAAATGCATGCCTACAAAGGGCAGCATACTTCAATAGGGATTACCGTTGGTACGGCTATTCTCATACACAGTTGACAGAAAGGACAAGTTCAAAGGGCTCGCATAATACATAATGTACGTTACCTCAGTCATGCCCCCCACACTTTGTGAAAGAGCACAGAAGCGTGGTCACCACATCTACGCTTCTATATAAGAAACAAAATAGTTAGACTTCTCCACAAATCTGGCTGTCGCCTGATGGAGCTAGTTGTAATTACTGGCCAAACGTCATACTCAGATTGTAAATGTTGTGGCTTGGCTCTCCAACACATCGGTTTGCTATACTCGTGACGAATTGGCATGTTATGTTATTGTGACAACCCTTACTCGTTGGCTGTGTTGGGTGGTGGCGGGTTGTAACGGCACATTTATATATTTACGCAATCTAACCCAAAAAAAACTCTATTATGTATGAGAGGCTCACTAACGTCCTCAAATCCGCAGCCAAAAAAAACATCCTGAGAGAACACAGAAAATAACACAACCCCTGCTGGTTCCTAGATTGTGGGATGGACAGGAAACTGGTGACAATCCAGACCCAATGCAGATGATCCCTCCCTGTGTTTGCTCTTCCATGAAGCTCATGGTCCACCTTAAACCGCATCCAACTGTACAAATTATGGTTGCAGATGCAGATACTTGATGCACAAATGGAAAAGTGAAAACTCTCCAGTGTGCGAATGTGGTCATCCAGAACAGACCGTACAACATATCAAGACGCAATGCCCAATCCACAAATACAAAGGAGATATCACGGCGATACGCTAAATTCCCTTTCATGAAGGAGATGTGTGAATTGGCCTGTCGATATTCTGATGTGGTTGATGGTACACTCAAGTGTCTTTGAGGAATACCAATTCCAGGGAGGTGCAATTTTGAATCTGGAACGAGGTGATTATTTTGGACATCTACGTTATTTCACTCTGTTCACCAAATTAAGTTACAAGCCTCCACCATCAGAGCTCAGTGACACACGCAACAGGGGTCTGACTTTCTGCGAGGGCATCTGCAGATGATGCACAGCACAAGGTTAATTAAGGGGAAAGCATTGTCTGCAAACGTGCTGGTACAAGCCTGGGGGAGAAACCACTGTAGTTCTAATGGACAGCAAGTCTCTCCTCGTTTGCTCTGTAGGTGACACATTGGCATGCCAGTGTTGGAGTCTGTTGTATATATATAGGCCTTTTTCCAAAATGTATATTAATAATGATTTTGCCGATATTTTTGTTTCAATCAATCGTGGTGTCACTTGGGGCAAAGGGGGGTGATACAGCCCCCCCTCCCCTCACACACAACAGGCCGCCGGAGATAGCAATAAAAAGTTATAAACACAAAACAAAGAGAAGGGGGGGGGGAATTCCTAATGAGAGACTAAAAAAAATTCTGACACGGCTTCAAAAGCCTCGCAGCTTCCAGGGTGGCGAAAACCGGACAGACAGGTTTCGGTTATTTTTTTATTATCAGAAGTCCAAGAAAAACTCAGCAACAAGAATAAGCTGACATTATAGGAATCTACACACTCATTACGATAAAAAAGATTACAATCTACATAGCGGGTTATTACTTCTCATTCAGAAAATTAATACTAACATAAACCAAAATAATAATTATGCAGTGTTAAACCGAGGGTTGTCCAGAAGAGACGAGGCTAAATAGGTCAAACTTACACAACCAAGAACAACTGTATCCCATAGGGAAGGAGCCTCCCAACCATCTTTGTCTTTCTGCAGCACGGGATAACAAGGAATGTAACACCCAGAGCGAGGGAAATGACTCGTTTATTGCAGGGGAGGCATCTGTGTCCACGGATGAAAAGATGGCTTAATAAATGACACACACACGGACACAGGTACACCCCCCCCCCCCCCACAACGCCGAGCAAGGTAAATGACTCGTTTATTGCAGGGGGGGCATCTGTGTGCACGGATGAAAAGATGGCTAAATAAATTACACACACACACACACGGACACGTACAGCCCCCCCACAACACACAGCGAGATCAAAGGAAGTTCCGGTCCTTTGTGAGAAGGCGAGCCAGAGGAAGAAAATTTGGCATAAAAAGAGAGACACGGGCCATGATTTGATCACAGCTACCAGCGGCAGAAGACGGCGACCAACTATCGAAGATGCTCAACCCCCGAAGATAACAGCCAGCCACCGACGCAGGAGATCACCACCGACGCAGAAGAAGACTCCGCAACTCATGCAGGATGGCGAGGCTCGCTGAGTAGCGACATGCTACGCCGTGCGAATTAAGCGCCATCAGACGAAGTATCGCTCGAAAATCATTCCGCTCCGGGCATCGACTCACAAGAGCCACTGCAGTTCGAGCTGAGCTGACGAGAATTCTAGCATCATCCACGAGAGAGGGCAGAAAGCGCCAGACGTCGACCAAACCTGCCATCAACGAACGAAAGCATCGTTCATCGCCAGAGAGCCGGAGCCGGAGAGGGCGCACAGTCGCGCCGCCAGCGCCGCCGAGCACGGGTGTCAGCTGCCAGCGCACGAGCGACCGAGCATCTCCAGGACGGGCATCGTGCCGACGCAGCTCATCATCCAGCAGCGGAGAGAACCGTCAGCTAACATCAGACACCGAGCGATAGAGGGAACCAGCCATCGTTCGTATACCCTCCCCCACTCACAAACCCACGACGCTCCCGGCGTCTGCTCTCACAAGAATTTACCAAAGAGACAATCCAACGTACCCACACACTAAGACTAATTATAAAGTGCATGAAACATCAGCTGGCTGTGAAGGCATTGCGGCTCATCGGGTGATAAGAATACGTCGTTTATAAGTACATTAACTTTTTTTCTTATTGTTTTGTTTTATGTGATTTTACTTCCAATCACATAAATTACCAATAGATTAATCGATAAAAACAAAACTTTTGAAACCTACACGCTCACAGAGAGAATATCGTGTTAAACCTGTTTCTTTATCATGTAATATTGTCCACGAATTAATTAAAACTTAGCCAAAGATAAGAATCTCCCATAGGAGGGCACGCACCCCGTCGCACACCCTTATTCCAAGACATTTAGTTAATTATATAATTTTGCCGATGAATCTATTGATGTATACTTTTGCCTTTGGGATATAATAATTTGCTTTTATCGCCTTTCGTATGAATGTCGTTGCATGCATTTTTAAGGACTTTTATTCATATTTGCCGTATATGCTCGTGTTACTCTGATGAAGTAATCGTTTGTTCTGTTACCCAATTAACAAACGTGATCATTGAGGGTTAAAGGTATGAATCCATGAAGCCTTCGCCAATTGATGGGTATTTGCTGAAGCAGGCGTACTGCCACACACCCTTGCTCCAAGACATTTCGCAATTACGTAATCTTGCTCATGAATTTATTACTGTATACCTTGCCTTCAGGACATGTTTCTTTATTGCCTTCATATGAATATCGTGGCATGAAATTTTAAGGACTTTTGGTTCCTATCGCCGTATATGATCGTGTTACTCTGAGGAAGTAATCAATTGTTCTGGTACCCAGTTAACAAACGTGATTATTGAGGGTTAGATGTATGAATCAATGAGGGGAACATCTTCTGGAGTACTGTGACAATTTCAAGCATGAGAATTCGCATATTAGAGTGTTAAGTTTTTGTTTAGAAAATAAAATTGCTTAAAACAGAAGTGTTTGAGTGTTTCTCTCCTGAGTTCATGCGTAATAATCTTAATTATAAGAACTGTATCCTGCGGTGAGATTTGAATATGGAGACCTGACATAACACACTAATACATAATCAGTAAATGTTAAAGCGAGAATAATTATATTATACCGATCGATAAAACGAACCTAGACAATGAAGCCGAGCTTAATCTGGCATACTTACAGCACACCTGCATAACTTCATATGATTAATTGTCTTATCCCGATTGATGATACGACCCTGGGCAACGAAGCTAAGCCAAATTATCATAACTGCCCTCATTGGCATAATCGCATACATTCGCATAAATTAATACGATTATCTTTCAAATTAGCATTATTTTGCGCATAATTACATCTATTAACATAATTTCGGATTATTACGCATATTTCCAAATTTTATTTAATTTTTATTATTTTCATAAAATTTTCAAGACGCGGCATATACAACAGGTCCCAGCACACGGACAAAATGAAGAGCAAAACCCGCACCATAACCTATCTACTGAAATCAACGCCAAAACAGTGGTTCCTCGTTCTGTAAAATCCATAATGATCATCACTGGTAGCTGATACTAACGATTCGAATGCAAGATCTCAACAGTGCAAGCCCAGGCACGATAAGCAAGGACAAAAGCTTAGAAAGAGTGAGAGAAAGAAGCGGCGTCGAAAATGTGGCTTGAGAACACATTCAGTAATGGTACTGACAAGAGCAGTCCCTTTGAGTTAGAATGATTCAAACCTCTGGGCATGGGTACTGGCGTGGGTGAGTCGCCACTGCACCAAACAGGAAAGAAAAAAAATGCACATTCATAGTTAATATATTTTCTATTTTGTAGAGTGAGATATTACGATTTTGTCTATGTTGCCAGCATTTATGTATTTCATAGGTTTTTCTCTAAGATAGGTTTCCCAATAGCAACACAAATTGACTATAAAGTTAATTCACGACGGGGTCATCCCTTGCGAACATTTAACGTGGGCTCGTGTGTTACAGACAGATTGGAGGCACCAGCAGAAACACGGCGTTCACACTGAAAGTCAGCTTGAAAGCGATAAATTGCTATCAGCATCCAACAAATAACCACTATACTTACATGCTTTCTGAACTTTGCGGTTTGGGGGTAATGTTACGTCGAACTGCAGAACACAGAGAGCACGTGTTAGCATTGACACAATGTATCAGTTGAAATTGCATATACAGTGTTTAATACGATTAACGAATTGACTTTGTGAGGCATCTCGATGTAGGAGAGTAGAGTGAGATGGGAAGGGAGAGGTAGTAGAGTGTGTGGAGGGTAGTGGAGTGAGATGAGAGGGGAGTGGTAGGATAGTGTGTGGAGGAAATCAGTGTGACAATGGACATTTCATGAACAGATCGTCGATGACGAAAGCTCATTATCTTTGCACTATAATACAAGATGCTAATAACTTATTTCCATAAGCTATTTCTACATATTCTCTTTGATTTGCTCTAACATGCTAAATAACCTCTTTCCCTAAGCTATTTTTACATATTCTCTTTGACTTGCTAATCCCTCTAAAACGTCTATAAACCCTTGCTTGTGGATCCTTCTCAAACGTATATAAACCCTTGCTTGAGGCAGCTGTCTCACCATTTGTCGCTTGATGACAGATGCTTGTGTTGCCTCCGAAAAGTCGTGATTTATTTTATTTTATTTCTATCTACGGGACTTTACCGAAAGAACCAAAGAGTATAATATATTTTACCCACCAAATTTGTGCTTTGTATAAAGGATCTGCAATCATTGACATCGTGGCAGTGATGTGACTCAATCCTTGTGGCCATTCGTTGAATCATTTACCAGATTATTCGGTAACTGATAGCACGTGCCTCATATTACATTTGATGCATAGCCCCGACAAATTTAGCAAGATTCTCAGTCTCCCACCACCACTTCTGAGCAAATTTACATTGAAAAAAAATGTTACGTAATTTTCAACAGCAAAACAAATATCTAAAGAACCAGGGTTACGCATCTACAAAATGGCCGGTGTGCACGTGCATAGCCATAACTAATTCCTGGCTGTGATGTGTGGAGCAAGGACAAAAGCTTAGAAAGAGTGAGAGAAAGAAGCGGCGTAGAAAATGTGGCTTGAGAACACATTTGGCAATGGTACTGACAAGAGCAGTCCCTTTGAGTTAGAATGATTCAAACCTCTGGGCATGGGTACTGGCGTGGGTGAGTCGCCACTGCACCAAACAGGAAAGAAAGATAATTCACATTCATAGTTAATATATTTTCTATTTTGTAGAGTGAGATATTACGTTTTTTATGTTGCCAGCATTTATGCATTTCATAGATTTTCTCTAAGATTGGTTTCCCAATAGCAACACAAATTGACTATAAAGTTAATTCACGACGGGGTCATCCCTTGCGAACATTTAACGTGGGCTTGTGTGTTACAGACAGATTGGAGGCACCAGCAGAAACACGGCGTTCACACTTAAAGTCAGCTTGAAGGCGATAAATTGCTATCAGCATCCAACAAATAACCACTATACTTACACGCTTTCTGAACTTTGCGGATTGAGGGTAATGTTACGTCGAACTGCAGAACACAGAGAGCACGTGTTAGCATTGACACAATGTTTCAGTTGAAATTGCATATACAATGTTTAATACGATTAACGAATTGACTTTGTGAGGCATCTCGATGTAGGAGAGTAGAGTAAGATGGGAAGGGAGAGGTAGTAGAGTGTGTGGAGGAGATTTGAGTGAAATGAGAGGGGAGAGGTAGGTGAGTTTGTGGAGGGGAGTAGAGTGAGATGAGAGGGGAAAGGTATGAAAGTGAGATGAGAGGTAGGTGAGTTTGTGGAGGTTAGTGGAGCTAGACGAGAGGAGGTAGGCGAGTGTGTAGAGGGTAGTGGAGTGAGATGGGAGAGGAGAAGTAGGCGAGTGTGTGGAGGGAATTATAGTACGTCAAGTAGACTGCAGAAAGGGATGGTGACTGTGATTTTGAAATTAATCTGAGATTCACGTTTATGTATACATGCGTAACCTCTTTCGCACCATATGTAGCCAACTGTGCTAATCAGAGGTGCGATGTGCCGACACTGTGATATGTTGTTTTATGTCGTCTATTATTCCTAAAATCTGTTTCAACAAATATAACCTCACGGTTAATATCATGATTTGTCTACTTTAAAAAAATAGATTTACTTCATTACATATCGTTATAGATGTTAAGAACTAAAGTTTGCAATCATAATAGTATTCTAAATTTATATATTTTACCCATTGAATTTGTGCTTTGTAGAAACGATCTGCAATCATTGGCATGGTGCCAGTGATGTGACTCAATTCGTTGATCATTTAACAGATTATTCTGTAAGTGACGGCATGTGCCCTTGTATGAAATTAGATGCATAGCACAAACAAATACAGAAAGACTTTGAGTCTCCCACCACCACTTCTAAGCAAATGCCCGTTAAAAAAATCAACAGCAACACAAAGATCTAAACAACCAGGGATATGCATCTTTAAAATGCCCAACATGCACGTGCGTATCCATAAGTAATCCCCGGCAGTGATGTGTGGAGCAAGGAAAGAAGCTTAGAAAGAGTGAGAGAAAGAAGTAGCGTCGAAAATGTAGCACGTGAACACATTGGGCAATGGTACTTTCAAGAGCAGTGCGTTTAATGAATTAGAATGATTCAAACCTCTGGGCACGGGCACTGGTGTGGGTAAGCCGCGACTGCACCAAACAGGAAAGATCAAAAAAATGCACATTCATAGTTAATATCTCTTCTAATTTGTGTTTGTCCTTAAATATAAGGGTGGCACTGATTTCATGTTTTTGTTTAATACGTTTTGGCACACACGCTGTGGATTCTTTCTTGTTGTTGAATGTTGCATAATCTCGACATTATAGATTCTTCAGAGGATATTTTAGCAATTGCTGATGAGTACTCAGGTTTCAGTCTATGACTTTGAAATTGGACACTCAGTGAATGTAGGGGGGGTTTCTAGATCGTTTTGGAAAAAAAATTGTAATGCTCCGGAAACTCCTGAAATAAGTCATAGCCTTCTCGAAAAAATATGGACACTTCTGGAAGAGCAGGAAATCCCTTGAATGAGATGTATTAATCTGTACATTTTTGGAATTTTACGTAAACACAGTGAACATTCCTCCAGGAGATTTCATCCACATCGTTTCAGAACATCCCAGATCGTTAAAAGTAGCTGCTGATAGGGTATAAAAAAGCTTTAAATTCCCCCCTAGGGAAAGCCACTACTCAGATATCCTTTGCGTTGAACAAGTGACCGAGTGACCGTGAATTGATGGCGAAACCTTTTATTATTATTGACTTCGACGGCTGAGAGTTTGTGAATAGATCATTCACAAAAGCGTACAGAGAAGAGCTTCTCAACCTTAACACGAAGTCGGAGGAAGTCTTTAGATTTTTGGGGGGTTAACTCGCCGAGGCCTACTATATAACCTCGTGCAATGGCAGATCTCTCGCCTACTTCAGCAGTTTTTTTCTTGCTGTGGTCGTCCCACCTGATGGCGATTGCTTGTGTTGCGATCGAAACGTCTTGATCTATTATTTTTCTACCTACGTGACTTTACCGAAAGAACCAAAGAGTACGGATTCTTGCAGTCACGAAAGCTTCAAATCAAGATTAGTTATACTCTTGCATAATGTAAATAGTTATAAAAAAAATTAGAATAGGTTTTACCCCTTCTGGAAATAAAATGTTCAAACAACAAATAGATACCTTTTGTTACTAATTATGTCTGCATTAACCACAATACTTGTGGTCGAAATGCAAACAAAAAACACTGATAATGAATGCATTGTCCTTGAAACTGATTTGTTCACACCAGAGACAGCTTTCTTTTGAGGCTCGTCTCAATTGGTGTTAGACCAGATGATGCCAAAAGGCGTACAGCTCAAAGACAATGCACTATCAAAGTAATGAGGGCTCGGGGTAAGCATCTATATATCATTAAACCTCTTTTGCCCGGTCAATTGCTTGTGTTGCTATCGAAACGTCGTGATATATTGACTGACCGAAGCGCATTCCAATGTTTTAGTATTACATTAATGGGGAAACCCATTCCGATTTTCCTCATAATAAGTTTTCCAAGTGTGTTTTAAAGAACAAATTACTCTTCGAAAATCGGGGGATACCTGTGTATGTATTATTAGTTTATTTGTATTCATTTAAAAAAAATAGTTTACACTCGTATGAAAAATAATAGTCGCCATAAATACGGTATGTGGGGGAAAAAATATATATTAATCTTTACCAGGTAAGGCGAAATGAGCTACATAGCTCATTTTCAGAAGCGACCTGGCTATCACAAATAGCAGGCAAATATTCTAAACTCATGATGTTGACTAAATATGGAGGGAAAACCCGGAGGACCCAGAGAAATATCCACCCGACCACCAGGAGAGAGAGACACGCAATCTCCAAATTTACAGGCTTCAGGGTCAGAATCGAACCCATAACCGCCTGTATTCCAGGCAAGGTAGTTAACATCTTGCCACCACAACACCCTATGATTCCATATCCCTATGGCATTATTAACATCTCACTACCGTGGTGCCCAATTGAACGTGTACGGGTCTCTATGCGAGTCTATAGGTTTCTATGCAAGTCCTTGGTGAATGAGTTGTGACCATCGACTCACTACACCTGTGAACTTGGTTTTATCAGAGGCAGCCAAAACCCCATTTGTAACTAAGCATCTCACCATTGCCAACTCAGTATCCCTGGCCTCTGAGCCACTCGACCTCCTGATATTGAGTCAAGAGCCATTAACATGACTCCAGACCACTGCAGAAGAATAGATTGCATGCATATGACTCACTCTTTATTTTTCCAGTCCCTTATTAATTCGCTTGTTTTCTTGTACGCATCTTCGTCTGTGAAAAACACAATGAAGTAAAAATTCAGATTTATAACGCATGTCATATTTTATGAGATCTCAGTACCTTGCAAGTGGTAAATTGAATATACATTTGATCATCAATTATCCGGTAGGCGATGATCCGGCTACCAACCTGATCCGACAGTCCCGGTATGATCTAGCGAAACTAGAAAAACCGTTTCAAAGGTTGTAACCAGTCCAGCGATCGGCACCGTGTGCGTGAAAAAAAAGTTGCTATGCTTGATTTAATTGCCAAATGTTATATACACGACATCATACACGAGATACAACAACTGAATCAATGAAAGTACTGCACGTATATACATTTTTCATGAAGTCTACAGAAAATACAACAGAACATATACAATGCGATCCGATTAAAAGTGTGCATGTAATTCGACATTTGCCAGAACGCCAGTCTAAAGGCTGCATCAGTCCAGCGGTCATCAAACAAATCGTGTTGTTAAAACAACAGCGTAGTGGTACGGACATCACCCCATGCAGAGTCTTAACTTTTTACAATAAGATATTTATTTACGCTAATTTCCCATAGTAAACAGATTTTAAACAGTCACAAAACATATACACAACACTCAAAAATATGTATTTAAGAATGTGCAAAAATAAGCTATTTAAAATCATAATGCTCAGTGATTATACGGCTTTTTTGAAAATTCGGCGCTCTTCCCTCCAAATTCGCCAGATAATCGATGATCTACTGTACATATGTAACGTTTTTATGGGTGTAGTGGAATTTTTTGCATTATTATTATGAAGAAACGGTTATATAGCAATGCAATACCAATGAGCTTCCAAACCGTGCACACTGCTAAAACAGTATGTAAGAGATAGACACCCACACTCCTTGAAGGACTAGGGGCTCTGTCACAGCTCGTGGTGGAGAGATGTTAACTACCTCGCCTGGTATACAAGGGGAATTTGCTGTGTCTCTTTACGTGGTCGTGTGTATTATTTTCCCTCCAGATTTCGAATCAAAGTGCGTTTAGAGTAATTGGCTGCTATACATTTCCACATGATAAGCCACTTCGCTAAGCTATCATTTGTGGCCAGGATCACTTCTGAATAAGACCGACATAGTTCAGTGCGTCTTACCTGGTAAAATATATACTCCTGATGATGCTGGTTATAATAACCTGTGAAACATCGTACTCGAATTGTATATGTTATAGGTTTAGTCTCGAACACAACGCTGTGGTGAACTAGTAATAAATGGGCATGTTTTGGTTAGGTTACAAACCTTATTTAAATGGCTGTGTCGGGTGGTGTCAGATTTAACGAGACGGACGCTTGTGTTGCGCCCGAAACGTCGTGATTTATTTTACTTTATACCAACGTAACTTTGCCGAAATTATCCAAGAGTATGGATTCTTGCAGTCATGAAAGCTTCAAATCAAGATTGGGGCATTTTTATTGACGCGATCTAACCTAGAAAACCCTCTATTAAGGGTAATATGGGTCTCGAAAGCCTACGTATTAAACAATATAATTTGTTTTAATAGTTAAACAAATAGGATGCAGGAACATATTTTCTAATTTCGTTGATTTGCTCTTGATTTCGGGTAGTGCAGGTTCTTGCGACACAGGTTTGGCCAGATCATCACTTGGCCTCACCCAAAAATCAATGGTATTATTAGTAATAATTTGGGCTGCGTAAACTTCCGTATTCATTTATTGCAAGAGCAATATTTGTATATTTATTTTCTACAACAATTTAATTGTAATAAATGTCACGTGATTAGTGCAATATTCCATGAGAGGTTGAGCTATCATCATCAATCATCACTACAATGATCACCACAACTATCCTCATGAACCCTGTAATCATGATCATCATCTGGTAAAAATAAAGTACACATTGATAAGTCAAAATCCAAGAATAACGCCTGATATTTTTGCCCAGACTTTTTATGAATCCATTTCTGGACAAGAGCCCCTCATGCCATATTGGCATTTGGGATTATTTTAATTTACTTGAACACACTGGTCACTGGAGGTTTGGGGCGCCGCAATGATGATATATTATCTCCCTCGCCTGGTATGCAGGAGATCATGGGATTCGACCCCAAAGCTGATGCCTGTATATTTGTAGATTGCATGTTCTCTCTACCGTGGTCCCGTAGATTTTTCTCCAGGTCCTCCAGTATTTCTCTCCACATTTAAAATCAACATGGGTTTAGATTATATGGCTGCTATAAATATCCACACGATGATACGCCCACTTCGTTAAGATATCATTTTTAATAGACAGGTCGCTCCTGAAAAGTATCGACAAAGCTCAGTGGGCTTTACTTGATAAATACAATGAATGGTGAAGGCAGGGAGCATGAACTTCAGGGCATAGTAAAATACAATTGATTTTACTGCAGTGTCCACATGCCACCTATGATAACCAGTTGGTGCTTGGTGGTCTCCCATCCAAAGCACGATCCGGGCTCTTAATCTACTCAGCTTCCGATATCTAATGAGATTGGGCGCAATCTTGGTGGAGGATGTCTCCAAAAATCTGGTTGTTGCCTGATGTTCCAAGTTGTAATTACAGTACTCGAATTGCAAATGTTGTGGGTTTACTCTCCAACATACCGGTGTGCTGTGCGCATAACAAATTTGCATGTTTTGTTTACGTACCAAACTTTACTAATTAGCTGTGTTTGGTGGTGGTGAGTTGAAGGACACATTATATTCATACGATCTCACCCAAAAAAACATGAATTATGAACCTTGGGTGATTTGTTCATAAGTAAGGCTATGATTTTGTCATGGTGGTCATGAAAATCGTGAAATTGAATGGAGAGAAGTTATTAGAGAAGCCCAATATTTCAGCTATGTCCTTTATTTGCTATTCAAACATTCTGAATGTCAGAGGTTGAAACATAAATTAAGTGTTTGATTTTTTAAGTGCAATGACGTGGACCGGAAGAGAAGACATCTGGTATGGGCATCGTACTGTCCCTATGCAAACTGTGAAAGGATTCAGCTCGCGCCGTCTTCAGCAAAGGTGTAATATATTAGATGACTCACAGGTAACCAACCCCGGTCATATGGCCAGGCACTTTGCATTGAGAACTACCCTCTCCTCTCTCGCTCTCCATTTTCAATCCCCTGCTCCACATTCCTTGCCAGTCAATAATTGCCCAAAGGGCTTTGTACCTGAAGATGACCCACTGAACAAGCATGTCTAAAACTCACATATTCCCAGGGGCTGTGTCCTAGGTTATGATTAACTGGCCAGGTGGCACTGAGTATCCAACACATGCTTAGAAGCTATATCACTACTGACGATACTAACCTGACGTGGTGGATGCTGATTTGTGCTTAACGGACTTGAATGGGGATTAGTTTAAGGCAGAGAAATTGAAAGGATTGGAGGTAGGAATACAAATTGGAAAGAGTGGGAAATGGATTATTGACAGGAATGTCAGCTGGGGATCCATTTGAGAAAGTGGAAGTTGATTAGTTGGAGGGAAAGTGGGTCAAGGAATCTCTAAAGGGGTTTGAGGGATTTATAAGTAGGGGGAAGCGAGAGCGTTCAGGACACTTGGATAAAATATCATTCTTGAAGACCTGCATGTGTCTCGTGCCTGAAGAATAAAAGATTCCTACTGTTGAAGACTGCTGTGTCAAGTGTCACGACACGTGTCGAGGAATTATTGTGAATTATTCCTTAAATCCAAATTAATAATCTAAAACCGGTGATACATTGTCATTATTTAAAATGTTTAGCACAAGTCACATGCTTAAAACTGATCAAATATGTGCTCCGGTTAACCTGAAATCCCTGTGATCACCTCTACAATATAGTGGTTGCATATCTTCACAACAGTGGGTGGAGTTGGATTGATTTTAATTGGCGTCGCTCTGCTATCCACTTCGTGGAGTCTTCTGTGCTGGAGCAGGAAAGTGATATCACTGAGCATGCATCATCGATAAGTCGATCGTTAGTATAAATTATAAATCGAAATAGTAACAATCAAAATCGTCAATTGTGCTTCATTTTGAGCAATTTATGCAATCGCTTATTTCGTGGGTTTTCATTTACGAAATTGTTCATTGACAAACTCAATTTTCTTAACTTACACGTATTTCATACCTGCAACAGTGATTTTTAACATATAAATACAAGGAAAATTTATATTTTTGGATTATTCGCGAATTTGAATTATCCGCAGCAGTCCTCCTCGTCATTAGAGCAGAGAACTGAAAGTCGATTGTACATTTGTAAAATCCAATCTTGATTTAAAGCTTTCGTGACTGCAGGAATCCTTACTCTTTGTTTTTTTCGGTAAAGTCACGTAGGTAGAAAAATAATATATCACAACGTTTCGATCGCAACACAAGCAATCATCCTCAGGCGAAAAAAATTCAGCAGTAGAACTGCTGAACCAGGAAAAACACAGCGGGAGAGCTGCTACAACAAAAAGGCTATATAGGTTTGAGGTGGATGCAATCCAAGGGCAAGCAGACGGGGTCTGACACACATCAGCTGTGTTAATGGGAGAGATTAGGGAGAGATCAGCATGTCAAGATTAGCACTGTGTTAATAGGAGAGATTAGAGCGAGATTTGAGGGAGATTAGCAAGTTAATGTCGGCAGTGTTGTTTTATGTTAACCAGGAGCCATATTTTGACCAGGGCCTGCTGTTTTTTTTCAGATGTCGCACCAGGAAGCGATTGGCACGCAGTGTTTCATAGTTATTACAATCGCATAATTGAACCACATGGTGGGACCACGGGGTCCTGAATAAACAGAAATCAAAATCGTAATTAATTATTTTTTTTGGCGACTCCATCCCACCACGCACATAATCGCCAACTGGCACGGATCATTCTGTTGTCATGTCGTCCAAGCGCAGCGAGGACGAATGCCATAGTCATAAACAAAACTTTGAAACTTTGATTAATAAATCGTATAGAGAGCTCGTCGAGAGGAATAGATTTCCGTATAGTTTGCCTTCCACAGATATAATGACGTCACAACGCAGTTTATACGAGAGCCGGTGGCTTATGGGACCCCGGGGTCCCGCCATGAGGTTCAATTTACAAAGAGGTGACTGCTGGGCGCAGATCATGAACCTCTGCAGAAAAAAACATCAAAATCTGCTGACGCTTAGCCAGGTCAGACGCTAGTTTGCTCTGCTGTGAGAGTGCAAAGGGGAAGTGACCATACCTTTATTGGCTTGATCGCCCGGTTCGCTGCAAGAAAAAATAAACAGTGTATTAGAATCATGCACTTGCATTGCTCATGATATAAGGTAGACAATAAACGTATCTAACATTTTTACTAAATATGATCATTATTATTCATTGCATTTTTTCTAAAATACGTTAGGTGAATATATAATATAAAAAAATGTGTTCGCTTAAATAATACATGGCTGTGCAGGTGAATGGATGTAAGAGACGGTGGGATGTAGAAGTGAGTGTTAGTGTGTGGAGATACGTCGTGATTTGTGGAGGTGAGTGGTGTGGTGTGTGAGGGTGTTGGTAGTGTGTTTGAAGTCGGCGGTGTTGTGTTAGGTATTGGTGGTGTACTGGAGGTGAGTTGTGGTGTGCGAGTTTTTTTGGTGGTGTGTCGAGGGTGATTCTAGAGGTAAGGAGGTTTGTAGACGTGTAGTGGGTAATCATGGAGAGCGAGACTCACTGTAGGCAACACGTTTATTTATGACCTTAACAGAGCTTACACAAAAGGGTAACGGCCCCTTCCACCGGATACACTAGGGAGGCATCTCCTCCAGACTATTATGCCCTCATACTGGTTAAGCTTCATCCCTACACTGGTTAAGCTTCAGCCCGACCCTAGCCAGGCGTTCGGGCTCTGCACTCTGGGCTATCGTGCCCAGACACTGGGTACTCGGCCCGACCCTAGCCAGCGGTTTGGGTCCGATCCTCGGGGTCTTCTCAGGGCGAGTCTTCGGATTTTCAGATGGCAGCTCCAGGTCTTCAAATGTTCAACAACAGCTGGACCTATTCAGGGGTCCGGCTTTTATAGTCAGCCCCATCTCTCTCCGCCCCTGGCCACAACCACCTTCTAGAACCTTCGAAAAGTTCCTGGGCTGTCATTAAATCATCCCTCAGCCCCTCTCCCCGGGGTCCTGGGGTCCGTTCCTCTGGCAAAGAGGCCCCTCGGTTACAACCGGAGTGCTTCGGCCCAGCCTGCTCCAGGCACTTTTCCACACCCTGTTTACTGGGGCTGGCATTACACTAAGGGAGCAGTGGCATGACACCGTAATGCCACTACAGACGTGAGTAGTTGTGTAACGAGGTGAGTGAATGGATGTCGGGTGAATGGTGGTGTTGAGGAAATACCGAAGGTGAGCCTGAGACCAGGAAAGGCACCGGGCAAAGATGATCTCCCAAGCGAAACGCTGAGGGAAGGTGGCGTTTGTGCACAGACTGCCCTACATGACATTGGAAGGATGCTCTGGTGGTCCCCCACTTTAAAAAGGGGGACTGCACATACTGTAACAACTACAGGTGCATCTCTCCTTAATTTGCCAGGAAAGGTCCAGGCAAGAATTATTCAACATCACTGCCAGACACGCTGAGGAGAGGCTTGCGCAGCCCTAATGTGGTTTCAGAGCGGTCCTGCACAAAAAGTATATTTTTTGTCCGTCTGCTACAGCAGAGGTATAGGAAATTCCAACAAGACTAAGCATCATCGGACACTCCACCCCCACAACTCCCAATTGGTGATAGGGCAGTTGTGGAGAGAGTGGAGAGTTCCCAATACCTGGGCAGTGTGCTCATGACCGGCTCTGGTTTGACAGCAGAGGTCTCACTCCGAATCAGTTGAGCGGCATTATCTTTTCATCAGTTGCGTAACACTGTGTGGAAGCTACCTGGTTTGTCGCTCCACACAAAGCTTCAGGTCTACTCGGCCAAAGTCACTCCCTCCCTTCTCGACGCTTGCGAAACTTGCACCCCCTTAATGTAATATGTAACATCTTCGCCGGTTATAAACGTTTAGGCTGGCCTACCTACGACCGATCCTGGGTTTATCCGGGCTGGATTATGTGAGGAGCTCACAAATCCTTGAAAGATCTGGACAAAGTCCCATCCGTGAGCTCCTCTGGCAGGCAATGCTGCGTTGGCTGGGCCATGTAGCCCACATGCCCAGTCACCGCATGCCCAAACAGCTTTTGTTTGGCCAGTCGAGGGGGCTAAACGGGCACGGTATGGGATAGAGAAGATATGGAGTGATGTGGTACAGGAGAATGTGGAGTTTAGTGGACTTGCTGATGACTGGTACCAGCGGTGTCACAATCGGCCTCTGTGGAGGAGGCTCGTGAAGGACGCGGAGCGCTGGGTGGCTAAAGTAGAGCAAGTTGGCACAGCAGGGGGCACAGGTGGTGCATCAGCCAGTTATCTCAGTCAGTCGACCTATTTGCACCTGCGGGGTCTGCCCCATGGCCTCCTGCCAGCGGGCATTTGACTCTTCACATGGCCTCGACGTACACATAGCCTGGCACAAGCGTCATGGTGACGTCACCGCCGCTTAGTGGTGAATGGCGGTTGTTGCTGTTGTTTGGCTTCTTTCGCAACTTTGCCAACTGTGTATATCAGAATTATGTGGTGGATAGTAGCAGTAGTATATGAAAGTGAGTGGTGGTGCGATTTTTGGTCGTGTGTTGGAGGTGAGTGGTGATGTGTGGAGGTAGCGTAGCGGTTATCGCTCTGCGCTATAAACCCAACGACCAGAGTTCGATTGCTGCTCATGGCCAACACCAGGGATTGTGGTTATTTGCACCGGCCCTGGGCCTCTCCTAGGTCGACTCAGCCTTAAATAAGTAACCTGGTGCGGTGTGTAAAAATATTGCCACTGGGGAGTCATGGTGCTGGCCAACCTCCCACTCGGGTGTCGTGCTGGCCAGCAAAAGTGCTCGCTTACAGCACTTGCCCCAACAGCCTGTTAAAGGCCATTACGGGGGGATCGTTGTATTTTTGTTCAGGCATACCCCGGTTTATTCCCAGGATGCGTTTTTGAAAACCAGAAAGTAAATCGAAAGAACTTGAACCAAAGCAGAGATATGGACAAGTGGATCGTAACGTGGTACACTACCAAGACGGAGGATGCTGAGTAACCCATTGTTATTATATACTGGCAAATCGGTGTGAAAAGTAAGTGCATATTACTGATATGTTAAGGTATATTACCTCGTCTACTAGACGATGTATTATTAGTAATCTATCATTTGAACATAGTTTACTCTTGTAAAACAACAAAAGTTGCTATAAATATGGTACGTGGAAAAAAAAAGTAAGAGTAAGTGGGATTCTGCTCGCCTCAGTCGTGCGGTGTTGGCTGAACTGAAATACCCAAGAATATATCTACCATAGGTTTGTTTATTCACAGTTAATTAACATGCATAATGTACAGCCATTAAGATCATGCCTGTACATTATATGTGTGCGTTGCGTACGCGAATTCTGTCTTTTTTTGGGGGGGGGTGAAAAAATCACAATAGCTGTTATTGGTGAAGAGTAGAGGTACCGTAAACTTTATGACGCTTTGGCGCCATCTGGCGTATGAATGTTACCGTGCAACGTAACAAAAATGTTGGTCTTATGTGGTCAAGTTCGTAAATATGGAAAATGTTATGGCGAGGTACCACAGTACGTAAAAGGGGAAGGTACAAATCGGGGTATGTGGAGGTGTGGTGGTGAGTGGAGGTGTGTGTGCAGGTGAGTAGTCACGTGTGTGAATGAGTGGAGGTGTGGTGGCGAGTGGTCATGGGTGTGGGGTGAGAGGTCATGTGTGTGGGGTGAGTGGTGGTGTGTAGGTGTCCGGCAAAACAACCCCCTACCTCCTCGCGGTGCCGGACGGGCAACTCTGTCGTGGACAGTGCTGTGGGGGGAGATCCAATTTTGATTGGCTCCTCCCCTCATGGCATATGTGTCCACCACAGGGGCTAAACGGGGGCTCTGGACGGGTGCGAGGGGCTGGTAACCCCTCCACCTTCAATTAATTACCACGAAACTACGAATTAAACTGAAATATGTAACAACTAAGCTTGTGCCGGAGGCCCCGGGGGGCCAGGCGTCTATGACGTCTCCTGGCCAAACCCCAATTGGCGGAGCCAGGAGATTGAATACCTACCCTCGGGGCTACTCCAGAAACAACGAAAAGCCACTACGGTTGGCCACGTGGAATGTTCGAACGCTCACTGCAGAGGAGAGGCTGCCACTCCTCTGTCGGGAGCTGGACCGGTACCGCCTGGATCTATGCGGCATTCAGGAGGTCCGGTGGACCGGCTCTGGCTCCTGCCACCATGAGGGGTGGACAGTCCTCTACTCGGGGCAGCAGACTGCCAAACAACAGGGTGTGGGTCTTCTTTTGCACAAAAGAATGACGGGGGCGTGGGAGCGTGGCGGTGAGGTGTGGGAAGCTGTAAGCCCCAGGCTCATTTGGGCTCGCCTTCCCATCAACCGGAGGCGAGGAATGGTGGTCGTGGTTACTTATGCCCCCACCGAAGATGAACATCCGTGGAGGGATGCAGGCAAAGCCGATGAGTCAGATGCCTTCTATGACCTCCTGTCACAGGTGCTGGCTAAAGTGGCCCCTCGGGATAGAGTCATCATGTTGGGTGACTTCAATGCCCGAGTTGGTCATGATACTGGCATCTGGTCTGGAGTGATTGGAGGGCATGGGCCAGATCAGCTCAATAACAACGGTAGGAGGCTGCTAGATTTTTGTGCAGCCCATGGGCTTGTAATTACCAACACGCTGTTCCGGCATCGGCGCATCCACACAACATCATGGATGCATGCCGGGTCCAAGCAAGAACATCTGCTGGACTACATAGTGACGGACCAGCGAATGCGAGCCCATGTCCTTGACACCAGGACCTACCGTGGAGCTGATCTGCCCTCTGACCATCGACTAGTCATCTGTAAGATGCGCCTGCCATTCTTCCACTCCGGTGGTGGGTGTACACCCAGGACCCCATTCCAACCTAAAGTGGCCTGGTCTCAGTTATCTGATGAAAGTTGCAAGCTAGAATTTCATCATCGCTTGCGGCTGGGATTGGCATCGTCCCCGACTCCTCCTGATGTCGAGGGTAAATGGGCGAGGTTTAGGACTGTGACTCATGCAGCTGCAATGGCTGCTTTGGGTACGCGGTCCAGACCTCCCCAGACACCCTGGATGACAGAGGAGTTGTTCAGGATGGTTGAGAAAAAGCGACAGGCCCACTGTCATCGGCTACAGAATCCCATGTCAGAGAATGAGGAGGCTTACCGCAGCCTTCGCTCGGAGGTTCGGAGAGCCGTGAGGCGCTGCAAGGATGGGTGGTGGTCGCGGGTTGCTGAGGAGATGGAGTCTGCCTCAGTGGCCCGTGATCACAAATCTCTATTTAACTCCATCAAAAAAGTAACCTGCAGCGCCACACCTATTACCATCATTAGGGGAAAAAACGGTGATCCAATTTCCGACCCCCAAGAACAGGTTCGCAGATTTGCTGAGCATTTTTGTGAGGTCCTGGGGGAGGGAAAATCCCTCAGCCAGGAAAACATCGTGGCACAAAGTGAGGATGACCCTGCTGAGGCTGCGGTGCCTCAAATATTGGATGAAGTCACCCCCTGTGAGTGGCTGGCTGAGGTGCCAGCTGCTGATGAAGTATTGAAGGCGATCCGGAGTCTGAGACCAGGAAAGGCAGCGGGCAGAGATGATCTCCCAAGCGAAATGCTGAGGGAGGGTGGCGTTTGTGCACAGACTGCCCTATATGACATCATAACAACAGTCTGGACCACTGGACGGGTTCCGCAGGATTGGAAGGATGCCCTGGTGGTCCCCCTTTTTAAGAAGGGGGACCGCACAGACTGTAACAACTACAGGGGCATCTCACTCCTCAGTGTGCCGGGAAAGGTCCTGGCAAGGATTATTCAGCATCGCCTTGCCAGGCACGCTGAGGAGAGGCTTGCGGAGCCCCAATGCGGTTTCAGGAAAGGGCGGTCCTGCACAGATGCCATATTTTCTGTCCGTCTGCTACAGCAGAGGTGTAGGGAATTCCAACAAGACCTACATCTCTGCTTTATTGACCTGGTCAAGGCCTATGATACCATCAGTAGGCCTGGGCTCTGGGTCGTTCTTCGTGCTTTTGGAGTACCTGACCCTCTGCTCACGATCATTAAGGACCTTCATGATGGTGAGCGGGCCCGGGTAAAACTACGTGGCCGGGAGTCAGAGCCATTCCCTGTATACCTTGGGGTGCGACAGGGATGTCCTCTGGCTCCCACATTATTTAACATCTATTTTGACCACGTAGTTCGTGAAGCCTTCAATAGCTGTACCGGGGGAATCTCCATATGGTACAGATATAATGGGAGGCTAATCGATGCCCGGGTGCGGTCAAGGGATGGCTCCCTATTGCTCAACCACGTTATGTATGCTGATGACTTGGTAATAGCTGCTCAGTCAGAGGAGGAGTTGGAGACGCTGCTGCTGAGACTGGAGCGTGCCACTAAGAGGTGGGGCCTTACCATCAGCCCCACCAAAACTAAGCACCTGCCTGGGTATTTTGTACCATCGGACACTCCACCCCCACAACTCCCAATCGGTGATGGGGCAGTTGTGGAGAGAGTGGAGAGTTTCCCATACCTGGGCAGTGTGCTTATGACTGGCTCCAGTTTAACAGCAGAGGTCTCACTCCGAATCAGTCGAGCGGCAATATCTTTTCATCGGTTGTGTAACGCTGTGTGGAAGCTACCTGGTCTGTCGCTCCGCACTAAGCTTCAGGTCTTCTCGGCCACGGTCATTTCCTCCCTTCTCTACGCTTGCGAAACGTGGACCCCCCTAATGGAACATCTTCGCCGGTTAGAAACATTTAGGCTGGCCTGCCTACGATCCATCCTGGGTTTAACCAGACTGGATTGTGTGAGGAGCTCACAAATCCTTGAAAGATCTGGGCAGGGTCCCATCGGTGAGCTCCTCCGGCAGGCAAGGCTGCGATGGCTGGGTCATGTAGCCCGCATGCCCAGCCACTGCATGCCGAAACAGCTTTTGTTTGGCCGGATTGAGGGGGCTAAGCGGGCGCGGCACGGGCTAGAGAAGAGATGGAGTGATGTGGTACAGGAGGACGTGGAGCTGAGTGGACTTGCCGATGACTGGTACCAGCGGTGTCAAGATCGGCCTCTGTGGAGGAGGCTCGTGAAGGATGCTACTGGGCAGTTGGAGGCAGTCGCCCTCCAACAACAACGGAGGGCGGAGGAGCGACGCTCACAACAGCGAGCGGAGCGCCGGGTGGCTAAAGCACAGCAGGTTGGCACAGTAGGGGGCACAGGTGGTGCATCAGCCAGTCATCTCAGTCAGTCGACCCGTGGCACCTGGGTCTGCCCCGTGACCTCCTGCCAGCGGGCGTTCGACACTTCACGTGGCCTCAGGGTGCACATAGCCTGGCACAAGCGTCGTGGTGACGTCACCGCCACTTAGTGGCGAATGGCGGTTGTTGTTGTTGTTGTTGGTGTGTAGGTGAGTCCCGGGCCGATCTGGCGAAACCGGCAAAACCGCGCCAAAGGCTGTATGTAACCATACTCTTTGGTTCTTTCGGTAAAGTCACGTAGGTGGAAGAAAATCACGACGTTTCCAATGCAACACAAGCAATCATCATCAGGTGTGAACAACCACAGCAAGAAATATTTTTGTTACTGAAGTGGAAGAGAAGCCAGAGTTCGGGCAGTTAAATAACTCAGAGAGGGGGGAAGGGCGAATGGGGAGACGGAAGACGAGCGCTGCAGACACGCTGAGAGCGAAAAAGCGACATGATTGTTGCCAAGATAGATAATTGTGTCCACAGCAAAATAGCCGTACTGCTTAATGCTAAGGATACAATTAACTCAGTAAAATAGATTAGTAGCCGGTAAATAAGATGGAAATAACTATGAACAGTTACATTATACTTGGTTAATACCATATTTCCAGTGATTGCTCAATTTGTATCCATCATCTCGGTTGAAGTTATGTCTATGTTTATATATCTGGATGGCTTCATGAACAAACCTTTGATGGTAGCCAGACGGCTTTAAAGCACCTTGGTCTCGGACAAAACAATATCACGAGAGCCCACAGCGTTATAGCAATGATCAGCAACGGCAGAGGAATTAATTCTGTCATGTTTCAGATCTGACTTATGCTCGCGGACACGGTCAGAGACATGACGTTTCGTTTCCCCAATGTAACAATCACCACAGATGCAACTTAGTTTGTAGACACCAGGGTATTGCAAGTCAGGAATGACATCCTTCACAAATGGGATTAGATCACGGATTTTGTGTACTGTACGGAATCGAACCTGGATCTTGTGTTTGTTTAAAAGTTTTGCAATCTATTTGGTAATGCCTGCTATGTATGGTAACGTGATGGTTTTGATCGGCGTCTTAGGGGGGTTGTTTCTCCATGGTTGGAGAAACAGCTTTGCGGAAAGTACGGTCCGAGTATCCATTCATTTTGAGGACCTGGTGTACGTATTCCAGTTCACTTAGGCGGTGTTGGTCAGAAATACAGTGGGCTCTATGGTGTAGGGTTTTGATGAGGGAATTCTTCTGTGCCGGATGGTGGTGGGATTCAGGTTTCAAATAGGAATATGTGTGGGTGGCTTTCCTGTAGACAGAATGTCCAAAAGAGCCATCAAGCTTCTTCTCAAACAAAGCATCCAGGAATGGTAGCTTACCATGCCTCTCCACTTCCATGGTGAATTTGATGGTTTGGTGCATGGAATTGATGTGGTTGAGGAATTGCTTCAATGCTGGCAGGCCATGTGGCCAAATGACGAAGGTATCATCACCATCTCTTCCACAAGGAAAGACGTAGGGTGGATGTCTGGATGGCATCAATTTCAAATTTCTCCATAAAGACACTGGCTATCACTGGTGATAAGGGGGAACCCATGGGTGTACCTTCATTTTGTTTGTAGAAAATACCATTCCAGGTGAAGTAAGTGTTGGTAAGGCAGTGTCTAACCAGAGTAGGGACATCAGAGTTCAGTCCATGTTGGACTAAATCTTCAATTATTGCTAAGATGTCAGGCACTGTAACCTTGGTGAACAGAGAAACTACATAAAAGCTGACGAGAAGATCATCTGGGGACAATGAAATGCCCTTGATTAGAGAGACAAGGTGAGCTGAGTTAAGCACTGCTGAGGTGGTCTTGCCAGTGAATGGAAGCAAGGTATCAGACAGAAAACGGGCCAGCTTGTAGGTAGGTGAGTTGATAGTGGAAACGATGGGTCAGAGTGGTGTGCCTTCTTTATGGATCTTAGGATGACCATAGAATCTGGGTGGTCTGGCAGCAGAAGGCTTTAGGGAGAGTCGTTCAGCTGGTTCGATTAGAGAGGTCGAACTAGAAATGATATTGCTAGTTTTTGTGGTCAGGCTGTTAGTGGGATCTTTGTTAATTTTGGAGTAGCTACCATCAATAAGGAGGTCCTGGATTTTGTTGTTGTATGTGGTTTTATCCATGATGACAGTGGCATTGCCCTTGTCGGCTGAAAGAATGACTATGCCACCCCTCTTTTTCAATTTTGCGAGTTCCAAGCACTCGTCTTTGCTGATGTTATTAACGGGTTTCTTAGCATTTATAAGGATGGTAGCAATTCCTTAAGATGAATAGATACACAGACAGCATTATCCGCAAAGCGGTCTCTCCAACCATGGAGAAACAACCCCCTGACACGCCGATCAAAACCATCACGTTACCATACATAGCAGGCTTTACCAAAAAGATTGCCAAAATCTTAAACAAACACAAGATCCAGGTCCGATTCAGTACAGTACACAAAATCCGTATCTAATCCCTTTCTGTGAAGGATGTCATTCCTGACTTGCAATACCCTGGTATCTACAAACTAAGTTGCATCTGTGGTGATTGTTACATTGGGGAAACGAAACGTCATGTCTCTGACCGTATCCGCGAGCATAAGTCAGATCTAAAACATGGCAGAATGAATTACTCTGCCGTTGCTGATCATTGCTATAATGCTGTGGGCTCTCATGATGTTAAATTTCGATTTAAAGCTTTCGTGACTGCAAGGATTTATCTTCTTTGGTTCTTTCGGTAAAGTCACGTAGAATGAGAATAAAATAATAAATTTATAAAATAAAATAACACAATAATATTCTCACGACGTTTCAGCCACAACACAAGCGGCCTTCATCAGGTGAAGGGACGAGACTGTCTGGAGGACAGCGCTGTCCTTTCACCTGATGAAGGCCGCTTGTGTTGTGGCCGAAACGTCGTGAGAATATTATTGTGTTATTTTATTTTATCAATTTATTATTTTATTCTCATTCTCATGATGTTGTTTTCTCCGAGACCAAGGTGCTCTGCAAGCCGTCTGGCTACCATCAAAGGTTTGTTCATGAAGCCATCCAGATATATAAACATAGACATAACTTCAACCGAGAGGATGGATACAAATTGAGCAATCACTGGAAAGATGTTATTAACCAAGTAAAGTTTAACTGTTCATAGTTGTTTCCATCCTATTTACCGAGTACTAATCTATTTTACCGAGGTGATTGCATTCTTAGCGTTTAGCAGTATGGCTATTTTGCTGTGGACACGATTATCTATGTTGGCAGCAATTATGTCGATTTTTCGCTCTCAGCGTGTCTGCAGCGCTCGTCCTCCCTCTCCCCATTCGCCCCCCCCCCCTCTTCGCTCTCTGCGTATCTGCATCTCTCGTCCTCCCTCTCCCCATTCGCCCCCTCCCTTCCCCCCTTCTCTTCGCTCTCTGCGTGCCCGTAGCTCTCGTCCTCCCTCTCCCCATTCGCCCCTCCCTTTTCCCCACCTCTCCCCCCTTTCTTCGCTCTTTTTTTTGCCCCTAGCTCTCGTCCTCCCTCTCCCCATTCACCCCTCCCTTCCCCCCCCCCCAACCCCCCCCCCCCCCCCCCGTCTCTGAGTTATTTAACTGCCCGAACTCTGGCTTCTCTCCCAATTCAGTAAAAAAAATATGTATTGCTGTGGTTGTTCACACCTGATGATGATTGCTTGTGTTGCAATCGAAACGTCGTGATTTTTTTTCCACCTACGTGACTTTACCGAAATAACCAAAGAGTATGGATCCTTGCAGTCACAAAAACTTTTAATCTAGAATGTATGTAACCAGTCTGGCGATCGGCAGTTTTCCTTAACAAAAAACGTAGCTATGGTTGATTTCAGTGTCGAATATTATCTACGCAGTACATTATACACTACATAGAACTGAAAAAATGAAAATACTAAACGTATATACATCACCCCATGCAGATAACTAAGTACGGTATAGTAAATGCAGCAACTTTTTAAAGTTGGATATTTATTTTTGCCTAACTGTATGTTTAGTTATGCTAATTTCAGATAATAAATAAAGTTTAAACACAAAAATATGAAAACCCTAAAAACTTGTCATGCATGAATGTGCAAAAAAAAAATCAATTTTAAATCATGGAGATAATGACATTATCTGGCGTATTTGAAAATCCGGCGCCTCCTTCCCCCTGAAACCACCGGGTATTTGATGATCTAACGTATACAGAAGGGAAAAGCTGTATACGAGAATTGTTTTGAAGCCAGCAAATAAAGTCAGGTGCGCACGCACAGTCACGATTGAGAGTGGGTGGTGAGAGAGACCTTATGTTTAGAGATCAGGGATTGGGGTGAAATCCAACTATAACTAGGATTTATCTTTTTCACCAGGTAAGGCCCCAATGAGCTATGCTGCCCTTTTTCAGAAGCGACCTAGTTATCACAAATTATATGAGCCAAGAATGTGTCCCGCACGTGACGTCACTCCACATGAGGCCCACCCCCACGCGTGACGAAACTCCACCTGAGGCCCACCCCCATCATTAATATACATGAGTGGGTGAATTTTTACACGAACGCAGAGGAAGGTCGAGCTGAATTAAATATATTTTTTTATGCAAAGTCGCTTCAAAAATGACGTTTTTTGTTACAGAAAGTGACGGTGAAAAATAAATCTACGCAGCACAGCGCTACATCCGTACGTGACGTGATTGCAAAAGAGCCCCCCCCCCCCCCCCTTCATTAATATTTATGCCCTCGTGTAAATTTAAACTAACGCACAAGGTCGCACACACCACATGCTGCACCCCTCCCCTCATTAATAATCATGAGCGGGTGACGTCACTCCACATGCCGCACCACTCAATAACCATTAACGAGTGACGTCACTCTACATGGGGCAACCCCCCCCTCATTAATAATCAGGAGATGAACAATATTTCTATTGAATATTTCATATTTACTACAATATACACCCGTCCTTGCACGAGCAAAAAAGCTAGTCGCAAATAATAGCTCAACGAAGTGGCTTATCATCATGTGGAAATGTATAGCAGCAGCCAAATACTCTAAACGCATGTTTGTAAATGTGGAGGGGAAAAAAACCGGAGGTAACCCAAGAAAAATCTACGCGACCACCACGGTGAGAAAGAGAGCGACGCAGACTCCAAATATACAGCAGCAGACATCAGGGTCCGGATTGAACCCACGACCTCTTGTATATCAGGCGAGGGAGTTAACATCTAGCCACCGAAGCACAAATCACTGTGCTTGAGGTTGGTAGAAGCACTGGGAGCAATGAAGTGCTGCACAGGTGGTGCAAGGCTGATGAGAGACGCATAAGGAGCCGTCCATAAATGACGTCACGCACCTAGGGGTGGGGTCATACATTTGTGACGATGTGTGACGAGGGGGGGGGGGGTTGAGAAATGTGACGTCACATCAAAATGCGCAACTTTAAATACATATAGAATTGTTATAACAACACTAATTGTTATAACAACACTCCTACAACTTTAGAGTGCAGCGCCATATTAAAGACGCACAACAATGACAATAGTTTAAAGAGATTTGAAGCATGTTTTATTTTCAAAATGGAAATATGGTTGGGGGGGGGGGGGTGCAGAGCTTTGTGACGTCATATTTGAGGGGGGTCTGACTTTTTGTGACGCCATGTGACGAGGGGGGGGGGGAGGGGGTCAAAAATCGTCCAAAATCGCGTGACGTCATTTATGGACGGCCCATAAGAACTTTGCCCATTGTGCATTTTTAAGTTGTACGCTATTGTGACTACGAAGACAAATAGCACCCATATAGCCTGAACAGACTGTTGGGGCAAGTGTTTTAGCAAAGTAGCACCTATGAAGGCCGGCACTGTGGCACACAGGCGGGTGGGTGGCTAGCACCATAACCGGTTGCCTTTACCCACCGCACCAGTTACTCATTTGAGGCTGAGTCGACCTAGTGGAGGCCCAGAACCAATTCAGATAATCGCCGTTGGTGGTCGCGAGCAGGAATAATACTCTGGCTGCCGGGTTTGTAGCGCAGCACGCTAACCGCTACACCACACATACACAGCGAAGTATGTTGACTATTTTGTTTTTGCTACAGTCTTTGATACGCTATGAGCAAAATACCCTGTCTTGTAGTGGAATAATTGTTTTAATTGTGGACCTGAAGGAAATTGATAAGATTTTGATACGATACAAAATGACAAAACACTTCCGGGTCACATTTGCAGATTTAACGTCGGCTATCGCGACCAATATTATCCATAATAGAGGTTTTTGCGTTAGATCGCGTAAATATCAATGCGTTGAATGGTAAATGTAGTGAATTCACACTCCAACACACAACTGGTTAGTGCTGAACTGGGAACGAATTAGCTAAGTTGTATTTACGTGACAAACCTTACTGATTCGCCGTGTCGGGTGGTGGCGGGTTTAACGACACATTTATATTTACACGATCTAACCCCAAAACAAACCTCTATTGTGGATAACATTTACAGTATATTAAATTATGACAGTTAATCTCTGACCTCTTAGTCACCACCTTGGTCGTCCTCTCTTCTTTCGGTGTTACAACTCCTGTGGGGGTCACACACAGAAGCCGTGAAAAGCACATCGACTGAGTTTTCATTTGATCTCTGTGCACGTGTGTGCGAGTGGATTCGATAACTTGTAAATATCAAAGACGTTAAAAAACACCTGAGCATCAAGTTGTTTTCCGTGCTGTAAGGGTCTTACCATAACGAGATCATTCCACGTGAATTCAAGGGTTGGCCAAAATTTGGCAGTTCAATCAAATTGTATAATAATTCACTATTACATTTGCCCAAAAATGGCTGAGCTGCACGCCTCCCCATTCTTCCTGTTGACCGACCGACATAATTCCAATGTACAACTCCTGACATCATGTTATTATCTCCCTGTGTCCAAGGCACGCAACCCCCGATGTGCGTTTGATCAGAGCTGGAACGTGCGCTTGTAGCTCACAGCTATGGTCACATCAAGTCTCTACCGCGAGCCGAACACTCCCAAGGATTGAGCCAGCTCCTCTCCGCCCAAAAACCTGGAACTATTAGTTCTGTGCCTTTGTCTCAACACGCCTGGGATTATAGGTGTAAGAGCCATAAGACAGAAAGTGAATGTATTATTTCTGCGTAAACATTTGAAGTATATCTGTCATACATTTGTTGACAGACTGGGCATATTTGATTTAGAATATTCCAACTGTTTAGAACCCCCCTTTGTATTCTTAGTTCTTTCGGTAAAGTCACGTTGAAGGGAAACAATAAAATAATAAAATATATATAAAACAATAAAAATTCTCACGACGTTTCGACCATAACACAAACGGTCGTCTTCAAACCGACACACCTGAAGACGACCGTTTGTGTTATGGTCGAAACGTCGTGAGAATTTCTATTGTTTTATATATATTTTATTATTAGGTTGTTTGCCTTCAATGTGACTTTACCGAAAGAACTAAGAATATGAATTGCTGCAGTCACGAAAGCTTTAAATCAAAATTTAACCCCCCTTTGGTTAGATGCTCCGTTGGTTGAAACCATGACGTCACTTCCGGTTTGACAGTATAAACGGAAAATTACTAGAAGAGCTGCGCGGGGAGCGAGTGGACACAGTCTTTGACCATGCGGCAACGTGATGCAGTACGTGAACAGGCGAAGATATAACTTTAGGAATCGCTCGTTTTTGTGCAAATAAGAAAGAAAGAAACAGTTTGATTTAAGACACCTCAAACACGTGTCAGACTTATTGCCCCCACAAGTTAAGGCCTAGCTTATTTTATGGTACAAGAAAGCTGCGCCTACAATGGGAACGCCCTCTTCTACGCACACAGAGATACCCATTTGGATTGGCGCGGAGGCTCCAGTCAGTGCCAGATTACAGCTGCCCGGATGATCCAGTAGGGTTATCCATTTCTAACACATTATCGCCCACCCTCCACAGCTTGCGCTGGCTACCAGTCCGCTTCAATATCCAATTCAAGGTTGCTGCTTTCCTAACCTACAGAGGCACTGGGATGGCTTAGCTCCTATCTACCTGCACATCCGCATCTCCCTCCAATCCGCACGAATATTCTGTACACTCCGTTTGTCCATGGAAATGAAGCGAGACTTTACCCAGCTTATGGATTTTTCACCCGACGACACTGGCGGGGACGAAGCCTCCTTGAGCGAAGCCCCAAAAATCTGGAACACTTCTGCCACAATACGTCCGACTTTGCGCCGATTGTACCTCAATTCCGTGGTGTGTCCAAAACAAAGATCCTCCGTATAGCCTTTACAGACTGTTAGCGAGCACCTATGAAGGCTGGCAATAGCACACGAGGGGATGGGTGGCCAGCACCATGCCCTACTGCCTTTGTCATCCTAGTGGTGATGTTTAAACACGGCACCAGGTACTCATTTGAGGCTGAGTCGACCTAGGGGGGGCCCAGGACCAGTTCGAAAATCGTCACTGGTGTTGGCCGTGAGCGAGAACCAAACTCGGGTTGCCAGTTTTGTAGCGCAGCGCGCTAACCGCGACACTACCGTTCCCCCCACAGACACCTATTAACACTCGCCTTCCCATAAAAATAAAAAATGTCAAATAAAAAAATGGTTTCTTTACTTATTATTCACTCTACTCACTAGCTACTTATGCTATTCGTTGCGAGCATCAATGCAATTTAACTTTGCTCCGTCGATCATAGCCACCGAGGTGGTGACGGGTTTCTTTCCTATTGTTCCATGCCCCCTGTTCCAGTCTCGTTCGGCTGCAATGTGCACTGATCAGGGCCACAGGAGGCATTGTCCCTAGGGCCTACGAAAACTACAAGGGCCAACAAAAACAAAATTACCAAGTTTTTTGGTATGACAAAAAATTACACCAAGAGATCTTCTTGAATAAATATATTTATATATCAAGGATAGGCAACAGTGTACATACAAAGTGGGAGAGTCATGTCAATCGTTTTTTTTCCTTTCAGTGAAAGAGAAATTAATGCCGTAAATAAACTGATCGTGATATTTTCATTGCAAATTTGTTTTTGCAATATTTTCAAATCAATATAATTGAACCTCCCTTGCTAGCATGAAAATATAAGAAAATTTGTATAATTTCTGGCAATGAAACATGTGTTAAGATTTTGATTTAAAGCTTTCGTGACTGCAGGGATTCATATTCTTGGTTCTTTCGGTAAAGTCAAGTAGAACCAAGAATAGGTGTTAAGACATTCTTAGCTCTTTCGGTACAGTCACGTTGAAGGCAAACAATAAAATAATAAAATATAAAACAATAAAAATTCTCACGATGTTTCGACCATAACACAAACGGTCGTCATCAGGTGTGAATAAACCAACGGCAAGAAACATTTGAAAGAAGTGTCGGTTTGCATTAATTTATTTATTTTAAAATGCTTATTTATTTATAAAAAACGTTAGCGCCACGCGCAGCGATTTGGCAATTTAGAAGGACTAGTCCATCTATGTTCTGAAAAGAGGAGGGGGGATACGAAAAATGTATGTATGCTGTCTGAAAGCCACCGTAAGCGTGAACAATCAATTAAGACCTGAAATGGTTTATCAAATCCTTCCAATGATTGCTAAGCCAGAATCCATCTTCTCGGTTGAAATTGTCTCTGTGCGTGTATATGTGGATAGCCTCATGAACGAATCTCTCATGGTAGCCAGATGGCTTACAAAGAACCTGTCTTCGAAAAGTCAATGTCATGTGAGCCTACTGAATTATAACAATGATCTGCCACGGCCGAGGTGATGGTCCTACCGTGTTTAAGGTCTGCTTTGTGTTCACGAATGTGGTCCGAGACATGGCGTTTGGTTTCTCCAATGTAACTACTACCACAGAGGCAACTTAGTTTGTAGACATCAGGGTACTGTATGTCCGGAATCACATCTTTTACAGACGAAACCAGATCACGGATTTTATGTAATGTGTTGAAATGGACCTGGATCTAGTGTTTATTCAAGATTTTGGAGATCTTTTTTGTGATCCCCGCAATGTAGGGTAAAGTGATGGTTTTGAAAGGCTCCTCAAGAGGGTCCTTCTTCATGGTTTGAGTGATAGCTTTGCGGATTGTATAGTCAGAGTAACCATTAGCCTTAAGAGCTTGGTGTACGTGCTTGAGTTCACTGCCTATGTGTTCCTGGTCGGATATGCATTGGGCTCTATGGTACAGTTTCTTGATGAGAGAATTCTTCTGTGATGGATGGTGGTGGGAATCCGGTTTCAGATAAGCATCCGTATGGGTAGCTTTCCTGTAGACAGAGTGGCTCATTGAACCATCAGGTCTCTTTTTTATTATGACATCCAAAAAAGGTAGCTTGCCAGACGACATACATTAATTTTTCGTCTCCCCCCTCCTCTTTTCAGAACATAGATGGACTAGTCCTTCTAAATTGTCAATTCGCTGCGCATGGCGCTGACGTTTTTATAAATAAATACACCTTTAAAATAAATAAATTAATGCGAACCGACATTTATTTCAAATGTTTCTTGCCGTTGGTTTTTTCACACCTGATGACGACCGTTTGTGTTATGGTCGAAACGTCGTGAGAATTTTTATTGTGTTTTATATTTTATTATTTTATTGTTTCCCTTCAACGTGACTTTACCGAAAGAGCTAAGAATATGAATTACTGCAGTCACGAAAGCTTTAAATCAACATTTAGGTGTTAAGATGTTAAACACCAAACTGAAACCTTTTGCAAGGAATCATGTCTGCATTAACCACATATACTTGTGGTGAACATGCAAACAAAAAAATGATATGATAATAAATGCATTGTCTTTTAACCTGCTTGGTCCACACCAGACAGTTTTCTTTAGAGCCTCGTCTCAAACAGTGTTAGACCAGAGGATGCTAAAAGGTGAACAGCACAAAGACAATGCACTATCAGGACATTGAGAGCTCGGGGTGAGCAGCTACATCATGGGACTTCCCTTGCCTATCAACATTTAAGAATAGGTTTTGCCCTTTCTGGTAATACTTTCAGAGCGTGTTTTTGTTTGCATGTTCACCACAAGTATATGTGGATAATGCGGACATGATTCCTTGCAAAAGGTTTCAGTTTGGTGTTTTAACATCTTAACGCCTTTTTTGCCAGAAAGGGTAAAACCTATTCTTATATGTCAAATGAAATCTACTTATCTATGGCATACAGCGTGCTCCCGTGGAATGAGGGCACAGACTAAACAATGAACCTATCAACAGTAACGACATCTGTCCAGCAGCTGGAAGAAGAACCAACGCGTGAAACAAGCGGAGTAACAGTGGCGATAGTAATAACATGGGGCAGAAGAACCTACTGAAGGCCTAACGAAACAGAAGTGCTGAGGGCCTACACAAACCTTAATCCGGACCTGGCGTTGATGCGTACTCTATTGAGGGCGATATTGGCGCACACACAAAACAAAGATTCATAATAAAGGTTTTTGGGTTAGATCGCGTTATTTATAAATGTGTCGTAACCCTCCACCACCCGACACGGCCAATCAGCAAAAAAAGTGTCACGTTGACAAAAGACAAATAGTTCACTACTTTAGCCCACCGGTGTGTTGAAGAGTGAATCCACAACATTTACAGTTTGAATACGACGTTTCGCTGGTAATTACATCCAGCATCATCGGGCGAATTGCCCGCTGGTAATTACATCCAGCATCATCGGACGAAATGCCCGGGCGAAATGCCCGATGATGCTGGATGTAATTACCAGCGAAACGTCGTATTCAAACTGTAAATGTTGTGGATTCACTCTTCAACACACCGGTGAGCTAAAGTAGTTAATTATTTTCTCTTTTGTCAACGTGACACTTTTTTTGCTGATTGGCCATGTCGGGTGGTGGAGGGTTACGACACATTTATAAATAACGCGATCTAACCCCAAAACCTTTATTATGAATAATATTGGTCGCGAAAGCCTACGTGTTAAACTAAAAATAAAGATTGATTGATTGACTCGATTAAACACTTTGTTTTTGCACGTAAAGTGGCACTCGGGTATGAGATTTGGATGCATATAACTCGCCCAATAACCCCCTCGCTTACTCAGCTCACTAATTCACTCTGAACACTCACTCACCCACACACTCACCCACATACACTCACTCACACACTAACTTACCCACTCCAATCGCTCACCCACTCATTTACACACACCATACAAACCACACACACCACTTACTCACTCACCCACTCATTCACACACCCACTCATTCACACACCCACTCATTCACACACACCACTCACCCACAAAAACACACGACTCACACCACTCACGTATTCACCCACACACACACTCACACCACTCACTCAACTCACTCATTCACCTACACCACACACCACTCACACCACTCACTCACCTGTCGTTGTGCTGGCCAGTCGATTCATGAGGAAGGATTTTCCAGTTCTGTATTTTCCAACTATTGCCACCACCACCACCGGTTTGTCGATTCTACCCAGAAGCTGAGCTGTTTCCTTGTTGACGTAGAACTTTGAGTACTCGTCGGTCATGATGAACGGCATAGGCCTTGGTGGATATGGAGATGACATGGTGATACGTCTCTGTGCGTTTGTGTCTGTATCTAAGTGTGTTTATTTGTGCCTATAAGTGTGCACTCCTGTACGTGTCTATGTGTATCTCTGTTTGTCTAAGTGGTGTTCTCTGGGGTGTTTGTTTCTATGTTTGTTTCTGTAAGTGTGTATGTATGTTTGTTACTACATTTCTGTGTATATGTACGTGTCTATGTTTTTTTGTGTTTCTGTTTATGTGTGTGTCTAAGTGAGTTTTTCTGTGTATGTCTGTATCTTTCAGTCTGTTGTGCCTCTGTGTCCACGAGTGTCTATCTATAAGTATATCTGTGATTTGTTAAGTTGGTCGGTGTCTATATTTCTCTGTGTCTCGGTATCTCTAAGAGTGTCAGTCTCTGTGTATGTGTTTTTGTATGTGTGCCTGGGTTCGTGTCTACGTGTCGGTATCTCTAAGAGTGTCAGTCTCTGTGTATGTGTTTTTGTATGTGTACCTGGGTTCGTGTATACGTGTCGGTATCTCTAAGAGTGTCAATCTCTGTGTATGTGTTTTTGTATGTGTACCTGGGTTCGTGTCTACGTGTCGGTATCTCTAAGAGTGTCAGTCTCTGTGTATGTGTTTTTGTATGTGTACCTGGGTTCGTGTCTACGTGTTCTTCTCTATATCTAAGTATATGTCTCTGTGACTGTGCGTGTCTGTCTCTTGCCACGTTAATCTGCGCAATGAAGGGCAGAGCATTTTACCTTTCAATTCCTTCTTTGTGTGTGAGTGGGGTTTAAACAGGATGTGCTGGTTTAGACTTGGTTAAGCAAATCTTCTTTTTTTCGATTTAAAGCTTTCGTGACTGCAATGATTCATCTTCTTTGGTTCTTTCGGTAAAGTCACGTAGAATGATAATAAAATAATAAATTGATCAAATAAAATAACACAATAATATTCTCACGACGTTTCGGCCACAACACCGCTTGAAGGCCGCTTGTGTTGTGGCCGAAACGTCGTGAGAATATTATTGTGTTATTTTATTTTATAAATTTATTATTTTATTATCATTCTACGTGACTTTACCGAAAGAACCAAAGAAGACAAATATTCTTTTTTGGAATGAGAAAACATTAACAACACACACACACACACACCTTTACACACGTAATGATGATTATAACATCATTAGACCTCCTTTGCAAGTACCAAAATATAAGAATAAGGGTTTTCCCCTTTTTTTATGGCAACACAACTGAAACCTTTTTACAAGGAATCATGTGTGCATTAACCACACCACTTGTGGTCACAGTGCAAATAAAAAAAACATACTGATAATATGCATTGTCCTTGAAACTGATTGGCCCTCGCCAGAAATGGATTTCTTTTGAGCTTCGTCTCAATTGGTGCGAGACCAGATGACACCAAAAGGCGTACAGCTGAAAGACAATACAATATCAAAGTAATGAGGGCTTGGGGTAAGCATCTACATCATTAGACGTCCTTTACCAGTACAAAAATATAACAATAATAGGGTTTCCCCCCTTTTTTCTGGCAACAAAACTGAAACTTTGTTACGATGAATCACGTCTGCATTCCTCACGATACTTGTGGTCAAAATGCAAACACAAGTATTGTGGTTAATGCAGACATGAAAAAAAATTCAGTTTTGTTGCCAGAAAAAAAGGGGAAAAAACCTATTCTAATGATTATAACAATGCTCGTTGTTTTTTTTTATATAGCGCTCTATATGTCAGGGCAACTCAAAGTATTTTTTAATCCACCACATCTAAAATATTTAACAAGAGAACCCATGGCAGTTGTTCCTGGGGGTAAAACGTGACAGCACCTTGCCTGCAAACCGTCACGAGTCTAATTTAACTCGCAGGTTCTCACAACCGGTATCACGATGCGTATTTTGTGTTTGTATTAACATGGTTGGCTACGTACGGTGCGAAAGAAGTTCAACATATATAGAAACATGCATTAATACAAATGGTGTCCGACATCACAACCTCAATCAACTGACAGCCAAACAATACAAGTTGTCACATGAACAAGAAGATGTCGTGCCACAGACTTAAACCGTTTAACACCTAGGCTTTCGCGACCAATATTATCCACAATGGATACTTTTGGGTAAGATCGCGTGAAAATAGATTTGTCGTTAAACCCGCCACCACCCGACACAGCAAATCAGTAAGGGTTTGTCACGTAAACAAAACGTAGCCAATGTGTTACTAGTACAGCACGAACCGGTCGTACAGCACATATTGAATTCTTCGAAAATTTGGAAATATTTAAGTGTCTGGGTTGAAGATCAAAAATCAGCATAGCTCGTCAACCGTCTGTGGCACGTTTTATCTAATTACGTGTATTTATTATGAATAAAAAATTATGTAGACTTCATGATGTTTAGTCAAACATTTTTTTCCAGAAATGTAGGCTAGGATCGAGACCCCCTCATGTTATCATGATGTATAATTTGAGTGCACTTTGAGTAATTACGAGTTTTTGTAGCATTTCCCAATAATATTTCCCTTTATTATAGTAGAAGATTAATGTGCTTTTATAATGTTTTTGTACCCGTCTCTTCCCCTCCGACGAGGCATCGCAGAAAGCTCTGCAAAAATAGCAGACCATTTACTGGGGTTTGGAGATCGTACCACCATTCTTTCCCTTTAGGACAGTAAAAGGATGTGGTGCTGGAAGCTAATTTTTCGATGGAATTGGAGAGGAAAGTGATTTGTGATCGCGGGCAAACGAGGCAGATTAAATCTCCTCAACAAGCCGCGACCACCACTCATCCTGCGATAAGCCTCCTCATGCTGCAATGTTGTATATGGTGGGAGTGGGCCTATAGCTTTATTTCAGCCAGCTGGAACACCTCCTCTGTCAGCCATGGTCTCCGTGGGGTCTGGACTGTAAACTTAATGTAGCCATTACAGCTACATGAGCCACAGTCTTGAACCTCACCCATTTCTGCTTGGCATCAAGATGAGGGAGGGGGGGGGGAGGGATTATGGGACCACCACCTGCAAGAGATGATACAATTAAATTATCACTTGCAACGATCAGGCTATTGTGAACTTGAATGGGGTTCTCCACTACCGCAGTGGAAGAATGGCAGGCGCATCTTACAGATGGCAAGTCGATGGTCAGTAGGCAGATCGGCTCCACGGTAGGTCCTGGTGTCAAGGACATGGGCCTACATCCGCCGGTCATGTACGTGAACAGGCAGATCTTGCTTGACACAACCACATAGAATGTTGATTTGTCATTAACGCTCTTTGTCCTGGAGAATTTTTTATATACAATATAACTCCTCTTAACGACCTCCATAGAGCCCAAAATGTAGTGTATAGTGTAGTGTATAGTAGTGTAGTGTGTATTAGTGTATAGTAGTGTAGTGTGTATTAGTGTATAGTGTAGTGTATAGTTGTGTATAGTGTAGTGTATAGTAGTGTAGTGTGTATTAGTGTATAGTGTAGTGTATAGTAGTGTAGTGTATAGTGTAGTGTATAGTGGAGTGTATAGCAGTGTAGTGTGTATTAGTGTATAGTGTAGTGTATAGTTGTGTAGTGTATAGTAGTGTATAGTGTAGTGTATAGTAGTGTAGTGTGTATTCGTGTATAGTGTAGTGTACAGTAGAGTACAGTAATCTAGTGTGTATTAGTGTAAAGTGTAGTGTATAGTAGTGTAGTGTGTATTCGTGTATAGTGTAGTGTACAGTAGTGTACAGTATTAGTGTATCGTAGTGCAGTGCCTCCATAGAGCCCAATGTGTTTGCTTACCGACCCTCGTAAATATTGATTCATGCATTGATTAACCATGTTGTTTTTTATACTATGTGTCTATAATGTTGTTAATATCTATATGGATTAATATGCATTGTTAAAATGATATTAAAGTACGTTTTTTTGGGTGAAAAAGGGTAACTTTCGATGCTATCGGAACAAATGAAGTCTTTAACGTATGTTTAACACGTAGGCTTTCGCGACCAATATTATTCATAATAAAGGTTTTTGGGTTAGATCGCGTTATTTATAAATGTGTCGTAACTCTCCACCACCCGACACGGTCAATCAGCAAAAAAGTGTTACGTTGACAAAAGACAAATAATTCACTACTTTAGCCCACCGGTGTGTTGAAGAGTGAATCCACAACATTTACAGTTTGAGTACGACGTTTCGCTGGTAACGTATATTTGCCTATACTCACTTAACGACAAAAAATCACTTAACGACCAAATCACTTAATGGCCGGTTTCATGGAACCAATTACTGTCTTAAGAGGAGTTCTACTGCATATGACAAAATGTAAGCATCAAAACAATCTAACAAATCGCTTTTGAGTGAGAACAGCCAAGCATCACTGGGCAAGGGAACGTAGCCCACCCCCCATCATTCACTCAGCCAATGAGAGCAACGGACGCTGCGATTCGATTGTCCACGATATATATTTATAAAAAGTAAAAACATCTATTTGTTTAGCCAGCGTGAGAACTCACGATACCAGGATAGAATCTCAGGCTCCACCTAAAAAAAGAACACTCACTGCAGAAATGGAGAATTGAGGGCATCGCTCAGATTACAGAGCGCTTGTACTGAAAATGACTCGGATTGGGAGTCCAACAACTCCCCCAATGTTGCCTTGTAGGAGTGCAGCAGAATGTACTTGTGAGGACAGGACATAACACTAATGTTAAAATAATAAATTATGATAAGTTTTAATAAAGTATTAAAGCTTTCGTGACTGCATAAAATTACTCATTGTTTTTTTCGGTAAAGTCACGTATGTAGAAATACAATAAAATGATATTCGTGGTCCGCTAGGAAGTGTCTAACTGTGTTGTTGGCCTGACTGGCTGTGCTTCACGTAATGTTTTTTCAGGTTTGTTGAATTCTCGTCTCTCATCTTTTTGTTGTATTTACCTCCGTGATTTATTCTTGACACCTGATGAAGATCGCTTGCGTTGTGATCGAAACGTCGTGATTGTTTTTTGTTTTAATATAATTTTATTGTATTTCTACATACGTGACTTTACCGGAAAAAAACAATGAGTAATATTATGCAGTCACGAAAGCTTTAATACTTTATTATCACACTTCTACAGGGAAGTTACCGTTGTAATTATGTGTAAGATGTGCCCTTTTTTGAGCTGCAGTTTTGTATTTACAAGAGGTGGTCATTTTTTGAGCTGCCGTTTTGTATTTACAAGAGGTGGTCCTTTTTTGAGCTGCCGTTTTGTATGTGTAAGATGTGCGTGTTTGAGCTGCCGCTCTCGCTCTGGCCCCTCCCCCCCTCTAACCGTATTTCCTATTTAAGCTTCTGTTCATCCCTCCGCCCCCCCCTCTCTCTGCCTCCCTGTCCATCTTTCCTCCCTCCTTACCTCTTGGTGGACTTGTATATGTATTCCTACTGACCGTGTACCTCGTAATTTTCATTCTATCTATGCTGGTATGTGCAATCCAAAGGTTGAACACGAAATTTAACACTCTTCTGAAATTCGTGGTCCGCCAGGAAGTGTCTAACTGTGTTGTTGGCCTGACTGGATGTGCTTCACATAATGTTTTTTCAGGTTTGTTGAATTCTCGTCTCTCATCTTTTTGTTGTATTTACCTCCGTGATTTGTTCTTGACACCTGATGAAGATCGCTTGCGTTGTGATCGAAACGTCGTTACTTGCCACTAAGTGGCCGTGACGTCACCACGGCACCTGTGCCAGGTGCGGTATATATAGGCCTTTTTCCACAAATTGCTATTAAAAATAATTCTGCCATTTTTATTAAATAATAATCGATAAAATACATAAATAAAACACCCTCAAACCCGCTACCTCCCACAAGCATCTGGAGGTCGTAAAAGGCCATTAAATAATAAACTCCGGGGCAAAGGGAGAGTGCCTCCCCTCCGTAATAGGAGAAACCACGAAGAGAGGGGTTGGTAATGCAAACAAACAACATGTGATGGTAAAACAGTCAGTCAAAGGTCAAAAAGGGGGGGGGGCAGCCAGGCCGCTGCTGCCACGGGAGGAGGACGGTGAGAGAGGGCATCTGTTTTTCTTTTCTCTCGCAAGAGACGCGGAGAGAGGAGAGAGAATTTCACATTTAAGCTCGGCAAGCGATAGCGAGACAGCAGCTCAGAAGAGGACAACAAGCCAGCTCCGGGGCATGGCCTCGAGACATTAGCAATGGGTGCTGTGTCTCGTAGAGAAGAGGGGCGAGGTGATGTTAGGTGCTGAGTTCGGCATGGACCGACAGAGTATCGCTGAAAGTTTGTTCTACATTCATCCTGATGTTTTGAGTCGCTTGCGGAATCCTGGATTGCGATAAGCTGTATCGTACTAAGCTATCAGTTGTGTAAGAGGTGCGCAAATATAATTTTCAAGTTTTGAGGTTGAGTGATCCAGCCAGCGACGAGTAGCTCACAGCAAGAACCCTCCTGGAAGAAGGGTGAAGAGCTGCACGCACAATCGAGCATCGCCAGAGAGAGAGGGAGACGGAGCAAGCGAGAGTTTTCAGCTGCCCCACCAGTGCCACCAAGCAAGGGTGTCAGCTGCCAGCGGAAAAGCGTTGTGCTGACTCGGCTCATCCAGCAGGGTAAAGAGCCTGACCAGCCGCCCGTGAGCAAGAGTGTCGGCGCCAGCGAGCGCGCCGTGGGTTCGACCCACAACACACACCGACCAGCACCAGCTGGGAACCAAGACGAGAGTGAGGAACTGCAGCCAGCGGACGAGCTGCGGGCGCTATCTGACGACGGGATCATCGCGCACCGACGGCGGGTGTCGTGCCGACTCTTCCACCCAGCTGTGGATAGAAACTGTGGCCGCCCCGAGCAAGAAAGAGATCGAAGGCGTTTGTATGCCCCTCCCCCACACTCACAGCCTCACGACGCATCGCCCGGTGTCTGCTTTACGCAAATAATTGAACAAGTGGCAAAGAAGACACACAACACGCATATTGGGACAAATAATATTGTTCCAAAAAGTTATATTTGTGTTTCAAGAAGGGTTGCCATTCCAAGGTGGTGCATTACATATCAACTGATCGTGAAGAACATTGCTGCCCATTGAGTTACGTGGAAAATGTCATTTAGAAGTATTTTAGTCGTTCGTTTTTTTAAAATTGCGTAATCTTACCAATGAATTAATTGATAACTACTCTTGCCTTCGGAACATGCTTATTTATTGTCCTTCGTATGAATATCGTGCATTAATTTTTAAGGACTTTTTCCTCTCGCCGTGTATGCTCGCGTACTCTGAGGAAGTCATCAATTGTTCTGTTACCCAGTTAACAAACGTGATCATTGAGGGTTAAATGTATGGATCAATGAGGGGAACATCTCCTGGAGTACTGTGTTGACAATTTCAAGCATAAGAATTCGCATATTAGAGTATTAAGGTTTTTGTTTTGAAATTAAAATTGCTTAACACAGAAGTGTTTCAGTGTTTATTTCCTTAGTTCATGCGTAATAATCTTATTTATAAGAACTCTATCCTGCGTTGAGATTTGAATTTGGAGACCTGACATAAACACACTAATACATAATCCGTAAACGTTAAAGCAAGAACAATTGTATTATACCGATTGATAATACAACCCTAGACGACAAAGCTGAGCTTAATCTAGCATACTTACAGCACACCTGCATAACCTCATACAATTAATTGTATGATCCCGATTGGTAATACTACCCTCGACAGCGAGGCAGGACCTAATTATCATAACGGCTAGCATTAGAATAATCGCACACATTCGCATAAATTAATACGATTATCTCTCTAATTAGCATAATCTACGTGCATAATTACATCAAATAACATAATTTCGGATAATTACGCAGATTCCCAAAATGCATTTAATTTTTATTATATTCATCTAATTTTCAATATACAACACAGGCCAGATGCAATTTGAGGCCACTTAAAGTGTCGAAGGCTCGCTGGCAGGAGGTTAAGGGACAACCCCAGGTGCCATGGCTTGACTGACTTAGATTTTAGGCAGATGCACCACCTATGCTCCATACACATGTATACACACAACTCACATCTACAAATATACATTTGAGGATCTCTGTAGAATAAATCAGAATTAGAATATTCTTTTTATACAGCAGGAGAATTCCGATAAGCTATTTTTCTCAGATGTCTAGTTGGGGCCATAGGGTAAGAACGTTACAACAACACACAATACAAAACTACGATAATAGTGCAAAATACAGGAAAGGTAAACAAATCACCCAAACACGTACAAATTAACTAAACCTTCGCCATCCTACCAGGCAAAGCCCACTGAGGCATTAATCTGTTTTTCAGAAGCTACCTGGCCACCACGAATGTTAGCTCAACAAAATGCTGTTGAGCATGCACCTATAAACCAGCATAGGCACACGAGACGGTGGTGAAGCGAGCACCTCCGCGAAGCCACGTTTGTATCTCCAATGCTGATATTTACACACTACAGCAATGGTTCTTCTTAACCTGGGGTGCACACACCCCCTGGGCATGCGAGATGCCCTTTCTGATGGTGTGAGACATGCCATATATTTATTAGAAAGACAAATTTAGTTCGATCAAGGAAATACAACTACTTTGTTTAATAAAACACTATGTATGGTTTAACATTATACATTGTTTAACTATTGAAAACCAAAGGGGTGCAAGGCTGCAGTCAAGGTTAAGAACCACTGCACTACAGAGAGTCCTCGTTTGACACTGAGTCAATTTCGTGGCGTCTGTGGACCAGTTCATATATTTCGAGAGCCGCCATCGATATTGTTAGTATCAACTTTCTGTTTCTCTTAGAATTGTATCCATATTACTAAGTGTAGTTTTAATTTTACTCTCAGCGCTTTAAGATATTTCAATATGGAAGGCGCTTCATAAAATAGAGGTTGTTATTATTACAATAAATCCTTCCTGAGCCCATCGAGTCAATGCCGGATGAAGCTCGTGCAGGGCCTGCAACACATGTTATAAAGGGGCCCTAAATCAAAAAAATATATATATATTAAAAACAGATGTTTTTAGTTGCACAGTAAAGTAATTGTATATTTTTATTGCTATACAGCCAGATAATACGACAAATCGCTAACCTTAAACATCCAATCGTTCATAAAAGTTGAAGGCAGCATAGTACCAGTAATAGAGCAAGTGCACTGTACCGGAATTGAAAGCTTGAACGCATTTAGTACGGGGCCCTTGAAAATGCAGGGCCCGTAGCATATGTTACTTTTGCTAATACGATAATCCGGCACTGCATTGAGTGTGAGGCGCTGCCGTGTTGCAATGGTCAGTACAACGAACTTGCCATTGATTCCATTCGATCTCCAGGTGTGGCAGCTGAAACAACGGAGGAAGTTTTTTTTTTCAAAAAAATATTTTTTTCCGACTGTGCGCAGCAGTGTAGAATGGTTTACACCACGCTAGATCTTTCAGCACGCCGGGTTCAATGAGGTGAAGTGTAGAAAAATAGACCAAACATTCCCCTCTACCAGGGCTCTATAGAGCTCCCTTCAGTGGAGGCTGTTTCACCATCAGTGGCATTTTTAAGACACTGCAGAGCTGCAGTGGACCACGACTTCTTTGCACCAGAGAGGTGTGGCGGGGGGGGGGGACGAGGCGGTTGGGCGAGTTGTAAGTCTCTGTCATACAAGCAGGGTCCGGTTGATCACATAGCCGAGTGACATTTGGTGAAAGATGCTAATCTCTGCATCATGTCCACGCAAACGCATACTTGTGAAGTAGACCACGACTTATTTGAACCAGAGAAGTTGGAGGGGGGGGTGAATTCTGCCTCTACCTCCACAACTGATGGTAAGGGCAACGGGATCAGGGGGGAGGGGGGTGCTTTGACTCTCAGGCCTGCAGGATTCGAGCGCTGCGGGAGAGGATTTTGAGGTTACCAATCGAAATTTAAGATTTTATGGTGGGAGATGTAGACGCCATCCAGAAAAATAAACTATTTTTTTATTTTACCAGGTACGTCTTACTGTGCGTTTGTCACTCTTTTTCAGAAGCGACCTGGCCACAAATGATTGCTCAATTAAGTGGCTTATTGCGTGGAAATGTATAGCAGCCAAATACTCTCAACGCACGTTTCAAAGTGTGGAGGGAGAAAAAACTGGAGGACCCGAGAAAAATGCACGACCACGGGGAGAACAATAGATGTCTGGGCACGTATCTGCGGGTGTGTACGTATTTGTTTGCATGCATATTTACATCTCTGTATGTATCCATGTGTATGGTATATATATGGTATATATATACCATACACACATCCATTTTCGGTGTGTGTAAGCAGCAGAATCTGCGGTTTTCGGATCAGCCTCTGCAGCCATCTGAAACTCCACAAACAGGACCCAACAGTACGCCACTCATGCTTGACCCCGAGTGATCGCGGATTACGATAATCTGTCTATACGTTAATGCGTGTCTATATGTGCATACGTGTAGGGATCTCATTCCATAACATCTGGGTCTGTGCCGTGACCTGCTAATGGTGGGGCTCTTCCACACTTCTCGTGGCCTCAAATTACACTTAGCTTGGCACAATCACTGTGGTGACCGTCACCACCACTTAGTGGCAAATAGTTGAAAATAGGTTTTCCCCTTTTTTCTGGCAACAAAACAGGTGTTAAGATGTTAAAGCACCAAACTGAAACCTTTTACAAGGAATCATGTCGGCATTAACCACAATACTTGTGGCCAGAATGCAAACAAAAAAATACTCTGATAATATATGCATTTTTCGATTTAAAGCTTTCGTGACTGCAGGGATTCATCTTATTGGTTATTTCGGTAAAGTCACGTAGAATGAGAATAAGACAGCGCTGTCTTCTGGACAGTCCTGTTCATTCACCTGAAGAAGGCTACTTGTGTTGTGGCCGAAACGTCGTGATAATTTTTTTATGTTTTTGTTTTATTTTTTATGTTATTCTCATTCTACGTGACTTTACCGAAAGAACCAAGAAGATGAATATATGCATTGTCTTTTAAACTGATTGGTCCACACCAGAGACAGCTTTCTTTTGAGCCTTATCTCAAAATTGTGTTAGACCAGAGTACGCCTTTTGGTGTCCTGTTGGTGTACTCTGGTCACCAGAACTCAATTGTGATAGAATGTGTCATAGAGCCCTGATATGGAAATTTCAGGATTTGGCTAGATTTTGCACGTGGTGATCAAACGACATTCTGGTCGAGTATGGTGCTGAGGCTGTTTAGATGAATAGATAACTAAATTCCGGAGTCTGCTCCTGCCACACCTGATCTTCCCACAAATGTTTTCGCCTATGCCTGAGTGCCAACCAGCATACCTCAGATTTTTCTGGATTAATCAGCATTTTGTTTCATGAAAACCACACGTGCATCGCTCGCATGCAGCCTTCGATATTACAAAGGCTCTCCATATTTAACGATCATTTCTCTGCAGTGTACAAGTGTGTGTCAGCAGCAAATTGATGGAATTTGATATCATGCGATGAGATGATATCGGCTATTGGACAGATGCACGTTGAATAAAGGAAGGGCCCGAAGATGGACCCCTGTGGTATGGCTACTAGGCACGGCATAGACGATTACTGTTCATCATCCAGCTTGATGAACTGTGATCGACTATTTCGGTAAGACTCAATCCACCCAGTGCCATACTCAATACACCTAACCTTGACCTTAGCCACCCGATGTGTATCTCATGACCAATGGTGTTGAAGGCGGTTGAGATCGAGGCCAAGCTACGCTGTGGTGCACCAGTAATCAATTATCTTGGAAAGGTTATCAGTGATCTTTAGTAGAACCATCTCTGCACTGTAGAACTTCCCATCGCAGCGGCATGGGGAAGTAACCGCTCTACGACCTTTGAAATCCTACTCAGGTTTGAGATCGGGTGATAGCTTGTGGGATCACTATGGCTCAACTCAGCTCTTATCAGGAGCAGTGTTACCTGCGCCATTGTGAACTAGACTGGGAAAAAGCCCTCGCTGAACGAAAGATTTGCCAGTTGGACAATCAGGGGCACAAGCACGTCCGACATGATTTGAGATTAGCACTGTACGTTGCCAACCGTGCTAATTCGAAGTGTGTAGAGGGGAATAGTAGTAGGTTGTGTGATTGCTTGTGTGTTGTAGGAGAGGGGGGATGTGTGGAGGTAGCATAGTAGTTAGCCAGCTACACCACACACCCAGTGACCCGAGTTCGACTCCTGCTCACGGCCAACACCAGTGACGATTTTCCTGAACTGGTCCATGGGCCTCCCGTCGGTAGACTCAGCCTCATATGAGTACCTGGTGCGATGTGTACATGTCATCACTAGGGAGACAAAGGCGGCCGGGCGTGGTGCTGGCCACCCAACCCCTCCTGCACCTGCGCCACACTTTAGAGGTGCTACTTGCTAACAGCACGTGCCTCAACATCTGTAAAGGCTATACAGGGTATCTTGTATGCATATAGAGTATTTGTATGGTATGTCTTACCCATATGTATATGTTGGTGTAGGAGCGATAGTGTAGTGGTTAGCGCACTTCACTATGGGCGGCAGGGGGGAGTTGTCTTCGTGTGTTGTTTTCTCATTCGAATGAGGCAGTCTTTTGTCTTTGCTCGGTCTAAACCAGTGCATCCTGTTTCAACCCCACCATCACAAATAGAAAGAGCTTAGAGGTCAGTAACACACACCGTTCATTGTGCAGCTTGCTCAGAGACAGATACTTAAAGACACGGAGATATAGATTTAGAGATACAGAGGGAAACTTAAGGACATACTCAGGCGCACGAACAAAACCACACAGAGACATACATACGGAGAGAAACACACACAAAGTCAAAAGACACAGCCACACACGCGCAGAGAAACATACATTTAGGCACACATACGCACAGATTTAAGCGAACAGAGTTAGATGAGCACAGACTCAGAAACACACAGAGAGGCGCACTTGGATACACACACGCACACATACACGTAAACCATGGCATCTCCATATCCATCAGGACCTCTCCCGTTCATCATGTCCGACGAGGACTTCAAGTTCCATGTCAACAAGGAGACAGCTCAAGTTCTGACGAGAATCGAGAAACCAATGGTGGTGGTGGCAATAGTTGGAAAATACAGAACTGGAAAATCCTTCCTCATGAATCGACTGGCCCGCACGACGACAGGTGAGTGATCATTCGGTGAGTGAGTAACTTCAGTTTAAATATAATATGAGACTGCTGCTTCACATAGCAAAAGTTTGTCCTTGAAAATGCTTAATTAGCTATAACATTACATTTGAAGTTGCCCAACGAAATTTAGTCAAGCGTAATGGTCAAGGTGAATTAATTTTAGCACTGCCTTTTTGTGTGCAAATATTTTAATTAATGTGGCAAGTTCTCTTCAGGGTAACTCTGTAATAGAAAAAAAAACAGCTGTACACGTATACGAAATATTTGCCTATATGTCATATTTCTGTGTCATCACATGAGCTCTGCCGCGTTTCACACAAAGGTGGAAATGAAAGCCAGTCTGCCCCCACAGGAGCAGGAAAACCCAAAGAACACAAGAAGCCCAACTATGTAGTCAAAAGGTAAGAGATTAAATGTCATAATTTAATATAAAAAAATACTATCTGATGTGGTGTTGTTTGCATCACATTCTTGTCAATGAGCTTCAGGTCCATAAAATACACGCACATGCGCAAAAAAATATTTACAAAGCCAACGTCGTCTCCTTATCATCTATATATTTAAAAGGGAAATGTGTGAATATGTGTGTCTGTTCAAAATATGTGTGTCTGTTCCCGACATGCAACAAACTTGAAATTTGCCATGTGGGTACTTTCCAGACTGTACACCATGCAAAATGTATTAAAATAGACTTTTGTATATTTTTTTGGGGGGGTGGCACAATAATTCATATATATTTTGCACGGCAAGTGAGCTGTGACGTCACATCTGTCGTGTCACCCGCGCATGCGGAAGCGTAACGCAGTGTGCCTGCTGACGTCACGCATCCCCAACCCAACCCTCCGCAAATAAAGTGCCATACAAATGTGTTGCAGGTCTAAGGCGTTCTTCGCGCAGCATTGCTTTATTATTTCAGTCGTTTACTGCCGTACGCACCCTGAAAGTTGTGTGTGTGTGGGGGGAGTGGTAGTGTCGTGGTTAGCGTGCTGCGCTACGAACACGGTGACCCGAGTTCGATTCCCACTCATGGCCACCACCGGTGACGATTATTTGAACCGGTCCTGGGCCTCCCTTAGGTCAACTCAGCATCAAACGAATAACTGGTGTGGTGAATCCAAGTCCCGGGCGAAGCCGGATAGTAAAGCTAGTCTTCTTCTTCTTCTCTTAGATATAAAAGTCTCTGCACATGCGCGCTTGTGAGGGATTTGGCTCTCGAACGGTGGGGTTTATATTCTTAGTTCTTTCGGTAGAGTCAAGTTGAAGGGAAACAATAAAATAAAAAATATATATATAAAACAATAAAAATTCTCACGACGTTTCGACCATAACACAAACGGTCGTCTTCAGGTGTGTCGGTTTGCATAAATTTATTTATTTTTAAACGGTGTATTTATTTATTTATAAAAAACGTTAGCGCCACGCGCAGTGATTTGGCAGTTTATTTAGGACTAGTCCATCTATGTTCTGAAAAGAGGAGGGGGGAGACGATTTTTTTTTATATATATAATGTATGCTGTCTGAAAGCCACTGTAAGCGTGAACAATCAATTAAGACCTGAAATGGTTTATCAAATCTTTCCAATGATTGCTAAACCAGAATCCATCTTCTCGGTTGAAATTGTCTCTGTGCTTGTATATGTGGATAGCCTCATGAACGAATCTCTCATGGTAGCCAGATGGCTTACAAAGAACCTCTGTCTTGGAAAAGTCAATGTCATGTAAGCCTACTGAATTATAACAATGATCTGCCACGGCCGAGGTGTTGGTCCTATAGTGTTTAAGGTCTGCTTTGTGTTCACGAATGCGGTCCGAGACATGGCGTTTGGTTTCTCCAATGTAACTACTACCACAGAGGCAACTTAGTTTGTAGACAAACTAAGTTGCCTCTGTGGAACCAGATCACGGATTTTATGTAATGTGTTGAACGGACCTGGATCTTGTGTTTATTCAAAATTTTGGAGATCTTTTTTTGTGATCCCCGCAATGTAGGGTAAAGTGATGGTTTTGAAAGGCTCAAGAGGGTCCTTTTTCATGGTTTGAGTGATAGCTTTGCAGATTGTATAGTCGGAGTAACCATTAGCCTTAAGAGCTTGGTGTACATGCTTGAGTTCACTGCCTATGTGTTCCTGGTCGGATATGCATTGGGCTCTATGATACAGAGTCTTGATGAGAGAATTCTTCTGTGATGGATCGTGGTGGGAATCCGGTTTCAGATAAGCATCTGTATGGGTAGCTTTCCTGTAGACAGAGTGGCTCATTGAACCATCAGGTCTCTTTTTAATTAGGACATCCAAAAAAGGTAGCTTGCCATCTATTTCTACTTCCATGGTAAATCTGATGGCTGGGTGTATGGAATTGATGTGGTCGAAGAATTGGTCTAGAGCAGGCCGGCCATGTGGCCAGATGACAAAAGTGTCATCCACGTACTTCTTCCATAAGGTTGGGCGCAGAGTGGCAGTCTGGATGGCGTCAGTCTCAAATTTCTCCATGAAAATGTTAGCTATAACCGGAGATAGGGGGGAGCCCATTGGGGTGTCCTCAGTTTGTTTGTAGAAAGTTCCATTCCAAGTGAAGTATGTATTGGTTAAACAGTGTCTCACCAGGGGGGTACCTCAGTGTTTAGTCCTTGATGAACCAAGTCTTCAATGATTGCAATGGTGTCAGGTACAGGAACCTTGGTGAATAAGGAAACTACATCAAAACTGACAAGCAGGTCGTCTGGGGACAGGGAAATACCCTTGATTGTCGATACCAGGTGAGTAGAATTTTGTACCGCAGAGGTGGTTTTTCCAGTGAAAGGACGCAGGATTTCAGACAAAAAACGAGCCAGTTTGTAGGTGGGGGAGTTGATAGTAGAGACGATGGGACGAAGGGGTGTATCTACTTTATGTATTTTTGGTAAGCAGTATAATCTTGGTGGCCTGGCAGCAGAAGGTTTCAACGAAAACTGTTTAGATTGATCAAGTAATGCGGTTTAATCAGAAAATGTTTTGCCAGGTAGCATGCGCGAAGCCCCGCGGTGGGCATAGACTTTTCCGTTTTCCCATCTGTAAACTTTAAAGTAGTTTAATGAACAATTTAGTGCTATTTTGTATTATTTATTTATCTCCATGCCCCGCCCAAGCTGCACGGGGGTTGCACCTAGCAAAGCACGCGCGTCATCGCTGGGGGTGTGGGGGGGATTTTTCCTTCGCGTTCAGAATGCAACAAAAATACACGCAATCCTGATGGTACATTCATCAAAGTGTCACGTCCTCTTCTCTCCCCTCCCACCCCCAATGTGTGCACTTACTACTATAGGCTCGGTACATACTATTATTATAGTTCTTAGATAGTATTATTGTAGTATTATTGCAGCTTGGGCGGGGGGGGGGATGGTGGCGGGCAGGCGGGGGTAGCGGCCCAACCCCTGGCCTGCCAATGTCTCACCTCCAATCTAGGCGAGGCCGCGGGCTTTGCACGGGACTAGGCCTCACCACGGCAATCTGTCAGATGAGTCCATATATACTGCTATAGAATCAGTATGTACTACTGTAGTGATAGCAGGTACCACCACCACAGTCGGTATGTACTGCTGTTATGAAACCAGATACCACCAGAGTATGCACTGCTCTAATCATAGCAGGTACCACCACAGCATGCGCTGCTGTAGTGAAAACAGGTACCACCAAATTCGGTATGCTCTGCTGTAGTGATAGCAGGAACCACCACAGTCGGTATGCAATGCTGTAGTTAAAACAGGTTCCATCACAATCAGTATGCGGTGCTGTGGTGATATTAGGTACCACCACAGTCAGTATGCACTGCTGTAGTGAAAGCAGGTGCCACCACAGTCGCTATGCACTGCTGTGGTGATAGCAGGTCACACCAGTCAGTATGCACTGCTATAGTTAAAGCATGTACCACCAAAGTCGGTATGCACTGCTGCAGTGAAAGCAGGTACCACCACAGTATGCATTACTGTAATCAAAGCAGGTACTACCACAGTATGCACTGCTGTAGTGAAAGCATGTTCCACCACAGTATGCACTGCTGTAATCATAACAGGTACCATCACACTCATTATGCACTGCTGTAGTGAACGCAGGTTCCACCACAGTTGGTATGCAGTTCTGTAGTTGAAGCAGGTACCACCACAGTCAGCATGCACTGCTGTAATAGCAGGTACCACAACAAGCGGTATTCAATGCTGTAGTGACAGCAGGAACCACCATAGTCGGTATGCATTGCTGTAGTGAAAGCAGGTACCACCACAGTCATTATTCACTGCTGTGGTGATATCAGGTACCACCACCGTCGGTATGCACTACTGTAATCAAAGCAGGTACCAAAACAGTATGCACTGCTGTAGTGAAAGCATGTTCCACCACAGTATGCATTGCTGTAATCATAGCAGGTACCACCAGTCAGTATGCACTCCTGTAATCATAGCAGGTACCACCACAGTCATTATGCACTGCTGTAGTAAAAGCATGTTCCACCACAGTCGGTATGCACTGCTATAGTGAAAGCAGGTGCCACCACAGTCAGTATGCACTGCTGTAGTGGAAGCAGGTACCACCACAGTCGTATGCACTGCTGTCGTGATAGAAGGTACCACCACAGTCGGTATGCACTGCTGTAGTGATAGCAGGTACCACCACTGTCGGTATGCACTGCTGTAGTGAAAGCAGGTTCCACCAGAGTCAATGTGCACTGCTGTAGTCATTGCAGGATACCACCACAGTCAGTACGCACTGCTGTCGTTAAAACAAGTACCACCACAGTCAGTATACACTCCTGTAGTGAAAGCAGGTTCCACCAAAGTCGCTATGCACTGCTGTAGTTAAAGCAGGTACCACCAGAGTCGGTATGCACTGCTGTAGCGATAGCAGATACCACCTCAGTCGGTATGCACTGCTGTAGTGATAGTAGATACTGCTATCGAGTTGGTAGATACTGCTACAGTGAGGGAAACAAATATTTGATCCCCTGCTGATTTTGTACGTTTGCCCACTGACAAAGAAATGATCAGTCTATAATTTTAATGGTAGGTTTATTTGAACAATGAGAGACAGAATAACAACAAAATAATCCAGAAAAACGCATGTCAAAAATGTTATGAATTGATTTGCATTTTAACGAGGAAAATAAGTATTTGACCCCTCTGCAAAACATAACTTAGTACTTGGTGGCAAAACCCTTGTTGGCAATCACAGAGGTCAGACGTTTCTTGGCAGTTGACCACCAGGTTTGCACACATCTCAGGAGGGATTTTGTCCCACTCCTCTTTGCAGATCTTCTCCAAGTCATTAAGGTTTCGAGGCTGACGTTTGGCAACTCGAACCTTCAGCTCCCTCCACAGGTTTTTTTATGGGATTAAGGTCTGGAGACTGGCTAGGCCACTCCAGGACCTTCATGTGCTTCTTCTTGAGCCACTGCCTTGGCCATGTGTTTTGGGTCATTCTCATGCTGGAATATCCATCCACGACCCATTTTCAATGCCCTGGCTAAGGGAAGCAGGTTCTCACCCAAGATTTGACGGTACATGGCCCCTTCCATCATCCCTTTGATGCGGTGAAGGTGTCCTGTCCCCTTAGCAGAAAAACACCCCCAACGCATGTTTCCACCTCCATGTTTGACGGTGAGGATGGTGTTCTTGGGGTCATAGGCAGCATTCCTCCTCCTCCAAACATGGTGAGTTGATTTGATGCCAAAGAGCTAAATTTTGGTCTCATCTGACCACAACACTTTCACCCAGTTGTCCTCTGAATCACTCAGATGTTCATTGGCAAACTTCAGACGGGCAGGTATATTTGCTTTCTTGAGCAGGGGGACCTTGCGGGCGCTACAGGTTTTCAGTCTTTCACGGCGTAGTGTGCTACCAATTGTTTTCTTGGTAACTATGGTCCCAGCTACCTTGAGATCATTGACAAGATCCTCCCGTGTAGTTCTGGGCTGATTCCTCACCGTTCCCATGATCATTGCAACTCCACTAGGTGAGATCTTGCATGGAGCCCCAGGCCGAGGGAGATTGACAGTTATTGTGTGTTTCTTCCATTTGCGAATAATCGCACCAACTGTTGTCACCTTCTCACCAAGCTGCTTGGCAATGGTCTTGTAGCCCATTCCAGCCTTGTGTAGGTCTACAATCTTGTCCCTGACATCCTTGGAGAGCTCTTTGGTCTTGGCCATGGTGGAGAGTTTGGAATCTGATTGATTGATTGCTTCTGTGGACAGGCGCCTTTTATACAGGTAACAAGCTGAGATTAGGAGCACTCCCTTTAAGAGTGTGCTCCTAATCTCAGCTCGTTACCTGTAAAAAGACACCTGGGAGGCAGAAATCTTTCTGATTGAGAGGGGGTCAAATACTTATTTTCCTCATTAAAATGCAATTCAATTTATAACATTTTGACATGCGTTTTTCTGGATTTTGTTGTTATTCTGTCTCTCACTGTTCCAATAAACCTACCATTAAAATTATAGACTGATAATTTCTTGTCAGTGGGCAAACGTACAAAATCAGCAGGGGATCAAATTATTTTTTCCCTCACTGTACATGGGCGTTAATCTTTTTTTTGAGGGGGGGGGTCGACAATTTTCGGAAACCTTTTAGATCAACTATTTACCCCCCAATTTCTATAACTTTTTGGACTTGTGCAAGCCTCTTGTAATTTTTCTGGTGGAGAAATGGACAAACGGCCCACCGTGCTTTCACAATCGCTTGATATCTGTGTATGTATATGTAAGGTTTTTAAGAGAATATTTGAAATATTTCTTTCGCCCGGGCAACGCCGGGTACTTCCTGCTAATAGGCTATTAAAAGGCATGTCATGAGCCTCCAAAGTATTCAAAACAATACAGTCAACAGGCTATGCCAAATACTTTACATATGTGTGTATGTGTCAACTTTAACGCAAACAATAGTCTACTACTTCAAGATTCACACTGGGCAAAATTTGTATCTACGTTTCCTCAGTCTCGCGCCAACACCGATGCCTTCTGCTGCTGTATATTTAGAGTTTGTATGTTTTCTCTCTACCCGTGGTCACGTGGATTTTTCTCCAGATCCTCCGGGTTTCCCTCCACATTTAGAATCCACGTGATGATGATGATATGTCACTTCGTTGAGCTGCTATCAATTGTGATGGCCAGATCGCTTCTGATAAATAGCTACCACATACCTCAGTAGTGGGGCTTTGCACATGGTAAAAAAAAAAATGAACATTTTTGGGATTCTAGATTTGAAGTTTTCATGACTGCAAGGATCCATACTCTTTGGTTCTATTCGGTAAAGTCACGTAGGTAAAAAAATAAAACAACAAAAATCACGACGTTTCGGCCACAACACAAGCGGCCTTCATCAGGTGAAAGGACCAGACTGTCTCGAGGACAGCGCTGGAGTGAACACAGCTAAGCTCAGACCGCGACCTTTAAGCTGTGTGAGAGGAATCAAGGTGCCTTGACAAAGGAATTAGCAAAAAAATAGCATTTAATTGGCGGACTTAGCATGATGAACGGTGTAGAGGGGGTGAACATGTGCAGGTCGGCGAGGGGGGGAGGTGTGAAAAGGGAAGAAAAGGCAAGCTGCGAAAGTTTGGGGTACCACTACTTGAAAAAATATACTGTACCATTGAAAATTAGTTTAATGTTTGGTTCGATTTAGAACATCTTTCCAATGGTCGCTTAATTTTAAATCATCTTCTCGGTTGAAATTGTGTCTGTGTTTGTAAATTTGAATTGCCTCGTGAACAAATCTCTGATAAAAAGCCGTGGGTTTGCAAAGAACCTTGGTATATTCTCTCATCAAAACTTCATACCATAGGGCTCATTGCATTTCGGACCAACACCACCTGACCAGTGAATAAAAACATGTACACCTGGCCCTCAAAAGGAATGGATACTCTTACCGCACCATCCGCCAAGCTGTCTCTCCCTCCATACAGAAACAACCACTTGATACTCTTGTCAAAACCATCACACTACCATATATAGCAGGCGTTACAAAAAAAATCCAAAATTCTAAACAAACACAAGTTCCATGTCCGGTTCAATACAGTACACAAAATTGGTGATCTGATCCCATCCGTGAAGGATGCCATTGCTGACTTGCAGTACCCCGGGGTTTACAAATTGAGTTGTACCTGCAGTGATTGCTATATCGGGGAGACGAAGCGACATGTCTCTGACCGAATTCGTGAGCACAAATCAGATTTGAAACACGGCAGAACGATTTTTTCTGTCGTAGCTGATCACTGTTACAACGCTGTGGGTGATCACGATATAATTTTCTCTGATACCAAGGTTCTTTGCAAACCCACGGGTTTTTATCAGAGATTTGTTCACGAGGCAATTCAGATTTACAAACACAGACACAATTTCAACCAAGAAGATGCTTTCAAATTAAGCAACCATTGGAAAGATGTTCTAAATCCAACCAAACATTAAACACATTTTCAATGGTACAGTATATTTTTTCAAGTAGTGGTACCCCAAACTTTTGCAGCTTCCTTTTTCTTTCCTTTTCACACCTCCCCCCCTCGCCGACCTGCACATGCTCACCCCCTCTACACTGTTCATCATGCTAAGTCCGCAAATTAAATGCTAATTTTTATGCTAATTCCTTTGTCAAGGCACCTTGATTCCTCTCACACAGCTTAAAGGTCACGGTCTGAGCTTAGCTGTGTTCACTCCAGCGCTGTCCTCGAGACAGTCTGGTCCCTTCACCTGATGAAGGCCGCTTGTCTTGTGGCCGAAACGTCGTGATTTTTGTTATATTTTTTTACCTACGTGACTTTACCGAATAGAACCAAAGAGTATTTTTGGGATTGACTTGTAGCCCCTTTTGTTCGAGATGATAATTCGTTGTTCCAATTTGGCACATATTTGGTGCTGATCTAGTTCGTGTGTCATGTTCTGCTGCATATATTTACGAGCTTTACCAAAGGGAATAACAGCTAGTACAATCCAATTTGTGACATTGGAGGTACGCACATTTTCAACTGGTTTAAAGTATTTTGAGCTTGTGATGGCCAGTTGCTTTTGACAAAATAGCTTTATAGCTCAGTGGGCCTACAATTTATGTATCCACAATTGGTGTTAAGCTATATTGTATTCTTGTCCCCTTCTGTATAAGGTGGCTGGTTGAGATGTTCGTGCCACGCAACTCTAAGTAAACATGAGCCAGGCAAAGGGATCACTGAACCTCTGTAAGAGCTGCATCAATATCTGGCCTGCCCTGGCCATTCTACACCTGGGGGAAGGGAAATGGATGGGCAGCGACCTTGGCGAGTCGTTACTGGCTTTAAATTCCTCTATGGCCTCACACATTTGCCACTACTCCCATTTATAACGCAAACCAGATACAATTCTGCATGCTCCATAATCCACAATTTGCCAAGGGGTCCCTAAGCTCGACAGTGCGCAGAGACTCACTCAATATGGCGCCGCTCACCGCACACTTTGAATGCTACCTACTATTTCATGAAGACCGAATTTATCTCTGGCTTTGTTGTTCCTGTGCAGACCAATTCACGACAAGAACACTCGCAGCAATATTAATACAGCACACGATAATCAAAATGAAAATGTGTATTCATACTGGAGGAATCCGAGTAACTATGAAACTATTTTTCACAGATGTCTAGTAGGGGCACGGGGTAAGAACGTTACAACAAACAATACAAAAACATAATAGTAGTAATTGTGGTCAACAGAAAGCTGGGGTGCTGAAAGATAATCAGGCAACATTGTATTAGGAAGACAAAGGGGGGCGGCAAAGGGGCTGGAGCCAGGAGGGAGAAGGGGTCCACTGCGATTGAGTCCGCCACACTGCAAAGTCTGTGCAGTGCAGCAGCGGAGTTCTGGTTGGACCCGTGATGAGGAAGAATATGCAGTCTCGACCCAGCTCAGTTGCCACGTACACAAAGCTTCCCTCCATGCCCGGTATGCTGATATGGTGAAGACTCCCCTGGCAGGAGCTCGACCTCCCATTCTTGGGATTGCAGCCACGTGGCCCGGAAAAGGAGCCGCTATGGTTTTCCTGTACATCCACTACAAAATGCCCGAGGATATGAGAGGTATACACTCATTGTCCTTTGAAGCCAGCAGGTTGATGTACATCTTAAGACATCGATTGATATCTGCTACTAAACTCGCATCAATACAAAAGTGAGAATTGAAGTGCGATTTTCTGCTCATGTTGCTTTGCTCCTTTCTAACAGGGATCTCGGTCCTCCAAAGGCTGATCAAGGTATGGCCACTTCCCTTTGCACACCACTTCCCCCAGTGCATCTAACATTGGACAAGGCCGAGTGGTTAGTGTGTTTGTCTCTTGCTGCAGACGTTCGCAGGTCGATCCACATAGCTGAACCAGTTAATGTGGTTGTTGTGTTTATTTCAAAACTCACAGTCATGGGGGGAGTTTGGAGGGAGGGGGTCACGGAGGGCAATTCCCCCCCCCCACAAACCGGACACCGTAATTAATTTATTATCAGTAGTTTAAAATTAAGATAAAAAAAGATATTAATTATATGCACCCGCCATTCCTAATGTAAGGGACAAGCGAACCCAACTGCGCTTCTTTCATTCCGTGGTATCTCCATAGAGAACTGATGTGAAACATTGCAACCACTTTCTTGTTCAAGTGTGACAGCTAGCCTCCTGCTACACGATGAGAGTGGACGCTGCTGACGTGCAAGCAGTGATGACACTGTATAACAATGTTTTATATTCATGGTTCTTTCGGTAAAGTCATGTAGAAGGGAAACAATACAATACAAAAATATATCTACAACAATGACATTTTCACGACGTTTCGACTGCAACACAAGCAATCAACATCAGGTGTGAAAACCACAGCAATAAAAAAATTCAAATTTGTCTTGCTGTGGTTTTCACACCTGAAAAATTCATTTTTTTCTTGCTGTGGTTTTCACACCTGATAATGATTGCTTGTGTTGCAGTCGAAACGTCATGATAATTTTATTGTTTTATACTTGTATTATGTTATTTTTTCCCTTTTACGTGACTTTACCGAAAGAACCAAGAATATGAATCCCTGCAGTCACGAAAGCTTTAAATCAACAATGTTTTAGTTTTTTTCCTGGGTAGTAAGTGTTATTTTCTAATTGCTTATGCCTCAAAAGTACAGAAAATGGCTATTATTCCCCACAAACTTTGCTTTTGTGACCAGGACAGTGATATTTAGAAATTTACCTATTTTCAATGAGAAAACGGTCAAATTTGTGTCTTTTCGTTCGCATAAAGTCAGAAAAAAACGAGATGAATCAAAATTAACATGTATTTATACTGAAGTAATGCAAAAATGACTACAAAAGATTTAGAAGTGAGTATATGGAAAGATCAGAGCCAGTTATGACTTAAAACTGGCTGATGACCTCCTTACAATGATTACCGTGTACGTGAGCATAAGGCAGATTTAAAACACGGGAGGACCAACAATTCAGCCGTGGCTGATCATTGTTTTAATGCGGATGGCTCACACGAAATTGATTTCTCTGAGACGAAGGTACTTTGCAAGCCCACTGGCTATCAACAAAGATTCGTTCATGAAGCCATCCATACATACAGACACAATTTCAAAAGACAGGATGGGTACAAACTAGCAATCATTGGAAGGATGTCATCAAGCAGTTCACATCATAACTGGCTGTGATGTTTCCATCTTGTCACATTCTGATGTTAGTTTTATTTTGCTAAAGATGGGACAAGCAATTCCAGGCCCTGCGGTGTCGCCTCTGCGTTGGGCGTACCACAAGTTGTTAATTTCTCCACGGCTCAGGCGTCTACCCTTTTCTTGCTCTCCGATCTCACATTTACATAACCATCACCACTTGTGCAGGCCCCAGGGCACTTGTGCCCCACCCACTTCGTTCTGATACCAGGACAATTGAACTACAACAATTTGTTAATTAGCATAACCATCTCTGCTTGTGCTGGCCCCAAGGCACTTGTACCCTTCCCACTGCGTTCTGATACCAGGATGCTTGGGCTATGCCCATTTTAAACCTTTTAAACAGCTTGCCTTTAGTGGCTTCCCCCCCCCCCCTCACTTATTCCACCTGATGACGATCGCTTGTGTTGCGATCGAAACGTCGTAGTTTATTTTTTTATTGAACCTATCTACGTGACTTTACCGAAAGACCCAAAGAATATCAATTCCTGCAGTCACGAAAGCTTCAAGTCAATATGTAATCTCTTACACATTAGTCATGGGTGAAATAAATGTATCTTTGTAGAATGGTACAGAGGGGAAAAGAGAGCCATGAAGTTCGCTATCCCAATAATTTGGTGGGAACCCACTGACCACTCAAGCAACTGCTACTTCTGCATGGTGCACCCTTCTAAACGTTGGACTGGCAAGAATACACCTGCTATCACGTATCCGGACCTTCTTCATCCATCGCCCCGGTGCCACACTGCCATGAGCTCCCTGTACCCACTCCTCCAGAGAGAGAGCAGCCGTCTTTAGAATAGAGCAGCAAGTTAGAGAGCGAGAAAGACGTAGATCCAGATGACCATTTCAGAGGTGGAGCTGAGGAGAGAAACCCATACTACCCAAACCAAAAATACCTCAATGACTTGATCAGAGATATTGGTCTCAACAAGTCCAATGCCGAGCCTTTGACGTCTAGGCGCAAGCAGTGAACTTGTTGGATGAAAGTGTGCAAGTTGTAAATCAGTGGAAGCGTCACCAACCCTTGTGAAGCTTCTTCACTCGTCAAAATGGGCTCTGTGTCTGCCACAATGTGACCAGTCTGTTTGAGGAATAGTGCTCACATATTGTTAAAAGGCTGTTTTGTGATTGCATAGACAAGGAAATTATTAGACACAATGCAAGAAGTGAATATTAAATGTTATTAAGGCCCCTGCCCTCCCCAAATATGTCAAACTCCGCCTTTGTTTGGGAAAAAGCCACATAGCAACATTGCCCATTGCTTTGTAACTTAGCAGATCCCTTTTGAAAAAAAAATGATTCTGGAGATTCTGTGATGCTATCCTGGTTAAAAAGGAGTTCCCATGATATATAGCTGCTCACTCCGAGCTATAAATACTCTGATACGTGCATTGTCATTGTACTGTTCACCTTTGGTGTTCTCTGGTCCGACACTGGTGAGACTAGGTGATAAAGAAGGCTGTCTCTGGTGTAGGCCAAGCAGTTTCAAAGGCAATGCATATATTATCAGAGCATGTTTGTTTAACACGTAGGCTTTCGCCACCAATATTATTCATAGAGGTTTTTGGGTTAGATCGTGTTAGTATAAATGTTTCGAAACCCTCCACCACCCAACATAGCCAATCAGTAAGGGATTTGTCAGGTAAACTAAACACCAAATAGTTACTACTTCGGCCAACCAGTGTGTTGAAGAGTGAATCTACAACATTTAGCATCTGAATACGACGTAATTACATCCAGCATTATCGGGCGATTGTCAGAATAGTGAAGCCATCCACCTGCTTCCGGTCTTAAACAGAGCAGCAGAATGACGTCATCACTGAACCCAATCAGGTGCAGAAATCAGAGGCAGGGTAATTTAATTATATAAGATTAGTAATCAGTTAATTAGTATGTTTCCTCGATAAGGAATTGTAATTATAATATGTATTCATAACTGAACCCAATAACTGATCCCAATCGGGTGCAGAGATCAGAGGCGGGGGGGGGGGGGATTATTATAAACTAGATTAGTAATCAGTTAACTAGTATGTGTTTCTCCTATAAGGAATTGTAATTGAATTATGTATTACTTTATAATACGCTCAGACAACTACAGGCCGCACTAAGCCCGTAGTTGTCAGAGCTATGAAAAATATTTGTCCATAATAGATTTTAGAAAAATAATTTACTAATCATCTGGAGGGTTTCAACACATTTATACTTGCACGATCTAACCCAAAACATGTATTATGCAGAGCATGCTTGTTTGCATTTTCACATCAAGAACGTTAATTAATGCAAACTTGATTCCTTGCCAAATATATCTATTCGGTGTTTGCAACATCTTAACACCTGTTTAATTGTCAAAAAGGATAAAACCTATTCTTATTTTCATATCCTGGGTATAGTAGAGTTATCGAATTGTACAGTGCATCATCTGAATACCAAAATGTCCTGGTATACCAGTTTTCTTAACAAAACTCCACTATAGTATTTCATGATGATATATGTATCCTATTTACAGCTTGGAATGTTCTGATATCTAATCGAATATTACTTCTAGTGACACGTGTTTATAACGTCTGATTTATGCATTAACTGTATTGTCACAGATGCAGATGCGTACACGCTAAAAGACAAATTGAAGTTTTGGAAAACTAAGGAGTGAGTGATACATTGAATTGGATAAATACGTCTGCTGCAGTACTCAAGGCACACACTGGTGTTTGAATGGCTCTTGTAAATGGCTCAATAGCAGTAGGCCGGGTGTGACTCAGACATCATAGATGCTAATCCAGCACCACTCATATACTGGGTTTCTATTCAGGTTTTAGCTGCCTGTGGTTAAACTGGATTCACAAGAGTAGTAAAATCGATGGTCGCAACCCAATCACAAATTTCTTGTGTAGATACCCATGGGTTCACATACAGAACTGTACACTCCCATAGAGACGCATATACTCAGATGCAGATCCACAGACACCACTAGCATCACTCTCCCTTCACACCACCACTCACTCACCTCCACATACTACAAATCGACTGAGTCACTACTAAAAATATAGCACAGACTATATATAGCATATTTCAACATCAAATACCGTTGCTTCTATATAGTTTAATATAAAAATTTCGCATGCTTGCACATTTTGTTTGTCTTCATTCAGCCGGTGACTATTTATTATCAATATCAATTAAACTGCCTAATCAGTTGAGATGCAAACTATATTTCTCTACAAACCTCTATTTAAATCTGCGTCCTTTCTGAACTTTTTCAGGATCAAACAATCCATTATTTCCGTCAGCCTTCAGGGCTAAATACACCCTTAATTAGATTTTTCTCCTCTTTATCATGTGTGCAATGGAAAAGAAACCAGGCCAAAAAAACACATTGATGTTTTTCAATGTCTATGCCATAATAGAGGATATTTCGGTTAGATCGTGTAAATATACAAATGTGTGGTTAAACCTGCCACGACCTGACACAGCCAACTAGTAAGGGTTGTCACATAAAAAGAACATGCCAATTTGTCACTAGTACAGCACACCGGTGTGTTGGAGATTTGTCAAATCTGGCTGTCGTCTGATGAAGCTATTTGTAATTAGTGGCGAAACGCTGTACTCCGATTGCAAATGTTGTGGCTTGGCTCTCCAACAAACTGGTGTGCTATACAGGTGATGAATTGGCTTGTCCTGTTCACGTGACAACCCTTACTAGTTGGCTGTGTCGGGTGGTGGTATGTTTTACAACGAATTTATATATTTGCTCGATTTAATCCAAAACACCTCTTTTATGGATGAAATTGGTCGCCACTTATCAGTTTACTGGAAATAAACAGCTCGGACATATTGCATCTACATGTGAACATTATGAAACATTATAACTCATCATCATTATTTTAAATAGCTTATTTTTGCACATGCCTGTATAACATGTTTTTAGGTTGCGTATTTGTGTTTACTGTTTTTTTGTCTGTTTACTGGATGAAATTGACGTAAATAAACATAAAAATAGACAAAAATAATTATCCTTCTGTGAAACTTTTGAAAAGTATGTAAATAATAATTGCTAAAATATATTAATTACTGACGATTTTTCAACACTAAATGGAAGCTTGGGCAAGGCAGGAAAACAACAACAACAACAGTCCCAGAACACACCAAGACAACTCATAGTGAATTAATCAAACTGATCATAAAATGTTTATTATCGATACACGGGTAAAGATAAAAGTTCCAAATCACATTAGCCAATGTGGCTGTTTCCAGCACTAATATTCTGCTTCAGGAACAATTTTTTAAGAAAGATGTTATGATGGTTCAGGGAGGAAACTAGATGCTATTCAATAATACTAATCCTACTTATATAGCGCTTTTCATCAAGCATCTCCAAGTGCTGCACAAGACACAGCAGCAGCAGACACTCAGCATGAAAAAAATATTTATTATGAATACATTTTAAGAATCCATTTAACTAAAGTAACTAAAAGTTCAATAAGTGGAAGCATATAGGTAGGTTTTAAGACACATTTTTTTAAATATCCCCAGACTCCGAGAGATCCTGATATCTCGTGGAAGCGATCCATAGCCTCGGGACTACACGGGGAAAATCCTGGTCACCCGTAGACCAAAGCCTGGACCTGGGAATGCAGAGAGAAGATCTGCATCCCTGGATCGGAGAGACCTTGAGGGGACATATGGGTGCAGCGTATCAGTGATATCGACTGGGGCAAGATGATTAACTACTTTGTAATTTAACAATAGGATTTTAAACTGCCCAGGCAATATGCGCCAACCAACGGAGCATCTGACAACTTAAAGATTATTTCTACTAGTACGTGGGACATGACGCTGAACCTGTCAACACCACTGGACATTGCCCTGTGCCATCGGGGATTGCAATGCTGTCTCTGGAACTTCCAGAGATGGCCTGGAAATCGTGATTGGCCTACATGGCAGTGTGGCATTCCCAATGATAACTCAGAAAGAATAATTTCTTTCTGGGTACAAGAAAAGGGCTCAGAATAAGTTGCACGTGGTTCCAGCGCCAAGACATTCACAGGTATTCCTACATTTAATATCATGGTCAACATTTTTTTTTTTACCACAGACTTATTAACTGCAGATTCGCACTGCAAAATTGCAGTGTACTGTGGCCTGGAGTTTGCCACAGACCACTGCTCAGTTATTCCATAATATCTTCACCAAGCTTAAACGATTGACCAACAATAGATCTTAAAACATTACCTCCACTTTATCGGACAACTCTCGGATCAAGATTTCGAATGGCAGTGCAGTCAACATTAACAACCGATTTGCTGATGGAGACCTTCACATTCTGTGAAATCCCCGTCTTTAACTAAGGACCACAACTTTCTACGAATGGTGTGATGGACGGCTGATGTTCCTTTTCCTTGGGACACAGCTACGAAGGGTCGTGAAACCACAAACGCATCAAGCTGTGAGTCAGCATATTTTTTGTCACCTGTGCAATGTATGTGTAAATAATGAAACATGCGTGCGTGCGTGGTGGCGTTTTTATTCCCAGAGAAGAGCACTCACCTTCAGAGAAACCCACTAAATCACAGCCGAGATCTGAAGGTAGGTTTACTTTTCTCTCTTATTTTACTGCACAACCGAGCAACAGTGAGGCCCTGTCAAACCTGCCCAGTGCAGCTCAGGAGGGCTCAGAATGGTTTATTTCCACTGCAGAAGCCCAGCCATGCCGCTTATGTGATATTTAATAAACAAGTCGGAATGCATATCCAGATGATCATCGATTATTCGGCGCGAGATTATCTGGCTTCCAACATTATCCGGCGAACCCCGGCCGATATGTCAAAACCGGAAAAACTGGGCCAAAAGGCTGGAGTAACCAGTCTGGCGATTGGCACCATGTGCGAGACAAAAAAAAAGTAGCTATGCTTGATATCAGTGTCAAATATTACATAGAGTACACAATACACTAGATACGACTTAAACAATTAAAATACTGCACATATATATATACATTTTCATGACTAATAACTGCAGTTAATAAAATAGAAAAGTGCGTTGTGTGATTCGGAGTTCGCCAGAGCGCCTGTCGAAAGGCTGCATTAGTCCGGCGATCGTCAAACACATGTTTGTGTTGAAATAACAGCGTAGGAGTGCTACATACATCACACCATACAGTCTTCGAGATTTGAGTGGCTAGTCCGGTACAGTAAATACGGTAACTTTTAAGGTAGGATATGTATATCGTGTATTTGTAAGTGTATTTATAATAATTTCACACATTACACATTTAAGGCACTAAAACAAGTAAACACAACTAAAAACATAATGTAATGCAAGAATGTGCAAAATAAACTATTTTAAATAATCATTTGTGATTATCCGGCTTTTTTGAAAATCCGGTGCTCCCTTCCCCCCAAAGCTGCCGGATAATCGACTGTATATGATAAGATTTCCCTAAACAGCTTCAATATTTCGATTTAAAGCTTTCGTGACTGCAAGGATTCATCTTCTTTGGTTCTTTCGGTAAAGTCGCGTAGAATGAGAATAAAATAATAAATTGATAAAATTAAATAACACAATAATATTCTCACGACGTTTCGGCCACAACACAAGCGGCCTTCATCAGGTGAAGGGACGAGACTGTCTGGAGGACAGCGCTGTCCTACCAGACAGTCTCGTCCCTTCACCTGATGAAGGCCGCTTGTGTTGTGGCCGAAACGTCGTGAGAATATTATTGTTTTATTTTATTAATTTATTATTTTATTCTCATTCTACGTGACTTTACCGAAAGAACCAAAGAAGAGCTTCAATATTCTCCCAGGAGTAGCCGCTGCTTACCTCATCTCACCTCACCTCACTCTACTCACCTTCAGCCACTCTCATACCTTCCCTCTCATCCCACTCTACTCCATGCTAAACACTCTCCTACCTCTCCCCTCTCAACTCACTTTTCTCCACTCCACGCACTCTCCTGCCTCTCATCTCACTCCACTCCCCTCCACGCACTTTCCTACCTCTCTCATCTCACTCTAGTCCAAGCTACACACTCTGCTACCTCTCCCCGTTTCGCGCTGTTTTTTTTTCAAATGTGCCCCCCATACCCTCTTTGAGTAGCGACTGCACGAAGATGCCTCCAAAAAAGAACTCAACTAGTAAATTGTTTCGATTTAAAGCTTTCGTGACTGCAAGGATTCTTCTTCTTGGTTCTTTCGGTAAAGTCACGTAGAATGAGAATAAAACAATAAGACAATAAAATTCTCACGACGTTTCGGCCACAACACAAGTAGCCTTCTTCTTGTGTTGTGGCCGAAACGTCGTGAGAATTTTATCGTCTTGTTTTATTGTTTTATTCTCATTCTACGTGACTTTACCGAAATAACCAAGAAGATAGTAAATTGTTATTTCTAATTTCATTTACCAATTTGAATGGATGAATTGTGTCCCACTAAATAGGTATCCTCTGTGTTCTGCAGGACCATTAGAGAGTCACCCAAAGCAACATGACAGGAGCACGTACGTACGATGATTATGAATGGCTATTTTACTCTTTCAAACTTAAGGTTTAAAAGGTTATGGATGTCCATCGGTCTGTCTGTTTGTAACATGCTCGCTATCATGAAGACAATTAATTATAACTAAAACTTTAGTTAAACAAAAATTGTCTTGCTTTTATACACTTATTCTTGAGAAAAGTGAGCAAACTTTGAAAAGCTTTGGGAAAAAAAGTTAAATAAAGTTTTTAAATCCACACACATTTATGTGCACTAAAAAGTATAAAATGAATATTTTTTACCCCTGAAATAATCAAATTTGTATTGCTGAGTAAAGTTGGTGGCTTGCATGAAGACAATTAAATATATCGAAAGGAAACCACCGACTTTATTTAGCACATCAAATTTGATTAATTCTGGGGTAAAAATAATTTATTTTATACTTTTCAGTGCAAATAAAAGTGTGTGCATTGAAAAACGTTAGTCTTAATATAGTCTGTATACAAAATTTCAGCTCGTCATACTTCGTAGATCCGAATATATTAAGCGTCAAATATATGAAACAACATGAACAGACAACAGGGCAAGTTGGATAAAAGTGTGGAAAACAACAGCGCTAAATGGATGTGCCTTTCCCGTGGTGATGACTCCACACGCGTCATGCACTTATCCCTATGGCATCGTGAAATGCAAAGCCTTTATCCTAACATCACGACTCAGTTGGCGAAACTTTAATCGTCATCGACCAATCATCAATCCACTGTTGAATGAAAGCCTACCTGAGCCGCTGGCATCACTCGACGACCATGAACTCACACACTGCTCAGTGGACGTTCCTCTTCGATGGTGTTCCATTCCTCGGTTTGCACTCCATCATTAGTCTCAGCCATCGCCAAACATTTTTTTGACAAGCCATTTCCTGCCGAAGTTCACTTCATTATTTGTATTAATTTTTTACAGTTTTTCTTTACATCATTAGCGAGCTTATGAACCTCTTTGGCAACACCGTACGTTGCCTACCGCATTTATCGCAGGAAGTGTATAGTGTATAGTCGTGTATAGTGTAGTGTATGTTCAACTTCTTTCACACCACCGCACATAGCCAACCATGAATCGGAGGTAGTGTATAATCTAGTGTATAGTAGTGTAGTTTATATTGTAGTGTGTGTATGTTCAACTCAACCTCTTTTGCAACACCGTACATAGCCAACCTTGCTAATCAGAGGCAGTGTATAATGTAGTGTATAGTAGTGTAGCATTTATTAGTGTATGCATGTTGAACTTCTTTTGCAATGCCGTATGTAGCCAACCACGCTAATCGGAAGCGCTCCTCCATCTGTCTCTCAATATAAATCCAAACATGCATCTGTGCATGCTTTGGAAACTTTAGTTTCACTTTCTTCAATAACGCCTACGCTTCTGATCCACGTGTAGTGGTGTATTCACGCGGACTGTCAGCTTTTCTCCTGTGTCACTTTATTACTTCGCATCCCACACGGATGCTCATCACTCTTCACACAACGCACTCTTGCTCCGAAATCTCTCTCTCTCTCTCTTACTCCGCTAGCCTGTTACTGAATACTCCACTAGCCTGTTACTGAACACTCCGCTAGCCTGTTACTTAATACTCCGCTAGCCTGTCAGCCTTCTCTCACACCTCCAACCTTGTCCGTGCCCCCAGCAGGAGATCAGCCAACACTGCTGGGGAGTACGAGGTGTGGAGGGCGAGGTCCCAGGCTTATTGTCTCCGGCTCTTGTCTTCTTCGTTCCTTCAGCTCCAACCAACTCAACCCCGTGTTCTCAACACACCCCTTTATATCCCCCTCCTCATTAAGGGTCCTCAGTTGCCCCCTATTTATCCGGCGCCTCGGCGGCGCCTCCTGCATGTGCTTTCTCTCCTTTATCGTCTCCATCTCACGTCCTTCCAGCGCCTACTCCATGTCCTAATGCTTGCACCTACCTGTCCCCGAATGCACCCGCTGTTTGCAACCCCGCGCGTGAATGCCTCCGCTGTTTGCAACCCTGTGTGCCTGCTTCAGCAAGTGCTTATCAATTGGCTAAGACTTCAATACATTCGCGGGCAAGATTATGTGATCAATCGAAATATTTCAACACAATAGTGAGTGTGTGGATTCGCAACGTAGGTTTCTAAACGTTTAGTTTCATCAATGAATTCATTGGTAAGTTATGCACTTAACAAAACGGACGAATAAAATACTTCTAAACGACCGTATCCACGTAACTCAATGGGCAGCAATGTTCTTCAAGATCAGCTAATATTTTATGCACTCTTATCATTCGTCCTATTAGTATTAGTCCCGGTATGTGTTTTATGTGTGTTGGTGGTTTTGTCTCCTCGATCAATTCTTCGCGTCAAGCAGACGCCGGGCGATGCGTTGTGGGTGGGTGAGTAGTGGGGGAGGGTCATGCGCACGGCGTCCTCGCCCTCTCTCTCTCTCTCTTGCTCGGCAGCAGCTGCAGTCCACTGCTGAATGAAGAGAGTCGGCACGACGCTCGCCGTCGTGGTGCGCGATGATTCCGTTGTCAGATAGCGCCCGCGGCTCGTCCTATGGTCGCCGTTCCTCACTCTTGTCTTGGTTCCCAGCTTGGTGCTGGTCGGTGTGCGTGTGGGTCGAATCCACGGCGCTCTCCTCTTCCTCACGCGCGGCTGGTCAGGCTCAATCTCCTGCTGGCTCGGCACGGCACTTGCCTTTGAAGGTGCTCGATAGCGCTCACCGCTTGTCCGCTGTCAGCTGACACCATTGCTCGGTGGCGCTGGTGCCGCTGCTGCACGCTCTTTCCTAAGGCTCCGTGCTCTCTGGCGATGCCCGATTGCGCGTGCAGCGCTGTGAGTTGGCTTGGTCGATGCCTGGCGCTTTCCGCCCTTTCTCGAGGTTGAATGCTTGACGTTGCTCGTCATTCTTATCTCTCTGGCTGCAGCTGCTGGTGGGAGCTGGCGCTCGATGTAGAATCAACTTTTTTGCGATACTTCGTCTTTCAGCTCTGAACTCACACTTGGTGACACATCGCTACTCGGCAAGCCTCGCCATCCTTGGTCGATTGCAGGGCCCACCCCGGAGCTTGCCACTTGCAATACTCTTCTGTCGCTTGCAGTAGTGGCCTCTTTGCGTTGGCTTCGTAGATGCGTGGCTTCTGCTGATGCAGCTAGTTGACGATGTGCCAGTCACGGGGGTAGGTTCGCGGAGCCTGCCATTCGCAGCACTGAATTGTGTGTGTCGTGTCACTGTTTATATCTGAAATTCTCTCCTCTGGGCTTGCCTTCTCACAAAGTAACGGAATCCTTTTGATTTTTCTCTTTGCTGTGGGGGCAGTTGTTCATCCGGGGTACGTGTGTATGTATGTGTATGTCCTGATTGATTAAACAATCTGTTAAGTCTCACCCTGGCCTGGTTCCTGTCCCCTTCCTCAAGCCACCTTTTCATCCGTGGAAAACAGATGCTCCAAAATTACCCTCAAGTGTTTTTTCTAGCTTTTCAACTTTGTAATAATTTCTCTGGAGGGAGGGGTTCCTATTGTCCGGTTGCATCCTCCCCCCCTCTTCCCTCGCGGTGGGGTTTTACATTTTCTTCTCTCTCACAGAGAGGGGCGCTGGCCTTTGCAGTCGTTTCTCTTGTACCGTTTGGAAAAAAAAATATTTTTTTTCCTCTAGTAGCTTGATACCGTACCACTTTTGTAGTTCTAATTCTGTAAGTGACTCAAGGTATGTTTGTAGCAGCGTTTACAGTACTTACATCGTGGTTTGGAATTCCTTCATGGTGTTTTATTTTGGTTTTTAAGGGGAGATGCCCTCAGCATGCGTATGTAATTTTATTGCTTCTGGAAGACAAAGGCGGTTGGGAGGCTCTCTCTTCATGGGATACGTTTTATCTTGGTTATGAGTGATTGACCTATTTCGCCTTTTTTATTCTTCTGGATGACCCTCGGTCTAATACTTCATAATTATTATTTGGTTTATGTTTATCCATGATTTGTGATTAATCATCGTTATTACCACGTATATGCCGAGGGTTTGTTCCCCGTCTGTATCCAGGGATCCGTGCTGTTATAATCGAGTTATTTTTTTGATATCCCGAGGTTGGAGATGTAACTAAGTTTTGGCTTAAACATCCGTGACTGCCAGAATTTATTCTTTGGTTATTTTGGTAAAGTCGAGTAGATAGAAGAATAATACTAAAAAATAAGGTGAATAACATTAGTACTAAATAATATGAGAAATAATAACCCACTAATGTAGATTGTAGACTAGTTTTTCATCGGAGTGAGTGTGTGAGTCTATGATGTTCACTTATTCTTGTCGCTAAGTTTTCGAACTTTTACCGTTGTGTTAAAAAAACGTTGCCTGTTTCGTCATCGTGGCGCCTGGGGTCTGTACTCTTTTGAAGCCATGTAGAGATTCCCCAGAATCTCATTAGAAACCTCCCCCCTTTTTATTACCTTTTATGGCTTATCTCCGGCTGCCTGTGTGAGTGTGAAACACAGCTGCTGTGTGAGGGGAGGGGGGGGTTCGCATCACCCCCTTTTTGCCCCAAGCGACACCGCGATTGATAAAAAAAAATATTGGCAGAATTATTCTTAATATCAATTTTTGGAAAAAGGCCTATATATACAACAACACGCAGGCCATTTTATCTGGGTCGGTAGCAACCCCTGACGCAGCTGATGACATGGCCCAAATACTTGATCGAAGTTTGCAACAAATTGCATTTTTGCGGCTTAAATTTCAAGTTTGCATCACGCACCCGAGAAAAAAAAGACCGCAGCTGCTGCAAGTGCTCATCAAAAGTGCGACCAAAGACAATGATGTCATCAAGATGAATAAGGCACGATTCCCATTGCAAACCAGATCGAACCAATTCCATGAGGCGCTGAAAGGTGGCCAGCACAGAGTTAAGTCCTATTTGGAGACAATTGAAATGGAACAACCCCTGTGGTGTTCAGAACGCCGTTTTAGGTTTAGATTCTGTGTCCTAGGGCAGTTGCCAAAATCCTGACAGCAAATCAAGGGTTGAATTGTGCACCAGACAGAGCATCCAAGGAATCGTCTATACGAGGAAGCAGGTATGTGTTTGCTATGGAAATTTTGTTGAGTTTTCGAAAGTCAACGCAAAAATCGCAAGGAGCCATCACGTTTTTTTAACCAATACAATGGGCGCCCCCCCAAGGGCTGGTGGAGGTAGATAATGTCTGCAGCCAATATCTGTTTCGAGCGACTTGGAGGGACGTGAGGTCATCGCCGTCGGCGATGGAAAGGACGATGCCCAGCTCCCTCTCCAGTGCCAAGAGCCGCACCAGGGTGAGAATCGAGGGCTGCTCGATCGATGGAGGGCCAAGAGAGCGCTGGGAAATGCCAGGGCCGTCTCAGTGTCCTCTCGTTTTCTGAGCAGGAATCTTCTGCGGATGTTCGATGTTGGGTCGAAGATCGTTGCCATCACGGAGCAGGCATTGGCGAGCGAAGACTGATCGGCCTTGGGGATGGAGTAGAAGGCAGTCAACGAATCATCATCCAGGGACGTGGGCAAGCCCTGTAACGCCTCATCTGTAGACCAGTCCACCAAACGATACGCTGCCTTAAAGCGACGGCGGAACGCCGTCAAATCGCCTCCCACCGCAGTGAAAGCACGGACCGGCGGCAACCGGTGCATCGGAGATGGCCGCACAGCAGGCGAAATAAACGTCGAATCTGGCGTGGTCGCTGAAATGGCAGGAGCCACGTCTGCTCGCGGAATGTTGGCGGCTTCTTGCGCGATCGCCGTCATTGAAGTGACGGGAAGAGTCGGCGCATCCATCAGCGCCACTGCCGAAGTCGTCGCCTGGTTTGCCATCATCAGTACGTTGAACAGGTTGGTAACCGCAGACAGCATCATCTCCAGATGGTCAGTGACAGCCCGCCAACCTTTCGTCGGCGTGTGGACCGGGCTCGCCCTGCGCTATCCCTCTTACGATGGCGGCAGCAGGTCCACCGGGCCCGCCAGCTGATCCGCAGCTCCATGGGCCGTGGCGGAAACGATGTCTCCGTCGTTTTCGTCATCGGTGAAGCCAACAGGTAAGTTCCTTTTCTTAGCCACTTTCTTTGACATGATGGCGACGTAGGTTCTTGACCACTTCGACACCAAATGTAGTGGTGTATTCACACGGACACTATCAGCTTCTCTCCTGTGTCACTTTATTACTTCGCAACGTGCACGGATGCTCCCGACTCTTTACACACCCTTGCTCTGAACTCTCTCTCTTACTCCGCTAGCCTGCTACTGAATACTCCGCTATCCTGTCACTTAATACTCCGCTAGCCTGTCAGCCTTTTCTCACACCTCCAACCTCGTCCGTGCCCCCACTGAGGAGGACGAGGTGTGGTGGGCGAGGTCCCAGGCTTCTTGTCTCCGCGCACCCCTCATTATCCTCCTCCTCATTAAGGGTCCTCAGTTGACCCCTATTAAGCTGGCTCCTCAGCGACGCCTCCTGCACGTGCTTTCTCTCCCTTATCGTCTTCATTTCCCGTCCCTCCCGCGCCTACTTCGTGTTTGCACGCTTGCACCTGCCTGTCCCGAATGCACCCAACTAATTACCGCTTCTCCCCTTAATTGCTGGCTTCTCTCTGGCGGCTGTTCCATGTCCTAACGCTTGCATCTGCTCGCCTTGAAAGGCACCCACTCTTTTTCAACCCCTCGCGTGAATGCATCCGCTGTTTGCAACCCTCTACGCATTACGCCACTACACATGGCTTAGCAAATAGGACACGTGGTAATTTGTGATTGTGTGTGTCTGTTCAAAATGTTTAGCGTACTTCCCGACATGCAACAAACTTGAAATTTGCCATGTGGGTGCTTTCCAGACGGTACACCATGCAAAAATTATGAAAATAGACTTTTGTATTTTTTTTTTAGGTTTGGGGCAGGGGCGCAATAATGCATATATATTTTGCACGGCAAGTGAACTGTGACGTCACATTTCTGTCATGTCACCCGCGCGTGTGGGAGCGTAATGGAGTGTGCCTGCTGACGTCACGAATCCCCCCCACCCCAACCCTCCGTGAGTTAAGTGCCATACAAATGTGTTGCAGGTCTAAGGCGTTCTTCACGCAGCATTGCTTTATTATTTCAGTCGTTTACTGCCGTACGCACCCTGAAAGTTGTGCGTGTGTCTGCAGCAAGCGCGTGTATGTGTACCAGTGGACACGCGCGCATTTGTTTGTGGGGGGAGCGGTAGTGTAGTGGTTAGCGCGCTGCGCTACGAACCCGGCGACCCGAGTTCCATTCCCGCTCATATGGCCACCACCGGTGACAATTATTTGAACCAGTCCTGGGCCTCACCTAGGTCGACTCAGCCTCAAACGAGTAACTGGTGCGGTGTCTGAACATCGCCACTGGGGGGACAAACGCGGCCGACCGGGTTAATCCAAGCCCCGGGCGAAGTCGGGTAGTAAAGCTAGTAATACATATGTATAGTGTTCCACGGACAAACGCATATTGAAAGCGTTACAGAAACCATGAGCAGGCGCGTGATTTTTCTCCCTCGTTTCAGATCTGACAAAGCGCACAGGAGTGACCTGCAAGGGCCCACGTCCAAAGGTCTGAATTATTACACTTATATTAGGAGCTGCCCCGGCAGGCCTGTATGTAGAAGGGAAACATTTTCAAATGTGTTTTGCCTGCCACATGCTTTCATTTTTAAATTCAGTAGACTCAATTATCTGCACTAATGACACGGGAAGACGGCTGCGGATATTTCAAAGTCGCTGAAAATACAAAAACATAAATTTTCCATGAAGTAAAACTCATAAAAATAAATAATCGGATAAATCACTCAAATTGCAGCACAGATTACGATTTTGATTGCTAATCTTTCGATTTCGAATGAATACCAACGATCGACCGATCGATTCACGTGCTCAGTGATAATAACACTTTCCTGCTCCCGTGCAGAAGACTCACTAAGTGGATAACAGAGCCATGCCAATCAACATTAATCAATATCCACCCACTGTTTTTAATATATGCAACTATTGTACTGTAGAGGCGATCACGTGGATTTCGGATTCACCGGAGGACATATTTTATCAGTTTAACCACGTGACTTGAAATAAACATTTCTAAGCATAACAATGTATCACTGTTTTTAGATTATTAATTTGGTCTTACGGGAAACTCCATAAGTAATTAATTTATGTCAAAATCTCAGGTACACGATTAATCCACAAATCGGATAAACTGTATATGGAAAATCGAGAGCCTAGTGTACATTTCTTTTTGTCGCACGCTTTCCCGTTATTTCTACTCCTTAGATCACAGCCGGTATTCACTACTACAACAAATGTGCGTGTCGGTCATCTGGAGGGTGTATGCCGTGGTTATTTGGGTCTATTATGTCCTTGTTCTTGAGAAATATTAATACAATTTTAAATAGTATTGCTAAGATGTGGTGGGAGACTCAGAGATCAGAGTGCTGCTGAGCCGGCACCATTAAGATCCTAGTTTAGAATCTTGGTCTCAGACACCTGTCATGAAACTGTGTTCTCAAATACAATGAATGTATAGCCTCAGCGCAGTCGCCAAGTGATTGTCATAGAGACCCATATACTCACATGGAGGTCCATACACTCACTCAAACCTGTATAGGCTCACATGCAGACCCATGGACTTAGAAATTCAAAGACACATAGAAATAAGCAGACACACAGATCCATATACTCACACATATACCCATGCGTAGAGATACAATATACCTACACTGAGTTGTGATTAAGCTGGATTCTCAACTGAATTGAGTTGATTGGCTCAGGCCAGTTATTCAATGACTACACACATATACACACACATCACATGTTGGCCAAATGTATGCTCCGAGGATTACATATTATTGAATTGTCATGCCACAAATATTAATCTCATATGGCAGATCGGGTGGGAAAATACTTCCCTCTTCTCTGTGGAGCAGAGATCACTTGCAGGATCTCAGAGGTGATTCTGTAACATCTGCCTTACATTCTTCGTGGGATTTGTAAATGGATTTGTCGAAACGTCACGGTACTCGAATTGTAAATGTTGTATAGGGTTAACTCACCAACACACACCGGGTGTGCTGAACTAGTATACTACACTATACACTACTATACACTACACTATAATTGTAAATGTTGTAGAGGGTTAACTCACCAACACCACACCGGGTGTGCTGAACTAGTATACTACACTATACACTACTATACACTACACTATAATTGTAAATGTTGTAGAGGGTTAACTCACCAACACACACCGGGTGTGCTGAACTAGTATACTACACTATACACTACACAATAATTGTAAATGTTGTAGAGGGTTAACTCACCAACACACACCGGGTGTGCTGAACTAGTAAACTACACTATACACTACGATACACTACACTATAATTGTAAATGTTGTAGAGGGTTAACTCACCAACACCACACCGGGTGTGCTGAACTAGTATACTACACTATACACTACTATACACTACACAATAATTGTAAATGTTGTAGAGGGTTAACTCGCCAACACACACCGGGTGTGCTGAACTAGTATACTACACTATACACTACACAATAATTGTAAATGTTGTAGAGGGTTAACTCACCAACACACACCGGGTGTGCTGAACTAGTATACTACACTATACACTACTATACACTACACAATAATTGTAAATGTTGTAGAGGGTTAACTCACCAACACGACACCGGGTGTGCTGAACTAGTATACTACACTATACACTACACAATAATTGTAAATGTTGTAGAGGGTTAACTCACCAACACACACCGGGTGTGCTGAACTAGTATACTACACTATACACTACGATACACTACACTATAATTGTAAATGTTGTAGCGGGTTAACTCACCAACAAACACCGTGTGTGCTGAACTAGTATACTACACTATACACTACTATACACTACACAATAATTGTAAATATTGTAGAGGGTTAACTCACCAACACACACCGGGTGTGCTGAACTAGTATACTACACTATACACTACACAATAATTGTAAATGTTGTAGAGGGTTAACTCACCAACAAACACCGGGTGTGCTCAACTAGTATACTACACTATACACTACTATACACTACACTATAATTGTAAATGTTGTAGAGGGTTAACTCACCAACATACACCAGGTGTACTGAACTAGTATACTACACTATACACTACGATACACTACACTATAATTGTAAATGTTGTAGAGGGTTAACTCACCAACATACACCGGGTGTGCTGAACTAGTATACTACACTATACACTGCTATACACTGCACTATAATTGTAAATGTTGTAGAGGGTTAACTCACCAACACACTGGGTGTGCTGAACTAGTAACGAATTGGCCACGTTTTGTTTACATGACCAAACCTTACTGATTGGCTGTTTCGGGTGGTGGTGATCGGTTTGGAGACAAATTTATATTTACGTGATCTATCCCTAAAAAAAACCCTCTATTATGGATTATACGTTTCATGCCATGATGCCAATATCACAACCGAGATACAAGTTTGGATTTCAGACAGCAACAACAGCACCAACACCAAGAAAGTTTTGTAGCCATGTTGAAAGATACAGCAGGGCGATTACTGTGATGACAATCAAGGCTAGAGTATCGAGATTGCTGGTGTTGGTGTAGTGAAGCTGTCAAACGTTTACATGACTGTTTGGATGCATGCAGTTGTATAGTTCTTTGATTTTTAGGTTGTAATTGATTACTGAGGCCATTCAGCGTCAGCAATTGGCAACATCAGAAGTCAGGACATCATAAATGTTGGGAGAATGTGTGATGTTAAATTCAGTTCCTGAGGATGTTACCGACACCTGAAGATCTGCAAACTCACTGTTACATCCACAGAGGTACAGACTCACACAAAGACCCACAGACTGACATATAGACCAATTATAATTATAACTTTACACATAATAAAGCAATCGTGCAGAATCGCACAGAGTTCAATAACCTGAAATAGAGATGTAAAGGCTGACATAGAAGACTCATAGATTCATACAGAGACCCGTAGATTCACTTCAGAATCATGCTCAACAGCACACAGTACAACTTTAAAATGTTATATTATGTAGCTTTACAAATAATTAACGTTATAACAACGTGTGTATGTGAATGTAATGGTGGAGATGAGGTGAATGGAATTGGGGGTGAATCTGTGATGCGTGAATTCGGTGAAAGCGAACTTGATTACAGTAAATGATGAAGAATGGATTGAATCAATGCGATTAATCAGTGGTAGCCATATAATGATAATATGAAGAGGGATCAGTAGCGGTACTGGTGGTTATGATTGGGAGATTAAGGGAAGTTGTGGGGTGAGCCAAGGAATATTAAGTGAGTTTTGAGTGAGAAGCAGAAACTTTGTGAGAGAAGGTGACTGCTTAACGTGGAGGGGGAAGTTTATTCCAGTGAAGGGGGAGAGCGAGAAGAGAGAGAGCGAAAGCACAGATTGAGCACAAGGAGAAGGAGGAACACACAGAGAGAGACAGCAAAGATTGATCTTGAGAAAGATACAAGAGTGGGGCAAGACCATGAGGGTGATTTATAGACAAGGGTGAGAACATCTGTCTTGGATTTTTATTTCCCCCTCCACCACCCACCCCCACCTCCCTTTCTAGGTTTCACTGTGGGGCACACGATGCAGTCTCAGACCAAGGGCATCTGGGCCTGGCCGGTTCCTCACCCAGTGGACAAGGAGATTTGCCTTCTACTGTTGGACATGGAGGGGCTTGGAGACTCGGAAAAGGTGAGGGGGAGGCATAACTCACGGAAGCAAATCTCTCAATGGGCATAAACCTAGGGTCGTAACAATACAACAATCCATCTATTCATGTTGATTTGCCGATGCACCACCTGTGTCAACTACTGTGCTAATTTGCTGTGTTTTGGTGGCGCGCTGCTCCGCGCGTTGTTGTGAGCGTCGCTCCTCCGCCCTCCGTAGTTGTTGGAGGGCGACTGCCTCCAACTGCTAATGACTCGCAGGAGGTCTGCGGATAATTCATTATCGCGGATAATCCAAAAATATAATTAATTTGCGGATCTCTATGCCAAAACTAATGATTGATGCGCGTGCACGGTGATAATAACAATTTCTGCTCACGCGCAGAAGATTCCGCCCACTAAGTGGATAGCAGAACCACGCCAATTAAAATCAATTAAACTCCATCCACTTCTGTAAAGATATGCAACTACTGTAATATAGAGGTAATAACGTGTATTTAACATTAACCAGAGCAACATATTTATTCGGTTCAAGCACGTGACTTGTAATACACATTTCCAAGAATAACAATGTATAACTGTTTTTAGAGTATTAATTTGGGCTCAAGGGAAAATCCATGAGTAATTATTGTATTATTGTATGTCAAAATTTCAGGTGCACAGTTAATCCGCAAATCGGATAAACTACATGCGGATAATCGAGACTCTACCATATTACTATTTTTGTGTTTGATTACACGGATATAGATCACAAAGCACCAGGTTGGGTTTTCTCCCCCTACTGTACCACTGGGAACAATGCAATGAAATGAGTCGAGACATATGCAGATGACGTGATGACACTTCACATCCTACTAATTTACGTTGTCACAAGCAATGAAATGAGTCGAGGTGAGTGTAGATAATGATGATGTGATGCTGCATCCTCACGGTGTACATGCTGACATCACGTGCAATGTTTTTCGTCATTCGCCCTGCTCCTGGCCCCTAATTGGCCTTGTGAAGCCGGAATATCACGATTTTATTCCAGCTCGACTCAGGAAATAGCCAGTGGAAAGACCACCCATAGCATTCAGGCCCGCGCTGGCTAGGCTCACGTTCTGGCAGTGACATAGCCAACACGGCGATGGCGTGTAGTGTAGTGTATCAACAAGCCTCGATTATTGCAACTCACTACTCTATGGGACGTCTGCCAAAAACAGCAAGTTGCAGCGTGTACAAAATTATTTTGCACGTGTCGTGACGGGTACTTGAAGATCCGACTGCGTCCGTCCAGTGCTCGCTGAGCTGCATTGGTTTCCGGTTGCTGGACGAATATATTATAATTTCGCACTCATTATGCACAAAGTGCTTACCACAAATTAACCACAATACCATGCTGATCTCGTCGATGGATAGCGGCTTTTGGCTAGCAATCAAGCGAAGACGGTCACCGCCTTGTGCGGTGCTTTTGGATGCGCTTCTGCGGCTATGTAATGCTCTTCCTTCCGATATTAGGAAGTTACTAGAGCTATGCACTTTTAAATCATCATCTAGATTGACACACTAAATTATTTAACAGCCTTTTATCATCATGTGGAAAATAATAGCAATCAAATGCTCTAAACGGAAGACCCGGATAAAAAAAAAAAACATGCGACCACGGGGAGAGAGAGAGACACCACACACTTCAAATATACAGCAGCCATCGTCGGGGTCGGGATCGACCTCACGACCTCCTGTATAGTGGGCGAGGCAGTTAACATCTCCTAACCTCCGCGGCGGGTAGCAAAGGAAGCCATGAAACTGGCACAAGACAGGAACAAGTGGAACAATATTCCTGAGTTTAATGTTAGGTGCAGAGCTGCAGCGATATAATTTTATCGTCACGTGATATAATAACTTACAGTAGATCATCGATTGTCTGGCGGTGCCGGGCCGATCTGTCGGAACCGGCCAAACCGCCCCAAAAAAGGCTGTGACCCAGTCCAACGATCGGCACCATGTGCGCGACAAAAAAAAGTAGCGATGCTCGATTCAGTGTCTAATATATATACAGTATATTATACACTGTGTACAACAACTTAAACAATGAAAATACTGCACGTATACACATTTTTCATGACGAATAACTTCAGTGCTAAAAACTCAAAATATACAGTTCGATCCGGCAAAAAGCGCGTTGTGTAATTTGGCGTTTGCCAGAGCACCCGGTCTAAAGGCTGCATCAGTCCGACGACCCTCAAACACAAATTGTTGAAACAAGAGCATAGTATTACTATGTATATCACCCCATGCAAAGCCTTTGAGATTGAAGTGGTAAATACGGTACAGTAAATACGGTAACTTTTTACAGTTTTTTGGTCTTATTTGTACGTTTATTCAGAATAATTTTAGATAGTAAAAAAATAGAAAACGCTAAAAAAACATACGCAACACCTTAAAACATAATATGATCCACAAGAATGTGCAAAATAACCTGTTTAAAATAATGGTGATTTAGTGATTATTCGTTGCTTTTGACAATTCCGCGGCCCAGAAGCCGCCAGATAATTAATCGATGATCGTCAGTAATTCACAATATGCTGATTGTATTCTACACGTGGGTCCTCCTCACCACCCACGTGTCTTCTATGCAATACAAAAAAAATTAAGATATAAAAGTGAGGAGTAGATGGTTAAGGGCATTGAATTGTACAGTTTTACAAATCCACTTTCTTCATTGCATTTGTAATTAGTGCAGATATGTTTTACCCTGTCAGACAAAGCAGGTGCTATGTTAAGATGCATCATGATCCACACAAAGTCCTTGTGGAAAAACATGGAAACAAACATGGTCTGATAATTATATATACATTGTCTTGGAAACTGATTGGCCTACATCAGAGACAGCCTTCTTCATGGCATTGTCTCACCACCAGTGTCAGACCAGAGGACGCCAAAAGGCGAACAATAAAAAGACAATATGAAGTAAGCTGGGTATCTCAGTTCACGGTGTCATTAATTTACTATTCTAATTCGTCTTGATTATTATTTTAAGCTTATGTTAAATTGTAATTACATTGCCAAGGGAGCATTGCTATGTTGATAGTTTTAACTAATTTTATGTATTTTGAACTTCTTCTACATGACATCAGTGTAAAGTTTATTAACAGAGCTCTGAAATACCAGGTGATGTGACGTGTGCTATACAAACACAGGTGGGAATGTTCTGCCTACCAGTTATTCAATGAAAAGTGACAAAGATCTCCCCGTATAGCCTTAACAATCTATACGGGCAAGTGCTGTTAGCGAGCACCTATGAAGGCCGGCACGGCACACGAGGGGGTGGGTGGCCAACATCACGGCCGGCCGCCTTTGTTTCCCTAGTGGCGATGTTTACTCCACACTGCACCAGGTACTCATTTGAGGCTAAGTCAACCTAGGGGAGGCCCGGAACCGGTTGAAATAATCGTCAATCGTGTTGGCTGTGAGCAGAAATCGAACCCGGGTCGCCGGCTTCGTCGCACAGTTCGCTAACCACTACACTACCAATCCCCAACACGCACACACATATCATATGTTGGATCTGCACGTAATTTGGCCAAATTCCCGCTCTGAGGATTAAATTTTGTTGAATGGTCATGCCACAAACATTAGTCTCATATGGCAGAGCCCCTCCTCTGTGGAGCAGAGGTGGCGTTTTCGTCATCCGTATCAGGTGGCCAATCTCAGACGTAAAAGGTCGCACTCCTCTGTGTGAGTTCCAAATGTATTCTTCATCTCGTGGCATGAGAGTTTCAGTCGTGATATAATTGTGGCAAAGTAACAACAAATGTAATGCATGGATTTCGCAACGGTTCCCAAACACGCATTTGTCCTCGAAAGTATATATTTTTGTTATTTTTAGAAAAAATGGAGGTTAATGACATAATTAAAACTATTAACAATAACAATTGGACAGGGCATGTCCTGGCTTGATGCAATTAATGCCGACAGTCAATAATAGCGATGGAGTGACAGCCAATGAATTCATCTGAGAGTACGTACATTGAGGAGATGGAGCAACGTAATCAGCTCACGTGAAAGATGCTCGGTGGATTGTTACTCTTACAAGCGTGTGAGATATGTGATAACAAATTTGGGTCTTCATCCAACAGTGGATTTACTATTGTTAATTCTATTGCCTCACAGCGTTTGAACTGGATAAAGTTAATGTCACGTAAAACTTGATGTTGTGACATACACGTGCAGTGTGCTGGTTCATTTGCATGGGATTACAAGGCTAACCTTTGTCATGTAATCTTATCACCACATTTTTTCAGACCTTTGTGATAAATGGTTGCAGTTGTCTACAGGGTAAATCCTTATAGCAAAGCCGATGTATACAACGTCAGATTAATCATGATACGCCTTTGTGAATGTTATTATGCCAGCTTTGAAGACAGACAGACAGATATATGGAGAGACAGGCAGAGCAGATGCATAAACGAGTTTGGAAAATACTTACATATACAAATGTATTGTTTGATTTAAAAACCAAAAACCCAATGAGCTTCATAAGCTTGACGGATATTAGATTTAAACAGCTCCCATCTCTCACACGCAGGCCAATGAGCAGCACGACATCTGGCTGTTCATCATGGCCATGCTGTTGTGCAACGTGCTGGTCTACAACACCGAGAAGACTCTGGATAACAAGAGCCTGGAGCAGCTGCGGTATCCTTCACCATGCCCATGCTAACATCTGTGTGAAACTTGGGGTGACATTGGGTGGACGGACGTGTTGATTGAACGAAAGTCGCTGTCATGCACCGGTACTACCACGCGTCATCTGATATGACCCATTACGTCCACTCCAGTCACAAGCTGCCTATCTCCTTGCTGTCCTTCCACTGCCCTGCGCCCAGTCTCACTTTTGCTCTTTCTCTCTGTTTGCCCCCTTATACTGGAACAAACTCCTTCTCCACATCTGACTCTCCCCCTCACTTTCCTCTTTTTGCTTTGCCCTCAGGTCCTACAGTGAGGGAAAAAAGTATTTGATCCCCTGCTGATTTTGTACGTTTGCCCACTGACAAAGAAATTATCAGTCTATAATTTTAATGGTAGGTTTATTTGAAGAGTCAGACAGAATAATAAAAAAAATCCGTAAAAACGCATGTCAAAAATGTTATAAATTGATTTGCATTTTAATGAGGGAAATAAGTATTTGACCCCCTCTCAATCAGAAAGAAATCTGGCTCCCAGGTGTCTTTTATACAGGTAACGAGCTGAGATTAGGAGCACACTCTTAAAGGGAGTGCTCCTAATCTCAGCTTGTTACCTGTATAAAAGACACCTGTCCACAGAAGCAATCAATCAATCAGATTCCAAACTCTCCACCATGGCCAAGACCAAAGAACTCTCCAAGGATGTCAGGGACAAGATTGTAGACCCACACAAGGCTGGAATGGGCTACAAGACCATTGCCAAGCAGCTTGGTAAGAAGGTGACAACAGTTGGTGCGATTATTCACAAATGGAAGAAACACAAAATAATTGTCAATCTCCCTCGGCCTAGGGCTCCATGCAAGATCTCACCTCGTGGAGTTGCAATGATCATGAGAACGGTGAGGAATCAGCCCAGAACTACACGGGAGGATCTTGTCAATGATCTCAAGGCAGCTGGCACCATAATCACCAAGAAAACAATTGGTAACACACTATGCCGTGAAGGACTGAAATCCTGCAGCGCCCGCAAGGTCCCCCTGCTCAAGAAAGCACATATACATGCCCATTTGAAGTTTGCCAATGAACATCTGAATGATTCAGAGGACAACTGTGTGAAAGTGTTTAGAGGAGGAGGAATGCTGCCTATGACCCCAAGAACACCATACCCACCGTCAAACATGGAGGTGGAAACATTATGCTTTGGGGGTGTTTTAGTGCTAAGGGGACAGGACAACTTCACCGCATCAAAGGGACGATGGACGGGGCCATGTACCGTCAAATCTTGGGTTAGAACCTCCTTCCCTCAGCCATGGCATTGAAAGTGGGTCGTGGATGGCTATTCCAGCATAACAATAACCCAAAACACACGGCGAAGGCAACAAAGGAGTTGCTCAAGAACATCAAGCACATTAAGGTCCTTGAGTGGCCTAGCCAGTCTCCAGACCTTAATCCCATAGAAAATCTATGGAGGGAGCTGAAGGTTCGAGTTGCCAAACGTCAGCCTCGAAACCTTAATGCCTTGGAGAAGATCTGCAAAGAGGAGTGGGACAAAATCCCTCCTGAGATGTGTGCAAACCTGGTGGCCAACTACAAGAAACGTCTGACCTCTGTAATTGCCAACAAGGGTTTTGCTACCAAGTACTAAGTCATGTTTTGCAGAGGGGTCAAACACTTATTTCCCTCATTAAAATGCAAATCAATTGATAACATTTTTGATGTGCGTTTTTCTGGATTTTTTTGTTGTTATTCTGTCTCTTACTGTTCAAATAAACCTACCATTAAAATTATAGACTGATCATTTCTTTGTCAGTGGGCAATCGTACAAAATCAGCAGGGGATCAAATACCTTTTTACCTCACTGTATCTATTGCTTTTTATCTTTCTCCACCCCGACCTGTACCACCTAATTCCCCTAACCCCTTCCCAAGCCCAGCCTTCCCCTCGCTCCCTCAACCCTAGTCAATACCCCATCCCCCATGTTCCTAGAGCCCTTACTTCACCCCTAGCCACTGCCCCTACCTCTTTGTTCCCTGAACGCTGCCTCACCCCCTGCCCTTACGGGCAGCCCTTACAGGCAGCCCTTACGGGCAGCCCAACTGGCTGGACTCCAAACCACTGCTGCTGCCTCATCAATGTACTTTCATTTACAAATCCCACAACCCGTTGAACCTATCATTCTGTACAATCCTTTCATACCATACCATCGATCTTCACGCTATTCCCTTCTACCAGCCTCATTCACTATCACACTCCAACCATTACTCCTTCAACCCCGTGCACTATCATCTCCTTTCCCTGCTGCCACATCTCATTCCTTTTTTAAATGCGATTACTGACGACTGTAACTACCCCAGCCATCCTTCCCTTATTTTGCGATTTTGTAAAATAGTCAGCAAGCAGTCAATCACCTTGGCGAAAGGCCCCTTATAATTCCAAAATATAATAGAAGACAAAGCCCACAATCGTCCACGGTACTTGTTCAATCGCTAAGCCAAGAGCCGCTTATGCGAGTATGACCGGAATTTGCGTGATGATGGTTTATATTCCTTGACGAGATCAGCAACGTCATTGGGGTTCATTTGTGGCAAACACTTTGTGCATAATGAGTGCGACCTTAGAACAATGTATTAGTTCAGCAAAGGGAAGCCAATGCAGATCAGCGAGCAATGGATGGACACGGTCAATTTTTTGCAGCACCCATCAAGACACGTGCCAAAGAATGTTGAAACTATGATAATTCATAATAGAGTTTTTTTTAGTTATCATACTGTCATTAAAGCTAATTTAATATTTTTGATTAAGTTGGTTAATTGCCATGCACAAAACATGCTCACAAACAAGACAAAGATCCCCCGACTAGCTTTAACAAACGGGCCAAGTGTGTAAGTCAACACCTATGAAGGTCGGTATGTCACACGAGAGGTGGGTGGCCAACACCACGCCCAGTCGACTTTGTCTCAATAATAGCGATGTTTACTAGACACCGCACCAGGTACTCATTTGAGTCTGAGTTGTCCTAAGAGAGTTCCATGACCGGTGCAGATAATGTCTCTGGCCTTGAGCGGGAATCGAACTTGTAATGCCGGGGTTCGTTGTGCCGCGCACTAACCATTGCACCACCGCTCCCACCAGCCACCCTTCACAGTGCCACCACTATGCCCCCTCTTCAGCATGGTGAATCATGTGGCTTGCACCCCACAGCAAAGGAGACTGGTAAGCAAACTGTGGGCCGTGGTGTGCCCTCTGCCGCCCCAGGACGCATTTGATTGATCGGTCTCCACTCGTTACGCAAACATTCGCTCGTTCTACAAACAAATTGGACGAAATTGTAATTCCTCGTTATAGCGAATTCTCACGAAGAACGAACGATCGTCATGCTAGACGCCTTGTAAACTAATTAGCGGAAATTAAGGATTGCCAAATGTATCTGAAGTTTAATGGCACTGTGTCCAAATATGCCGAGACCTGCTGAACTCACAGCCTGCTTAAATCCGGGATGGATCGTAACATAAATGTTTCAAACCGGTGCAGATGTTCCTTTTCAAGGGGACCACATTTCTCAAGCATACATATATAACAAACAAAGACAAAAATTACCCATACAGTTTAACAGACTGTTGGGGCAGGTGGGTGCAGCTATGAAGGCCAGAACGGCATGCAAGGGGGTGGGGTGGCCAGCACCACGCCCGACCGACCGCCTTTTTCTCCCTAGTGGCAATGTTTACACACCACACCAGGTACTAATTTCAGGCTGAGACGACCTAAGGAAGGCCCAGGACCGGTTCAAATATTCGTCACTAGTGTTGGCCATGAGCGGGAATCGAATTCGGGTCGCCGGGTTTGTAGTGCAATGCGCTAACCACTACACTACCGCTCCCCACATACATGAACATATATACACACGTACATAGACACCAACTTTACTCCAGTGACCCGGGTGCTACGGGGTCCACTTTCTGCCCGCCCCCGCCCCTTCTCTCTCCCCCCATGCAGCCGGTCTCTCCAGTGCTGCCGCGGTGGTCCACTTTACTCCAGTGACCCGGGTGCTGCTGCAGGGTCGACTTTCTGCCTCGCCCCCCCCCCCCTTCTCTCTTTCCCCCTACTGCCGAGGCCTATATATCCTCGTGCCACGGCGGATCTCTCGCCTACTTCATCAGTTTTTTTTCTTGTTGTGGTTGTCCCACCTGATGACGATTGCTTGTGTTGCGATCTAAACGTCGTGATCTATTATTTTCATACCTACGTGACTTTACCGAAAGAACCAAAGAGTATATATACATATTCTTAGTTTTTTCGGTAAAGTCACGTTGAAGGGAAACAACAAAATAATAAAATATATAAAAAACAATAAAAAAATTCTCACGACGTTTCGACCATAACTCAAACGGTCGTCTTCACACCTGAAGACGACCGTTTGAGTTATGGTCGAAACGTCGTGAGAATTTTCACACCTGAAGACGACCGTTTGAGTTATGGTCGAAACGTCGTGAGAATTTTTAACTCAAACGGTTGTCTTCACACCTGAAGACGACCGTTTGAGTTATGGTCGAAACGTCGTGAGAATTTTTTATTGTTTTATATATATTTTATTCTTTTGTTGTTTCCCTTCAATGTGACTTTACCGAAAAAACTAAGAATATGAATTACTGCAGTCACGAAAGCTTTAAATCAAAGTATATATACATTTAGATTGATTGATTGGCATAGGAATGCTAAAGACGAGATGGGGGAGTTGAGATAATGTTATGGCAGTAGCGCAAATGAATAAACTTCATAAGGCCAGTGACATAGTAAAAAATAGGTAGAGGAAGTTCTTGAACCTAGACTTGAACAGAAATAGCGAATCAATAGTGAAGGAATTCCAAACTGGGGACAGCAGAGAGGAGAATAAACAAACCCCAGGATTGCATGACGTTGACTGAGAGATTTCGACAGAACACCTTGTTTGCTGGGGAGCAAAGAGTGCGTGGAGGAGAGTAGAATGAGATGAGATGGGAGCGATAGAAGAGTGCGTGGAGGGAAGCAGAAAAAAATGGGAGGGGAGAGGTTGGACCGTGTGCAGGAGAGTACTGTGAGATCAGTCTCCATATATTTGAGAGATGCATTGTTTGTAGATCCCTTAACCCTGCCACCTGTCCAGCTACGTGAAGAACATGTCAGAGCACGTGCGATCCCAGATATTCTCCCGAGGCGACAAACCCAGCATCCTGGAAAGCCACTTACCATCCCTGGTTGTGTGTGTGCGGGACTGTGCACTGAAGCTGGAATGGGATGAGAAGCCGTGCACTCCCGACGAGTACATGGAGAAGTGCTTCCAGGTCCGCAGGAGCAATTCCCTGAAAGATGAAGAATTCAACAGGGAACGCGACCTCATGTGCGCGTATTTTAAAGTGAGTAATCATGCACGGGTGTGTATGCATACAAGCTGCTTGGGTATGCCGTGGCTGGGCATACAGGCTACATGTTCCTGTCAATGCAGCCTCGTCCTGTATCATCCTTTGCGTGGCTCCAGAATCAAAGGACCGAGCAACCTCTTTCCTACACTGCGATAGAGATAGCCAGTCGTGTGCATAGTAGCGTTTACAAATGATAACTGACAGTAAAACAGGTGTGAAGATGACTTAAAGCTTTCGTAACTTCGTGGCTATACCGAAAGACACAAAGAATAGGTGTGAAGATGTTCTAACACTAGATACCTTTTTGCGAGGCATCAAGTCTGCATCAACCACATACTTGTGGCTAAAGATGCAAATAAGCATGCTCTGATAGTGTATGCATTGTCCTTGAAACAAAGACAGCGTTCTTCATGGCCTTCTCTCACCACCAGTGTTCGTACACCAGAGACCGGCAACATGCAAAGAGTACAAAGACAATGCAAGTATCAGTACACTTTCAGCTCATGTCGAGGCAGGGAATCTTGATAGGGCCTTTTAGAGAAAATGACCAATACACCTCAATAATGACCACCATTCCGCAACAGCTCTGGATCCACCAGCCATGGAGTCGGTTTGGATGGTGAAGGAGCCACAGGGGGTGCTAAGAATCAATTAGTATGGACAGGACGCCTTCTGGATTTGACCATCGATATGGGCAACACCACACGTACTCTGTGTAGGGAATCAGACCTTGTTAATTTTGGAGACAGAATTGGAAAAAAACTAGTTGGTTTTGAGCAGCTTAAGAGTTCATGGAAGTTTTTTCTTTCAGCTTACACGAAGGTAAAATTTCGACTTAAAACTTTCGTAACAGCAGGAATTCATATTATTTGTTTCTTTCGGTAAAGACACGTAGATAGAAAAATAATAATAATAATTAAGTGAATAAAAAAATCTTGAAAATGAAATAAAAATAATAAAAAACAAAAAAAACACTAGTGTAGACTGTAGCCTGGTTTTTAATCGAAGTTAGTGTACTGGTAGTTTATAATGTAGACTGTAACCTGATTATTAAGTTTGGTGAGTGTACTGGCAGCATATAATGTAGACTGTAGCCTAGTTTTTAAGCTTGGTGAGCATATTGCCAGTCTATAATGTAGACTGGAGCAATGGTTATTAAACTGAGTGAGCGTACTGGAAGTCTATAATGTAGATTGTAGCCTGGTTTTTAACCTGAGTGAGTGTACAGGCAGTCTACAATGTTAACTTATTCTTAGTTCTTTTGGTAATACAAAGAAACACGACGTTTCGATCACAACACAAGCGATCGTCTTCAGGAGAAAAGAGGGGGAAGGTCACCGAAGGCAACCGTTTGTAAAGGTTTCAAATATGGGTGTGTCACAAGCGCTCCGGACCGTGTTCATGAGCATAAGGCAGATTTGAAACACGGTAGGACCAATACTTCTGCCGTGGCTGATCATTATTTTAATTCGGCTGGCTCTCACGAAATTAATTTCTCTAAGACCATGGCACTTTGCAGCGCCCATTGTCTATCAACAAATATTAGTTCATTAAGTCATCCATATATACAGACACAGGCACAATTTCAGCCGAGAGGATGGTTATAAACTCAGCAATCATTGGAAAGATGACATCAACTACTTTGGGTCATGACTTGATTTGTGGCATTTTCTTGTTATCTTACCCCAGGGCATATATGCCCCGCCCACATCTTTGTGCCGGTGGATGCGCTTGTGCCACACCCATTTTTGAAACCTTTATAAACGGTTGCCTTCGGTGACCTTCCCCCTCTTTCCTCCTGAAGACGATTGCTTTTGTTGTAATCGAAACATCGCGGGTTTATTTATTTATTTTATTACCGAAAGAACCAAGAATAAGTCTACATTATAGACTGCCAGTACACTCACTCAAGTTAAGAACCAGGCTACAGTCTACATTATAGACTGCCAGTACGCTCACTAAGTTTAATAACCATTGCTACAGTCTACATTACTGACTGCCAGTACGCTCACCGAGGTTAAGCACTAGTCTACAGTCTATATAATAGACTGCCAGTACACTCACCCACCTTAATAACCATTGATACAGTCTACATTACAGACTGCCAGTACACTCACCAAACTTAATAACCAGGCTATAGTCTACATCATATACCGCCAGTACACTCAATCCGATTAATAACCAGGCTTTTGTCTAAATTTGTGTTTTTTTGTTTTTTTTTATTTTTATCATTTATAATTATTTTATTTTATTCACTTAATTTAAAATCCATCAGAGCTGAATCAAATCGAAACCGAATTTCTGCTGAGCTGATGAAACCAAATCTCATTGCATCGTGCGATCATTTTAAAGTGCTGACAGTGAGCAACAAAAAACTAATTAGTTTTACCCTTTCTGGCAATAACACAGGTGTTTAGACTTAAAACACCAATCATTATTTTTTTGCAAAGAATCTGCATTAACCACACATACTTGTGAACATGCATGATGTAAGAAAACACGAGTTACAGAAACACATCGGCACACATCTCGTGATGCCCCTCGTATGACTCAGATGCAGTATGCCACTTGCCATGAAGGGTGGGAATGGAACCTAGGGTGCTGCGATGCATAAAATGTCGCACCAACAATTATCATGCCATGGTAACGTTTTTTTTATCTCACACCATGGTAACTTACTTAACACTCAGGTTTTTTTTTATCTTTCACATTTTTACATTCATAACCACGTGTCTTCTTTATTTGTCCTACCAAATGTTTTTATTCAGAAACAAAAGCATTTGCGCTCGTATTAAATATATTTTATACCAACTAGCACGTTCCATTGATTTTAAAATACACTATACACTACATCACACTTTTGTCATGTATTTAAAATTCAGACTACACTGCATAATGGTATAAGAAAACACTTAATAACGTAAATGTTATTTACTACTCACATCACCAGGATACAAGATTTGAGCTTTAACAGGGATGGAAGGGCACGTAATCCACACTTCGCAAATTAAGCTTTGGCTGAGGAAATTTGGCATCCAAACCTGAATTGAATCCGAAATTTGGCTTCAGATCCGCGCGACTTCTATTAAAGACCATTCGAGCTCCAACAACAAGTCACAATGAAAGCGATCAAATTCATGGGGACGTGACAAAAGTACGAAATTAGAGTAAAGCGCATTATAGCATTCAACTATTTATTTCGTATGCATCTATATCAGCAGATTAAATATGTAATTTTAGATGTGTTATCCACTCAATTGTCTGTTCAGACACAGAGTTGATCTCGTCTGTTGCTCATATAAAGGAGTGAAGACAGCAGCTGTTTACAATGTGATCGATCATTTGGGATTCGTGGCTGCACTCGCAGGCTGCAGAATCTTTGATGCGCCATTTTTGCATCAGGTGGCCGCAGCGGCCATGCCTGGTCTTGATTCGGTCGATGGTCGACCATTGGCAGCATGGAAGGTTGAAACTGGGAGGTTCGATGATCGGGTCCTGTATGTTTATTTCTTGATGTCGACCGCAGTCCAGACTTGCTTCCATCGCCTTCATTGGTATTTGTGGCGTGGAGTGAAGCTGCTGTGATCCAGAAGGGGTTGCGTGATTTTAGGCAAACAGGCGACGCTGGATTTAAGTCCCATTGTATTGGAAGGTAGGGGTTGACGAATATTTTTTGGTACTCCTCGACGGCCGCTGTTTAATGACAGATTTGTGGCAGAGCAATGTGGCTCAGCACTGGGAGCCACTGGGTCAGCATCGACTCCAGCGTATCTGAGATTGCATGCATTGCATTGTCCAGTTGTGTGTCGATAACTAGAGTGTGAGGACTGTGTCCCCACAAAAGTGAGCAATACTCTCTTGTCGAATACACGAGGGCAAATGTGGCAGTCCGTAGTGTTTGCGCATAACATCCCCAACTAGTTCCCGCCAGTTTATGGAGGATGTTTGTGCAGGTTTGTATCTTGTTGCTCAATTGCTCAATATGTTGCTTGAAAGTGAGATTTCGATCAAGCACCACTCCAAGGTATTTCGGAAGTGGGTCGTGGATAATGGTGTTTCCACAAAACTCGATTTTCAGCATGTTATTTTCCTGATGGCATGGCAGCCAAGGAATGTAATGCATTGGGAGGTCCACCTTGAAGGTTTGGTCAATACATCAGATCATACCCAAGTGCTTGGTATATGTTTACATTGCAGAATATTAACTTGCAGGATCGTGAGAGATGGCAGTGGTTTGGGGAACCCGACATTAAACAGTGGATTGACCATGGCTGATGGTAGCAAGGATAGTCAGTGCATTCTCGTTGTTGAACTGTCGTTGTTGTCTTCCTGCAGAAACGCAAGTGCTTCATGTTCCCCATGCCCGCGCACCCAGAAGACATGGACCAGCTGGAGAATAAACTCAGCAAGAAGTTTCTCAAAGTGACGGAGGAGTTCACCTCTCACATCTACCAGATCATCAAATACAAGAACATCGATGGGGTCATCCTCACTGGCCAACGTGAGGACAGCTCAGCACATTCTCGTTAAGCCTGCCCTATTGTGGTTCATGTTCATTTATTGTTAAAAGTAAAATGCGGTTTGCAACATTTTTGGAGCAAAAAGTTTAGATGTACTTCATCAATTTACACAGTTGTGCTTTGTCACACTCTCGTGTGCTGTGAGAGTGTGATGACGTGAGGTTGTACTACCCCACGTTGTTCAGCACAATGTGTGACGTTGCACTCCATAGTTTGGGAGTTTATTCAGGAACTTAATTGTTGAGTTCTAAATTGCTCACTCTTGAATAACTTTTGGTTCTCAAAGTCCACCCCCCCTCTGCCCCCTGTCCACGCTGTGGAAGCTGCGCAATAGGTATGTGTTTAGGGGACAGCCATGACTCCAGGTCGCTATGGTACCCATGAAGGCATCTTAGGATCATTGATAATACCCTGGCTGATGGAGCTATGGCACGTGTCTGGCAGTGGTTGAATGGGCACAAGTGGATACCTGTATCCTCGACAGCTGTGGACATCTAGCAACAGCAGTGCCTTTTGCATCTTCGGCGGAAAAAAAAACTGCTCTTTGGGTCAAAGGCGAAGACGTGTTCTCTTTTACTGCACTCTGCGTCTCCCCTACCTGATGGAGGCAGAGCATTCTGGGTAACCCAAATGTGTAAAATGAAAAGACAACATTACAGCACTAGGGGTTTCAGCCCCTGATTTAAATTGTCCATGGTACACAACGATCAGGCAATGTTCGGATGACTGGCATAGCTCAAAGCCACCGCTAGGGAAGGTTATGCCACGATGGAGTTGCCCACTGAAGGATTGTAACCTTATCGTGGTGGTGGGGTTTGTGTATTCCAATCATCCTCAGAGCTATGTCGCCTGGAGTCTTGTACTTCTGGTGGGGTCTCCTTTGGCGAACAGGTCCGGGGGGAGGTTACAGACAAATAACGGTCCAATCAAAAGCCCCTTATGAATGGTTATGAAATATAAAAATCAGAGAACCTTGCCCAGACAAGGTATACCTGGAGCCAGGCCTGGGGCTGGTGTTTGCTGGAAGCGCCTGGTGGCCGAGTGACCCAGGTAACCTGGTTGGGCCTAGCCCGAAATGGCTACAAGGCGCTGTCCTGTGGCCTACCATTTGCACAACGAAGGGTGAGGAGCGGATGTGATGCTAGTATGGTAGGGAGGGGGATGGTCTCAGACGGACTAGACCAATGACACTAGCTATTGGGACGTGGAATGTCACGTCACCGGGGGGGGGGGGGGGTGGGGGGGCGGGGGGAAAGAGCCGGAGCTGGTGGAGGAGGTGGAAAGATATCGACTAGATATAGTCGGTCTCACCTCCATACACAACATTGGCACTTGAACCAAACTTCTCGATCGGGGGTGGTCTCTTTCCCATTCCAGAGTAACCACAAGTGAGAGGCCCTGGGCGGGTGTGGGGATGCTCACACACCCCTGGCTGAGTGCTGTTCAGCCCAGAACACCAGAGGTCGCTTCAATGAGACTTCGGGTCTCAGAAAGGAAGCTCTGAATGTTGTTTCTGCTTATGCACCAAATAGCAGTTCAGAGTATTCGGCCTTCTTGGAGATGGTGGGTGCAGTGGTCGATAGATTGCCGCCTAACGACTCCATAGTCTTACTGGGTGACTCCAATGTTCATGTGGGAAACGATGGAGTTACCTGAAGAGGCGTGATTAGGAGGAATGCTCCCCCCCCTGATCTGAACCCGAACAGTGAGATGTTATTGAAATCTGTAATAGTCACGGAAAGTCAATAACAGACACCATGTTCGAACCGAGGATGCTCATAAGTGTACTTGGTTCCAGAGCATCATGGGCCGAGAGTCAATGATTGACTTTATAGTTGTATCATCAGACCTATGGCCGTATGTTTTGGACACTACCACCATATAGAGGTGGAAGGCCCAAACGAATAGTGCGTGTTGTCTGGGAATGTCTGGAAAAAGACCCAGTGCAGAGAGGATTAAAGGTCCACCTCCAAGATAACTTCTCCTACGCTCCAAAGGAGGTCATGGAGATTGAGTCCGAGTGGACAATGTTCAGGACCTCCATTCTCGATGCAGCTGTGAAAATCGGTGGCCTGAAGGCAGTTGGTGTCTGTCATGGCAACATCCCTAGGACCCACCAGGGAAGCTGCCAAGTTTAAGAAGGAGGCTTTCCAAGCTGTGCTCGTAAAAAAAGTCTTCCGACTCAATTAAGAGGTACCGGCTTGCCAAGAGGGCAGCAGCGGTATGGGAGGAGTTTGGAGAAGTCATGGAGAGGAACTACTGGGCAGCCTCAAATATGTTCTGGAAAACCATTTGATGCCTTAGGGGGGGTCGACGGGATGTGGCCCAGGCTGTTCTCAGTAAGGGTGGCGTAACATTGAACTCAACTAAGGAGATAGTCGAGAGGTGGAAGGAACACTTTGAGGAGCTCCTCAATCCGGTGGACATGCCCTCCTCTCAGGAGGTAGCTCTGGAAACAGCTGTGGGGGTCGGATCCATCACGGCTGCTAAGGTTGCTGCGGCAATTGAGGGCCATCATAGCGGCAAAGCTGCTGGTGTGGACGAGATTATCCTAGAGTTGGTGAACGTGCTGGACAATGTAGGAGTATCGTGGTTAACGTGCCTCTTCATAGTTGCATTGAAGGGGGATACAGTACCTCTGGATTGGAAAACTGGGGTCGTGGTCTATATTTTTGATAAAGGGGACCAGAGGGTGTGCTTTAACTACAGAGGGATCACAATCTTTAGTGTCCCAGGCAAATACTCAGACAGCATTAACCACAAAGCGGTCTCTCCAACCATGAAGAAACAACCCCCTGAGACGCCGCTCAAAACCATCACGTTACCATACATAGCAGGTGTTACCAAAAAAGATTGTCAAAATCTTAAACAAACACAAGATCCAGGTCCGATTCAGTACAGTACACAAAATCCGTGATCTAATCCCATCTTCTTTGGTTCTTTCGGTAAAGTCATGTAGAATGAGAATAAAATAATAAAATAACACAATAAAATTATCACGACGTTTCAGCCACAATGCAAGCGGCCGTCTTCAGGTGAAAGGTACAGACCTGTCGGGACGACAGAGCTTCAATGAAGCTTCAATGAAGCTCTGTCATCCCGACGGGTCTGTACCTTTCACCTGGAGACGGCCGCTTGCATTGTGGCCGAAACGTCGTGAGAATTTTATTGTGTTATTTTATTATTCTATTCTCATTCTACGTGACTTTACTGAAAGAACCAAAGAAAATTAATCCTTGCAGTCACTAAAGCTTTAAATCGAAATCTAATCCCATCTGTGAAAGATGTCATTCCTGACTTGCAATACCCTGGAGTCTACAAACTAAGTTGCATCTGTGGTGATTGTTACATTGGCGAAACGAAACGTCATGTCTCTGACCGTATCCGTGAGCACAAGTCAGATCTGAAACACGGCAGAACTAATTCCTCCACCGTTGCTGATCAATACTATAACGCTGTGGGATCTCATGATATTGTTTTTTCCGATACCAAGGTGCTCTGCAAACCGTCTGGTTACTATCAAAGGTTTGTTCATGAAGCCATCCAGATATACTGTACAAACATAGACATAACGTCAACCGAGAAGATGGATACAAATTGAATTGAGTAATCATTGGAAAGATGTTATTAATCAGGTAAAACCATAACTACGTTATGTTGTTGTTTTTTGCAGCATTTCCAGTGTCTTCAGCTTCCCAGTCTTGCTTGCTCTCCCGTCCTCCCACCTCCCCTTCAGCTGTCGTCGTCGGTTCCATTTTCCCTCCCACCTCCTCTTTGATCTCTCTGCGCCCTGCCCCATGCAACCCCCCGCCCCCCCTCTGTATCTCCCCAGTGGCTCCTCCCCCCTCCCTATCTTATTTATATAGTGTCTTGTTTAACTGCAGCCCTATTGCCCATTCCAGCAGTTGTTTCTAGCTGTGGCGGGCGCTTATGTTGCGCCGGAAACGTCGTGATTTTTTTTTATTTTTTTACCTACGTGACTTTACCGAAAGAACCAAAGAGTATGGATCCTTGCAGTCACAAAAACTTAAAATCTAGTTGTCTTCTTTGCCTCGTCAATCTGTGACCTCCAGCGTGCACTTGAACGGTTTGATGCCGAGTGTGAAGCGCCTGGGTTGAGGATCAGCAGATGAAGGGGGAACAGCTTCCCTTATTGGAGGAGTTTAAGTACCTCTGGTTCTCTTTCGTGAGTGATGGTAAGTGGGAGTGGGAGATCGGCTGGTGGATTGGTGTGGCATCGGCAGTGATGCGGGCTCTTTACGGTTCTGTGATAGTGAAGCGGGAGCTGAGTTCTCGAACAAAGCTCTCAGTTTACAGGTCGATCTATGTTCCCACCCCCAATTATGGTCATGAGCTTTGAGATCGTGGGTACAAGGGTGACATTAGGTTTCTCCGCAGGGTTGCCGGGCTCACTCTCCATGATTGGGTGAGGAGCTCTGTAATCTGGGAGAGCCTCAGAGTCGAACCACTGCTCCTCCAGATCGAGAGGAGCTGGTTGAGGTGTTTTGGGCACCTGGTAAGGATGCCCCCCGTAGACTCTCCCTGGAACTCTACCAGGCACGTCCAACTGTGCTAAGACCCCGGGGCCAGCCCAGGACACGCTTGCAAATCTATGCCACTCAGCTGGCCTGGGAACGCCTGGGAATTCCCCAAGAAGAGCTAGAGTCTGACGCCAGGGAAAGGGAGGTCTGGACCGCCCTACTCAATTCATGCCACCGCGACCCTACCAGGACAAGCGGATTGAGAAATTAATGAATGATCGGAGTTGCCAGTAACGACACCAAAGAAGGTCAAGTCAGACCTGCGAGAAACATTCCGGATTAGTGCCTGGAATGTGCTCGCCATGAACGGGACAGGATACCAGGAGGCCATTGTACACCAACTGTCCAAATATAATATCATAATCGCCAGTATCACTGAGGCCACACTCACAGGAAGTGATAATACTACCATTGATGGCAAATACCACCCTGCATTCTGGAGGTCAACATTGGGTTTGGGGGTCGCACTCATCAGGTCACCTCTCAACTAATCACTTGTATCATGAATATGCATCTCACCATAAATCTTAGTGGCTAGAATTGACATGGACATCTCTTGGTCATTATTGCATATGCACCAGCAGAACAGTCAAGCCCTGATATAAAAATACCACTTCTGTGATCAATTAAGTGCCTCGCTGCTTTTATCGTATTACATGACACGATCATGACCATTAGAGATGTGCATGCAAATAGAGGCAACTACCGCAGTGGATTCGAATCTACCATAGGGCCTTTATTGGCTCATGGGATTCGCAATGACAACTCTGCCAGACTTCTGTTGTCAGCTTATCGTATCATAGACTAAACATCCACAGACAAACTTGGATCTCAAACGATGGTCACAAAACAAAAAAATAATATTATATCCTGACCAAGGACAGAACCAAATAAAAGTCATATCGGGTTTTCCATGGAGCGGAGGAGGCACCTGCTAACACCAACCACCACCTAGGGAGACGATTCACCCTCTGCTTCCCAATACCCAGGAAATAACTCAGCCGTTAAATCGTATCATGTTTAGAGACTCAGGGACAGCCACAATACTGCTGCTAAATTATTCAGGGCAGTTGAGTCTCACTTGGCAGCCACCACAATCTCACCCGACAATGTTGATGTCGAATGTACCTTATCCCATATACGAGACTCCATTAGACTGGCTGCTGAAGCTACGTTAGGCCTCTGAGAGCCTGTCCATAAACCATGGCTCTCTGGCTCCACCTTCAAGGTTTTAGAATAGAAGGCAGCTGCACAGCAGAAGGATAACACGAACGAACAATGCAGACTTCAGGGAATTTTCAGAGCTCGAGAAAAAGCTCAACAAGGGAAGTGTCTGATCTCCATGGCTGATGAAGTTGAGTCAGCACTGTTATTAAACTAGATGGGGACAGCTTTATGCGTCATCCAACGTCTCACAGGAGGTGGTGGACATCCCTACTTTCAGTACCGGAAAAATTTTTGGCACAATTACTTGTGGGCAGGCTGCAATCACTCCTGATAAAAACACCATCGCCTACAGCAATCGGGATTCACAGTTGGTTGAGCTACGATGGATGCTGTGCTTGCACTCTGCCTACTTGCAGAACTGCACCATGAGTTCAACCACCCATTGCATGTTGCTTACAATTATTTGAAGGCGACATTTAACTCCGTGTATCGATATGCCCTCTGGTCTGCCTTGAAAGATGTGCATGCAAGACATAAGCGCAAGGGTACGTGTTGGGTCCAGACTTACGTCACGATTTGAAACCACATTTAGAGTACGTCAAGGATACGTCTTCACACGGTGCTCTTCTTTTGCGTGATCAACTTGATCTTTGAAAACATGGCCCACGACCTTGGAGTCAAGATTTACCAGCACCACTTCACTAACCTAGACCTTGCTGATCTTGCAGCCTTGTTTGTTGAAAAGCCTGAAACATTCACAGTAGTCCTCCAATAATTCCACAACCATGCGAGAAAAATGGGATACATTTTGCATGGCAGAAAACAAAAGTCCAGAACTTGGGCTCCAGTTCTCTATAAGCACTATTCGTAATCAATGGCAACTCTGTCAAAGCAGTGGAGGAATATGTCTACCTAGAATCTACATAGACTACTGATGGATGATGTACACCTGATGTCAGGCACCGGATCGGCCTGGCCTCAAGAATAATTAATTGTCTGATCCCCATCTGGCCACCAGATTGAGATTCTACCAGTGCTGTGTTTTGTCAGTTTTGTTGTATGGTGCAGAAGCGTTGGCATTACGTCAAGCAGGTTTAGATCAGCTGCAGTCCTTCCACATGTGATGCCAAAGACGCCTTCTTGGCACCATTGCATCTATGATATTTTTATCCTAGCAACTGAGAGTTTACTGTAAGTTTGAGTGAGATGGCGGTAACTTTTTTGATAGCATCGCCCTGTCTTGGTGTGAAAACTCCAGAAAGTAGCGCAACTTGAGTTGGCAGTCGATACTCTTAGGTTCTATTCGCTAAAGTCACGTAGGTAAAAAAAATCGACAACAAATCACCGAAACGTCGTGATTTTTGTTTTATTTTATTTACCTACGTGACTTTACCGAATAGAACCAAAGAGTATGGATCCTTGCAGTCACGAAAGTTTCAAATCTAGAATTGGCAGTCGATGTTCTAAGTGGACTGTGACCATTAAAGAAATGGCGCCGCCCGCCCCCCCCCCCCCCCCCCCCCGTGATCCGGGAATCAAATGAATCACTCGAGACGCCGGTGTATGGCAGCGAGAACATTAACATTCTAATGCTGTCACAAGAGGTCAAACATATGGCGCCACAGTCGTTTGCTGAATATGTGTAATGAATGAATGGACTAATTCCCCAGCACGTGGAATAGAACTCTGGAGATCATGTTTAAAAACGCATGGTACAACCCATAAACGCATCAGAGAAAACAGAGATGATGTCACAATTCATGACATCAAGTGGAGGCTTGCATAAGAGTGTGTTATTATTTAGATTATTTTGCTGCTATAAATGTCAACTTGGTTGAGCTATAATTTGTGATCAGGTCGATTGTGAAAAATAAGTTATTATCTCAGTAGGCTTTATCAGGGGCGGGTTTAACGACACATTTATATATTTACGTGATCTAACCCAAGAAAACCTGTATTATGGAGCAAAAAAAACAGGTTACTTTTATTTGAATCCTTTTTCAGTGATATGTTTAACTTTCCTATAATTTGCACTGCCATCATGTTTTTGTATTGTTTGTTGTCGTGACGTTCTGACCCACCCTTACTGGAGATCTGAAAAAATAGAGCTTTATAGCTCTTCGGATTCCTACAGTATAAATACCAATTTTTTATTTAATCCTAAAAAATATAGCAATCAATTATCAATAGGGTCGATTTTCAACCAGGTTCATTTTAATGTTATCACTAGGATTTCATGATCAATAAAAATTTGTATGGATAGGTCGTGTAAAAAAGAAACCCTTCTCCAACCTACGGGTATAAGAGGGTTTACGACATACCCAAAAACTATTCTGAATCAGCGTCCGTTTTGGCAACGAAACTTTATACAGTGATCTCTCGGTTTACTATGCCATTGATTAACGATATTTAAATCAACGATTCATCTCCCAAAGGGTCCCCCATTATTTCTCTTTACAATAAATGTTTTCTATTCACGACATGTTTACGATATCATGCGGCCACCAATTTCGGCCAATTGGAGTGCTCCTACGTGGAATCAGCAGACATTAGCCAATCAACGACCCGCCCCTTCTATGAGCGTTTTAAGAGCAACTGGCTGAGCTTTTCAATGATTTATGTGCGTTGCTCATGGAAACAGCTCTCTAGAATGCGTCCTGTCTTTCTTACTTAAAAGTAAAATAAGATCAATAACAATGGCCCCTAAAATGAAAGTGATGAAAAAAATAATTGAAAAAAAAAGAAAGAGGTGTAAAAACAAGTGGTCAGGTTTGTGAACTTCCGATTGTCTTGGAACAAATTAAGCCTTTAACATGTTTTTCCCTTATTCGATTAACAATCATTTCAATTAATGGTGTTTTTCATGGAACCAATTCAAGTTGGATACTCTTTAACATAGTTATGGACTCCTGTTGCTGACGTACAAACAAAGAGATTGACAGCGCTAATGAATTTATACTTTCACACAGTCAGAAAGCATTTAAATGATAACAATGATGATGATTAAGAAGACCCTATTGCTTGCTTGCTCCCTGTTTTTTTGTCAGTCTTTCTGCAGGTTGCAGAGCTTTACGTGCAGGCTCAGCGTTCGGGCAACATGGCCTGCATCGAGGGTGCACGGAAACAAGTGGTGCTGTTTGCCAACATGCAGGCAATGGATGACGCCAAGGGGGTATATCAGCGAGAGATGGAGACGCTGCTGAACAAGCTTCCTGTGGAGTATAATGAACTGCAACGACATCAAGAGGAGTGCTCGAAGAAAGCAATGGCTCTCTTCTACCGTCGCTCTGTGCTCGACCGCAATCACGAGCATGAGAAGGAGCTCCTGGTGAGTTTGGTGAAGGTGGAATGGGTCAAGGTGCAGCTCTAAAATGTCTTGTTTAGAAACATTGCTGGTGGACAGGCCTCCGACAGAGGACACTCTCTAGAAGGTAGTTGTCACCTTCCACACCGGGCAAACATTTTGGAGAATCTGGGATTATAAACATGTCTACTCTAAGCGACCTGACCATCCGATGACTGTGGTGTGCCCATTTATACTGCTGGGTGGACAGAGGTGGGATATTTTAAGAAAATTGGGCATAATTTTAACTGCTGCTCCAGGAGATTGCATAGAATGTGGATTGCAAGTGCACGCTGTGTCTGACTATGGCAATATATAACAGGATTTTAAAGGGTTAAACTCGCACATTATTTCTTTACATTTCATATTTTCTACACAAGGTTTGGGGAACAGCAGCACAGTGGTTGGTTGTCATGCTACCATGAACCTGCCGACCTGAGTTATATTATTAGACCCAGCCAACAACATTCTGTAGTGAAAGATACCTGTGTAAATGGGTTCCTGACCATGCAAAGGGGGTGTAAGTCTTGCACTTGGACTTTCTTCCATCTTCAGCACAGCGTATCATCGTCACCATCGGCTATTCTTAGCAATCGGGGATAATTGAATTTCCACAGGAAAGCTGGATTATAATTATCTGTGAGTCCGAAGATGGCTGAAGAGACCGATCTGAGATTGACAGATTCTGAACTGGATTAGTAATTCGGGTTGCAGCATTGCTGTTTCCACCGTTCCCACTTTTCCTTTTTCTGATTTCCAGCCGTTGAGTTTCAAAATGTTTGGATGGTGATCCTGGGCAAAAGTATCCTACGAGTTGCCCCCCATTGTTTGCATCTGCTTTTTCTTCTAACTTACCGGGCTCTTTAAAATGACCACAAATTACCCAATCTGCTATGTAATGGGTTATCCACCTTGTCAGCTCGGCCCCCTTCTGTGATCGCTCAGCTTCCTCGCCAATGAAAAAGCGACGCTATATCGGGACTCGCAAGCCTTAACAGCTGGGGTGTTAAACAGAAGAACATCGATAATAATAATGACATAAAGCGCCACCTTTTTCAGACGAGTCAACAACTCAGGAGGCACGGAGGCAAGCTCAGGGCTGCTCGCAAAGCCTGACCAAGACAGAGAGGCCTTTAGATGTTTTTTGTTGTTGAAATCCATAGTGAATTTGATGTTGCGGATGTGCAAAGGGATAGAGAGTTCCACACCGAGGGGGCGACAGCAGAGAACCGACGTGAGGCTGTAACAGCTTAGTGTAGTGTATAGTAGTTATGGTGTAGTGTCTACTATAGTGTAGAGTATAGTAGTGTATAGTGTAGTCTATATTATAGTCTATAGTAGTGTAGTGTATAGTATATAGCAGTGTATACTATAGTGCAGTGTATAGCAGTGCAGTGTATAGCGTAGTGTAGAGTAGTGTATAGTGATGTAGGCTGTAATAGTTCGAGACCTTGGTGTCCAAATCAGATTTTGAGTGACGCCGCTGTGTAGGGTTCTACAATGAGCCTTCAGTGCAAGGTGAGAGTAGTGATGCGAGGTTTGCGGGAAACTGGAGGTGAAGGCTCGATGACAAAGGCATCGCTTCTTCATGGCAGGCTTTGGGGGGAGGGGGCGCCAGATATTCAACAAACGCCGGATAATCACTAAGTCAATATTTGAAATAGCTTTTTTTTTGCATATTTGTGTGTATGACATGATGCTTTTAGGTGTTGTGCTTGCGTATTTTTTCGCTTTTTTTATTTACTTACTACGTGAAATTGTCAAAAATAAACATACAAAATAGACTAAATACTGAAAAAAGTTACCGTATTTACTGTATCGCACTTCCCACTTCAATCTCGAATGCTCTGCATAGGGTGATTAACCTAGTACTAGTGCGCTTTTGTTTCACCAACTTGTGTTTAACGATCACCGGCCTGATGTAGCCTTTAGATCGGTGAATTACATGCACATTTCTCGCTGGATCGCACTGGATATTTTCTGTTTTTTATGACAATAGTTATTAGCTATTGAAAATTTATATAGTGCAGTATTTGCATTAAGTTGTATGTCGTGTATAATGTACTCTATCTAATTTTTGACAATCAGGCATTGCTACTTTTTTTGTCATGCACTGGCTACAGCCTTTGGAGCAGATTTGATGGTTTCGCCGGATTGGGCCCGGAACCGCTGGATAATCTTGGAAGCCGGATAATCACGTGCCAGATAATCGATGGTCAAACTATATAATTTGTTATTCTTTATTAGGGTTCACCTCTCGGAATCCATTGCACATGTACACGGTAGCCCTCCCATAGTCGAATGTAACAGGTTGCCATCGACAGATATTCAACCGTGACTAGAAAATGTTGCGTTTTCTCACAACGCCCTGCGTCCCACAGAACTTCACGATGAAGGAGTTTGAGCGGATGAAGGAAACAAACACGGATCGATCGTACACGGTGTCCAAGCAACGGCTCCGGGTGCTGTATAAGCCGTTGAAAAATATGAACGCAGACTTTATGCAGCTCGGGGGCTACCAGAAATACGAGGTCGCAATGCAGAAGCTGGACGAAGAGTATCGTGCTACAGAGGGACTAGGAGATGAGGTGACTTACACTCTCCATGTGCATGTTCTTCCTGACGTTTCCTCCGTTCTGTAGGGTTTGTTCTTGCTGCTCCTCTTACCTTAATTCATGTCCTGGGACATCATCTCTATGTCCACTCCACGGGCTATCATATCCTGTTCTAAACCACTTCCAACCATATGTATTTCTATTTAACACGTCGTGGGCTTTCGCGACCAATATTATCCATAATAGAGGTTGTTTGGGTTAGATCGTGTACATATCTGAAAACCCAACCAGTAATGGATATCCACTGTAATTTATATGAATACATGAACTCCCCCCCGCCTCTCTGAACTTGACACCTGATTGGCTCACAAGTGATGACATCACACTTATCTGCTCTAATTAAGACCGAGACAGGAGGAGGATTTCTCCACAATTCTGGCTGTCACCTGATGAGGCTGGTTGTAATTACCGTCGGAACATCACGGTACTGGAATTGTTAACGTTGTAGTGGGTTTACTCTCCAACACACCAGTTAGCGCTGAGCTAGTAACGAATTAGCACGTTTTGTTTACGTGACAAACCTTACTGTTTGGCTGTGTCGAGTGGTGGCAGGTTTAACGACACATTTATATTTACGCGATCTAACCCCCAAAAAAATATCTTATGGATACCTATTTCTATGTCTACTTTTCTGTCTCCGCCCCGGTGCTTGCATCTTCATCTTCTTTTTCACGTGCAAACATCAATACCAGAGAGACAGATGTGGGCAGGCTTTGTGCTGGCTACACCACCCCTATTATGTGCCGTGCGGACATCACCAGGAGCTGGCCTTGCTGCAATAACCTATTGCAACAAAAAATGTTTTATTTTACCAGATGTAAGGGACCACTGAGCTATGTGGCTATTTTTCAGAAGCGACCTGGCCATCACGCATGATAGCCCAATGAAGTAGCTTATCATTATGTTGCAATTTGTCACAGACAAATATTCTAAACACGTGATGTTGATTCTAAATGAGGAGGGGAAAAACGGAGCACCCTGGAGAAAAATCCACACGACCACGGGCAAAGAGAGACAAGCAATCTCTAAATATACAGCAGGCGCCAGAGTCGGGTTCGAACCCATGACCTCCTATACACAAGGCGAGGTACTTAACTTCTCCTAGCAACCGTGGTACACGCAGGGGCAAAAAAACATCACCGAACCTGCGGGTGTCTGCCAGCAACATTGCATTGTAAGCAATGCCATTGAGGGAAGGGCTTATGTTGGTCAGCTTATGACCTTCACGGTGCGCTCTCATCCACCATAGTGGCTAATAGGAGGGTGGGAGGGGGCACTAGGCAGGTTCGTCGGGGCTGCTGAGCCATGCACTTTCTGCTCATTACCAAGGGGACCAAAGAGACAATGTCAGAGCGAGCAGGTTACGGGAATACCAAAAGGACTGGTGTCCATTGACCTCTCCTATCCACAACCCCATTTGATGGAGCCCGGGGGAGTAAAACCTCTCTTTCCTATTGCAGACTATAGCTGTCTGTGAAACAGAGCATCTTACTGATAGCCTTGCACTGTCAGAAGTGCCGCGAATACCAAACTTACTAAAATGATCATGAATGACTGCGAGTGTCATTCACCGCTCCCCTTATTCTCTCGTTTTTTCTCCTTGAATGTCGATGCATATGTATCCTTTTGCATGGCATATTGAGGTTTTTTTCTGTTACTGTCCTCCCAGAAAGACAAAGCCTACAAAGATTTCATGGAAAAAAATAAGGATCGTGCAAATCAAATCCGCGTCGTGGACAAGGCACTGACACAAGCTCAGCAAGAAGAAATAAGTAGGCCGTTTTTTCTTTACTTATAATTTTTCAGGCCGCGAGTTTGTCTGATGATTATTTTTGTATCTTGTTATTAATTACTCGGACTGTCGTAATGGAGGCTTGTTTTGGGGAGATAAGGAGGAAACATGAAGAGAAAATATCGAATAGAATCAGGGGGGGCAAAAATAGAACACCTTAGCAGCGGACAACAAGGCATTAGCAATGAAGAGGATCGTGGAGCAAACAGCAGAAGCAACAATACCCTTAGTAGTAAAACTCAAAAGAAAATGGATAGCTGAGAAACCTTGGAATGTGCACAGGAAAAGAGGAAAATAAGGCTAAAGATCCATAATAGAGTATACTCTTTGGTTCTATTGGGTAAAGTCACGTAGGTGAAAGTAAAATAACAAAAAATCACGACGTTTCGGCCACAACACAAGCGGCCTTCATCAGGTGAAGGGACGAGACTGTCTGGAGGACAGCGCTGGAGTGGAAGAAGCCACGCTTAGATCACGACCTTTAAGCAGTCACGAAAGCTTTAAATCTAGAATCCATAATAGAGGTTTTTGGGTTTAATCGCTCATATATAAATGTGCCGGTAAACCCGCCACCCAGGGCCGGATTAAACAATGTTCTTTAGGGGCTGCAGCCCAGGGGCCTCTGTCAGCTGGAGGGCCTCCTTAAGTGAAAGGTTATTTCATTTGTGAAAGCTGAATTTTATTTGTTGTTGGCCTTGTAAAAATACATTTTATTTTTCTTTAACTTTGTTTTCTTTTTGAAAATATTACTGGGGGCACCACAGTACCTGTAGTCCAGGGGCCTACGAAATCTTAATCCGGCCCTGCCGCCACCACCACCCGACACAGGCAATTTGTGGGGTTTGTCAAGTAAACAAAACGTAGCCGATTCGTTACTGATTCAGCACTAACCTGTTGTGTGTTGGAGAGTAAACCCACTACAACATTTAGAATTCAAGTACCGTGACGTTTCACTGGTAATTACAACCTAAATTATGAGGCTATTCTAATTATTATTTATGCGATATAACCCAAAATACTTCTATAATGGATAATATTGGTCGGGAAAGCCTCCTCTGATGTGTTAAACTCGGATTGTCGTGATGTGGCAGTACTGTGGTGTGTGTTGTGCAATATTAGGTGCATGATTATTGTGTAATTTATTGAGGAAAATATTCTTATCGTTCGATTATTGTTTCTCATTTTACCTTATTTTGTCAGATTCTTTGGGTCTTTCGGTAAAATTACGTAGATAGAAAAAAATATAACAATAAAATAATAAAATAATGACGATTGCTTGCATTGCGAACGAAACGTCGTAATATTTTTATTATTTTTTATTCACTTTATTTTTATTTTCATTTTTGTTATTTTATTATTTTGTGATTATTTTTTCTATCTACGTGTCTTTACAGAAAGACCCAAAGAATATGAATTCCTGTAGTCACGAAAACTTTAAGACAAGATTTATTTTGTCATGTTTAAAATCGTGATACATTGAAAACACCAACAAAAATATAATTATATAAATTATAAATGGATAACACCCATGATATTCGTCCTTTGCTAAACGTTTTCTGAGTTATTGGCACCATTTTGGTTTTGTGACCTAAATTACCAGAGGTGGGACAAACAGCCCCTCGCCTCAGTCATTCGCAAGATGGCGACCCCGCAACACAAGGCGTTTTGCGTTGTGCTATTCAGCAAGACTGAATCCGTAATTGCGGTGCAGATGCAATTCAACGGCGTTTTGGCATTAATCCGCCAATGTCAAAAAGCATGGTGGCACAAAAAAACGTGTTTTTGTGCCACCATTAGAGGCTAAGATGGATGACCTCAAAAATAGAATCACCGCAGCGGTGACTTCAGTGGAAGAAGACACTTTGAGAGGCGTTTGAGACGAATTCAACTATCTTGTCGATGTTGTCCGTACAGCTTGTGGAGGGCCCATAGAGCATTTATAAAATGCTTAGTCAAACTTGATTACTCATTAAACCGTTCGTAACTATTTGTGAAATTGTAACATGTTGCTATCGTCAAATATACTGCTTTGAAATTGGGTCCATCCTTTTGAAACACCCTGTATAATGTATGCTATGAGATTAGGCGACTAATGGAACCTTGTAATTGCAATGGCGATTCATTACTCAAGCAATTGGATATTCCATCCCGAGTGTGTATGCATTGAGTTTGTGTTTGCAGAGAGGAGGACCTTGGAGAGGATAAATGAGCAGCAGATGGAGGCTCTGAAGATGGAAAACAAAGCCAAGGAAGCAGATATTTCACTCCTGAATAGTCAACAGCAGGTAACAGTCGACCCTTCCACATTGCAGGGGTTAGGGGCGCAGACCCCCCACGATCTGGAAAACCGCGTCATTTGTTTTGTCCCGTTGGTCCCCTTGGCGAACGAAGTGAGCACCTCCAGATACTAAACTTTTAAAGTTATCTCTACATTTCCAACCTTTGCGTGTAGTCTGCTGGTTTTGCTTTCTTGTCGCAAACTTTTAACTTTTTGCAAAATGCAACTTTAAAAAATTGCGTATATTTATGGTATTAAAAGATGAAATACATTAATATTATATAATACTGTACATACATTTTATTAATGTATGAGTTACTAAACTTTTTGCGTGTCGTCTGCGGCCTTCACAAAACTTAAAAAAACTCCCCAAAAATTCCCATTTAATTTCTTATGCCTACCCTGCGATATATCGAAACTGCGATGGGGAAAGTCGCGATGCAGAAGGGTTGACTGTAATTTCACCACTCATATCATCATCATGTCTCTTCAGTCAACTCATTATCGACAATGGGGCCAAATTAATGTATGTGATGCTTATCTTTCCAAAGCCAATGTCGCTGCTTCATTCAATCTCAGTCCTGTGCCTTCTCGATCTTTAACCCATACATGTGTAACGAATCTATCCATCCATCTGGTTTTGATGTCGTATACCGTATCACTCGTACTTGGTTTCGTCAAGACTAAAATGGCATGTCCCTGCAATAGTTTTATCGTGGAGTTCTTTTGCAGATAACATCTACCATGCAGGATTTGTTTAACAAGCCTTGCGCTGATGATGAGAACTATAAGATCAAAACCCGTCCAGAGTTTGTTCACTTAAACAAATGTTGATGGGATAAAATTAGTCTGGAAAGCCACAGGTTTTTACTATTTTTAAAATTTAATTTTACCAAGTAGGGTCCACTGCGCTCTATCGTTTTTTTTTCAGAAGCGACCTGGCCACAAATGATAGCTCAATGAAGTGGCTTATCACGTGGAAATATATAGCGGCCATATACTCTAAACGCAACTTGCCCCAACTTTCTCTTAATGCTTTAGGACAGTGGTTCTTAACCTGGGGTCCACATAACCCCTGGGGATTCGAGATGCCATTTCTGAGAACCAAAAGGGTGCAGGCTGCAGCAAAGGTTAAGAACCACTGCTTTTGGATAATATTTGTCTTTGTGTGTACGTGAATATATACAGGTATCCCTCGATGTACGAAGGTTTGGTTTTGCTAAAGTTCGCGTTGAAGCATTTGCCAAACTGTGGGCACTTTTCAATGGATTAAATCGAATTTCTGCATTAGTTAAATTTCACTACGTCCACGTGCCATGAGATCATCATCCAACAAGAAGCACCCATGACAGGATCACGGTGTCTCTGCAGTGCAGCAGCAACACCTGCACATCACCTCTCCAGTCATTCCAACATGCGGAAGATTTTTTTTTTGTAATTTCCTTGAAAAGATGAATAATTTTAGTTTAAATTAATTATTAAGTTGTTTTCATATTGAAAACTAAATGATGGGTCGTCAACAGAATGCCTAGTGTTGTATATTTTGTGATGGAAAAAAAGAAATATGATAACATAATACATTCAATGTAGTAATATAAATTCATGTATTCTTAGCTCTTTCGGTAAAGTCACGTTGAAGGGAAACAATAAAATAATACAATATATATAAAACAATAAAAAATTCTCACGACGTTTCGACCATAACGCAAACGGTCATCATCAGGTGTGAAAAACCAACATATGAATTACTGCAGTCACGAAAGCTTAAAATCAAAATTTAAATTTACGTGATTAAGTATAATTAACTAAACATGTGCTTTAAGTGTAATTAGCACGTGTGTTAAACATTCATGATTAATGTGTGTGAGGCTTTGTGTGTGTTTTTATGTGTTGTGTCGGGGTATGAATGTGTGCCAAACAACCCCCTAACTATATATATTCTTAGTTTTTTCGGTAAAGTCACGTTGAAGAGAAACAACAAAATAACAAAATATATATAAAACAATAAAAAAAATTCTCACGACGTTTCGACCATAACTCAAACGGTCATCATCAGGTGTGTCGGTTTGCATAAATTTATTTTTAAACGGCACATTTATTTATAAAAAAAAACGTTGGCGTCACGCGTTTAAAAATAAATTTATGCAAACCGACACACCTGATGATGACCGTTTGAGTTATGGTCGAAACGTCGTGAGAATTTTTTTATTGTTTTATATATATTTTGTTATTTTGTTGTTTCTCTTCAACGTGACTTTACCGAAAAAACTAAGAATATGAATTACTGCAGTCACGAAAGCTTTAAATCAAAATTTAAAACCCCCTAACTCCTCGTTGGTACCGGACAGCAACACTGTGATGAGCAGTGCCGTGGGGAGAGGGTCAATTTATATTAGCTATTCCCCTCATGGCATTTGTAGCCACCACAGCAGCCAAATGGGGTCTCTGGACGGGTGCAAGATGCTGGTATCCCCTGCACCTTCAAATAAATTATCACAATACCACGGAATAAAAATCGAATGAAGCTTGTGCCAGAGGCTCCGGGGGGACAGGTGTCCATGACATCTCCTGGCCAAACCCCATTTGTAGGTATAGCCCTGTGAGCCATGCGGCTCTTAAGTCGGGTGCAACCGCAACAAACAAAATTTGAACACAGAACATCTTAAAGCGACAACGCGTAACAGAAACATCCTGGAATAAACCAGCAAATATTCCACGCAAAAAAAACGTATTAAAACGTTGTGTGCAAAAATCAATGTGGTGCAAACCAACAACAACAACAATCATAAAACAATTTTGATTAACCATATGTTTTCGAATCACCAAAATAAAGCTATAAAAACAATGTAACAACAATAATCATAGGAACTGTGATTTTAAATTTAACAATAAACGATATACATAACATGTACGACAAAATACTCAAGGGAGGAGTTCACAGGCCTCCATTACTGCGGTTTTTTTTAGAACGAGCTAAATCCAGACATATGAGAAAAGAATGATTACATTAAAAATAGGCAGTATCACTATTAATATTTTTTTGGTAAAGCAAAATATACAACACTAGCACTGGGATGGGTAGAGCCGTATCTTCCCAGGCGAACTCAGTTCGTTAAAATCCGTGAAGTTTCTGTCCCCCAACTGTATCTATAAAACTGAAGTTCCTCAGGGCACATTGGTCACAGCCCTCTGCTGTTTTCTACATTCGTGTCACCCAATGCTCGCCTCATAACAAGCCACAGAATCCAGCACCACAAAGATGCTGAAGATGCAATTGTCTACGTGAAATTAGTGCCACATAACACATCGACCTTCAATAGGTACCCGGATGCAATATGAACTTGTTTTTTTTTTCTGTAAACAAATCAGAGGTAATTTTCATTTTCGGCTCAGCTTTGCAAATAACGAGGACGAATATGCAGCCTATTTCTGTCGCTGGTGCACTGGTGACTATGTCTGAGTCTGTGATGATAATTTGGATAATGTTTGACAAAAATCTTAATCTCAAATGTCATGTAAAAAAAACATCTGCCACAATTGCAACGACCACATCCGGGCACTCCGTCACGTGAGACAGTTATTGGACAAAGAGACCGCTAGGTCACTCTCTTGTAGTATGTTGACAACATTTGGAGCGGTTTTGCCGGATCAGCCCGGGGCCGTCGGATAATGTTGGAAGCCGGATAATCGATGATCAACTGTACATCAGGCACTTTGAGTTGTTGATGGATTGAAGAAAACGCCACTTACATGCACACCCTCAATCATTAATGATAACAGTGACACCTCTCGAAGACGGACTCGGGGGTAAGCCGGATATTGGGCATAAAGATAGCGAGGCTCTCTGGAATACACCACCACCATGAGGGAGTGAGTGAAGTCATCCGTTGTCTCCACGTGTGTGCGTGTGCAGTTCATCATCAGGATGTTCAACGACAATCTGATTAACATCCAGAAACACACGGATGAGAACATTAAGGAGATTCAGAAGACTCACCAGAAAGAGATGGACAGTGTGAAGAATAAATCAAAGTGCGTGATCTGTTGACACCACATATATATCAATCTGGATTATAAGACGCTCTACAAAGTAAGATGCACCCAAAAAACTTTGGCGTGTATATGTTTTTCAAATGTCATAATCTGGAGAATACAGAGAGAGCATCGTGAAACGTTTACACGGGCCAGGGCATACTTTAGTATTTAATTATAAGGCCAGCCCTGCTCATCCCACAAACCAAGAAGGAATCACCAGTAAGTTGAACACGTGGGCTTTCACGATCAATATATTATCTTTCGTCATATTAGGTTTTTGGGTCATATCACGTAATTTAAATGCGTGCCATAGACCTTCCATCACAACGACACGGCCAACTGAACAAACGTGCCAACAATGAACGCTGCTTCAGCAACAGCAGCACCACCACCACGAGGGATTGTTGGACGTCTATCTGATTGATACAAACAGCATCAAACAGATCTAACCCTAAAACCTCTATTATGGATCAATTGGCCACAATTGTGAAGATGTTCTCCAGTCTCGGGGACTCAATTAGGGATGGTGGTGTGATGTCGTCAAATTTGTGCCCGCCTACGATCGGGCAGGACATTCAATTGATGTTGGTGACGTCGACGTTCTCTGCAAAAACTCTGCTAAGACGAAAACTAGAAAACGGAAACAAATTTTATGTGACTCGCACATGCGTATTGTGCATGCACATTATGTATGTTGATTAGCCTATGAATAACCCAACCGGGTAAAAGGTATCCAGTGCATTTTATGTGAATACATTCCCCTCCCCCCTCTGGTCTTTGCACCTGTTGGCTGACAATTGACGATATCAGATTTATCCCCTCCTGTCTATTTAAGACCGAAACAGGAGGAGGGATTTCTCCACAACTCTGGCTGCCACCTGATGAGGCTGTTCATGTTGTGGATACTCGATTTGTCCTGAACTAATAACGAATTGGCATGTTTTGTTTACGTGACAACCCTAACTAACTGGCTGTGTCGGGTGGTGGTGGGTGTACTGACGCATTTATATTCGCGCGATGTGACCAAAAAAACCCTTTATTATGGTTAATTGCTATTCGTCATGACTAATTAGAGAATTAATTGAAACTGAGAGATATAAACTTAAAATGCAATTGAGCAGACAGCTATAAGCTGATCACGACTTTGGAAATGCATAGTTAAATAATTACGTGACAATCTTCATCAAAATGTGTATTTACAATTTTTAAAACGAGCACATCATGATTAAAACATTAGCAGTTAGTATAAATAAGTAACTTTGATCAAGGACAATCACCATTGAAATAAAATGTACAGTGTATTCACATATCTCACATGTATTATAATTTATAATACCATCTAATAATTATGACCAACTCGTTTCACCACGGAAGTATATACAGGGTGCTTCCAAAAATTGTTAACACTTCTAATAATTTGCAACAATACTGCAAGAAATGTGCCTCTGGGCACTGGAGACCACCTGGAGAAGATGTATATACGTATTTACCTTCATAATACCAGATCAAACGTAATAATATTTTACAAGTTAATATAGATTTGAAGCTTTCATGAATGCAAGAATCCATACTCTTTGGTTCTTTCGATAACGTCACGTAGATAGAAAATTTAAAGATACAACCTCTTGTTGCAGCAGCTCTGTCTCTTTCGTCAGCAGTTCTGCTGTGTTGGTCTCACCTGATAACGGTTGCTTGTGTTGCGATAGAAACGTCGTGATTCATACATTTTATATCTACGTGACTTTACCGAAAGAACCAAGGAGTAATTTAATATAGCATAATACAAACAATTACATTAACATCTAAATATCACTCCCTCGTTCCTCTTGGCGCAAATTAATGACAGTGGCGGGAGGACATTTTTGCAAATCTGACAACTGCTGAGAACGATTGTTCAAGGGCACTTCATAAATTAGTATTTTATTGATGATGATGATTGTAACTATCAAGGAAAACATCTGCACCCCATTGTTAAATGTCATGAGATTACTCTCCGACAACATCTCCAAATGTTGTGCTCAAGGGGTTATGCATAAATTGGCCACGTTTTTCACTTGACAACATTATGAATTAGCCGTGTTAGTTGGATGAGGGTCAACTCATGCAATCTGACGCCAAATCATTTTAAAATTGTGAATGAGGGATACAAGTGTGTTTCCATTTAACCACAATATGGTTATCACATTTCTTTTCCGGTAAGTCCTGATTTCTATTGGTATTTAAGAAGACGAAGGAAAAAAACAATTACTCTTTGGTTCTTTCGGTAAAGTCACGTAGGTATAAAATAAAATAAATCACGACGTTTCGGGCGCAACACAAGCATCCATCATCCCACCTGATGACTTTACCGAAAGAACCAAAGATTATAGATTCCTGCAGTCACGAAAGCTTCATATCTAGATTTAAAAAATAATTGTTTAAAAAATGCATTGCATAAAAAAATATATACCCGTATTGATTTTAAGATTGTGTTGCTGGTATTCAAGACCTTAAATGGACTTTCTCCTACCTATATCCATAACCTGCTTCAGCCATTATATATTCCATCAAGATCATTAAGTTCCTCACATTGTACATTGCTCACTGGCATCACGGCCTCCAGGCTTCACACGTGGGGGGTGATGACGGGGCCTTTGCAATTGCGTCGCCTAAACTTTGGAACTCCTTGCCCCTTCGAGGTCAGGGGACTTCTGGGACACTTGCAGATCTTCACATCTCGACTTAAAACAATGGCTTTCTTTGTTTAGTTATTCTCAAACGTATTTCTGACTTCTTCTTTCATTGTTTGATCTTAAACGATTTCCACCTTCCCATGCATTGCGCCCCTCAGAACGATTTTTTTAAGGTTGCTTTATACATTGTAATTATTGTCGATTGTTCCGAGTCTCTTGGCTTGTGGATTTTTAAGTTTTGTTACGCTCTGGAAAAGGGACTTATGGAGAGGCGACTTCCAAAAATATGATTATGAGCGTGCTGCTTTAACAATTGAGACTTCTGCAAGATGTATTATGAACAACCGGTGGTGGTCTTCTGCCCTCCACGTGGTTAATATATAGTTACAGAGAGCCCTCATTCTGAAATATGATCTAGAATGCACAGCTGTAAGATGGGGAGAAATGTCTTGTGGAAGACTACGGTGAATAGCTGATGTTGGGAGGTTCGCCATTCTTAGGATGGTTGTCACGTGGTGGAGCAGGTCACAGCGTGTGTGGGCATATATATGTTTGTATGTTGTGCTTCTTTCGCACCATACGTAGAAAACCATTCTAATTGGAGGTAGTGTTAGGTGTAGTGTAAAATAGTGTAGTTTATAGTCGTTTGTGTATTTTGAACTTCTTTCACACCGTACGTAGCCAGCAATCAAAACTAGCCAGTCTAACTCATTTTCTGCTCATGAAGCAACAGACAATTTAACACCAACACACACAGACAGATCCCCGTACAGACTCAAAGACTGTTGGGGCAAATGCTATTAGCGAGCACCTATGAAGGCTGGCACGACACATGAGGGGGTGGGTGGCTAGCAGCACGCCCGGCCGCTTTTGTCTCCCCAGTGACGATGTTTACACACCGCACCAGGTCCTCATATGAAGCTGAGTTGACCTATGGGGAGGCCCAGAACAAGTTCAGATAATGTTCACTGGTGTTGGCCGTGAGTGGGAATCGAACTCGGGTAAACAGATTTGTGGTGCGGCACGTTAATTGCTATACTACCGTTCCCCACTCACCAACACACACAACCACACGTACACCAAACATAACACAGCACAACTTTGACACAGGTTACTTGCTCAACCCAAACTCCCGTTAATGCCTCCCTCTTCGCGTGTAAGCAGAACGTCGTGTTCGCTGGATGAGTATGTGCGACCACTTTCCTGTAAATCAATCAATCTAAAATCGAGCCGCTGACGGTGATGGCTGTCAGCCTGATGAGTTACCCACAGTCCACTCAGTCCACCTTAGAGTCGACTCAAACGGCTTTCTCCGCAACTCAGCCTCACGACTCTGTTTAGTCCGTGAAGTACCTGGCACGACTTTTCACGATACGTGTACAATATACTTATACGCATCCATTACTGCTCACATAATATGGTTTTACTCACGAGCAGAGATCCTTTCATATTCCCTTCTTTGGTTCGTCCAATTTCTACTAAAATGCATTATTTACAGGAATGTATGTACTAAAATAACCATATATGTACAGTGGCAATTTAGCTTATGCTATGGTAAAAACTAATACTGCCTAAAGTCACTTAATTGCATGTACTGCAATGTTATTATTTTTAATTAATTCCAAATTAACGGCGAAATGTCGTACTCGAATTGTAAATGCTGTGGGTTTTTGCTCCAAACACACTGGTTAATGCTGAACTAGTAAGGAATTGGCATGTTTTGTTTACGTGACAAACCTTACTGATTGGCTGCGTCTGGTGGTGGCGGGTTTAACGACGCATTTGTATTTACGTGATCGAATCCAAAAACCTCGATTATAGATCATTCCTTTACGACAATCAATGTTGGGCAATTACGTGGTTGTCTGAGTATTATTAGCCCGATTATGCTCCGTGCAGCAATGTATATACTTGTGCCATCTCCTTAGGCTAATATATATGAGTTCCATGAGGACTAATAATAAATAATAATAATTACATTCATATAGCGCTTTTTGTAAAGGATCTCAAAGTGCTGCACAGGACACAGCAGCGGCAGCAGACACTCAGACGCATAGCAAATATATTATAGATACTTTTTAAGAAACCATTTACGAAATGAACTAAAGGTTAAATAAGCAGAAGCGTATACGTTGGTTTTAGGATGTGTTTTAACGAATGTCCACAGACTCAGAGACTCTGATATCTCGTGGAAGAGCGTTCCATAGCCAGGGGCTACACAGGGACTGGCTGCAGACGTTCTCACATGCTGATTTGAACAAGGCTCCCCTAGTTGCTTTGACGCCTCGCCAGTGATATAGGATTAGAGGCCACTGCAAAATTAACCTCAAACAATTATAATCCATGCCTGTTGCTTTGGACTGCACGTGTCGTTATTATAACAGTAAGAGATGAAAGGGAATCTACAATCTTGCTTCAAAACCATTCCAATCGTAATAAAATGTTAAATTCAGCGCTAAGACAGCCCCAACTTTATATCAATAAAGAGGCGCTAGGTCCATATAAATTGTAACCCTTTCAATCTGCAAAAAATGTTTATTCACCTGAATTGCCCCTATGATAAATTTAATGTAAAAAATGTGTACTTTGGCAATGGCATTGCTGTGGATACCTATATTCTAGAAGATGAATGCGGACGTCATTGATTATAATGGAATTCTATGATCCCCAAAAAAATTGCTTTGAAATAAAGTGCGTCTTATTATACCATAGCATATAGTGGTAGGGTTCCGTTACCAATGTTTTATGATACGATCGGAATTCGGATGATATGAAGAGTTTGACGATATCACTTTCCCACATCTTTGTGATTGAGTATTCACAAATTTGTGCAATCAGTTGTGTATTTTGCTCTGCTTCCAGCACGAATAAAGATTGTTTTAAAAATGTTTTTAAATGCAATGCACTTTACGTAAGTTTTCTGTGATGCCCACGTTATGCGGGTGCCGGAAGGCTACGCATTCCTCACACTAAACACACGCACACATAGCACGTGGCAAACACCTGGAAACCCAGAGCATCAGCCACCGGCATCAGATTGGTCAAGGCTCCGTTTCTGGGGTGATCGGGCTTTTGCCAGTGCAGCTCCAAGATTATGGAATGCATTGCCTCTGACAATAAAGCAATCATAATCTTTAGAGCTATTAAAATCTTGCCCTGAAAACTCACCTCTTTAAAATGGCATTTTCACCATAGTTTTGGTCATCAACGCTGGCTCTGTATTATTTACCTTGCTTTCCATACACGGCACATCGGGATCCATAGATTTAGTTCTGCTGAAAATGTGTAGCGGGATGGTGTTCCAGATGGCAGGGGACTGTGACCCCGAATTAAGATAAAAACACCTGGCAGTGATGGTCCTTGTTATTGGTATAGCAATTGGTGGTTGGGAGTAAATATGCTGAGAGCTAAATTTCGATTTAAAGCTTTCGTGACTGCAATGATTCATCTTCTTTGGTTCTTTCGGTAAAGTCACGTAGAATGAGAATAAAATAATAAATTGATAAAATAAAATAACACAATAATATTCTCACGACGTTTCGGCCAGAACACAAGCGGCCTTCATCAGGTGAAGGGACGAGACTGTCTGGTAGGACAGCGCTGGAGTGAAAAAGCCACGTTCAGATCACGACCTTTAGGCTGTGTGAGAGGAAACAAAGCGCCTTGACAAAGGAATTAGCATATAATTTAGCATTGAAATGGCTGAGTGATTAGCTTGTGACTGGTCACAGAAATGGCTATGTTAAAAGTTAAAGCATACACATCCGCAGAGGCACCCCTTGACAAAGGAATTAGCATAGAATTTAGCATTGAAATAGCTAAGTTAAAGCATACACATCCGCAGAGGCACCCCTTGACAAAGGAATTAGCATAGAATTTAGCATTGAAATAGCTGAGTGATTAGCTTGTAACTGGTCACAGAAATAGCTATGTTAAAGTCAGAGCATACACATTCACCGAGGCACTTAGTACAAATCAAACAGGATAATTTAGCATTGAAATAACTAGGAGAATTTAGCATTGAAATAACTGAGTGATTAGCTAGTGACTGGTCACAGAAATGGCTATGTTGAAGTCAAGGCCTACACATCTGAGCTATTCACAGTACTATATAGTGAACCAATAAAAAAACTAAAATATAAATTACCTTAATGTTATCAATAAACTCTATATTCTCCAATCAGCTAAGCTACCAACAATAAGTCGTTATATATCACAATGCTATATGGCGAAAAAATGGGTGGATTCTTACCCTCAACTTTAGCAACACGGATAGCTACGGGCCCCGTTCAGACGGACGAGTTCATCCATGGTCGGAACAGAGGAGGGGGAGAGAGACAGCTGTGAGGCGCTATTATACTCCATGTTGTAAACCATACCATTAACCGTGGTGTGAGGTATTAAGAGTCAATGCTGGCGAAAGAGCTGTGGTCTGAAGGTCATCGTAAAATACAATTAATTAAGAACAGAAATGGTTTAAAACATCTTTCCAATGGTTACTAAGCTAGAATGCATCTTCTCGGTTGAAATTGTCTCTGTGCCTGTATATGTGAATGGCCTCATGAACGAATCTCTCATGGTAGCCGGTTGGTTTGCAAAGAACCTCCGTCTTGGAGAAGTCAATGTCATGTGAGCCTACTGAATTATAACAGTGATCTGCCATGGCAGAGGAGTTCGTTCTACCGTGTTTCAAGTCTGCTTTATGTTTTTTGTTCTTAATGACCTTCAGACCGCAGCTCTTTCGCCAGCATTGACTCTTAATACCTCTCACACCACGGTTAATGGTATGGTTTACAACATGGAGTATAATAGCGCCTCGCAGCTGTCTCTCTCCCCCTCCTCTGTTCCGACCATGGATGAACTCGTCCGTCTGAACAGGGCCCGTAGCTATCCGTGTTGCTAAAGTTGAGGGTAAGAATCCACCCATTTTTTCGCCATATAGCATTGTGATATATAACGATTTATTGTTGGTAGCTTAGCTGATTGGAGAATATAGAGTTTATTGATAACATTAAGGTAATTTATATTTTAGTTTTTTTATTGGTTCACTATATAGTACTGTGAATAGCTCAGATGTGTAGGCCTTGACTTCAACATAGCCATTTCTGTGACCAGTCACTAGCTAATCACTCAGTTATTTCAATGCTAAATTCGCCTAGTTATTTCAATGCTAAATTCTCCTGTTTGATTTGTACTAAGTGCCTCGGTGAATGTGTATGCTCTGACTTTAACATAGCTATTTCTGTGACCAGTTACACGCTAATCACTCAGCTATTTCAATGCTAAATTCTATGCTAATTCCTTTGTCAAGGGGAGCCTCTGCGGATGTGTATGCTTTAACTTAGCTATTTCAATGCTAAATTCTATGCTAATTCCTTTGTCAATGGGTGCCTCTGCGGATGTGTATGCTTTAACTTTTAACATAGCCATTTCTGTGACCAGTCACAAGCTAATCACTCAGACATTTCAATGCTAAATGATATGCTAATTCCTTTGTCAAGGCGCTTTGTTTCCTCTCACACAGCCTAAAGGTCGTGATCTGAACGTGGCTTTTTCACTCCAGCGCTGTCCTACCAGACAGTCTCGTCCCTTCACCTGATGAAGGCTGCTTGTGTTGTGGCCGAAACGTCGTGAGAATATTATTGTGTTATTTTATTTTATCAATTTATTATTTTATTCTCATTCTACGTGACTTTACCGAAAGAACCAAAGAAGATGCTGAGAGCTCTACAGTGAGCTGTAGTGGAGGGCGACAGTAGAGGGGTGGGGGGGGACGACGACACAGGAGACAGCCCAAAAAGTAGAAGAAGCAGTCGAAAAGTCAGAATATCTTATCGCTGACTCTCATGGCAATGGATGGCCAAGTGATGTCAGCAGGACAAGGGGAAGAAATCTGGGCGACAATGATAGGTGCCATGGGTGACGTGAGCAACATTATTATTCCTGAGGTTCACTAGATAAATATCGAACAATGTATGCAGTTGCAATCATAATGGAGGAAATATCGACTATGCTGCCAGGCAAGGGTATCGCGTGATTTTAGTGATGACATGATAAACATAAATTATGGATGGACCCAGAGAAAAAGGTGGTGTAGAGAGTGACGCCAAGGACCTCGGTTGTTGTCAAATAAATTGGTCGTTGGAGCCGGGAATTAACATGTAAGAAGAGAACATGGAAGTGGCGAATTATGGTCTCGTGCCTTATCAATATGGCTTCAGATTTGGAAGATTCAAATACGAATTATGGTCTAAAAACCACTGCGGCGAGGCGGTGGCAGTGCCACTCTTCTGGGAGTCCATCAAGTCCAGAGGCGTTCGGCAGAAAATTATAAATAGAAGTTTAGAGTTGGCTGGTAGTAGCGTCGGCCGAAGAGGAATCACATTTTGATAGCAAAGCTCTGAATGAGGTGGCCAACGTGAGTTGTATAAGCCATGACGAGCTGTGACTCGAAGAGAGAAGAATAAAGTAACCCCTGAGGAACCATTTCCTTAGAGGTATGATAGTATCCATTGTTGAACACGTATGCTTACATGACCAATGTTATTCATAAGAGTTTTGGGTTTGATCGCGTAGATATAAACGTTGTATCATTGAACCCACCACCACCTGACACAGCCAATTAGTAAGGTTTGTCACCTAAACTAAACGTCCTCATTAGTTGCTAGTTTAGCACACTGGTGTGCTGGAGAGTAATCCCACAATATTTACAATTTGTGTACCGTGATGTTTCTCTGGTTATTACAACCTCCCTGATGAGGCTGTGTCGGGTGGTGGCGGGTTTAACGACACATTTATATGTATGCGATCTACTCGTACAAAAAACCTCTCATGGATAATCCATTTTTATTATTCTAGCAAATGGCAAATATCAGTAAATTACACATCAAGAAAGTGAGCCATGTGATAGGTTCGGGAGTAGAATGCAATTGTTTGAAATATGGTATATTGTTTGGATTTTGTTGGCCGCAATCACAGTGTGGGTCATCTTCTATTTTCCACTTGTGTGGAAGAGGTGTGCGCAGTGACCGGTTACTCTTCTAAGGCAGTCGATGGAGCAACCACAGTTTTCTTAGCAGATCAAAGCCATACTTTGTATTATTCACTGGCTTCTTTCGCAGGCAGCACAAACTATGAAATCGCCTGCCTTTGTCATCGTGCCTTCACCACTGGCACCCCAGCAAACCTCGCCTCACTACTCTTACCTTGCACTGAAAGCTCACGGTAGAACCCTATGCAGCAGCGTCACAAAAAATCTGCTTCGGACACCAACGGTCTCGAACTGTTACAGCCTCACGTCACGATACACTACACTACTATGCACTAATATACATTACACTCTAGACTACTATACACTACACACTACTATACACTACACTATAGACTGCCCTACAATGCACTACAATACTATACACTACTATACACTACACTATGCACTACCATAGACTACACTATGCACTAAACTACTATAGACTACACTACACACTGCTATATGTGGCATTTTAGGAATGGACCACTCTTTTAATAAATTATTTCCTCGTGCAGTAAGGGAGTAAAGTGTGGTTTTGTGAAAGTCCTTATGTGCTGTCCAGTACATCAATCCGCGCGTGTAGACCAGCATGCGATAACTGAGCTGGGCCGGTGGCTGTCTGGCAGGGTTATTGATTAACCGGAATTGTACACCAGTCACCTTGTTAATGGCGACTCGGTTGAGGATTGCTGTGTGACATACGTGCTGTTGCATTTTACAGGTCCAGGACCCATAGGTTGTTTTGATCGTTATAGAAATGTTATAGACCGTTTCTAGACTTAATGCTTGGCTATGAATTGTTAATTCTAGATTTGAAGCTTTCGTGGCTGCAAGGATTAATACTGTTTGGTTTTATTCGGTAAAGTCACATAGATAAAATAAAACAAAATAAAAGAAAACAATTAAATCACGACGTTTCGGAGGCAACACAAGCTTCCGTCTTCAGGTGGAATAGTCAACGCAGAATGTCTGTGTCAGGAGCACAGTTCAGAGAGGACCGAGGTTATACACAGGTTAAGGGAGGGGGGAGGAGTCAGTAAGGGGGCGTGGGTGGGTGGGAGGGCTGGGTTAAGCAGCCTTTGATAGACTGCTGCGGGTAACAACTACTTCGCACGGCACGAGAGTGGGTAAAACCCACCTTTTGTTATGCTGTGTGGGGTGTCGGGGGGAGGAAGAGACATGCACATTTTTTGAAAGTGGCAGCAAACGGCTGTTCAATTATAAGGTAGCTAAAGTTTGATATGCAACCACTGAGAAAAGAAATGGCTGTACAAAAAATTGAAAGGCAGCTAACGTTTGACTTGATTTATAACATCTTTCCAGTGTTATATTCTTAGTTTTTTCGGTAAAGTCACGTTGAAGAGAAACAACAAAATAACAAAATATATATAAAACAATAAAAAATTCTCACGACGTTTCGACCATAACTCAAACGGTCATCATCAGGTGTGTCGGTTTGCATAAATTTAATTTGAAATCGGCATATTTATTTATTTATTTATATAAAAATAACGTTTGCGTCACGCGCAACGATTGGCTGTTTGCCAGGACTAGTCCATCTATTTTTTGAAAAGAGGAGGGGGGAGACGAAATTTGTTTTTATGTATGCTGTCTGAAAGCCACTGTAAGCGTGAACAATCAATCAAGAACTGAAATGATTTATCAAATCTTTCCAATGATTGCTAAGATATAATCCATCTTCTCGGTTGGAATTGTCTCTGTGTTTGTATATGTGGATAGCCTCATGAACGAATCTCTCATGGAAGCCAGATGGCTTACAAAGAACCTCCGTCTTGGAAAAGTCAATGGCATGTGAGCCTACTGAATTAGAACAATGATCTGCTACGGCCGAGGTGTTGGTCCTACCGTGTTTAAGGTCTGCTTTATGTTCACGAATGCGGTCCGAGATATGGCGTTTGGTTTCTCCAATGTAACTACTACCACAGAGGCAACTTAGTTTGTAGACACCCTGGTGTCTTTGTAGACACCCTGGTGTCTACAAACTAGACACATTGGAGAAACCAAACGCCATATCTCGGACCGCATTCGTGAACATAAAGCAGACCTTAAACACGGTAGGACCAACACCTCGGCCGTAGCAGATCATTGTTCTAATTCAGTAGGCTCACATGCCATTGACTTTTCCAAGACGGAGGTTCTTTGTAAGCCATCTGGCTTCCATGAGAGATTCGTTCATGAGGCTATCCACATATACAAACACAGAGACAATTCCAACCGAGAAGATGGATTATATCTTAGCAATCATTGGAAAGATTTGATAAATCATTTCAGTTCTTGATTGATTGTTCACGCTTACAGTGGCTTTCAGACAGCATACATAAAAACAAATTTCGTCTCCCCCCTCCTCTTTTCAAAAAATAGATGGACTAGTCCTGGCAAACAGCCAATCGTTGCGCATGACGCAAACGTTATTTTTATATATATATAAATAAATATGCCGTTTTCAAAATAAATTTATGCAAACCGACACACCTGATGATGACCGTTTGAGTTATGGTCGAAACGTCGTGAGAATTTTTTATTGTTTTATATATATTTTGTTATTTTGTTGTTTCTCTTCAACGTGACTTTACCGAAAAAACTAAGAATATGAATTACTGCAGTCACGAAAGCTTTAAATCAAAATATCTTTCCAGTGATTTCTCAATTTGAAACCATCCTCTCGATTGAAGTTGTGTCTGTGCTTGTAAATCTGGATGGCCTCGTGGACAAATCTCTGATAATAACCGGTAGGTTTGCAGAGCACCTTGGTATCGGAGAAAACGATATCATTATCACCCACAGCATTGTAATAATGATCAGCCACGGCAGAAAAATTCGTTCTGCCATGTTTCAAATCTGATTTGTGCTCGCGAATTCGGTCGAAGCGACATATCTCTGACCGAATTCGCGAGCACAAATCAGATTTGAAACACGGCAGAACGAATTCTTCTGCCGTGGCCGATCATTGTTACAACGCTGTGGGTGATCGTAATATTGTTTTCTCCGATAACAAGGTGCTCTGCAAACCTCCTGGTTATTATCAGAGATTTGTCCACGAGGCCATCCAGATTTACAAACACAGACACAATCTTAACCGAGAGGATGGTTTCAAATTGAGCAATCACTGGAAATATGTTATAAATCAAGTCAAACGTTATCTGCCTTTCAATTTTTTGTACAGCCATTTCCTTATAATTGAACAGCCGTTTGCTGCCGCTTTAAAAAAAAATGCAGCATGTCTCTTCCTCCCCCCGACCCCCCACGCAGCATAACAAAAGGTGGGTTACCCACTCTCGTGCAGTGTGAAGTAGTTGTTACCTGCAGCAGTCTATCAAAAGGCTGCTTAACGCAACCCTCCCACCCACCCACGCCCCCTTACTGACTCCTCCCTTAACATGTATACAATCCCGGTCGCCTCTGAACTGTGCTCCTGACACAGATATTCTGCGTTGACTATTCCACCTGAAGACGGAAGCTTGTGTTGCCTCCGAAACGTCGTGATTTAATTGATTTCTTTTATTTTTTTATTTTATCTACGTGACTTTACCGAATAAAACCAAAGAGTATGAATTGTTAGTTTGTGATATAGTCAATAGGAGGGGTTTTAGCACTGTGCACTGTAAAGGGTGACGTACTATAGTTAATACTCAGTTTAACACGTAGGCTTTCACGACCAATATTCATAATAAAGGTTTTTGGGTTAGATCGCGTTATTTATAAATGTGTCGTAACCCTCACCACCCGACACGGCCAAACAGTAAAAAATGTGTCACGTTTACAAAGGTCAAATAGTTCACTACTTTAGCCCACCGGTGTGTTGAAGAGTGAATCAACATCATTCAAAATTTGAGTGCGACGTTTCGCTGGTAATTACATCCAGCATCATCGGGCAATTCGCCAGAATGGTAAAGCCCTCACTTGCCCCCCGGTCTTAAATAGAGCAGCAGGGTGACGACAGAATGGCTACAATAATACTCAAATTAACAGAGCACTGAATGCCAAATCACTATCGCAAAGCAACACTGCTGAAAGCGATCAGATTGTTAAAATAATTAAAAAAATCCATATATCGCAGGAGTAACTGACAAATTAGCCCGTGTTTTGCAAAAGCCAAACATTACAGTAATATTTGGTACAGCACACAAAATTCAAAACCTAGTATCTTGCATTAAAGACGAATTACCTAAATTATCAACAGAAGGTGCATATCGGATTAACTGTTTATGTGGCAGATGCTATATTGGACATACGGGATGTAACATCAGCATAAGACTAAAAGAACACCAAATAAATATTAAGTTATCTCAAACACAACTGTCGGCAGTGGCAGAACATGCTTGTCAACAAGGACACTCATATGATTTTGATAACGTTGAAGTGTTGTGTAAAATTCTAGATTTGAAGCTTTCGTGACTGCAAGGATTCATACTCTTTGTTTTTTTCGGTAAAGTCACGTAGATAAAATAAAAGAAAACAACTCAATCAAATCACGACGTTTCGGAGGCAACACAAGCTAATTAGAGAATCCATTGAAATTGAGAGAAATAGAAATAACTTTAATCGCTCTGACAACTACAGGCTTAGTGCAGCTTGGAAGCGTATTATTGAATAATACATACGACAATTCCTTATAGGGGAAACACATACTAATTAACGGATTACAAACGTGGCATATAATCACACTAACACACATTACAACTAATTACTGATATACAACTCATTACTAATCATAACCATTGACTGATTACCAATCGATTATATAATTGCAATACCACCCCTCCGCCTCAAATCACTGAATGAGTTAAATGATGACGTGACCCTGTTGTTCTATTTAAGACCGGGGGCAAGTGAGGGCTTTACCATTCTGGCGAATTGCCCGATGAGGCTGAAGGTAATCACCAGTGGAACCCGTTCCCGTTTTTCCTGAAGTGCCACAGCGGCACACATCAATGTCCCGTGGATTCTCCAGCCACCCCGGGGTTTGCGAGGGCCTCAGGCCGGGCGGCCTGGGGTGGCCTTGCTGCCAGAGGGTGGGGGTGCCACACGCGCTGCTGGGGAGGTGATTTCACCGCAACGAGGGAATGGAGACGGCAGGGAAGGAGATGGGGATGCGGCGTTACGCCACGGACCATGGAGGGTGCCCGCAGGGCCGAGAGTGACCGGAGGGACAGCACGGGCCCGTCTGGAGCGGGGGAGGTGATTGGGGAGGTGCAGCGAGGGTAGGGTGTGGGGATGGTGGATGGACCGGAGGGGACGGGGGGGGGAGGAGCGAAGAGGACGAGGGGAAGTGCCGGGAGACTGGGGAGGGAGTGCCCCCGAGCAGAGCACAGGGGAAGAAGCAGGAGGGGTGCCAGCAAGCCAGGGGCCGCGGGAGGGACAGTGGAGGGAGAGGACAGTGGATGCTGGCCCGGTGGGAGCGGGGAGACCCAGAGAAGGAGCGGGGAGGTGGCGCAGTGGAGCTGGGGCGGGCTTGACACCAACGCATGCCAGGAGGCACAACTGCGTCAGGGTGGAGTTCAAGGACGAGGTGGAGGAGGAGGTGACACTGGATAGAACAACCTTTGTGAGGTCGGTGATGCTCGGGATGATGTGGGTGGAGGTGGCGGATCTTTACTGCTTGATTGCTCTGCCGGGGGGGAGAGCTTTTGACGTGAGCTTTAATTCGAACCTCCTGCTGCAGAATTTCCTCACTCACTTCGAGAGAGGGCAGGGGAGAAGCCCCTGGCATCCATGAGGACGCGGCTGCTGTCAGACCTGGAAACGAAGGTTGTGACCGTCTTCCTGTACAACGAGGCACTGCATGACCAGGACGTGGAGGTGTGGTTGAGACAGCACTGCGTGGTGTTATCTAACTGCAGGAGGGTGCATGACTCGGCGGGGATATGGATGGGGGCCAGGCAATGGAGGGTGCACCTGAAGACGGAGGGGAGGGGGGGGGGGCTCTGAAGCATATCCCGAGCACCTTGAACATCGGGGGGAACAAACGGTATGTGGTATATGCGGGCCAGCCTAAACTGTGTAGGAGGTGTGGGGAAGGGGGCACCTGGCGGCAGCATGCGAGGCACGGATCTGTTACAGGTGCAAGGCGCCGGATCACACGGTGGAGGAGTGCGGGGACCTGGTCCAATGCAACTTCTGCGGTAGCAGAGGGCACCTGTATAGGTCCTGCCCTGAATCATATGCCAACAGGGTGCGGGCGTATCGGAGTGGACAGGTAGGGGAGGTGGTGGAGGAGGCGGCGGAACCACGACCCCCCGGGGGGGTGAGGGAGGGGGACTTGTGGGGATGGAAGCAACACCACCACTGGACTAGGAGAGGGGGGAGGAGGGGAGGGAAGACGGGGGATATGACCCAGGAACCCCCATGGGGGACTGGGCGGAGGCAATTGGCGAGGAGGAAAGCGAGAGGGAGCAACGGGTGGAGGAAGGAGCTGAAGGGGCATGGGAGGAAACAGTTGGGAGGAAGATGAAATTGGACAGAGCCCTTAAAGCGGGCTGGCCCCCAGCATGACACGGGCCCTTCAGGCTCCTCGCCGGACATGGAGGAGTCTGGGTGGAGGAGGGCGGAAAGGGGGGGGGGGGCGCGGTTGAACCGGGGGAAGCCCTGGAGGTCGAAGGGGAGGAAGAAAGTGAGAGAGAAGGCGGACAAGGGCGGTTGTGGGGAGCGTGCAGCGGAATCAGAAACGGAATAAAGTACACTCTGGCATGGACCTCTCGGTGGCGTCCATAAACGTGATAGGAATGAAGGGGAAGGGAAGGAGAGGGGCAATCATGCAACTGTTAGAGGCCACCAGAAGAGACGTGACTTTCCTTCAAGAGTGCCAACTACCGTACACTCTGGGTTCGGAAGACCTGCTGGAAGACTGGGATGGGCACTGCTTATGGTCGGGTAGCAATGGGAACCGGTGTACTGGGGTAGTTACCCTCCTGGGCAGGAGGGAAATGAGGGTGGAAGGGACCCAGGAGGTGATCCCGGGCTGACTCCTTTGTGTGGACGTGTCCTACCAAGGCGTAGAGTTGCGGTTGGTGGACGTGTACGCCCCAGTACGATTCATGGAAAGGGTAAAGGTGTGGGAGAGCTTGGCGACCCTACTGGCTACCAGGCGATAAGTCATCGTAGGGGGTGATTTCAACTGCCCGCTATACTTGACGGACCTGGTGTCAGCAAAGGTGAGGAAGAAACTGGACTCTTCCTCCAGAAAGCTGAGAGAGCTGATGGAGGACCTTGGCATGGTAGACGCTTTCAGGAGGGTGCATGGTGCAAGGCCCGGGTATACGTGGTTGGACAAAAGTGGGGGAATGCAGTCGCGGATAGATTTTATCTTCGCCTCTGCCAAAGTAGAAGTGGAAAGTGCGGGGATGGAGCCATTCCCCCTCTCGGACCACAAAATGGTCGTGGCAGGGCTCGCGATCCCATGTGGGGCGAGGAGAGGGAAAGGGGTATGGAAAATGAACGTGGGTCTGTTGGAGGACCAGAAGGTGGTGGGGGACTTTGTACAAAATACAAAAGCTGGAGGACCTTACAGGACTGTTTTCCCATGAGGGTGGAATGGTGGGGCCTGGTGAAGGGTAGGGTGAAAACGCTCTTCCAGCACCATAGTAGTAGGAGGGGAGTGGGTAGGGAGTTGAGGCAGTGGAACGCCAGGCTGGAGAAAATGTACAGGCTGCTAGAACTAGGTTTCCCGATGGGGGAAAGGATAGAGGAGTTGAAAGGGAGGATAACCTCAGTATTGGAAAGAAGGGCTAGGCAGTTAGTGTACAGGGCGAGGGTCAGGGCAACGAAGGAAGGGGAGAGGTGCACGAGGTTTTTCTTCAAAGCAGGTAGGGAGGGAGATAACGCAATGAGGGAATTGGTAAGCCCTACCAGAGGCAGGCAGACGACGATGGTAGGGATGATGAGCGTAGCAGAGGATTTCTATAGGGAGCTGTACGGGAGGAAGGGGACAGATGGGGGGAAGCGGGAGGAGCTGCTGGGGGCATTGGGGAAGAGGATTTGGAACCCAGAGGCGCTGAGGGAAAAGATTCGGCAGGGAGAAGTGGAAGAGGCGGTAAAGGGGTTGAACAGGAGTAGAACCCCAGGCCCAGATGGTATCCCAGCGGAGATCTATGTCAAGTTCTGGGAGCTTCTGAAGGAGGACATGCTGCACATTTGTAGGGAAACTTTAGAGGAGGGTCGGGTGCCGGATGATATGCGGGAGGGTCTAGTTACGTTAATTTATAAAAGGAAGGGAGATAGCAAGGACTTGGGAAGCTGGCGGTCGATAACTCTCCTAAACACAGATTACAAGATTTTGGCAAGGATAGTCGCGGCGCGATTAGGGAAGGTGGTGGGGGAGGTGGTAGGGCCGGATCAAACGTGCGCGGTCCCAGGGAGGAGGATCGTGGACTCCCTGGTGGTGCTGAGGGAGGTAATAGAAGGGGAAAGAGAGAGGGGGTGCCCGCTGGGGATTCTGAGCTTGGATTTGGTCAAAGCTTTTGATCGTCTTTCACATGAATATATGCTGGTGGTGATGGCAAGGATGGGAATGAGTGGGCCCTTGGTGGAGTGGGTGGCACGGCTCTATGGTGGACTCAGGGCTAGACTTTTGATAAACGGGGAACGCTCGGGGGTGATTCAAGTAGGGTCTGGGGTCCGGCATGGGTGCCCGATGTCCCCGGTCTTGTTCGTTATGAGTTTGGAGCCTCTAGCGCAGGTAATAAGAGATGACCAAAGGATTAGGGGGGTGATTATACCGGGAAACAAGGAACAAGGGAAAGTGACCTTGTATATGGACGATGTGGCCGTGCTGTGCAGAGACGTTGCGTCGGTATGGAGAGCAATGGAGGGGACAGGGCGGTTCTGCGCGGCCTCCGGCTTGAAGGTCAACGCGAGGTTGTTCGAGGGTCGGCCGCCGGAGCTGAGGCTGCAGACAGAAGAGATAACGGTGCTAGGGGTGACCTTCTGTAGGGATAGGTCGGGGGAACATAACTGGGAGAAGAGGATAAGGAAGGCGAAGGGTCGTCTGTGTAAGTGGGCAGGGAGACGGCTCACGATGGCTGGCAGGATCATGGTGGTGAAGGTGGAGATACTGCCAACTTTAAGCTACCTGGCGCAGGTATTCCCACCTGGTAAGAGGGAGGTCAAGGCCTTGACATCGGCGCTTTTCGGGTTTATCTGGAGGGGAGGGATGGAGAGGGTGAGGAGGGCCATACTGGGTATGCAGGTTGGGAACGGGGGGAGGGGCGCCCCAAATGTGGAGTACACCCTGAACTCGACCTTTGTGTGTAACGTGCTGAGACTGTTCTCCGCAGAGCCGCGGGGCAAGGCGGCGTGTTGCATGAGATATCGCCTGACGTGGTGCCTGTGGGGCCTCGGGATGACCCAGGCAGAGAGGAGCATATCCTTAGACTGGCTGGGGGGCTGGATCAGTGACGTGGTGGGGGACAACATTGGGCAGCACTGCCTGAACCGGTGGGGGGGCCGGTGGACCCCAGAGAGGTGCGGGCCGAGGCGGAGAAAGGGGAGGCCTGTGATGAGGTGCCAGGTGCGAGGAGGGAAGTGCACCGGCAAATTTGGAGAAACATGTCGTCGGCGGCACTCACAAAGGAACAGAGGGATTTGTCATGGCTGGCGGTCCGGGACAAACTGGAGACGAGGGGTTTTATGTACACCCACCAAATGGCACGCACCCCCAAGTGCCCGAGGGGCTGCAACGGGGACGAGAGCGCTATAGATGTGATGCTGGCATGCCTCTTTGCCCAGGAGCTGTGGAGGCAGAGGAAACCGTTGTTGGCCCGGTTCGCACTGTCGAAGGTTACAACATGGGACGTTATGTGGGGGGAACTGCGGGGAGTGGGAAGGGAGGACAGGGACCGGGCGTGGGCCATAATAGGAGCAACAAAGGAGGCCTTGTGGAAGGCACGCAAGAAGGAACTGGAGGGGTCCCAGATGTCCCCTTTTGGAAGCATGCTACATGGCAAGGAGGTTGTTGGAGAGGGTGGTGGAGGTGGACCGGGTGAGGCTGGGACACGAAGCCGCAAGGGAAAAGTGGAAGTGGCCGCTGCCCAGGGTGGGTTAGGGCGGCCGGGGATGGTGGGGGGGGGGGGGGGCTTTACTGGCGCCCGAGGGGCGAGGGCGTGCGTGGCTGGAGGGGAGGTAGCCCCTCCATGCACGGATGTGGCAAGTGCTGTGTCGGGGGCGACTCCGGTCCTGCGGATGGGTCGGTGTCCGAGTGGGGCCTTCGAGGCACGAGGGAGGGGGCCGGCCCCACGATCTTTGCTTGGTTGTGTTTCTCAGCTGTGACACTGAATAAAATCTTAAAAATCGTAATTACCAGCGAACGTCGTACTCAAATTTTAAATTATGTTGATTCACTCTTCAACACACCGGTGGGCTAAAGTAGTGAACTATTTGTGCTTTGTAAACGTGACACATTTTTTACTGTTTGGTCCTGTCGGGTGGTGGAGGGTTACGACACATTTATAAATAACGCGATCTAACCCAAAAACCTTTATTATGAATAGGTAATACTTGTAAAATTCTAACACTCATTTTTTTAGTCTATAACCATGCCCATGTACCCAGAGTATGACTACTTGCAATGCTATTGATAACAGAATACATGTAAAGTAGTACGTTGTACAATGGTGAGAAGTAAAGTACGTATACTGTACACATACAGTACAGATGTGTGTAAGATACCAATATACGTGGATGGTATAGATAGACACACAGCCACATGGCCTACCAGCTTTGAACATTTTCCTACACCACATCAATTCCAGACATCCCGCCATCAAATTAACCATGGAAGTGGAGAAAGATGGCAAGCTACCATTCTTGGATGTTCTGTTTGAGAGGAGACCTGATGGTTCACTGGGGCATTCTGTCTACAGGAAACCCACCCACACAGATTCCTACTTGAAACCTGATTCCCACCACCACCCAGCTCAAAAGAATGATCTCATCAAAACGTTATACCACAGGGCACATTGCATTTCGGACCAACACCACCTGACCAGTGAATTAAAACATGAACACCTGGCCCTCAAGAGAAACGGATACTCTGACTGTACCATCCGCCAAGCTGTTTCTCCCTCCATACAGAAACAACCACTTAATACTCCTGTCAAAACCATCACACTATACTATATATAGCAGGCGTTACTAAAAACATCTCCAAAATTCTAAACAAACACAAGATCCTGGTCTGGTTCAATACAGTACACAAAATCTGTGACCTGATCCCATCCGTGAAGGATGTCGTTCCTGACTTACAGTACCCCGGGGTTTACAAATTGAGCTGCACTTGTGGTGATTGCTATATCGGGGAGACGAAGCGACATGTCTCTGACCGAATTCGCGAGCACAAATCAGATTTGAAACACAGCAGAACGAATTCTTCTGTCGTAGCTGACCACTGTTACAACGCTGTGGGTGATCACGATATAGTTTTCTCCGATACCAAGGTTCTCTGCACACCCACGGGTTTTTATCAGAGATTTGTCCACGAGGCCATCCAGATTTACAAACACAGACACAATTTCAACCGAGAGGATGGTTTCAAATTAAGCAATCATTGGAAAGATGTTCTAAATCAAACCAAACATTAAACTAATTTTCAATGGTACAGTATATATTTTTGCAAGTAGTCATATCCCAAACTTTCACAGCTGCTTATTTCTCTCCACTCACTCCACTCACTCCACTCACTCCACCCCCCCCCCCCTGCTGCTGGTCCGTCATGGTCCCCACCCGCGCCTGGTCCATCATGGTCCATGTACCTCCTACATACATCATGCTCATTTTTATGCTAATTCATTTGTCAAAGCGTTTTGTTTCCTCCCACACAGCTTAAAGGACGCAAAACCCACAGGTTTTTTTTATCAGAGATTTGTCCACGAGGCAATTCAGATTTACAAACACAGACACAATTTCAACCGAGAGGATGGTTTCACATTATGCAATCATTGAAACATGTTCTAAATAACACCAAACATTAAACTAATTTTCAATGGTACAATATTTTTTTTCAAGTAGTGGTATCCCAAATTTTCACAACTCCTTATTTCTCTCCACTCACTTACTCCACTCACTCACTCCACTCACTCCACTCACTCCACTCACTCACTCACACCACTCACTCACTCCCACTCACTCCACTCACTCATTCACTCCACTTACTCACTCCACTCACTCCACTCACTCACTCACTCACCCACTCCACTCACTCACTCAACTCCACTCAGTCACTCCACTCACTCACTCCACTCACTCTCCCCCCCCCCCCACCGCTGCTGGTGCGTCATGGTACCCACCCGCTCCTGGTCCATCATAGTCCATGTACCTCCTACGTACATCATGCTCATTTTTATGCTAATTCCTTTGTCAAAGCGTTTTTGCTTCCTCCCACACAGCTTAAAGGACGCGACCTGGGCTTGGCTGTTTTCACTCCAACGCTGTCCTCATGACAGCACGGTCCCTTCACCTGATGAAGACCACTTGTGTTGTGGCCGAAACGTCGTGATTTTTGTTATTTTATTTTTTTACCTACGTGACTTTACCGAATATAACCAAAGAGTATATAGCTAAGGATTAAAGTAATATTCGAATACTGAAGTGTAAGAAATATTGTCAAAGACAAAGATGTTGTATCAGTAGTAGAATTGGGTTTAAGAGAAACTCTATCTAGATTCGAAGTTAACGTGACTGCAGGGATCCATAATCTTTGGTTCTTTCGGTAAAGTCACGTAGGTATAAAATAAAATAAATTAAATCACGACGTTTCGGGTGCAACACAAGCGTCCGTCATCAGGTGGGACAACCACAGCAATTGTGCTCGCGATCGTACAAATTTGTCCCCCGCATCCCACTCTCCCCCCCCCCCCATCCGAGGCACATGAGCAGTATGCCCAGGAGCTTTTACCGCACACCCTTAGGATTAGCCTTTCCAGTCCCCGCCCCCACAATCACCTCGTTTCCCCCCCCCCCCACCCTACACAGCTATATAAACCCATCTCTTTGACATAACTCAGCAATCACTGCTTTAATCAAAAAAAGGAATGGATGATGCAATTGTGGGAGGTAACTGTAATCTGGTCTTGGACCCTACTAGGACTGATCCCTGTGCTCGACGAAGGAATTTTCTTCGAGAACGAATATTCCAAAAACAAACTAGTGGACCCCTGGATAACCCTCAACCCTTCTGAAATGATTTACATACGTATAATTACATATATATCTCCAAGAAGAGACACTGTAGATAATATTTTTTTTTATTAAAGCGACTGCTGGATGAGAGGCCAATGATGGAGGAAGTTGTAAAATAGGTCGAGGGAATGTATTCTGATTAATTAAAACCTCAAACAATTGTTCGTTCGTTTCTAAATCTTCTTGTCCTGGTGAGGGTCGTTGCTGCACAATGTTGAATAGCGCAGGCCAGACCTCCCTTTCCCTGGCGACGGACTCTAGCTGTTCCTGGGTAATTCCCAGACATTCCCAGGACAGCCGAGCAACATACTCCCGCCAGCGTGTCCTGGGATGGCCCCTTCGCCCAGTGGGACATGCCTGGTAGGGTTCCAGGGTGAGCCTACCTGGGCGAATCATTGCCAGGTGTCCGAACCACCTCAACTGGTTTCTCTCGATCCGGAGGAACAGTGGCTCAACTCCGAGGCTCCCCCAGATTACCGCGCTCCTCACCCGATCACAAAGAGTGAGCTCAGCAAGCCTGTAGAGAAACCTCATTTTACTCCCTTGTACACGTGATCTCATCCTTACCGTCATTACCAACAGCTCATGACCATAGGTGAAGGTGGGAACGTAGATTGACCTGTAAACTGAGCTTTGTTTGAGAATTCAGCTCCTGCTTCAATGCTATGGAACGGACGCCGCACCGATTTGCTGGCTGATCTCCCTCTAACACTTACCATCACTTCCGAACGAGACCCCTGAGGTACTTAAACTCCTACATTAAGGGCAGATGTTCCCCCCTCACCTACAGCAGAGAGCACAATCCACTGTCTCCGGGGGGTGAACTATGACCTCAGATTTGTAGGTGCTGATTCTCATCCCAGCCACTTCACACTCGACATGAAACCGTTCAAGTGCAGACTGGAGATCACAGACGAGGCAAAGAGGATTACGTCATCTGCAAAAATCAGCGATGCCACCTCCATGCCCCCATATTGGATAGTCTCCATACCTTGGCTGCACCTTAATATCCTGTCTATGAAATTCACAAACAGGACTTAAGACAAGACGCACCTTTGGCGGAGTCCAAAACCCACAGTGAAGGCTGTACCTGGGATGCTAAAGAGTGTGATTCCCATTTAAAGCTTTCGTGACTGCAATGATTCATCTTCTTTGGTTCTTTCGGTAATGTCACGTAGAATGAGAATAAAATAATAAATTGATAAAATATAATAACACAATAATATTCTCACGACGTTTCTACCAGACAGTCTCGTCCCTTCACCTGATGAAGGCCGCTTGTGTTGTGGCCGAAACGTCGTGAGAATATTATTGTGTTATTATATTTTATCAATTTATTATTTTATTCTCATTCTACATGACTTTACCGAAAGAACCAAAGAAGATGAGTGTGATTCCTTTAGTTAGAGCACACCCTCTGGTCCCCTTTCTTAAACATGGGAGCCATGAGCCCAGTTTGCCAATCCAGAAGTACGGTACACGTCTTCCATGCAACATTGTAGAGCTGTGTTAACCAAAACACTTCTATACTGTCCAGCACTGTCAATAATCTCGTCCACTGCAGCAGCTTTGCCTCTACAGAGACCCTAAACTGCCTCAGCGACTTCAGCAGCCGTAATGGATCCGACGCCCAATCTGTTTCCAGGGCTGCCTCCTGAGAGGAGGGCATGCCCACTGGGTTGAGGAGCTTCTCAATGTGTTCCTTCCACCTTTTGACTATCTCCTTATTTGAGTTCAATGTTACGCCATCCTTAGTGAGGACAGCCTTTACCACGTCCCGTCGACCCCTCTAAAGGCTGCAGATAGTTTTCTAGAAGATCTTTGAAACTTCTCCCATGCCGAGCATAGCTCGGAAAGCCTCCTTCAATTTGACAGCTTCCCTCTCCACTGGTGTCCACTAGCGGGTCTTAGGGTTGCCGCAATGACTGGTATTAACTGCCTTCAAGCCACAGAATTTCGTAGCTGAATCGACAATCGATATTCTGAACATCATCCACGAGGACTTAATGTCCATGACCTCCCCTGGAGTGTGGGATAACTTTACTCAGAGATGGAAGTTGAAATATTTCTGCACTGGGTTGCTATTGACATTCCATGACTAGTGCATAATTCCAATAACATCTTGCCATTCGGGTTCAGATCAGGGGGGTAGAGGGCATTTATTTCAATCATGCCTCTCTATGTATCTCCATCGTTTCCCAAAGTGAGCATTGAAGTCACCCAGTAGGACTATGGAGTCAGTAGGCGGAATTTTATGGAGCACTGCACCCACCATTTCAAAGAAGGATGAATACTCTGAACTGATGTTTGGTGCATAAGCACAGACAACAGTGAGAGTTTTTCTTTCTGAGACCCGATGTCTCATTGAGGCAGGGTTTTTTGAGTATCTCCATACCCGTGTAGTGACTGTACTCATCACTGTATGGTGCCTGGGCTTGTGAAGTCACAGCCGGTAATGTTGTCATTATGGGCAGCCCGGGTTACGGGCTGCAGTACCAACCCTAGAGGTAGTTAGGTGAGCGCTGGTTAGCACAGAGGCACCGCGAGCAGTGTGCGATACTGGCTCCAGTGAGGAAGCGAGCCAGGGTTACTCTGGGGCATGACATTCTGGCTGGAGGGGGGCTAACGGTGGACGGGGGCCAAGGGGTGTTCACGTGGTCCCGAGGGGCTCTCGGTAACATCAAGAAGGAGCTCGAGAAGCCTGGAAGGTGGGCAGGGCTAAGGGTGGGGCCAGCCCCAGCCTAGGAGCATATAATGAGAGCTCCGTGAGGAACTCGGGGTTCTTCTTCAAGTGTTGTTTTTTGGAAGATCCACATTGGGGAGAAGAACCCCCTAGGCATGCGGTCCACGACCCAGCTTGTGCTCCATACCAGGATAGCGAACCGTGTCTAGTTCAGCCGTAGCATGGTTAGATGGGCATTCGAGACCCGAGTGTAGATTGTGGGCGCAGCCGGGGCGTGGGACCCCTCACCTTCTGTTGAGGAGCTCGTCAGGGACGCGCAAGGCTGTCTTGCTGACCTGCTCCAAGGGGCACCCTCTATCCTCATTGAGATTTGGTCCATCCCCTCGATGGCGAAGGAAGGAGCGGTGGAGCTGTCCGAATGAGGTGACTTGGTCGCCATTTCGCAAAGGGAGGGAACGCCATCGCCACTGCCTGCACTCACGGGCGCCATCTTGCCACCGGCAGGGAGCGCGGAGCCCGCAAAGCTTGAAGCGGGGACATCCTCGTCATTTGACGTCCAGTCGCTCCGTCGTTGGCTGCCCTTCATTAAATAATTTGTTGCCGCCCCCTTTAGGGGGCCCCCGCACTTTGACGTCGCGGTGTTAGAGATAATACTTCCGGTTTAGTTTGAAGGCGTCGGTGAGAGGTGGGAAGGCACGTATGGATTTACCCCGGACCGGGCACCCCCTATGGATGGCTTTGGCAGTTGCTATGTCCTACTGGACATCTGTAAAAAAAAAAGAGCTTCATAGCTCATCAGATTTATCCTCCAGTTCAAGTAAAAAATAAATCTGATTACAGTTGAAAATCTCCAGCATAGGCATCTGGGTGCGGGAAAGATGGTAGAGCAGGAGTAGTAGGCCAATTTGTACTCGGACTTGTACACATTTGTGATGATGCTGAAGATAATGTTGCTGATGATGATGCTGATTTTGCCAATGATGATGCTGATGATGATTTTACCGGATGATTTACTGATGGTGATTGTAGCTTGGCATCAAATGTGCAAACATGTTGGCATATTTTACCACAAGTTTCAGTATGAGACTTCATTTAGACTGGGGGAGGAGGAATTCGATGAGCTATTAACCTCTTTTGCCAGGCGTACATTTTGTATACCAACATCTCCTTATTCTATGCTTTTTATCATCTTGAATGTGGCAAAAATATCACTTAACAGAATATAATATAATGAGGCAATACATAAACACACTGGATTGCTCTATAAAATGACTTTAATATACAATAAAGGTGACAAATCAGGAATTAATTATCGGCCCATAAACCTTTATCCTGCAATTACACACATATTCTCCAAAATCATTCACCAAAGAACATGTAGTACATTAGGTAACAACCAAATAATAGAAAAAGCAATTTTTTAATCACTCAACGAACACCTTAAAACAATCACATAATAGAGATACGCATTGAGTACAAATAAGAATTCCACATTTATTTCAAATCTTACTTTAATTCATTTGATTTTAATAGAACAAGCGTATTATCAGCTCTAAGTCAGCAAATATTTTAAACAACATAACTCTGAGGAACACTTGCAATGGAGGCATTGCCTGCATTAAATGAGAGCTAACACATGTGTGTGGCCAATAATACATTCATAATTGATTTTGCGTTAGGCTACGTAATGATCTGACCCAATCTGTGTCGTTAGAAAAATCTCCACAGCCAAACAAACTAATTAGAATAGCAATCCAGAAAGCAGGTCACTTTGTCTTCCTGGATTTAGATAGTACCTGGCTGGATTTAGATAGTACTTGATGTGTACAAATGCAATAAAATGTTTAAGTAGTATATAATGCATATTAAATGCTATAGATTATGTTGCATAGTATAAGGTATAAGAAATTGTAACAATAATTGGATATATGCAATTAAATGTAATATAAGTATGTAGTCATATTCAGCCAAGATCAATATACTGCTGGATGTAGGCATCCCAAACCGTCACCATCTCTTTCAATCCTGTAAGCTAATTATCCACCTTGCCACGAATTTCTTGAAGGCTTCACTCGTTTTTTAAAAGGCCCACCTCTTTATTAAACGCCCACATTTGTAAACGGCCCAACCACTTTATGATCCACATCTTTCTTAAAGGCCCCACACCTCTTTTGCCTTGGCTTTTGAGTGATATTGAGCTTGGTTCTGAGCTGCAGATTAGTTGTCATTTTATGACAACGATATGGATAAAGTTGTACATGCGTGGAAAGGTATTGATTTAATTTATAAAAACATTTGGGAAGGCGACTATGATGTGCAGGTAAGCCGGAATGACCGTATTCACTACGTCAATTTGCTCAAGCTATACATTGAATGGGAACCACTTTCGTGTGAGAGAGACAAAGAAAGGATTGTTGCGGCCAGGATGTGGATCCAAACATATCGACGTCCTATGGGCAGGGTCGTCCATAGGTGGGTGCGGGGCCAGGAGAAAATCCCACTGTGTGAGCACCCTCACGCCTTCAAACTAAACCGGAAGTAGTGCATCTGACACTGTGACATCGAAATGTCCCCCCCCCCCCCATTAATTGTGGGGGAAGATCAGAGGGAGTTTGATGAAATCATGTATTTCATAATTAATCATGTTAATCTGAAAACAGTCCATACATATTACTGGTTGGGTCACAGTTCATCAATATATAATGACCTAAATAGGCATGCAATCAAACAGTGTTACTTGATAATAGTCTTCCAATAAGCACTGAGCGTGTAGCTGTCAGAATGGTTAAAATATGTTTTATTTCTTTCAATTTCAATATATTATCTAATTAGTCTTGCCCAGTAATAATTAGATTAAAAACTAAACATCAACATTATCAAACTCATTTGAATGTCATAGTCTTGGTTCTTTCGGTAAAGTCACGTAGAAGGGAAACTATAAAATAATAAAATATAAAACATTACAAATATAAAACGTTTATATTTTTATAATTTTATTGTTTCCCTTCTACGTGACTTTACCGAAAGAACCAATAATATGGATCCCTGCAGTCACGAAAGCTTTAAATCAACATTCATTTGAATGTCCTTGTTATCAAGAATGTTCTGTAACTGCCAAGAAATGTGTTTGTTATTATTTAAAATGTTTTGATGTTCTATTAGTCTGATGCTAATCTTTAATCCCGTCTGACCAAGACATCATTGGCCACAGGAGCAATTAATCTGGTGCACACCTTCTCTCGAAACGCGTTGGTAATTATCTTTAGTACCAGAAATAAGTTTTCGTATTGTATATACTGTGAAAAATTTCACTCGCGTTTTTTTTTATCTAGCTATTTTGTTGAAAATAGAAATACAAATACATGGGCTTTCGGCAGGACGCATTTCTTGAAGGGATGATGGTTGGTTATCGAGACTAACAACGGAGAGGCAGCCAAAGGAAGGAACATGCCCAAGAGACCATGTATTGTAGAGATGGAGCGTTAAGATAGTGTAGTGCTGGAGCGTGGTGGAATGTCACATTACAAGACCATGGGACATGCCGAAGGTTGATAATTCCATTCAACAGTAGATTAATCATAGCTGATGATGATGAATTAAAATTATTTTCAGCCTGTTTTCATTTCACTACTGGATGAAGTGCTCCTCATGGCTTAGTAATGTGGGTTATTTTACTATACTTCACCACACTGGAGAGTGCTGGTTGGTGCAATTAAGGCCCAGAACCAATTCAAATATCCCTTGCAATTGGGAGAAATATTTAACACGTAGGCTTTCGCGACCAATATTATTCATAATAAAGGTTTTTGGGTTAGATCGCGTTATTTATAAATGTGTCGTAACCCTCCACCACCCGACACGGCCAATCAGCAAAAAAGTGTCACGTTGACAAAAGACAAATAGTTCGCTACTTTAACCCACCGGTCTGTTGAAGAGTGAATCCACAACATTTACAGTTTGAGTACGACGTTTCGCTGGTAATTACATCCAGCATCATCGGGCAATTCACCATAATGGATTCACTCTTCAACACACCGGTGGGCTAAAGTAGTGAACTATTTGTCTTTTGTCAACGTGACACTTTTTTTGCTGATTGGCCCCGTCGGGTGGTGGAGGGTTACGACACATTTATAAATAACGCGATCTAACCCAAAAACCTTTATTATGGGATAAATATTAACCAGCAAGGATTGATCATGACTGATAATGATTATTGGCTAATGAAGGATGATAGTGTTGATATATATTTCACAATTGATCTGCAGCAATACTCGCATCTTGAGTACAACTATCCATCAACCATGCTTAGCTGATGGTGCATTTTTTCTTTGATTCACTCTGCATCATCTCATCGTGGTTCTGCTGTATTTCTTGGATGTTCTCATCCGTGTTCGTCTTGATCACTTGCGCATACTTGCCGAACGTATTCTGCAATTTCTGAAAGAAAACAATTACATGCTCACGACCGAATTTCTTTCATCGAAATAATTTCTAGAGGTGATCTCAGGAGGAGGTGAGATGGCTGAGCGGCAGCAGGTTTTCTGCTTGTTGCAGGAGTTCACGGCTCGAGTACATCAGCCACCCTGGTAAATACTAATACAGTGGTACCTCGGTATACGTCGTTAAATCGTTCCAGAAGGTAGGACTTAAACCAAAAATGACGTGAATACCAAACGAATTTTTCCCATAAGTAATAAAGGGAAAGGAAATGATCCCTTCCAGAGTGTAAGAAATTATATTTTATATGGAATATTATACATTAATGGGGTTGTATAAAATAATTTAGACACTACTTATTACTAAAATGGATACAGAAGCCACGTGACCGCGCTGCTGCCAGCTGCGCTGGTCACGTGGCGTGCCTCAACCCCGCACGTCACGCGCGCCTCGACCCGGGGCTCCACCCTTCATGGTGGCAGCCCCCCACGCCCCCCGCCCCTCTCCCCCACGCCACCCCGCCCCTTTCGCTTTGTTTCAGTCGTGAACGGGGCATACGCGGTGACTCATCCCGACCCATGCAAGTTCTAGCAAGCCCGTCGTATCCCAATAAAAAAGTCTCGTAAAAACACGACGTATATCAAATTCAACGTATGCCAAAGCGGACGTATACCGAGGTACCACTGTAGATGTATTTACCATATACATAAGCACTGTTAAATATCCTGTTACATTCTAAAAAAAAACAGATGGTATGTTCTGGCATGACAGTCCAAATTTTCTAAATTATATGAATGAATCGACTGACAGACTGTCCACTTTCAGATTGGGACAGCGGCCACTGCGGGTTCTTTTGGCTAAAATAGCGCAGATGTACTGCATGGGAAGCGTGACAGACGTAATCCATATTACGAAAACGATGATGATAATGATGATGTGCATGGTGATCATATCGTTGACAGAAGGGGATAGGCCTGGCCACCGATATCTGTAGTACCCGCACAGCTATTTTGTCAGTCCAATGCTGAATGAGGGCTTCACCAAGCTGTACAAGCCATGGGGATTATTTGACCCCGCTGGTCACTACGGGTTGGTGATAGGAAGGAGCATAGATGTGCCACCACTTAACCTCGCAGCCGCCTATGACAACTTGTTGTGCATAGTGATTCTTGCCCATCCAAGCACTTTCCATTACCATAACTATTTAGCTTGTGAGATCTACCGAGATTTGGCAGATTGCGTGTGATTTTACAATTTTGGAATTGATATTCTGTTTATTCGGACATTTGTGGCACGGTGGTGCAGTGCTTTGCACAGCGTTCCTTGAACCTGCAAGTCGAAGTTCAATCCCTCGCCATAGCAAAGTGTGGTAGAGAGTTCTCCTTTCCAACCCACACTGACAAGCATGGTGAAGTATGCCTCAATAATGCCCACAATCTGCAAGGCATGGGGAGGCCCTCATCCAGTAGTGGATTGAAAAACGCTCACTCAAACTTGATGAGTTACGGTTCCTAAAGTCAAAGGAACAAGTGTGTTAAATTAAAAACTAATTTTTTAGAACTGCTTTCTGTGTTTAGTTTATTATCCCTTCCTCACGCCGTCAATTAACACGGTTGGCTATGTACAGTGCAAAAGAAGGAGAGCATATTTATAGAAACAAATAGATATATGTCTGAAAATACAACTGAATATGAGTGCCTAGGACAGTTATTCAAGGAAGAACTGGGTATAAATCATTACATAAAGAGGCAGACAACAGCAAGTTGGAAAGCTGTTGCAAATCTGAACTTGGTCATATAAATCAACATGTCCACGTGCCTCAGAATGATTTTAATCAGTGTCTCCTACCTGCCATGACATTTGAATGCGAACGAAAAACTAGTAATAAACTAAGTTTAACAAAACTGAAAAGTGTACAAAACATGTAAAGGATCCCGCTTGGAATAACAATGATAGGAAGAGGAGCACATGGATGAGCGAACAAATGTCAATTAGAGACTTCAATTGGCTGTTGAGGTGACTTGGTAGCTCAAAGCTTAGAGCACTGAGGCAGTGGGCACCTTTAATTTCCGGGGTTTCACGTGTAATGAGCGTAATGAGTTGATAGTTTCAGCCTCGTCAGCAATGTTACGAAGAAAAATTCACTTAATGCTATAATAATTTAAATAAAACAATAACAAGGAAGGAATGTCATGAATATATGCATGGATTTTTTAACGATTTCAATACGCGGTTGTCTCTATCTTATCTCGTTCTGCTGTACCCCAGGATTGAATACGTAACTTGCTCAGGTTTGTTGTTTAATATGGTGATAAAATGTAGAAAGAATGGTCTTCATCTTGAAAATCAAGTGTAATTTATACATCCAGGTTTTAGTTAATAAATAGCTTTGGGAGGAGCTCGACTAATATTATCCTGTACGCTGGAGAACGGGCATATAATGCAATTGTTAGCGATGTGTTTTTGATTTCGGTGGCTGCAATCACTGCACAGTGGGTCATCTTTAAGTTCCCACTTGAGGAAGGGGTGTGCACAGCTACCAGTCATTGTTCTGAAGCAGTTGATCGCGCCACCACAGTTTTCCTGGCAGAACAAAGCCGTTTGGCGCATTGGTGGGACCCTCAATGAGGATTTTATGAGAACCCTTCAGCAGACCTCCAAAGTCTTCAACAGTGGTATTCAGTTGACCCCGCCTCTCAGACGAGTTCGTGTAGTGTCAAGCGGATCTTGGTGCAATGGGAGGTTTATGCTACCTCGGATTTTTTCTATTCGGTTTCATGACGTGGCATCCCACTAGAAGCTTGTTGGCATAAGGTTGGTCAGAATGGGTAGCTACTAAGTAGGAGTGAATGTCAATTCGCCCATTATTGTAAATGATGCTATTAATCTGGATGTACACTTTATTAATGTGGGCACTCGATGCCCAGACTGGTGCACAATGCTCAGAATTGGAGAATACAAGTGCGAAGTCTGCCATACGTAGAGTTTGGGTGGTGGTATCCCCATCTTGTGGCAGACAGATTTTGAATCAGAGACGCTCTGCTCTTCGTTGTATTGTACACCTTTTTGAATATGTAGCATCCGTCTATTGTTAATTCAAGTATGTAGGGTATGGCTTGTTTTTTGGCATGATTACCAGAGAAAGTCACGTTCAACTGTATTTTTATGTTGTGGTTATTTAGAGGATAGATTGATACGAGTTTTGGATATATGTCGCTGTACTCTTTGCCTTCAGAAGTAGTCTTCTAATACAGATAGGTTTTCCATTAGTGTGTTGGTCAATGGAATTCAGGTGTCTTGCCTCAGTAGCCATTGCTATTTCGTCCTCATAGATACGTTTGCAGGTTGATTTCTTTGCAGGTCCCTGGTGAAGATGTTTAACATGATCAGAGCCTGTACTGATCCTTGTGATATGTCGCCGTTGACGAGTTTTGCATGGCTTGTATTGCTGTAAATGAGCATCGAGTTTTAACATATTTAGTGCTGAGTGGTACTTGATGATGCACGCTGCATTGAGAAGGAGCCCTTGTATCTAAACAGTGCTATAGGTGGATGAGAAGTCTATCAACCCGGTACTTTGGTTACGTGCTTTTGCTGGAATCCAGCTTCGATGTGGCTCGTGAGAGAAAACTAAATGGTCACAGTAGCTTCTGGCAGATCAAAGCTGGCTTGTTTGATGGGCAGGTATTGCATGATGTGTGCGAGCAGTGTGCACGCCATCAATAAGTATGCCCTCGATTACCTTTAACTTGAACTCTGATCTTCTGGTTTTGCTGGGCAAAACATGAACAGTAGCAAAATAAGGCCGCTAGCCATTTTTAGCCAAGCAGTCCCAAGTTGTTGAGGAATTCTGGATAAATGATGTTTGTGGCATTTCAGGCTATGGTGATTCGTCATGGATAAATAATCTCTTCCCTCAATACTATCTGGTTCTTTCGGTAAAGTCACATAGATATAAAAATAATAAAATAAAACATGACGTCTCGGTCGCAACACAAGCGTCCGTCTTCAGGTAAGAAAAAAAAATATCTGCTGTTGTGGCTTTATATAGGCACTTGAGGGGTGGGGTGGGGGGAAGGAGTGTCGAGTCGTTTCTGTAGGAGTTCACGGGGGAGACGGTTTGTGGTGTCCAGAGAAGGGTGAGGGCTGGCACAGGGGGGGGAGGGGGGAAGGTTTGTGGCATGCAGGGAAGGGTGGGGCTGGATAAATTAGCAAGTAAAATGACTTGAATAAGTAATCGGACAACAAGATACACGGGTGGGTGAGTGAAAATTATCGCACATCCTTCCAATAATTGCTCAATCTGAATCCATCTTCTCGATTAAAGTTTTGTCTGTGTTTGTATATCTGGATGGCTTCATGAAGAAATCTCTGATGGTGGCCCAAGGATTTGCAGAGCACCTTGGTCTCGGAGAAAACAATGTCATGTTTGCCCACAGCATTGAAACAATGATCCGCCACCACCGAAGTGTTGGTTCTGCCGTGTTTCAAATCCGCTTTGTGTTCGCGAACCCGGTCTGAGACACGTCACTTCGTTTCAACAATGTAACTGCTGCCACAGACACAACTCAGCTTATAGACACCAGGACATTGCATGTCCGGAATTGCATCCTTCACCGATGGGATCAAATCACGGATTTTGTGTACTGTATTGCACCGAACTTGGATTTGTATTTGTTCTAGATTTTAGCAATCGTTTTGGTAACCCCTGCTATGTATGGTAAGGTGATGGCTTTGATTGGGTCCTCAGATGGTTCTCTACCCATGGTTGGGGACGCAGCTTTGCGGATTGTGCAGTCAGAATATCCATTCCTCCTGAGAGCCTGGCGTACATGCTCAAGCTCACTGGCTAGGTGGTGCTGGTTGGAGATGCAACGTTCCCTATGGTGTAGTATTTTGATGAGGGAATTATTGTTCTGGATGGTGGTGGGAGTCAGGCTTTAGATAGGAATCCGTATGGGTAGCTTTCCTATAGGCAGAGTGTCCCAATGAGCCATCTCTTCTCGATCAAAACATCCAGGAATGGTAACTTGCCATCATTTTCCACTTCCATGGTGAATTTGATAGATGGGTCTATGGAATTGATGTGGTTGAGAGATTGGTATAGTGCCATCCGGCCATGTGTCCAGATGACGAACGTGTCATCTACATATCTCTTCCACAAGGAAGGATGTCGGTTGGATGTCGGGATGGCGTCTGTCTCAAATTTATCCGTGAAAATGTTTGCTACCACTGGTGATCGGGGAGAGCCCATTGGGGTTCCTTCATTCTGGTTGTAGAAACTACCATTCCAGGTGAAGTAAGTGTTGGTAAGGCAGTGCCTTACCAACGAAGGTACATCAGGATCCAATCCCTGTTGGACTAGGTCTTCAATGATTGCAATAGTATAAGGTACGGGTACCTTGGTGAAGAGGGAGACTACATCTAAACTGACAAGCAAATCCTCCGGGGACAGTGATATGTCCTTGATTCGTGAAAGTAAGTGGGCCGAATTAAATACAGCTGAGGCGGTCTTGCCCGTGAAGGGAAGCAGAGTCTCAGAAAGAAATCGTGGCAGTCAAGTGGGTGAGTTAATGGTGGATACGATATGACGGAGTGGAGTACCCTCTTTATGGATTTTTGGAAGGCCGTACAATCTGAGTGGTTTAGCAGCTGAAGGTTTTCACCTGAAGACAGACGCTTGAGTTGCAACAGAAACTTCGTGTTTTCTTTAATATTTTTTTTCTATCTACTTGACTTTACTGAAAGAACCAGAGAGTATGGAGTCCTGCAGTCACGAAAGCTTCAAATCAAGACTCTTCCCTCAAGTACGGACCAGAGAATCTGGAGCTTGTTGGTAGGCTCTTTCTGGTTATGGTGAGATCTTTGTGTTCATCTTGTTTGTGCTGTGTTTATTGTGGCTTTTGTGAAGGCGAGGTGGTGAGAGTCAATGTTATTAGCATTGCCTTGCAATGCCTTTTTATAGCTAGTATGCTGGTGCCAAGCTGTCAAAGGAGATTCCACTCTTTGCGGCTGGATTGTGAACCGTTCATCTCTTCAACTGTTTCTAACAATAGCTGCTGTTAGGCCAGATTCAGTGCCTCCCATAGCTCTGATGTCTTTGCCGCATCACAGGTACTTTTGAGCTGCTTTCAGGAGTGCATTGTTTTCCAGGTTTTGACGTGGATTGTCTGGTGATTTTGTTGCTCACTGCTCAGATGATGGCAGCTGCAAAAATGTTGAAGTTATTTGGCACTGGATCGATGGTTTGTGGCGTAATTTATTTTTCGACTGGGAATCCTGACTAGTTAGTCTTCCAGAAGTTAAAGCGCACAACTGGTTTGGATTTGATCATCAGAATTTGACTCCCTCGTGTAGAAAAATGCTGCTCAGTGATGGCTTCTGGGGAACGGTCCTAGGATTTTCCTCATTGTGGTGAGTGGGAGGCTATGGTAATTGTTGAAAACAAAGGTAGAGGCCTGGGTTGTACTCCCATTTCCATCGAGCAGAGTGGAAAATACCTCTCTATGTATGGTCCAAAAGCAAAAGCAGATCGTTTATGGATGATCAGTCCGTGAGTTGATTTCCTGCTTTAATGTTTGTGAGTAGCCCCATTGTAGAAAGTCACCCACATATACCATTGGATAGTCTGCCATAGGAATCACTGGAGTTGGCCAAAGACCCTTTAGCGGTTTGGACATGTTGGTGTCTGAAACCTGGCCTCTTCTGATGGTGTTGGCCGATGTTTTGTTGAGGATGACTCTTTCTGTCACCTCATAATATGTAAGGGCTTGCGTGATGTAAGTGGCAGAGGCCCTATTTTAGATGGTTGATGGTGAAAATAACGTCATATGCATTGATTTTATAGTTTATGAGTGGGCTGTCTCTGGCTGGTCTTTTGGCCATTTAAAGGACTGTTGGAATTAGTCGTGCAATGAGACTCTTAACAAGTGTGAGGAGGAAGACTGTTCCCCTCATGGCACTCATAGCCACCACAGCAGCCAGTGGGGGCTCTGGATGGGTGCGAGGGGCTGTTGGGAGCTGGACTGGTTCCACCTTGATCTCTGTGGTATTCAGGAGGTCCGGTGGACTTGTACTGGCTCAGTCACAGTAACAGGTGGAGACTAGGCTCTAAGAAAAGCCGTCTCGGGTGTGGACCAATCAAATTCAAGGACAGTGCATATTACTATCAGAGTTGTCTCTTTTGTTTGCATTTTGACTGCTTGTGTTGTGGTTATTGCAAACATGATGCCTTGAATAAAGGTGTCAGTTTTTGTGCCAGTTAAAAGGGTAAAACCTATTACTATAGGTGGATAGTCCTCTACTCATAGCAGGAATCTTCCAGACAACAGGGAGCGGCTCCTCTTCTAAGCAAAATAATGAAGGGAGTTTGGGAGCATGTCAGTGAGGTGTGGGAAGCTGTAAGTCCCAGGCTGATGTAGGCTCACCCCCAATCAATGGAAGGTAAGGAATGGTGGTGGTTGTGGTAGCTTATGCACCCACCGAAGATGAACATCGGGAGAGTGATGCAGGCAAGGCCGATGAATCAGATGCAATCAAAGAGCTCCTGTCACAGGATGTAGGCAAGGCCGATGCGTCAGATGCCATCTATGAGCTCCTATCACAGGTGCTAGCTAAAGTGGCACCTCGGGATAAAGTCATCTCATCGAGTGACTTTAATGCCTCAATGGATCATGACACTGGCACCGGGCTTGGAGTAGTTGGAAAGCATGGACCAGATCAGCTCAATGATAATGGTAGAAGGCTGCCAGACTTCTGTGCGGACCCATGTGCTTGTAATAACCACTACACTGTTCCAGCATCGGTGGATCCCACACAACATGGATGCATGCCTTGTTCAAGCAAGAACATTTGCTGGTGACAACAGCAGATGCATGCCCATTTCATACTATGGAGCTGGTCTGCCTCCTGACCATCGGCTTATTATCTGTAAAATGTGCCTAACATTCTATGGTGGTGGATGTCCGCCTAAGACCCCATTAAGATACACAGTGGCTGATGGAAAATTGTAAGTTAGAATGTCATCATTGCTTGCAGCTGGGGATGCTGAGGGGAATTTGTTCTGTTTCAGTACTGTGGATCATGCATCTGTCATGGCTGCATTGAATACGTGGTCCAGACCTCCTTAGTTAACTAGGATAAGGAGGAGATGTTGCAGCTAGCTGAGAAAAAGTGACAGACGCACTCCCATTGTTTACAACATCCTATGCCAAAGTTTTAGAAAGCCATGCAGTGCTGCAAGGATAAGTGGTCGATGCGGTTTGCTGCATCGACCACTTGAATCCGCCTCAGTAGCCCGCAATCACAAATCACTATTTAATTCCATCAAAAAGTTACTTGCAGCACCACATCTATTCCGATTCTGAGGGGAAAGGGTGGTGAACCCATCTCTGACCCCAGGAACAGGTTTTCAGGTTTGCTGAGCATTTCTCTCAAGTCTTGGTGGAGGGGAAATCCCTCATCCCAGACAACATCATGGGAAAAGTGTGGATGATGGAACTGCGATTTATCAAATATTGGAAGTAGTCACCTCCTCTGAGTGAATTGCTGAGGGGCCATCTATTGAGGAAGTAGGAAATGTGATCCAGTGTCTGTGAACAGGAAAAGCTCTGGTCAGAGTCGATCTCCCAAAGAACTGCTGCGGGAGAGTGGCATTTGTATGCAGACTGTCATATATGACATTATAACAACTACATTTTGGACTACTGGATGGGTTCCGTGAGATTGAAACGATAATTCAACATCGCCTTTCCAGGCACGCTGAGGAGAGGCTTGCGGAGCCCCAATGTGTTATCTGGCCAGGATGGCATTGCATAGAAACCATGTTCTGTCAGGCCCAACAGCTCTGCTGATTGACCTGGTCGAGGCCTAAAATACCATGAATAGGTCAGGGCTTTGGGTTATTCTTCGTGCTTTTGGAGTACCAGACTTTCTAGTAACAATTATTCAGGACCTTCATGATGGTAGGTATGCCCAGGTAAAGCTACGTGGCTGAGAGCCACAGCCATTCCCTGTTCAATCTTAATCTGAAGCTTTCGTGACTGCAGGAATGCATACACTTTGGTTCTTTCGGTAAAGTCACGTAGGTAGAAAAAATAATAGATCACTATTATTTTTTTTCTGCATACGTGACTTTACAGAAAGAACCAAAAAGTTTGGATTCCCTGTTCACCTTGGGGTGCGACGGGGATATCCTCTGGCTCCTGCATAATAAATAAATAAAATAATCCATGTATTTCGAGATGGTTTCTGTAGCTTTACTGGATGAATTCTCATCTGATACACATACAATGGGTGGCTGAGCGATGCCCGGCTTTGGTAGGGGGATTCAATATTGGTCAACCCTGATATATATGCAGAGGATCTGGTGATTTCAGCTTACTAAAAATATGGTTTGGAGCCTCACTTACTGAAACTCGAGCATGCTACTAAGGGGTGGGGCCTTACCATCAGCCCCACTAAAGTGACGTGTAAAACCTGGTATAATCACCTTGCACTGATTCTTAAGGAATAAAATCTCCATCTTCTGGTTGATTTGTTCCTCTTTCATGGTTTTCATCTGCAGTGCCATTATCTTTTCCTTCTGCTTGTTCTCTGGAAAATAATTAAACGATATTTATTTACACACCTCCGCCCGATGTTAATGCTTTCTAATGTTGAAAGCGTTTTTTAATCAGCGATGTTTGTCTGCTCATTAGTAGTGGTCCACATAATGTAGAGTATAATAAGGTGTGGAGCCAGGCTGTTGATTGAGGCCGAAAAAGGTCGGCATGAGGTGCCAGTTCACAGAGGTTTTTCCGCAAGGATTTCGATAATCTGTTTTGGAACATCCAACATACGATTGAATGGCCTCCCAACATACTTTTTGCCTAGTCACACTGCTGGGCTCTCATAAGTCAAATTTGAACGTTTTATTAATTAAGTCTGGCTCTGACAACCAAGCAATCCCATGAGAGTATATGACGGCATGTGCAGGACCATTAGGAAGAGAGATGACGCAAGTTGACAATGCCCCTGGAGAGCAGACCTGTGTTGATGTGTGCAACCGCGTGGGAGAAGACGTTGGGTTACAAGACCATATCCAAAACGATGTAATTAGTAGTGTAAAATTTTTGCACTGTGTGTGCTCAAGTCAGCGGGGGCACTGAGTGTGCCTGAGTCTGAGGCAGTATAGGATATCAATTATGAGAGGGAATCCCTACAAATCCCTCCAATCCCATGTTGTGTTAGAAGTTACGTGGAAGTCTTAATACATCTTCTTTGGTTCTTTCGGTAAAGTCACGTAGAATGAGAATAAAATAATAAATTGATAAAATAAAATAACGCAATAAAATTCTCACGACGTTTCGGCCACAACACAAGCGGCCTTCATCAGGTGAAGGGACGAGACTGTCTGGAGGACAGCGCTGGAGCGAACAAAGCCACGCTCAGATCGCGACCTTTAAGCTGTGTGAGAAGAAACAAAGCGCCTTGACAAAGGAATTAGCATAGAATTTAGCATTGAAATAGCTGAGTGATTAGCTTGTGACTGGTCACAGAAATGGCTATGTTAAAGTCAAAGCATACACATCCACAGAGGCACCCCTTGACAAAGGAATTAGCATAGAATTTAGCATTGAAATAGCTGAGTGATTAGCTTGTGACTGGTCACAGAAATAGCTACGTTAAAGTCAGAGCATACACATTCATAGAGGCACCTAGTACAAATCAAACAGGAGAATTTAGCATTTAAATAACTAGGAGAATTTAGCATTGAAATAACTGAGTGATTAGCTTGTGACTGGTCACAGAAATGGCTATGTTGTAGTCAAAGCCTACAATCTGAGCTATTCACAGTAACTGGGTATACACTACACTATATAATGAATACTATATAGTGAACCAATAAAAAACTAAAATATAAATTACCTCAATGTTATCAATAAACTCTATATATTCTCCAATCAGCTAAGCTACCAACAATAAGTCGTTATATATCACAATGCTATATGGCGAAAAAATGGGTGGATTCTTACCCTCAACTTTAGCACCACGGATAGCTACGGGCCCCGTTCAGGCGGACGAGTTCATCCATGGTCGGAACGGAGGAGGGGGAGAGAGACAGCTGCGAGGCGCTGTTATACTCCATGTTGTAAACCATACCATTAACCGTGGTGTGAGAGGTATTAAGAGTCAATGCCAGCGAAAGAGCTGCGGTCTGAAGGTCATCGTGAAATACAATTAATTAAGAACGGAAATGGTTTAAAACATCTTTCCAATGGTTACTAAGCCAGAATCCATCTTCTCGGTTGAAATTGTCTCTGTGCTTGTATATGTGAATGGCCTCATGAACGAATCTCTCATGGTAGCCGGCTGGTTTGCAAAGAACCTCCGTCTTGGAGAAGTCAATGTCATGTGAGCCCACTGAATTATAGCAGTGATCTGCCACGGCAGAGGAGTTCGTTCTACCGTGTTTCAAGTCTGCTTTATGTTCGTGGATACGGTCCGAGATATGTCGTTTGGTTTCTCCAATGTAGCTACTACCACAGAGGCACTTTAGTTTGTAAACGCCCGGGTACTGTATGTCTGGAACAGCATCTTTTACAGATGGAACCAGATCACTGTGTTGAATCGGACCTGGATCTTGTGTTTTTTCAGGATTTTGGAGATCTTTTTAGTGACCCCTGCAATGTAGGGTAAGGTGATGGTTTTGAGTGGCTCCATAAGAGGATCCTTCTTCATGACTGGAGTGATGGCTTTGAGGTTTGTGTAGTCGGAGTAACCATTAGCCCTGAGAGCCTGGTGTACGTGCTTGAGTTCACTGGTAATGTATTCGTCGTGAGAATTTTATCGTGTTATTTTATTTTATCAATGTATTATTTTATTCTCATTCTACGTGACTTTACCGAAAGAACCAAAGAAAATGAATCCTTGCAGTCATGAAAGCTTTAAATCGAAAGTCTTAATATATATTTAAAACCGCAAGAGCGACTCTGGGAGCATGTGAGAATGAGGTGTGTGGTCGTCACGAGATCGGCTCATCACTATCTGGGATGACGCTACACTTTTATAATGGGGTGGTGGGGGCATGATAACTCTTATAAACAATTCGATATTAATCCAACATTCATTTAAAGTTATGTTAATATTAGGAGCTTATGCTATAAAAATGTATCAAGGATGTACCTAAAACTTGAGATAAAGCCAATGCTTAAAGGCCTGCGTGCCCTACAAGCACAGCTGCTAAGCTACTCATTGTCTTATCGCAGCCTTCTTGCGTACCCAATCAGACTACCGTTATTATCGCTGATTGAATATTTCGGAAGACAAGACATTGAAAGGCACGACATTATCCATGTATATGCGTGCGTTTTTCTTTGTTACTGGGTGAATAGACATCGCTGACCTCCTGGATTAACCTGATGCCCATGGCTATTTGTGATGGAGGAATAAAAGGGTCTTATCTTACCAATTTCCTGCTGTTGAACCCTGGTCAACGTGTTGTCCACCATTTGGATAGCCTTACCACTATCCTTCTTCTGCTCCAGAAATTCCTTGTACATCGTTGCCATCTGCAAAGGTGTAAAAAGTGAAGGTCCAGCATTTTTACTACTTAAACACAAGGTTCCATCAATCATCTGCTGCTGGTATTTATTGGTTGCTCCTACTGCTGCTACACAACTGACCATGTACACAGTGACACAGTCTATTTATTAACTCCACCACAGCTCTCCATACTTCATAGGGGTTGAACTCCGATGAAGTATGGAGAGCATTGTTGATGGTTAAGTGCATGGGTCCAAAAGGGCTTGCGTAGCTTCAAGCAGTGACGAGGGGTTTTATTAAGGTCCTGCCGAATGGGAAGACGACTGTTTTCCTCTATTCGCAGGACTTATTGGAGGGTTACAGCATTGCAGCAGTAATGTGGGGGAAAGATGTGTGACAGTACAGGCAGCCAGTGTGTTGGGGTCAACATGAGGATTTCAGTGATACACTGCATTGCAGTGTTAAGTTCAACATCAACAAGTCGAGTGTGACTACTTCTGGTCTATACTGGGGAAGAGTATTTTGCTACAGAGCACACAAGGGCCATCATTGATGTCCATAGCACTGGTGCTGATGCTCCCCCGCTTATGCTTGCTAGTTTATGGATCATCTTGACCCTTGTTTTGGTCTTGTACACATTTTCAGATAGTCGTGGAAGGTTAGCGTATGGTCTCTGAGATAGAATGCTGTGGGGTCGTGTCGCACATTTTTGCCACAGAAGGTCGCTTTCAGATTGTGTTTGGCACTCCTATTATCAAGATGAAATGCAGTGACTGTTGTTTTCTAGGGATTTGGCTTGAGCCTCCATTTCAGAAAAAAATCCCCCGATGGTGTTTAGATCTTGGTCCAGAGTAGAATCGATGTCATTGAAAGTGGCTGCCAGGGCAAGGTCATCCGCATATAGACATTTGCGTGACCCGGTTGATGGTACGTCACTCGTATAGACATTCAAAAGTGTCCGCGTAAGTACCTAACCTTGTGGCAATCCATGGTTGAGGTACCGGTGTGAGCTGGCTTTGTTGCACATATAGACACACAGTTGCTTATTGATTAGCATCATCCATATCAGGCGTATTGTTTGGAGGAAAGAAATGGCCCCTGCAAGCTTGAACATCAATCCCTTAAAAAAGACTGTGCCGTAGGCCAATGACAATTCCACAAATGCTGTGCCGGTCTTGGATTTATTCTAGAATGTGGAATCCGATGTGATTCGCAAGGGCCAAAACTTGGTCACAGAAGCTGCATCAAGGGCAGAATCCTGCTTGTTCTTCAGGGATAACTGACTCCACAAGCGGGTGGATTCTCTGGAGGATGTTGCATTCCAGATTTTATAGGTTGTGCACAAGAGTGACATCAGCCTATAACGTCCTTGGTCATCAGTTGGCTTGCCCCGTTTCGTTTGGGAATGGTAATGAATATAGCTTCCCGTCATGCTTTCAAGATGCATCCGGCTGTCATGTTTTTGTGTATAGTTTTGACAACCATTGGAGTCCCCTAGGGCAAAAGTAATGGACAGATTCTAGGGAGACACCATCTGTTTCGGCAGCCTTGCCTTTCTTCATTGCATCCAGACCCTCCCTCACTCACTCTGTACTGATGGCGGTGTGGTCTTGTCAATAAATGTAAGCCAATGTCTGGTGCAATTGAAGATAGATCTCTCGCTTGATGTTTTTTTTTGTGAGGGGTCCTTTTGTGTTCTCCATAAGTTTGTAGGCTAAAGAGTTTGGCAATCTTTGACTTAAAGTGCCCGACCAGAGCAAGGCCTGTAGCATTGCTATACTTGGGAATCAGAACATTTTCCAACCATTCTCATTGCTAAGATATGGCCACATTTCAACAAAGTAACAAAAACAAAGTAATGTTCTACTTAAATGAACATTAAGGCAGCGCTCATCTTCTGTTTACAACCCCGAGTAAGTGGTTTTAATTACACATTTCTCTGAAGACTCAAGTATATTAGTTCGAAAACCACTATTGACTTCTCCACAATGTGATGCTCATTTTATTGAGCCCGGAGGGATGATGGAATAAGACAGCCACCAAACAGGATTTGTTTGAGAGTTATTTACTTTTCTGCTGAGCCACCAGACCAGCTATGATTTATTGAGTGCATTTACAAGCATTGCTTAATTTCTTTGCTTTCTTTGGTGGGTCCCTCTAATTTCCTCATTAGTAATTCTGCACTCTGGGACAATCATTTAATTATCGGTGCATTATATATTGTTGTTGTGGTACGTTACCTCGTCTCCAAGCCCTGTGGTGTCATGGTAATCCACTTCAATCTTCTTCATCATAGCCTCATATTTCATGAAGCCTCCGGGCTGCATGAAGTCCTGGTACCTCTCATCCACGAGCCCATACAGTTCTGTGAGTCGTATTCTGCACTTTTCCTGTGATCGCTGCTTGTTCTGTTTCACCAGCTTCAGATATGTCGTCTCCATGTGCTCCTGTAATAATAAGAACACGCATTGGCAGTGATGATGATCCTGGGCTGTTGCAGTAGTGTAGCGTAGTAAACATGGGCCGAATGAGAAAGAAATAAAACGAGAGCCCCCTGACAAATTGCACTCAGCCTTTTAATCACCCAGTCACCTACTATCTACCAATTAACTCGCTCACTCACCCACGAATTCACTTACTTTCCCATCCACTCAGAATCCGAATCAGAATTTGTATTTAGACTGGAAGAATCCGAAGAGCATTGAAGCTCTTTTTCAGAGATGTCCAGTAGGGGTGAGTCATAAAGTTAGAACAACAATCAATATGAAAATAGATAGGAGTGAAAAGTATAGCCTGTCACATTGGCACTACACAAGGAATCATGTCTGCATTAACCACAACACTTGTGGTCAGAATGCAAACAAAAAACACACTGATAATATATGCATTGTCCTTGAAACTGATTGGTCCACACCAGAGACAGCTTTCTTTTGAGCCTCGTCTCAAACGGTGTTAGACCAGAGGACGCCAAAAGGCGTACAGTCCAAAGACAATCCACTATCAGAGTAATGAGACCTCGGGTGAGCATCTACATCATGGGATCTACTTTGCCAGTACCAAAATATGAAAGCGCACAATAAAGTGACCACTTTTTATGGCTATTCAAAAATTGCTGAGAGGATGACTGGAGTTTGCGTGACAGTTTAAGCTCATTGAGGAGATCAGCAAGATAATGTGGTTAATTTGTGACAATCACTTTAGAGTAGTCAGTTGCAAAGATCGAACCTTTTTGATACTATACTACATGCCATCGTGTTGATGTCATTAATCATTAGTGGTCCGATGTGTCGTAGAGCTCTGATATGAAAATTGCCGGACCTGACTATAGTTTGCACGTGGTATACAAATGACATATTCCGGTCGAGTTTGGTGCCGAGGCTCTTTAGAAGGGTACAAATCTGAATTGTGGAGTCTGCGACTGCCACACCTGATCCTTCCACAAATGTTTTCACCTTAGCTTGAATGCTAACCAGCAGATGTTCCGATGTTCACAAGGCTATAGATATTTAACTTTAACTTCACTGAGGTGTACAATTGTGTTTCATCAGAATATTAATGGCATTTGGTGTCATGCGATGAGATTACATCAGCGATCAGAGAGACGTATGTTAAAATTCGGAAGGGCCCAAGAATGGACCCTGTGGTATGCCGACTAGGCACAGCATAGGTGATGACTTTCGTCACCGAGTTTGACGAACTGTGATCGACCATTCAGGTACGACTCAATCCACTCAAGTGTTGTACCCGATACACCAAACCTTGGCCTTATCTACCTGATGAGAATCTTATGGTCGATTTATTGAAAGTGGCAGCGAGACCGAGGCTAACCAACACTGTGTTACACCGGTCATCCATGAACTTGTCGAGGTCATCAGTGATTTTTTTTTAGAGCCATCTCAGTGCTGTGGAACTTACGGTACACTATCTGTAACGGGTTAAATCTGCCCATCGCAACGATGTGGGGAACCGCTTCAGACAAAGACAATCAATAACCTTTGAAATCCTACTCAGGTTTGAGACATTTTTCAGGAGTGGTGTTACTGGCGCCATTTTGAACTGGTCTGGGAAACAGCCCTCACTGAACGAAATACTTTCCAGGTGAATAATCAGTGGCACAAGCACGTCTGCATGATTTGAGAATAAATGTGTGAATGTAGTTGAGCAGCGATGTCTTGTTTAACATTTGTAGGAGTGTTGTGGGAAGGAAACACAGTGTGGGAAGGTAACACACAGCCACACCTTGGTGGCTACAACCACGTCCGCTATAGCCCCACCCTCAGTGGTGTATGGGTATAAAGGGTGGGGAACCAGAGAGCTCGGGGCAGTGTGTTGGGGCCAAGAATGAAGAACCAGTGAAGAAGGAAGGCCGGCTAGATAGACCCTGGGACTTCCCTGACCGCAGTCCTTTTAAGGGCCGGCAGGGTAAGCCAGTGGTGCGGCCCCAGAGCCTCAGAGCCGGAGCCCTTTAAAGGGTCGGTCTGGTTGGTGGGGTGCCATGATCTGTGCTTGACCAGGGCAGATCAGATAGCCTCCTCTAGTGCCTGTAGCTGGAGGAACTGGGAGCACAGGAGTTAGGCTAGATAACCTAGAGGGTGTCCCAGCGTGTATACGGGTGAAGGGGCCGTTACTCCTTCCAGTGTAACCCTTGTTAAGTTGAATAAACAGTGCTGCCTCTACTCCACCGTCTCCGTGTCCCGTGAACCCACTACAGGTCGGCCACCGACGTAGTGCCAGCATCTCAATCTTTGCATCAGACGTTGGTGCCAGCATCTCAAGCTTTGCATCAGATCCAGGTTGATCAAATTCAGATGGCAGACCGGGAAAATGTGATACCTTAAAGTTTTAAACTAACGGCACTATTTTATTGGCGAAGAACGTCGCAAGTACTGTGCAAAAACTGGGTTTACTAGTTAATGGCTGGTAGGATTGTAGCAGACCTTTCCTGAAGTGCCACAGATCATGGGGGATGTGAGCAGACTCATTGACACGCAGATCATAGAATGATCTGGGAGATTCAATAATGAGTTGTTTTCCAGATCTGCAAGCCACTTTGTAAGCGAGTCTGACAGTCTTGAAACCAGTTTTCTTCCAAAGACAGTCGAGCCTCCTCCACGTCTGCTTTTCAGCGATTTCCACAAGTGACAGCCAGTTACTGCGCGCTTTCCACATTTTCGTTGTGGTTGTTCAGATAGGCACGAGTTATTCCAGAACAGCAGTGATGTCATATTTTAATTGAGTTTCAAATGAATTGTCCATAAATGCAGGATTTAGGCATGCCAATTATGACCAGATCTTCTGATAAAAAGTATCGTGGTCATGTCGTTTCGAGTCTCTGTATGATATCGTTGTAATGGGTGGGCGAATTATCGGTAATGCTCCTTTGCACTCTGTGATCTGCAAAACCGACGTCTTCGATCATGTCGCTCACATTTACTGCATTAGTGGATGTGAAGATATGATTCAGAATATTTCCCAAGGGACATATTGCGCCACTGACGTGCTGGGTTAAACTATGACTGTCGATAATCTCGGCGAGATCACTGTTCATTTTACTCCAATAATCAATGAGTCCGGCATGGTTTAGATCTCCACAGATGATGTAGCGAGAGCCAAGTGACCCACAGCCTAGCAGACCAGAAAACTTGGACGGCGGTCGATAGACGATAGCGATTGTAAGCCCCCGCATGCTGTTCGTTTTTTTTTGCAAGCAGCAACTTGAATTAAAATATTGTTTTGAATTGCTCAGAACTTTCACATAGATGTCTTCACGGTGAATCAGTGCGATCCACCATCATGCGGGCTGCCGGTGCCAGAGGGACAGTAGAGATTGGGAGCACAGAAATACGCCAGAGGATTGCACCTTGATGCCCATGGTAAAGGAGTTTCATAACATGTGTGAGCCACCTTACCTTACCTCTGCAGTGCTAGGCATGCATAGCTACCAGCACCCAGCTCAACCATACTCACCATCAACTCCTTCTCGTGCTTATGATCCCGATCGAGCACAGCGTGACTATAGAACAGATCCAGAGCTTGCTCCATGCACCTCTCGTGGTGCTGGTGGAGCTGCCATAGTTTCAGGGGAAGGTAGACTTCTTTGCTTTCCATCTGCCGCTGGTAGAGTGCCTTGGCATCCTCCACTGCCTGCAGGTTGGCTAGCTGCACCACCTGTACCCGTGTGTTCTCGATGCAGACCATGTCACCAGAACGCTGAGCTGCAACGTACAACTCTGCAACCTGCAGGAACACTGAAACATCATCATCGTCAGCTGTGATCGATCCACTGCTGTCACCATCTTTCACGGTCCTGCTATGTAACTCATATTAGCATATTAGCTGACTCATTGCTCTATATCCTTGATGAACGGTCCTCTCAGACACGTTTCATTTCTTGGTCACCACCCCACTATTCTCGATCATCGACCATCCTCCCTTCTCGACCTTGTCCAGCCCAGCCCACTTACTTATGTTATTAACGTGATCTCCCTAACTTGTGTATGTGTTCTTTATCAGTATAATTCCAAGCACGTATCTCTTTATGCTTGTTTGTGCCCATTTAATGTTTTGTCCACGTTCCTGAATCATATGTCACAGCTATAAATACACACAAACTTCGTTCTTTAGGCACCTCCAACTAGCACCGTTGGCCACGTGAGGTGTTAAAGAAGTTCAACATACACACACGTAACTTTTCATTATCAAGTAACATTTTCCAAAAGCACTGCCACCTGATCTCATCCAATATCATTTTTATTCTGGTCCAAATTCAATAATTGTCCGAGGTACATAATACTCTACTGTGTTTCGAAGTATTGTCTCTCTGACAAATATCTTAAATTGTTTAGCATATACGATGCCTATGTGGCATCCTATATGTTGAAAAAACCTCCTGTTTAATCATTAATTATGATGACTTCCACTGCTTATAATTCCTGACTTACAAGCATAAGATGCTAGTTTCCATCAATCAATTTTTATTTTACACGCCAATATCGCACTCTTTAAAGTAGGCATCAGTGTACATTATAACGGAATGTGAATGGTACAGGAGGCATACAGCAACAAGATTTACAAAAGAAACCCGTTACGCCCTCAGTGTATAACACCGACTGAGCAAAGTAAATTGCAACCGTATGCTAAATAAAGTGAAACCATGGCGCAACGAGTAGCATAAGAAAGGTAAAGAGGCAGTTTTCATTTTAATGTTTACATTTTATGGGAAGGCAAGTCTGGATAGGTATGTCTTGCACAGACAACGGAATTTAGAGATGCCCAGTACATTTCAGATGTCTGGTGGAAGGGTGTTCCAAATTTTTGGGGATGCGTTCGAGAGGGATTCGTCCCCCCAGCATCAGGTACAAAATCCTGGGCTCTGCAAGTCTTGCCGTTCCCGTGGAATGGAGTGTGTATATGCCTCAGGATTTGAGGGAGATTCGGCTTTGCAGAGTAGTTGTAATGTGATCAAAGTAGTTAACCCACCGGATCATCCGGGTAGCTGCATTGTGCACTAAATGGATCCTCTGCACCGAACCATGTGGTACCTCTGTGTAGAGGGCATTCTCATAATACAGGCGTGTTGAGACAAAGGCATGACTTAATTATTCCAGGTCTGGGGTGGAGAAGGGGTCGCACTCCTTGGAGTGTTCGGAGGTGGTATAAACCTGCTCTGACCAAAGCTGCAACTTGAGAGCGCATAGTCAAAGTCGTTTGCAACTGCACAACGAATTTTCCTACTTCGGACACAGGGAAAGCTCCCTTAATCAGTGGAGGTTCAGCATGGCATTGCCACGCTCTCAAATGCTGCTCCGAGCTGACAATAATGTACTATGTCTAACCTGAGTTTAGATTCAGCCAGTGTTGCTCCATCCAAACAGTTACTTTAGACAAGCATTCTAATAGGGTAGAGATTGTGGCGTCTGTATCTGACATAAAAGAGATGTAGATCTGAGTGCCATCAGCATATTGATGCCTACGGATAAGATCAGCTAACGGCCTAATATACACATTGAACAGTAGGAACAGTAGGGGGGAATAATATTCAGCCTCGAGGTACACTAAGGGTATGTCTGAATATAGTCATCAGCCGCATGTCATTCACAGGGTGTCATTCTAATAAGGCTGAATTGATTGTCCGATCAAGGGCAAAAACCACCCCAGTAAGCCGGGGAGAGCCACCAGGAGGTTGCGATCACAGCATGGTGTCGTTTCCTGCAGTGGTTTAACCAGCACCAGTAAGAATTATATTTTAAGCTGCTGAATTATCCTCCGTCTTCCCCGTTTGAAGAAATTATGCAGGCTGCAGCAACAGCAAGCGGAGATCCCAATATCTCTTTCTCCAAGCCACCTCAGGAAGAAGTAACGGCTGCTCTCAGAAAAAATAAAAAATGGCAGGGCATCCGGAATTTGCAAAATTTTGGAAGAAATGCTGAAGTCTAGAGGCCCAGCTGTCATCAAATGACTAACAAGGACCTTCCAGCACACATAGAGGAAAGGCTTGTTACAGCAGACTGGAGGAAAATCATCATTCTGCCTGTCTACAAGGGTAAGCTGAGTAGACATGAGTGCATGAACTATCGTGGCATCACTCAACTCTCCTGCTGGCAAGAATAAGAAATACACTTTCAGAAGTGCGCCACATGGAACAGAGTGGCTTCACACTAGGACGTTCCACCATAGACCAAATCACAACATTGACCTCTCTCATACAAACCAGGAGAGAGTTTCAGCCTCCATTCTGGGTAACCTATATAGATCTCAACGCTGATTTTGACTCTGTTGACTGCAAACCTCTTTAGCTGCTCATCACAAGAATTTAATTATGCAGAAGATTGTGAATCTGCTTAAGGAGTTCTACACAGACAGAATCAGTGGCATTCGTGTAGATGGAGATTTATCCGAGTGGTTCAGCATCGAAAGCTGTGTAAGGCAATGCTGCACCATTGCCCCGAACCTGTTACTTGTCCCACTGGACTGAATACTGAGTGCATGGTCTACAAAGGCCTGCTGGGAGTAACCCTAGGCAACGAGACATTCACCGACCTGGACTATGCAGATAATATTCCCTTGCGAGCTGAAATTCTTGAAGTTGTACTCTTAGCCACGGAGATCATGAATAGTGAAGCCCTCCCATTTGGCCTGGAAATAAACTGGGCTAAAACAAAAATACATACCACTGATGATCAGCCAGACAACTTGCCTAAAGTGCATATAACGAGTAACAATGTTTAATTGGCAAACTCGTCCACCTATCTCGGCTGCACTATGCAATAGACTGGACTCAGTGAGGTAGAAAATCTAAAATTCCACGGGAGTGTATGAAACAGCTCAGCAGACACATCCAGTATTACACCAGCAACAAATATTCGCCTATATAATGCATACATCCTTCCCGTACTACTGTATGGCTCAGAAACATGGTCAATGACGGTGTCCCTGAGCAGGAACCTGGATGCCTTCGACCAGTGGTGCCTGCGATGGATATTCCGCATCCACTTCAGTGAACACATCACCAATACCGAGGTCCGCCATCGCACGGGATGCCCGGCAGTGCATGGAATGGTCAGAGCCAGAAGACTTAGGTTCTTCAGACACATTGCCCGGCAATGTCCATTAACAGATCATGTCAGAGCCCTGTGCGTGTTTGTCGACGTAGTGAGTAGCTGGGCCTTCAAGGCCTGCTAGAATCTAGCAGCATCCGTACGTTTTTTAGGATGGGCTCAGATCTTTCGGAGTCCATTGCCTTGGATGTGTAGTGGCATAGAATAATAATTTAGCAGCATAGCGTTGGCACAATAGTGCTGGGACAAAGGTGACACTACATAAAAAAGAACCAAGATTTTGACCTTCACCTAGGGTGCAGTTAACTGTCATTCTCTCAAATGAGCCAATCTTTGAACTAGGGTGTGAGACAGATATGAAAGTGGACTGGAAAGCACAGCTACCCCACCACTTCTTTTTACCTTGTCTGGGCACATGCAGAACAGAATAAGATATGGTCAGACTCGGTTTGTGGCCAGGTCTCTGTTCTGAATTCCAGGTGAGGACAAACTAGGTAAATCGCATTACGGACTAACGAGGCCCCGCGAATGGCGGGACCTGTCATTCCTAAGCATGAAAATATGTTGAATAGAACCTCTCCCTTGAGAAACTTCGGCAGGTGATGTCCAAATTATGGCAGAGTGCCACCACCCTCTCCTCCAGCACATGCAGGAGAATAACGGGCTGTAGCCGCTTTAGCTGAGCAGTGGAGAAGATAAACGTCATGTGGCCTATTATGTTGTCTACCTACGTGACTTTACCGAAAGCACCAAAGAGTATGGATCCTTGCAGTCACGAAAGCTACAAATCTAGAATTGATAGCCTCTACGGGGAGGGCTTTCACCTATCTGTTAGAGCTTTTAACAGCCAACGGGACAAGAAGTCACAGCTCATCGAGACGCTAACCTTCCTCAAAAAATGCTGCGACCACAAGGTAATAACCATCGCCTTCACACTCACTTCTGCTGCTGTATCCTCACCGAATTCTAAACAGATTCTGTTTAAGGCCAGCCATTCTTTAATCTCAGAGAAGATAAGGCTACTCCATTTTGAACTCGATACATTAGACGGGACTCTCCTACAAGCACATTTAACGTTAACACAAAAATGTCACCTTCTGATTGGAACCACATAGACAACATGACTGCTTCTTCTGCCGATTCACTATCAGTCAAATGCAAAGCTAACCTGATTTCTAAATTCAACCAACTATCGAAGAAGAACCCAGTCCCTCATATAACAAAACTAGACGTTAACAAAATCGTCATTAATCAGAGTAACACCCCGATTTCGGACAATCTGAAAACAGTACTGGCTAGAGGGATAAATTTTGCTGTCACCCCGAAACATATCCCTGTAAATGATATCATCTCTCAGGTTGATGTAGCCCTCAAAGGCGTAGGAAACATCCAAGCATACGTTGCGAGAGCTGAAATAGCCACTATTCTCAAGAATGCTAAGAAACCCATTAGCAACATCAGCAAAAATGAACGCTCTGAACTCTCGAATTAAAAAATATAGAAATCATATAGTCATCCTATCAGCCGACAAAGGCAACGTCACTGTAATTATGGATAAAGATTCGTACAACAACAAAATCCAGAACCTACTCAACGATGGAAGTTACTCAAAAATTAAAAATGACTCTACTAATGGCCTAACTATGAAAACCAACAAGATCATCACAAGTTCGACCTCCCTAATCGAACCAACTAAACGTCCCTCTCTAAATCCTTCTGCTGCAAGACCCCCTAGATTCTATGGTCTCCCCAAAATTCATAAAGAAGGCACCCCAATACGACCCATCGTATCCACGATCAACTCCCCTACCTATAAGCTAGCACGTTTTCTGTCAGATACCTTGCTACCTTTCACTGGCAAGACCTCCTCAGCAGTACTTAACTCAGCCCAATTGGTCTCTATGGTCAAAGACGTTGTACTGTCCCCCGACGATATCCTTGTCAGCTTCGATGTGGTTTCCCTGTTCACCAAAGTCCCGGTACCTGATACCATTGAAAAATTTGAAAATTTGGTACAACATGGACTAGACCCCGATACACCTGCGCTGGTTAGACACTGCCTCACCAATTCCTACTTTACTTGGAATGGCACCTTCTACACACAAAATGAGGGCTCCCCCATGGGTTCTCCCTTATTACCAGTGATAGCCAATGTTTTCATGGAGAAATTTGAATCAGACGCCATCCAGACTTCCACCCTCAGACCTTCCCTGTGGAAGAGATATGTAGACGACACTTTCGTCATTTGGCCACATGGCCTCCCAGCTGTGAACCTCTTCCTACACCACATCAAATCCAGACATCCCACCATCAAATTCACCATGGAAGTGGAGAAAGATGGCAAGCTGCCATTCTTGGATGTTCTGTTTGAGAGGAGACCTGATGGCTCATTGGGACATTCTGTCTACAGGAAACCCACCCACACAGGTTCCTACTTGAAACCTGATTCCCACCACAACCCGACTCAAAATAATTATCTCATCTAAACGTTATACCACAGGGCTCATTGCTTTTCGGACCAACACCACCTGGCCAGTGAATTAAAACACGTACACCTGGTCCTCAAAAGAAATGGATAATCTGACCGTACCATCTGCCAAGCTGTTTCTCCCTCCATACAGAATCAACCACTTGATACTCCGGTCAAAACCATCACACTACCATATAAAGCAGGCGTTACTAAAAAGATCTCCAAAATTCCAAACAAACACAAGATCTTGGTCCGGTTCAACACAGTACACAAAATCCGTGACCTGATCCCATCAGTGAAGGATGTCATTCCTGACTTACAGTACCCTGGGGTTTACAAATTGAGTTGCACTTGTGGTGATTGCTATATCGGGGAGACGAAACGACATGTCTCTGACCGAATTCGCGAGCAGAAATCAGATTTGAAACACGGCAGAACTAATTCTTCTGTCGTAGCTGACCACTGTTACAACGCTGTTGGTGATCACGATATAGTTTTCTCCGATACCAAGGTCCTTTGTAAACCCACAGGTTTTCATCAGAGATTTATCCACGAGGCAATTCAGATTTACAAACACAGACACAATTTCAACCGAGAAGATGGTTTCAAATTAAGCAACCATTGGAAAGATGTTCTAAATCATACCAAACATTAAACTAATTTTCAATAGTATTTATCCAAATAGTAACATACCAAACTTTCATAGAAGCTTATTTCACTTCACACCTACATTTGTAAACTCCCCCCCCCCCCCGCCCCATGCCGTGACCTGATCCCATCCGTGAAGGATGTCATTCCTGACTTACAGTACCCCGGGGTTTACAAATTGAGTTGCACTTGTGGTGATTGCTATATCGGGGAGACGAAACGACATGTCTCTGACCGAATTCTCGAGCAGAAATCAGATTTGAAACACGGCAGAACGAATTCTTCTGCCGTAGCTGACCACTGTTACAACGCTGTTGGTGATCACGATATAGTTTTCTCCGATACCAAGGTCCTTTGTAAACCCACAGGTTTCATCAGAGATTTATCCACGAGGCAATTCAGATTTACAAACACAGACACAATTTCAACCGAGAAGATGGTTTCAAATTAAGCAACCATTGGAAAGATGTTCTAAATCATACCAAACATTAAACTAATTTTCAATAGTATTTATCCAAATACTGACATACCAAACTTTCATAGAAGCTTATTTCACTTCACACCTACATTTGTAAACTCCCCCCCCCCCCGTGCCGGTCCTCTACGTTCCACTTCACACCCCCTCCCCCCCTCCGTGCCGGTTCTCTTGTCCTTTTCGGTCATTTTATGCTAATTCCTTTGTCAAAGCGTTTTATTTCCTCCCACACAGCTTAAAAGGACGCGACCTGGGCTGGACTGTCTTCACCCCAACGCTGTCCTCGTGACAGTACGGTCCACTTCACCTGATGAAGGCCACTTGTGTTGTGGCCGAAACGTCGTGATTTTTGTTGTTTTATTTTTTACCTACGTGACTTTACCGAATAGAACCAAAGAGCGGAAGTTTGTTCCAGTGAAGGGGGGAGATAAGAGACTAAGAGCAAAAACGTTTTTGAGCACTATACAGAGGAACAGAAAGAGTCAACAACATTTTAGAATGTAAAGGGCTAGAAGGGATGTAAAGAGATACAAGAGTGGCAAGATAGGGTGTGACAAAAACATGAAGCGATTTGTAGACCAGGGTGAGGAATTTGAACAGACAACAATAATAAACAGGGAGCAAATGCAGTTAAGCAAAGAGAGTCGAAGTTTTAGAATTATAGAGAAGGTTGAAAATCATACATGCTTTGGATTAGTTGAAGGGGAGCAAAGGCATTAATGGGGAGACCAAACATAAGATGGTTACAGTAGTCCAGACGAGTAAAGATAAGGACATGGATGAGGAGTTTTGTAGCAGAGATTGAATTAAGCAGTCAGATTTTGCGAATGCTGAATATGTGAAAGTGCAAGTAGTGGTAAAAATGTGATCGGAAAGGGAGAGGAGGGAACGAGATGGTGAGACAGGGAGGAGTGGAACGGGAGTAACGCAAAAAAACATTTGGGTTTTGGAAGGGTTGAGTGACAGAAACTGACATGACAATCAAGATTGGATGGAGATTAGACAGGATGAGAAGCAGTAAACGAGGTCAGGAGAAAAGGAAGGAAAGGAGAAGATAATCTGGATGTCATCCACAAAAAAATGTGGAAAGTTGAGCGAAGAAAGGAGAGATTTGAGCTAAATATAGAGAAAGACATAGCGAATCCAAATATACCCTTGGGGCGCACCAACAGTGAAGGGGGCTTGGGGGGGGGCATGATTCAATGAGACCACAGAGGTGGACAGAGAGATATACGACTGTAACTAACAAAGTAGGGAGAAAAGTAGGATTGGCAACAATGCCAAAACTGAGCACAGATCAAGCAGTATAAGAATAGAAGAGAGACCGGCATGAGCAGAATGCACAAGACGATTCTGAACTGAAAGCAAAGCCATTTCAGTTGAATGGGAGTGATGGAAACCAGACTGGAATTGTGGTTAGCTGAAGTCAGACGACATCTAGTGGGTAAGGTGAGAGTGTTCCTGGCGTTCTAAGAGTTTCCAGAAATATGGGAGAAATTGAATGGTAGTTGGAAGAAGAGGTATCAAAATAATATTTGTTTGAGGAGGTGAACAATAATGGCTGACCTATAGATAGTGGGAACAACACAAAAGGAGAAAAAGGAATTGAATAGAGACACCAGATAAGGGAACACTGGTGGAAGGAGTCGGTGTAGAATGGAATCAGGGATGGGATCAAGGAGAGAGGAAGTGGGATAGGTATTATAAATGAAAGAGGAAAGTTTTGTCATAGAAGGTGTAGGGAAATGGTGAAAGATTGACATAGGGGAGGGGCTGATTAGGTAAGCTTGGGGAGGAGGAAGAATTAAGGGTAGAATGCATAGATTCAATCTTGATAGATGGAGACATGGTAATTAGTCCACTTGCTGTACTGCCTTTTCATGACGAGCCAGGATATGGCACATTCATGTCCACGGGAATGGCGTTTCACAACATGTGTGCGAGCCACCACCAACCCTCATCTCCATAGTACTCGATCACAGGTGTGTGCGACTACCGCCTGGCGATGTTGTAAAGAAACGTGGTCAAGACCCTGTGAAACAGAACCTGTAAAGGGTTAACATCCCCGACTCAAACATCGGCAACTGGCCAATGTCTGGCACCGTATCATCGAAGTGGGTGTGCAGCATTTGTTCTTCATAAAAATCGCGTTACGCATTTGTGGTGCCTAGGATGGAAATGACATTCATTTAAACACAGCATTCATGGAACGTACCTTTATAATTATACTAGGTTTTTTTACTGAAAGAACCAATAATAATTCTACATCATAGACTGCCTACTGGCAGTCACTGAGGTTAAGAACCAGGCTACAATCTACATTATAGACTGCCAATACGCTCACCAGCTTAAAAAAAAACAGGCTACAGTCCACATTATAGACTGTCAGTACGCTCTCCAAGGTTAAGAACCAGGCTACAGTCTACATTATTGATTGTCAGTACACTCACCGAGGTTAAGAACCAGGATACAGTCTACATTAGTGTTTTTTGTTTTATTATTTTTATTTTATTCACTTTATTTTTCATATTTTTATTTTTTCTACGTGACTTTACCGAAAGAACCAAATAATAGACTATGCTGTAAGAAAGCTACGGTTAATTAATTACTGCTTGCTGTGAAATATTTGACACATTTGTCTCTGCATCTTCATTTGTCTGTTTAAATCTGAATGTCTGTAGCTCTGTCTCATAATTTCCTTCAAGTTGCCACACACAGAGAAACAATTGTGTTTGCATGCTTGAAACATGTTTCTCTATCTGCTTTGCAATCAAAGTTTATATTTTAGATTTAAACCAATAATTTATTCGCCAAAAAAAACTCCAATGTAACCTACATTTTGTCTTGGTAAGTCTTCGAAAAAATGCAAAATTAAACTGGATTAAACTTGTTTTTAGCAAGCGCTTAACCAGAACCAAACCGTACAAAACAATTTTGAACTGATTGAACAGTAACCGGATCAAGTGTTTTTTGGATAGTCTGAACCGTAACTTATAATTAATTTATTTTGATTCCCAAGTTTAGACCACCAACTCAAAAGAGGTGAAAGCCTGGCCATATTGACCACATAGATCTGTCTGTCCAAGCAGGTGTTAGTGAAACAAAGAAACCGGATTCATCCTCAGTGGGAGTAATCAGTACAGTACAGTCATACATTTTTACTTTCATGCAATAAAAATGTAGTGTTTATTTAGCTGAGCTTACGCTGTCCTGTGAGGATGACTCCATCAATGTTCTTGTATTTGACCTCCTGGTAGATGTGGGAGGTGAATTCATTCGCAACCTCTAGGAAGCCAGGTTTGAGATCTCTATCTGGAATGGTCTCCAGCTTGCTTAAGTCTTCTGGGTTGACTGGCATGGGGAACATGAAGCACTTGCGCTTCTGTAAAACAACAATAAAAAAACAAGCAACATCTCGTTCTCATACTTGTCTCTCCACACAACATAGTATTTTTTTTATTTCACACACACAACCCAATGACCACACAACCTCAGAGTGCATCTCATCCGCAGCAAGATGGATGCCAATGTGGATGCCGGATCAGGAATCCCACCGGCCCTCCCCCTCCTTGTCTGGTGCCTTTTTCTTTCCCTCATCGTCACATGGGGCCCTCTGAAATGTTTAGTGGCGACTAGGTCTTGTTGAGTCAGAAGTGCCTCCTTATTCCACGTAAAATATCCAATCAAAAATTAATTGGGAAAAATGTTGCTTGAACAAAGTATTTCCACGAATCTGTTCCACGTTTCTGGAATACGCTTGCCGCTCAACTACTACTTGGTTCCTACCCTTAACTCCCCTTTTTACGTCTCTAACAGGTCCCTGCAGGGTGGGCTGGTAGGAACATTGGAATTTTTTTTACACCCAACAGCACGAGATTTCACTTCGTTAAAGTATTGAAAGGGGACGGACGGACGGACACATTAATCTATTGCAGGCTGGTACACTCAGTTTACAACTTCGTTCCTACCAGCATAAACCAAATCACTAGCTTACTTGCTTCTTTCTGGCGCATTTTTCTCCCATTACATTTTTTCACTTACGACCATTGACATACCTCATATGTTGTGCAATATTCCTTAAGGTCCATGTACTCGTTCTTTGCAATATTAATGTTTTTGTCTTTGTTTTGTTGTTGCTATGCTTATGCCCCACATATCTCCCTTATACAGGGTGGGCCATAAGTAACTACCTGATTTGAAATAGCGGTATTTTGTGTGAAATTATTTTGTTAATATTTTTTTCCAGAAATAAAGCAAAAGCCTGGGAGCTAATGATGAACCGGTATATACCTCAGTAGCGTGCAAGAATAGTTTAAATTAATTTCAGAGGCTATTTTATTATTTCAACACAGAGACTATCGCAATATTTTAAGACCCGAATAGCTCCAACTCCGCACTATATTTGGGCGTTAATTTCCCGATTTCAGGAAGCAGGAACAACTTGGTGAATGCCGAACTAGTCGATCTCAGATCTCTATTGAGCAAGTATGGGAGAGTGTCAATGAAAACCTCGAAACTTTGACGAGACGCTCCACTCAATTGGGGATCACACGATGGTCGCTGCCGCGAATCTTGCTACAAAATGTGCATATTGGTCCACGTAACATTCAGCTGGTGCAAGAATTGCAGCCCAGAGGCCATAAAAGCCTTCGAGAGAACTCGCGTGCTTTCATTGATGAGAGTGATGGAAAATGCCGTTGAATGTGCACGGATTTGCCAACGCAATGCAAGCGATGATTTACTAGATATTATGTATTTTTTATAGAATTATATTCAATCATTTTCTTTTATTAATAATTAATTTGCAAATTTGGACCATGATGCCAGCACACAATGGCATACACTTCTATTTGATGTCCAGCCTTTAACGTCTGCTGTGAAGTAGACGGCGCATATTTTCAAGGTTAATACACCCAAAGCATTAATTAGGATGACCGCTGAAATCGAAACATGAGCCTCTGCAACAAGTGGTGAATGCGATACCACTATGCCAGGGGTCGGGAACCTGCTGCTCTATAGTCGCATTCGGCTCTTTGAGGACTGCTTCGTTGCGTTATTTATTAAGGACCTCCATCTTATATTCATACGCATTGCGGCTCTTGAAATATTAGAAAAAAAATGGTTATATTCTTAGCTCTTTCGGTAAAGTCACGTTGAAAGGAAACAATAAAATAATAAAATATATATATAACAATAAAAATTCTCACGACGTTTCGACACACCTGATGACGACCGTTTGTGTTATGGATTTTGTTGTTGTATGTTATAAGAGCTGCGAAAGTTTGGGGTACCACTACTTGAAAAATATACTGTACCATTGAAATTAGTTCAATGTTTAGTTCGATTTAGAACATCTTTCCAATGGTTGCTTAATTTGAAACCATCTTCTCGGTTGAAATTGTGTCTTTGTTTGTAGATCTGAATTGCCTCGTGAACAAATCTCTGATAAAAAAACCCGTGGGTTTGCAAAGAACCTTGGTAAAACCCACGGGTTTTCATCAGAGATTTGTTCACGAGGCAATTCAGATCTACAAACACAGACACAATTTCAACCGAGAAGATGGTTTCAAATTAAGCAACCATTGGAAAGATGTTCTAAATAGAACTAAACATTAAAACGAATTTCAATGGTACAGTATATTTGTAGAGGTGTTAACTACGCGCTGTTGCGTAACCTGCGTTGCCACCAGGGCAGTGCAGCATTACCCCTGGGTACAACGGTTGGGGTCAGTCGAGGTGAAACGGATCGTGGCCAGGGTTTGGTGCGAACCAATCAGACGGTTCCACGTGGGAATGTATGATTGGTTCTACCTGGCCACGAAGGGGTATAAGACGGGTAACCCAACGGACCTCGGGGAGTTATCTCCCTGCACGAAGATAGAAGACTTGGCTGAAGCCTAGCTAGGACCCTGGACCAGCCTTTCAGCCCTTCTAAGGGCTAAGGCTCGGCATACCCAGTGGTCAGGACCCACCGGGCCAGCGGTGGGTCAGATAGCCTCCCCTAGGTCCGAGCCGGAGGACTAGGATAGCAGTAGACGTGTGAGTCCCGCCAAGTCCGGAGGTTGTACCTCCTTAGGTATCAAGGAGGTTAGCGGTAGACGTGAGAGTCCCGCCAGGTCCGGAGGCTGTACCTCCCTAGGGTATCGGGTGAGGGGACCGAATATCCCTCTGTGTGTGTTAAGCGTTGTATAAGGAAATAATACAATAAACAGAGTGTGCCTCCTAAAGAAGTCTGCTCGTCCTTACAACACTACAACTGGTGTCAGAAGTGGGGTATTTATAGGGGTTTAATTGTTCTTGTTGTTCGTGAGGCACACTCACAATTCTTCTACCGTTGGTAATTTCGGAGTTTCCCATTGTTGCAGCCGGGACGGCTGGAGCTTCCGAAGGAGGGGGTGATGTAGAGGTGTTAACTACGCGCTGTTGCGTAACCTGCGTTGCCACCAGGGCAGTGCAGCATTACCCCTGGGTACAACGGTTGGGGTCAGTCGAGGTGAAACGGATCGTGGCCAGGGTTTGGTGCGAACCAATCAGACGGTTCCACGTGGGAATGTATGATTGGTTCTACCTGGCCACGAAGGGGTATAAGACGGGTGACCCAACAGACCTCGGGGAGTTCTCTCCCTGCACGAAGATAGAAGACTGGGCTGAAGCCTAGCTAGGACCCTGGACCAGCCTTTCAGCCCTTTTAAGGGCTAAGGCTCGGCATACCCAGTGGTCAGGACCCACCGGGCCAGCGGTGGGTCAGATAGCCTCCCCTAAGTCCTAGCCGGAGGACTAGGATAGCGGTAGACGTGTGAGTCCCGCCAAGTCCGGAGGTTGTACCTCCTTAGGTATCAAGGAGGTTAGCGGTAGACGTGTGAGTCCCGCCAGGTCCGGAGGCTGTACCTCCCTAGGGTATCGGGTGAGGGGACCGAATATCCCTCTGTGTGTGTTAAGCGTTGTATAAGGAAATAATACAATAAACAGAGTGTGCCTCCTAAAGAAGTCTGCTCGTCCTTACAACACTACATATTTTTCAAGTAGTGGTACCCCAAACTTTCGCAGCTCTTATAAATTCCCTTTTCACACCATCAATAGGTAAACTCCCCCCCCCCCCCCCCCGCGCCAAACGGCAAGTCCACCGGCACGTACACCACCTCTTTTCGGCCAATCAAATGCAAATTTTTATGCTAATTTCTTTGTCAGGACACCTTGTTTGCTCGCACACAGTTTAAAGGTCCGCGGTCTGAGCGTGGTTGTGTTTCACCAGATTTTCCTGTTTGATTTGTACTAGGTGCCTCGGTGAATGTATCTGCTCTGACTTTAACATAGCTATTTCTGCGACCAGTTACAAGCTAATCACTCAGCTATTTCAATGCTAAATTATATGCTAATTCCTTTGTCAAGGGGTGCCTCTGCAGATGTGTATACTTTAACTTAGCTATTTCAATGAGCCATTTCAATGCTAAATTATATGCTAATTCCTTTGTCAAGGCGCTTTGTTTCTTCTCACACAGCTTAAAGGTCGTGATCTGAACGTGGCTTTTTTTTTTCACTCCAGCGTTGTCCTCCAGACAGTCTCGTCCCTTCATCTGATGAAGGCCGCTTGTGTTGTGGCCGAAACGTCGTGATTTTTTGTTATTTTATTTTTTTACCTACGTGACTTTACCCAATAGAACCAAAGAGTATGGATCCTAGCAGTCACGAAAGCTTTAAATCTAGAAGTCCTCCACTTCATAAACACGTCAGATCCCTCCTTAAAAAGAGTCGTGAGACTAGGTGAGGCATTCTGTGTAACCAAGCAGGATAAGAATAGCAATTACAGTTGAGACTAGATTAAGTTTAGAGAGTGCTTAGACCGATTTCATCACCCATTTTCAGTAGAAACAATCATCTCGCCCCATTCAAAGCAGATTAAGAATATGTGGATGAATGGGTATTTAATGGAGTCTTTACCTTAAAATAGTGGCACATTAGCTCGCGTTCCTTGTTGAATGACTTGTTTGCTTCTTCTCTACCACGTTGTGTCTCTGACTTGCGTATTTTAAAGCAATGCTCCATGTAGTTGTCGGCAGTGCAAGGCGATCCATTCAATTCCAACTTCAGACTAAAGTCGCGTAAGCAGATGATGAGGGATGGGAAGTACTTGTCCAGATTATTTGAGTTGTCTTCATGAGATCCTACCCTTGCTTTGACGTACTGCGCCATATCCTTTACATACCTGGATTGGAGTCGGAGTCAAGGACATTTTACAGAAACAGAGTAATTTGAGATCAAGAGAAAATTTGTGAAAATACAAGACGTGTGAAAAACTTTTCAAAGCCGGGCAAGATGGGGAACGATTCTTTCCATATATGGAGAGTGTGACAGACTTTCAATAATTTTACCATTTTTCAATAACAAGGTAAAGGTGCAGCCCTGAAATTCTTTCCTCACACAACTGTTGTGGAAGGGCCTTCACTGGAAATAGCTCTGGAGGATGTTTGCTGTATTCTTCCAGGCTGTTGGAAGAGGTGGGACTACCCACAGTTAACTTACTGCACGCAGCCTGCCGATCGACTATGTGTAGTGTTACACAATCATACTGCTGGGTATAGAGAGTCAGTGGAGCTGATTAAATAAACTCCCCTCATTGTTTCAACTGACACAAGCGAGATTAAATAAAAAAACCTCTATTGCAAGTCCAGTGTACTAACGATTGCATGAAGGCAGCTGTATAATTGTCAAATAACTACATTTAAGTTATATGTATAAATCAATAACATATGAAACAAAGTTTAGAAATAAGTTAAATATTTACAACTTATTTATACTTTTAAACATCACTATTGTACAATTTAATCCGAGTCACTCACTGTGCAGCAGATGAGTTTCTGCGGAATACGGAAGAGATTGTATGACGAGCTTGAAAAATGTGTTTTGTTTATTTGCTAATTAAATGTAGAATAAATGTAAAAACACAAGGGAAAGAGAGCACTAACAGAGCATGTGGATAGCTAAAGCGTCCAAAGTCACGGGTTCACCGGTTGCATCAGTTACTATGTGGTCTCTGATTTCCTTACACTCTTTCTTTCTTAACACACTTTTAAAGTAAGGTAATACATGTTTCTTTGGTTCAATGCATACATATTATTTATAAATTAAATGCATTCACACTGTTTAAAAGAGCAATGTCCAGAGAAAAGTGTAATGACATTACCAGCAGATCACGTGGTATGCTGATGCATGCAAATTCACCCCAGAACGCCATAAACATTATGTGGTAAATATTACATTAGAACACACAGGGTTTCTGTCGCAAATATCACTGGTGGCGTATATAAATATTTTCTGCCACCCCTTGGTCATTTTGCTCCACCTGATATCTGCCAATGATGCACTTCTATTCCGCCTCCTACTGGAGATCATTTCTCAGGCAACTCTCTCTTAGACACCTTTAAATAACTTATTTTACCTCCTACCCTTACCCAGTCTATCTAACTCATTCCCATTTTTCTCATTTGTATGTATTGACTCTAAGACGTGTCTTGCATTATGGATACATTCCAATATGTAACACAATTTTTGTTCCTGGGTAGTAAGTGTTATTTCGGAATTGATTATGCCTAAAAGTATATAAAATGGCTATTGTTCCCCACAAACTTTGCTTTTGTGACCAGGACAGTGATATTCTGAAATTTATCTATTTCAATGAGAAAACGGGCGAATTTGTCTTTTCGGTCACATAAAGTCAGAAAAAACAACATATGAATCAAAATTAACATATTTATACTAAATTAATACAAAAATGACTACAAAAGATTTAGAATTGAGTAATTTTTCGAGATTTACGATTAAACTTTAAAAAAAAATACGAATCAGCCCCCAAATGGTGTCTCGCATTGTGTTCTGTTATACTCTCCTTGGTAGCGGCGTTCAAAGTCCAGTATGTCTTGGTGGAAGCACTCGCCTTGCTTCTCCAAGTATGCTTCCATGTTCTCCTTGAATATATCAAGATGAGCGTCAAGGATATGGACTTTGAGGGACATCCTACAGCCCATTGTGCCATAGTTCTTCACCAGTCTCAACAAGCTCCACGTAGTTTTCGACCTTGTGATTGCCCAGGAAGCCACGAACCACTGTGACAAAGCTGTTCCAAGCCGCTTTCTCCTTACTTGTGAGCTTCTTGGGGAATTAATTGCACTCCAGGATCTTCTTTTTCTGTGGTCCGACGAAGACACCAGGTTTGACCTTTGACTCAGACAGCTTAGTGAAGAAGTCTTGAAGCTACTTGAAGGTTGCCGACTCCATATCTACAGCTCTGACAAATTTTTCATTTGATATGCAGTGGTGGCATCAGCACCTTCCGGGCATCCACCAGTGGCTCCCACTCGACCTTGTTCCTCCCCACAGAGAACTTGGTCCGCTGTGGCCAGTCCCGCCTGTGGTAGTGCGCCTTGGTGTCCTTGCTGTTCCAAAAGCAAAGATAGCACGGGAACCTGCTAAAACCACCTTGGAGACCCATCACAGAATGCCACCATTTTGAAGTCTCCAATCACCTCCCAGCTGTGCTCATCATACTTCAAGGAGGTCAGCAAGGTCTTTATGGGTACTTGTTGCCATTATGGAGCAGCATGGCTTTGAGGCTTCTGGATGAGCTGTCCATGAAGATGCACCACTCATTCTGGTTAGAGGCGATTCCAATTGCCTCGAACAGACAGGTTACATTGTGGCAGAAGCAGAGCCCATCTTGACGGGCGAAGAAGATGCAAAAAGGTTGGTGACGCTTCTTCTGATATGCGAATTGCACACTTGCATCCAACAAGTTCCACTGCTTGAGCCTAGACACCAAAAGCCCGGCATTGGACTTCGTAAGACCAAGATCTCTGATCAAATTGTTGAGGTCTTTTTGGTTGGGGTAGTATGGGCTTCTCTCCTCAGCTCCACCTCTGAAATTGTCATCTGGATCTACAACGTCTTTCTCGCTCTCTGAATTGTTTTTTTCTTCTAAAAACGGCTGCTCTTTCTCCGGAGGAGTGGGTACGGGGAGCTCATGGCAGTGTGGCACCGGGGGAATGGATGAAGGAAGGTCAAGGATATGTGATAGCAGGTGCATTCTTGCCAGTCCGATGTTTGAAATGGTCCACCATGCAGAAGTAGCAGTTGCTTGAGTGGTCAGTGGGATTGCAAACTTCATGGCTCTCTTTTCCCCTCTGTACCATCTTAAAAAAAAATATTTCATCCATGAATAATATTTAAGCAATTCTCCCAACATTTTTCATGTATATATATTTTTTCAATGACATTGAAAATGTTAAACATTTTAAAATGTTAAACTTTTTCAATTTAAAAATTTTTCACAAATTTACAACATATAATTCCGAGCAACAATTGTCCATCTTACCTTCCAGAGTTTTTTTTGCAATGTTCGCAGGTTAAATGAGGTGCCCAGGGTTTGTCTTGATCCCCGACAGGCATGTCGAAATATGCCTTTTTGGCCTCACACATCCTAGCAGATACTTCCACAGAGTATTTTTTCGCTCTCGTCTTGATAAATTGGCCACAGACATTGCAAAATGCTCCTGCTGCATGCTTGCAGACTCTTGATGCCATCTCATAAAAATGCAGATATGTATCCAGATATGTATGTATACACTTAGGCAGAAGGAAATAAACTGAACGGCTTAAGGCCCCTGTATTTATACTACTATTTATATTTCTGGAAAGTTATTGAATGTTCTAGGAGTTACTCCAAGTTTACTCAACACTGAATCTATCTCAAATGTTCTGGAAAAAAGGTACATTTCAAAATATCAGTATCCTGGTCACAAAAGCAAAGTTGGTGGGGAATAATAGCCATTTTCTCTACTTTTGAGGTATGAGCAATTAGGAAATACCACTTACTACCCAGGAACAAAAAAGTAAAAAAATGTTTTATATATTTTATTATTTTATTGTTTCTCTTCAACGTGACTTTACCGAAAGAGCTAAGAATATGTTACACAGTGTTAACAATGTGTGTTGTTACTGTTCTGGATATCAATTTCAGCTGGGAACCGCCTTCCGTTCTGTTTTACTCTTTTGTATCATCTGATATTTCTTTCCCCCAGCCCTCCAATAACGTGTAAAATATTCCTCTCATTTCCTAGATCACGGTCGAGGATTCCAGTGGAGCATGATCATGTCTATCACATTCTTATTATGGTTTACCCCGAGTGTGTATTGTTTTTGAAAAGCAGAAATAAACTACGGACAGCCTTTCCTTTCGTATGGAGAGTAATTAGTAACCAATCAAGTCTGGATTTGGGTTTTTTTTGGGTTTATTTATTGTAAGTTAAATATATTTATCCATTGATTTGGACAGCCTTTCAAGCTTACCCCAAATTTCAGCTGCAATAAGTGTAATTGTGCCGAGAGTACAAATAGGATGACAAGGTGAGGATTTAAAGGTCATAAAAACAAATATTACTGGTGCCACCACACCCTGCTTACTTTTCAATAAATAAAGTATTTGTTGTAAATTCGACTCGTTCTTTAAAGATCATTGTTAAAGTATTATATAAACTGTATTTTGGTCTCCTACTTGGTCGCTAACCTCTTGCTGCCACACCAATGCCTGGCTTGGTAAACCTGCTGCATCTTGCACATGCCCCACTCATTGCAACGAATTCAATGTGAAATAAACTACTATTTACTGCAATTTCTTATTAAATTTTACATTTCTTTACTTATCCTTGATTTATAGACAACTAGTGGTAAGTACCTGGTGTTGCCCGGGCGAAAAAGACAGACACATCGACCTACACACAGACATTGACCTACACACACAAAGACATCGACTTACACAGACACACATATAAATTCATACAACAACAACCGCCATTCGCCACTAAGTGGCGGTGACGTCACCACGACGCTTGTGCCAGGACATGTGCACCTTGAGGCCACGTGGAGTGTCGAACGCCCGCTGGCAGGGGGTTACGGGGCAGACCCAGGTGCCACGGGTCGACTGACTGAGATGACTGCCTGATGCACCACCTGTGCCCCTTACTGTGCCAACCTGCTGTGCTTTAGCCACCCGGCGCTCCGCTCGTTGTTGTGAGCGTCGCTCCTCTGCCCTCCGTTGTTGTTGGAGGGCGACTGCCTCCAACTGCCCAGTAGCGTCCTTCACGAGCCTCCTCCACAGAGGCCGATCTTGACACCACTGGTACCAGTCATCGGCAAGTCCACTCAGCTCCACGTCCTCCTGTACCACATCACTCCATCTCCTCTCTAGCCCGTGCCGCGCCCGTTTAGCCCCCTCGATCCAGCCGAACAAAAGCTGTTTTGGCATGCGGTGGCTGGGCATGTGGGCTACAATACCCAGCCAATGCAGCCTTGCCTGTTGGAGGAGCTCACCAAGGGGACCTTGCCCAGATCTCCTCACACAATCCAGCCTGGTTAAACCCAGTATGGATCGTAGGCAGGCTAGCCTAAATGTTTCTAACTGGCGAAGATGTTCCATTAAGGGGGTCCACGATTCGCAAGCTTAGAGAAGGGAGGGAATGACCGTGGCCGAGAAGACCTGAAGCTTAGTGCAGAGCGACAGACCAGGTAGCTTCCACACAGTGTTACGCAACCGATGAAAAGATATTGCCGCTCGACTGATTCGGAGTGAGACCTCTGGTGTTAGACTGGAGCCGGTCATAAGCACACTGCCCAGGTATGGGAAACTCTCCACTCTCTCCACAACTGCCCCATCACCGATTGGTAGTTGTGGGGGTGGAGTGTCCGATGGTACAAAATATCCAGGCTGGTGCTTAGTTTTGGTGGGGCTGATGGTAAGGCCGCATCTCTTAATGGCATGCTCCAGTCTCAGCAGCAGCGTCTCCAACTCTTCCTCTGAATGAACAGCTATTACCAATTCATAGACATACATAACGTGGTTGAGCAACAGGGAGCCATCCCTTGACCGCACATAGGCATCAATCAGTCTCCCATTATATCTGTACCAAATGGAGTTCCCCCCGGTACAGCTATTGAAGGCTTCACGGACTACGTGGTCAAAATAGATGTTAAATAATGCGGAAGCCAGAGGACATCGCTGTCGCACCCCAAGGTGTACAGGGAATGGCTCTGACTTCTGGCCACGTAGTTTTACCCAGGCCCGCTAACCATCATGAAGGTCCTTAATGATAGTGAGCAGAGGGTCAGGGACTCCAAAAGGAACGAAGAACAACCCAGAGCCCAGGCGTACTGATGGTATCATAGGCCTTGACCAAGTCAATAAAGCAGAGATGTAGGTCTTGCTGGAATTCCCTACACCTCTGCTGTAGCAGACGGACAGAAAATATGACATCGGTGCAGGATCGCCCTTACCTGAAACAGCAATTGGGACTCCGCAAGCCTCTCCTCAGCGTGCCTGGCAAGGCAATGTGGAATTATCCTTGCCAGGACCTTTCCCGGCACACTGAGGAGTGAGATGCCCCTGTAGTTGTTACAGTCTGTGCGGTCCCCCTTCTTAAAGAGGGGGACCACCAGAGCATCCTTCCAATCCTGCGGAACCCGTCTAGTGGTCCAGACTGTTGTTACAATGTCATATAGGGCAGTTTGTTCACAAACGCAAACCCTCCCTCAGCATTTTGCTTGGGAGATCATCTCTGCCCGGTGCCTTTCCTGGTCTCAGACTCCGGATCGCCTTCAGTACTTCCTCAACAGATGGCACCTCAGCCAGCCACTCACAGGGGGTGACTTCTAATATTTGAGGCACCGCAGCCTCAGCAGCGTCATCCCCACTTTGTGCCACGATGTTTTCCTGGCTGAAGAATTTCCCCTCCCCCAGGACCTCACAGAAATTCTCAGCAAATCTGCAAACCTGTTCCTGGGGGTCAGAGATTGGATCACCGTTTTTTCTCCTAATTATGGCAATAGGTGTGGCGCTGCAGATTACTTTTTTGATGGAGTTAAATAGAGACTTGTGATCGCGGGCGACTGAGGCAGACTCCATCTCTTCAGCAACCTGCGACCACCACCCATCCTTGCAGCACCTCACGACTCTCCGAACCTCCGAGCGAAGGCTGCGGTAAGCCTCCTCATTCTCTGACGTGAGATTCTGTAGCCGATGAAAGTGGGCCTGTCGCTTTTTCTCAACTATCCTGAACACCTCCTCTGTCAGCCAGGGTCTCTGTGAGGTCTGGACCGTGTACCCAAAGCAGCCAATGCAGCTGCATGAGTCACAGTCCTAAACCTCGCCCATTTACCCTCGATATCAGGAGGAGTGGGGGACAATGCCAACTCCAGCCACAAGCGATGATGAAATTCTCGCTTGCAACTTTCATCAGACAACTGATACCAGGCCACTTTGGGTTGTAATGTGGCCTGGGTGTACACCCACCACCGGAGTGGAATAATGGCAGGCGCATCTTACATATGACAAGTCGATGGTCAGAGGGCAGATTAGCACCACGGTAGGTCCTGGTGTCAAGGACATGGGCTCGCATCCGCTGGATCGTCACCATATAGTCCAGAATATGTTCTTGCTTGGACCCGGAATGCATCCATGATGTTGTGTGGATGCGCCAATGCCGGAACAACATGTTGGTAATTACAAGCCCATGGGCTGCACAAAAAATCTAGCAGCGTCCTACCGTTGTTATTGAGCTGATCTGGCCCATGCCCTCCAATCACTCCAGACCAGGTGCGAGCATCATGACCAACTCGGGCATTGAAGTCACCCAACAATATGACTGTATCTCGAGGGGCCAGTTTAGCCAGCACCTGTGACAGGAGGTCATAGAAGGCATCTGACTCATCGGCTTTTCCTGCATCCCTCCACGGATGTTCGTCTTCGGTGGCGGCATAAGTAACCACGACCACCACTCCTCGCCTACGGTTGATGGGAAGGCGAGCCCAAAGTAGCCTGGGACTTACAGCTTCCCACACCTCACCGCCACGCTCCCACGCCCCCTTCATTCTTTTGTTCAAAAGAAGAGCCACACTCTGTTGTTTGGTAGTAGAGGACTGTCCACCCCTCATGATGGCAAGAGCCACCATGAGGACTAACACACACATGGACTAACACGCACACATATGGACTCACACGCACATCGACTGACACACATGGACTGCCACGCACACTTGGACTTACACACACACATCGACGTACACACACACACACACATCTGGCGTTGCCCGGGGATAAAATACACAGATACACAGGGACTTACACCCACACATGGACCTAAACGCACACACATATGGACTCAAACACACACACAATGGCTGACACACACACATCAACTGACACAGAAATCCCCGATGATGGCACAGCTGGAGCAATTTTCTCTCTCTGGCGACCCTTAGCGAGGAGCAGTGTGAAAACAAAGGTCTTCCCAGTACTGGCAGGTGCATGAAGGGAAAAAAAGACGATTTGTTGTCTCAATGTGTTGCAAGATTTTCGAGTAGGCTTCAATTTGTGCATGCATAAGCTTTGGTAAATTTTCCTAAATAAGTTTATGAAGCCGTAAAGCATAATAGCATCGTCAACGTAGGATATCTTGAGCAAGGGCATGCAGATTGTCGATGTAAGGCGTTGGTAGTCCCATAGACGCGAGGTTTTTAGCAGCAATGGAGCGCAGTTTGTCCTGAAGCAGGATGAGGGCCTGTTTGAAGATGACATCAGAAAAGTTTACGTAAAGGTTTGTATTTTGTCATTGAGCTCCGTGGAGGATGTCCTCACTCATGCCCTCTTTGTATTTTTGGCAGAGTCCCATGGGGTTAGATGGGCTGCAAACTTGAAGATGTATTCAGAAGAGCAATGGCAGTTGGAAAGGGGACTGACCAACAGAAGCTTGTGTCATAGCTTTATGAAGATGGTGATCATGAGCAAGAATTGCACAAAGATTGCAAGCTTTCCTATATGTTTGACAGACAACTCATTCGACTGTTTAGAGGTCTTGGGAAGATTTGTGTCCTTTGGCAACATGCAGAAGCATTGGGAGAAAGTAGCACTGCTGATTGTTGGGATGAACTGTGTAGACTCGTCATAAGGCATCTGATTAGCCGTCAGCAACACGTCGCTTCATTGTTTTATTAGCAGTCCATGTATAATAGGAGGGAACTTAATGGTAAAGCAGGTTGGCAGCAAATGGGTAACTTGGGTACAAAACATCGAGCGACATAAGGTTGTTATCTTGTGGAGCCAGGGCCTGTTGTTGGGCAATTCCTTTGGTGACATAGATGCGTTGACCATTTTGAAGGTGAAGTGTGAAATGGACGACTGTGGGGGAACGGTCATGGATGGAGAAGCCAAAAATTCAGCAAATGGCCTCATTTATGCTGATGTATGTTCCTTGGAAAAATATTAAGAGCTCATGCACACTTTGTCCTTCTGTTTTGTAAGGCAAAGGCAGGCATGTCAGAGCCTTTGTTGATGTATTAGCAAAGATATTTCACGTCTGTTTTTAGAATAGCAGTATTTAACATAAAAGTGGGCCTGAAAAGATCTTGCACAGGAGAGGGCAGTAGGGAACGACCCACGGGTTGTCAACCTTAATTAGCGAGTTATAAACAGGTCTGAGCGTAATTTGGAATCCACCATGCTCAGTAGTTCTTTGACGATATAAACGATAGCCATCATGGGCCGACTGAGTGTGTTTCAAGTAGTTGTATGGATACCACTTGGTACACCTTTTGCCTTGCATACATGGAGCATTGGCATAAAACTGGCCACATGGGCCATGGACCATTTGGTTGCAGACCACATAGGAAAAGGGCAGGGTCTTGATGGGGGTGAGGTAGCTCAGCACTGATAAATGTGTCAATATGACTTGCATGAATTGTTTCCCTCATCCATAGGATAATGTGAGCATGAGGAAGACGACGTTTTTTCCACTCAATGGTGTGAAAGATACTGCTTGTCTATGCAAAGACGCCGCCTTCGTTGGTCGTAATAAGCATAAGGTCAAAAAGACCCTCACTAAGATGTCATGTCTGTCTGGTGGCTTTTGTTATGGATAAAGGTAAACCTGGATCCCCTTTCATTTGGGATTGCAAGTGAAGGTTATGAAGAGATGGGGTGTAGCATATTGGCTGATGTACGTCATGGCATCCTGAGTCTTGATTTGAAGTTTTCGTGACTGCAATGATACATACTCTTCGGTTCTTTCGGTAAAGTCACGCAGGTAAAAATAAAGTTAATCAAATCACGACGTTTCGGATGCAACGCAAGCTTCCATCATCAGGTGTAACTAGCACAGCAAATTTACTGTAAAGAGAGCTATTTGTGATAAGAGATTATTATATAGGGTTGGAGGAGGGGTGGAGCAGCCAGAAAGGACGGATGCAGGTGGGGGGGGGGGGGGGGGGGTGTTTGGGAGAAGGGGATGGTAAAGTTCCTGCCACTATCCTAAAAAATGCTAAGAAACCCACTAGCAACATTGGCAAAAACGAGCGCTCTGAACTCGCAAATTTGAAAAAGAGGGATGATGGCAATGCCACTATCATGATCGATAAACTACATACAACAACAAAATCCAAGACCTACTCAATGATGGCAGCTACTCCAAAATCAATAGAGATCCGACTAACAGCCTAACTACTAAAACCAACAAGATAATTACAATATTCTTGGTTCTTTCGGTAAACTCACATAGAAGGGAAACAATAAAATAATTAAAATATAAAACAATACAATTCTCACGACGTTTCGACTGCAACACAAGCAATCATAATTAGGTGTGAAAACTACAGCAAGAATATTTGAAAAAGTGGTGGTATTTTCTTAACGTTAGCACCACGGAGAGCGATTTGGAAGTTTTACAGATGAACGAGTCCATCTCTGTTTGGAAAAGAGGAGGGGGAAGATGAAGAGAATGGATGCAGTCTGAAAGTCACCGTAAGCATGAACAAAATCAATTAAGACCCACAATGGTTTATCAAATTCTTCCAATGATTGCTAAGCCAAAATCCATCTTTTCTGTTGAAATTGTCTCTGTGTTTGTATATGTGGATAGCCTCATGAACGAATCACTCATGGTATCAGATGGCTTGCAGATAACCTCTGTCTTGGAGAAGTCAATGTCATGTGAGCCCACTGAATTATAACAGTGAAATGCCACGGCTGAGGTGTTGGTCCTACCGTGTTTTATGTCTGATTTGCGTTCACGGATATGGTCCGATACACGTCGTTTGGTTTCTCCAATGTAACTACTACCACAGAGGCAAGTGTGGTAATAGTGATCTGATCCCATCCGTAAAGGATGTCATCCCTGACTTACAGTACCCTGGTGTCTATAAACTGAGTTGCATTTGTGGTGATTGTTTCATTGGGGAAACGAAACGACATGTATCTGACCGCATTCGCGAGCACAAGTCAGATTTGAAACACGGTAGGACGAATTCCTCTGCCGTGGCTGATCATTGCTATAACGCGGTGGGTTCTGATGATATTGTATTCTCCGATACCAAGGTGCTCTGCAAAAACGTCAGAATACCACCAAAGATGTGTAAATGAAGCCATACAGATATACAAACATAGACATAACTTCAACCGAGAGGATGGATTCAAATTGAGCAATCATTGGAAAGATGTTATTAACCATGTTAAACTTTAGATGCCTTAGGGTTTATATTCATATCCATATCTCCGGTGTTTTACTCCCACCCTTACACACTACCATCACTAGAATAGTTGATTCTAGATTTGAAGCTTTTGTGACTGCAAGGATCCATACTCTTTGGTTCTATTCGGTAAAGTCACGTAGGTAAAAAATAAAACAACAAAAATCTCGACGTTTTGGCCACAACACAAGTGGCCTTCTTCAGGTGAAGGAACAGAACTGTCGGGACGAGAGCACTTCAATGACCGCTGCTAAGATTCGCAGCGTCTTTTAAGCTCGGTGGGAGGAGCAGGACGCCTTGACAAAGGAGTTTACATATAAAAAATAGCTGTGTTAAAGTGTTGAAGCAGCAGGGTGTTAAAGTCAGAAAATTGGCAGGGGGATTAGCATGTTTTTGTGTAGAGGGTGCGGAGGATGGGTCACTGTGTGTGTGCAATAGAAACGGAAAAAAATAAAGATCGGCAAGAATGTGCTATCAGGGGAGAGTAGAAAAAAGGGTTTAATAGAAAGTTCGGAAGGAATATGCTTGGTATACCATTACTTGAAATTGCTGTTAGAAATGAGTTGACGTTTGGTATGATTTAAAACGTCTTTCCAATGGTTGCATAATTTGAAACCATCCTCTCGGTTGAAGTTATGTTTGTGTTTGTATATCTGAATGGCTTCGTGGACACATCTCTGGTGATAACCTGTAGGTTTACAGAGAACCTTGGTATCGGAGAAGACAATCTCCTGATCACCCATAGCGTTGTAACAATGATCATCCACAGCAGATGAATTCGTTCTGCCGTGTTTCAGATCTGAATTGTGCTCGCCAATTCGGTCAGAGATATGTCGTTTCATCTCCCCAATATAGCAATCACCGAAGGTACAACTCAATTTGTAAACTCCGGGGTACTGTAAGTCAGGGATGACATCCTTCACGGATGGGATCAGGTCACGGATTTTGTGTACTGTATTGAACCGGACCAGGATCTTGTGTTTGTTTAGAATTTGGAGATCTTTTTAGTAACGCATGCTATATATGGTAGTGTGATTTTTTTGACTGGAGTATCAAGTGCTTGTTTCTGTATGGGGGGAGAAACAGCTTGGCGGATGGTACAGTCAGAGTATCCGTTTCTCTTGAGGGCCAGGTGTACATGTTTTAATTCACTGGTCAGGTGGTGTTGGTCCGAAAAGCAATGAGCCCTATGGTATAAAGTTTTGATGAGATAATTATTTTGAGCTGGGTGGTGGTGGGAATCAGGCTTCAAGTAGGAATCTGTGTGGGTGGGTTTCCTGTAGACAGAATGCCCCAATGAGCCATCAGGTCTCCTCTCAAACAGAACATCCAAGAATGGTAGCTTGCCATCTTTCTCCACTTCCATGGTGAATTTTATGGCGGGGTGTCTGGAATTGATGTGGTGTAGGAAAAGGTTCAAAGCTGGTAGGCCATGTGGCCAAATGACGAAAGTGTCATCCACATATCTCTTCCACAGTGAAGGTCTGAGGGTGGAAGTCTGGATGGCGTCTGATTCAAATTTCTCCATGAAAACATTGGCTATCACTGAACTCGCGAATTAAAAAAAAACAAAAGTGATATAGTCATCCTCTCAGCCGACAAAGGCAATGCTACTGTAATTATGGATAAAGATTCGTACAACAACAAAATCCAGAACCTACTCAACGATGGAAGCTATTCAAAAATTAAAAATGACCCTCCTAATAGCCTAACTATAAAAACCAACAAGATCATCACAAGTTCGACCTCCCTAATCGAACCAACTAAACGTCCCTCCCTAAAACCGTCTGTTGCTAGACCCCCTAGATTCTATGGTCTCCCCAAGATTTATAAAGAAGGCACTCCACTACGACCCATCGTATCTACGATCAACTCCCCTACCTATAAGCTAGCACGTTTTCTGTCAGATACCTTGCTACCTTTCACTGGCAAGACCTCCTCAGCAGTACTTAACTCAGCCCAATTGGTCTCGATGGTCAAAGACGTTGTATTGTCCCCTGACGATATCCCTGTCAGCTTCCATGTGGTCTCCCTGTTCACCAAGGTCCCGGTACCGGATACCATTGAAATAATTGAAAATTTAGTACAGACGCCATCCAGACTTCCACCCTCAGACCTTCACTGTGGAAGAGATATGTGGATGACACTTACGTCATTTGGCCACATGGCCTCGCAGCTTTGAACCTTTTCCTACACCACATAAATTCCAGACACCCCGCCATAAAATTCACCATGGAAGTGGAGAAAGATGGCAAGCTACCATTCTTGGATGTTCTGTTTGAGAGGAGACCTGATGGCTCATTGGGGCATTCTGTCTACAGGAAACCCACCCACATAGATTCCTACTTGAAGCCTGATTCCCACCACCACCCAGCTCTAAATAATTATCTCATCAAAACGTTATACCACAGAGCTCATTGCTTTTTGGACCAACACCACCTGACCAGTGAATTAATACATGTCCACCTGGACCTCAAGAGAAACGGATACTCTGACCGTACCATCCGCCAAGCTGTTTCTCCCCCCATACAGAAACCATCACACTACCATATATAGCAGGCGTTACTAAAAAGATCTCCAAAATTCTAAACAAACACAAGATCCTGGTCCGGTTCAATACAGTACACAAAATCCGTGACCTGATCCCATCCGTGAAGGATGTCATCCCTGACTTACAGTACCCCGGAGTTTACAAATTGAGTTGTACCTGCGGTGATTGCTATATCGGGGAGACGAAACAACATATCTCTGACCGAATTAGCGAGCACAAATCAGATCTGAAACACGGCAGAACGAATTAATCTGCTGTGGCTGATCATTGTTACAACGCTATGGGTGATCATGAGATTGTCTTCTCCGATACCAAGGTTCTCTGTAAACCTACAGGTTATCACCAGAGATGTGCCCACGATGCCATTCAGATATACAAACACAGACATAACTTCAACCGAGAGGATGGTTTCAAATTAAGCAACCATTGGAAAGACGTTTTAAATCATACCAAACGTCAACTAATTTCTAACAGCAATTTCAAGGAATGGTATACCAAGCATATTCCTTCTGAACTTTCAATTAAACCCTTCTTTCTACTCTCCCCTGACAGCACATTCTTGCCAATCTTTAATTTTTTCTGTTTCTATTGCGCATACACAGTGACCTATCCTCCGCACCCTGTACACAAAAACATGCTAATCCCCCAGCTAATTTTCTGACTTTAACACAGCTATTTTGATATGTAAACTCCTTTGTCAAGGCGCCCTGCTCCTCCAACCGAGCTTAAAAGATGCTGCGAATCTTGAAGTGCTGTCGTCCTGACAGTTCTGTTCCTTCACCTGAAGAAGGCCACTTGTGTTGTGGCCGAAACGTCGTGATTTTTGTTGTTTTGTTTTTTACCTACGTGACTTTACCGAATAGAACCAAAGAGTATGGGTCATTTCAGTCATGAAAACTTCAAATCAAGACTCAAAGATGCCATGACGTACATCAGCCAATATGCTACACCCCATATCTTCATCACCTTCACTTGCAATCCCAAATGAAAGGAGATCCAGGTTTACCTTTATCCATAACAAAAGCCACCAGACAGACATTACAACTTAGTGAGGGTCTTTTTGACCTTATTATGCTATTACGACCAACGAAGGCGGCGTCTTTGCGTAGACAAGCAGTATCTTTCACACCATTGAGTGGAAAAAACGTCGTCTTCCTCATGCTCACATTATCCTATGGATGAGGGAAAAAATTCATGCAGGTCATATTGACACATTTATCAGTGCTGAGCTACCTCACCCCCATCAAGACCCTGCCCTTTTCCTATGTGGTCTGCAACCAAATGGTCCATGGCCCATGTGGCCAGTTTTATGCCAATGCTCCATGTATGCAAGGCAAAAGGTGTACCAAGTGGTATCCATACAACTACTTGAAACACACTCAGTCGGCCCATGATGGCTATCGTTTATATCGTCAAAGAACTACTGAGCATGGTGGATTCCAAATTACGCTCAGACCTGTTTATAACTCGCTAATTAAGGTTGACAGCCCGTGGGTCGTTTGCTACTGCCCTCTCCTGTGCAAGATCTTCCAGGCCCACTTTTACATAAAATTTTGCTATTCTGAAAAAAGCCAAAAAATATCTTTGCCAATACATCAACAAAGGCTCTGACATGCCTGCCTTTGCCTTACAAAACAGAGGGACAAAGTGTGCATGAGCTCTTAATATTTTTCCAAGGAACATACATCAGCATAAATGAGGCCATTTGCTGAATTTTTGGATTCTCCATCCATGACCATTCCCCCACAGTCGTCCATTTCACACTTCACCTTGAAAATGGTCAACGCATCTATGTCACCAAAGGAATTGCCCAACAACAGGCCATGGCTCCACAAGATAACAACCTTATGGCGCTCGATGCTTTGTACCCAAATGACCCATTTGCTGCAAACCTGCTTTACCATTATGTTCCCTCCTATTATACATGGACTGCTAATAAAACAATGAAGCGACGTGTTGCTGACGGCTAATCAGATGCCTTATGACGAGTCTACACAGTTCATCCCAACAATCAGCAGTGCTACTTTCTCCCAATGCTTCTGCATGTTGCCAAAGGACACAAATCTTCCCAAGACCTCTAAACAGTCGAATGAGTTGTCTGTTAATCATACAGAGGAGCTTGCAATCTTCGTGCAATTCTTGCGCATGATCACCATCTTCATAAAGCTATGACACAAGCTTCTGTTGGTCAGTCCCATTTCCAACTGCCATTGCTCTTCTGAATACATCTTCAAGTTTGCAGCCCATCTAACCCCATGGGACTTTGCCAAAAATACAAAGAGGGCATGAGTGAGGACATCCTCCACGGAGCTCAATGACAAAATACAAACCTTTACGTAAACTTTTCTGATGTCATCTTCAAACAGGCCCTCATCCTGCTTCAGGACAAACTGCGCTCCATTGCTGCTAAAAACCTCGCGTCTATGGGACTACCAACGCCCTACATCGACAACCTGCATGCCCTTGCTCAAGATATGCTACGTTGAAGATGCTATTATGCTTTACATCTTCATAAACTTACTTAGGAAAATTTACCAAAGCTGATGCATGCACAAATTGAAGCATACTCGAAAATCTTGCAACACATTGAGACTACAGATCGTCTTTTTTTCCCTTCATGCACCTGCCAGTACTGAGAAGACCTTTGTTTTCAAACTGCTCCTCGCTAAGGGTCGCCAGAGAGAGAAAATTGCTCCAGCTGTGCCATCATCGGGGATTTCTGTGTCAGTTGATGTGTGTGTGTCAGTCATTGTGTGTGTGTTTGAGTCCATATGTGTGTGCGTTTAGGTCCATGTGTGGGTGTAAGTCCCTGTGTATCTGTGTATTTTATCCCCGGGCAACGCCAGATGTGTGTGTGTGTGTACATCGATGTGTGTGTGTAAGTCCAAGTGTGCGTGGCAGTCCATGTGTGTGTCAGTCGATGTGCGTGTTTGTCCATATGTGTGCGTGTTAGTCCATGTGTGTGTTAGTCCTCATGGGAAGCTGTAAGCCCCAGGCTACTTTGGGCTCGCCTTCCCATCAACCGGAGGCGAGGAGTGGTGGTCGTGGTTACTTATGCCGCCACCGAAGACGAACATCCGTGGAGGGATGCAGGCAAAGCCGATGAGTCAGATGCCTTATATGACCTCCTGTCACAGGTGCTGGCTAAAGTGTCCCCTCGGGATAGAGTCATATTGTTGGGTGACTTCTATGCTCGAGTTGGTCATGATGCTCGCACCTGGTCTGGAGTGGTTGGAGGGCATGGGCCAGATCAGCTCAATAACAACGGTAGGACGCTGCTAGATTTTTTTGTGCACCCCATGGGCTTGTAATTACCAACATGCTCTTCGGCCTCGGCGCATCTACACAACATCATGGATGCATGCCGTATCCAAGCAAGAACATCTGCTGGACTACATAGTGACGAACCAGCGGATGCGAGCGCATGTCCTTGACACCAGGACCTACCGTGGAGCTGATCTGCCCTCTGACCATCGACTTGTCATATGTAAGATGCGCCTGCCATTATTCCACTCCGGTTGTGGGTGTACACCCAGGCCACATTCCAACCTAAAGTGGCCTGGTCTCAGTTATCTGATGAAAGTTGCAAGCGAGAATTCATCATCGCTTGAGGCTGGAGTTGGCATCGTCCCCACTCCTCCTGATATCGAGGGTAAATGGGCGAGGTTTAGGACTGTGACTCATGCAGCTGCATTGGCTGCTTTGGGTACGCAGTCCAGACTTCCCCAGACACCCTGGCTGACAGAGGTGTTCAGGATAAATTTTGATTTAAAGCTTTCGTGACTGCAGTAATTCATATTCTTCAACGTGAATTTACCGAAAGAGCTAAGAATATGTGTTCAGGACAGTTGAGAAAAAGCGACAGGCCCACTTTCATCGGCTACAGAATCTCACGTCAGAGAATGAGGAGGCTTACCGCAGCCTTCGCTCGGAGGTTCGGAGCGTCGTGAGGTGCTGCAAAGATGGGTGGTGGTCGCGGGTTGCTGAGGATATGGATTCTGCCTCAGTAGCCCGCGATCACAAATCTCTATTTAACTCCATCAAAAAAGTAACCTACAGCGCCACACCTATTACCATAATTAGGGGAAAAAACGGTGATCCAATCTCTGACCCCCAGGAACAGGTTTTGCAGATTTGCTGAGAATTTCTGTGAGGTCCTGGGGGAGGGGAAATCCTTCAGCCAGGAAAACATCGTGGCACAAGGTGAGGATGACCCTGCTGAGGCTGTGGTGCTCCTCCAACAGGCAAGGCTGCGTTGGCTGGGTCCTGTAGCCCGCATGCCCAGCCACCACATGCCGAAACAACTTTTGTTCGGCCGAATCGAGGGGGCTAAACGGGCGCGGCACGGGCTAGAGAAGAGATGGAGTGATGTGGTACAGGAGGACGTGAAGCTGAGTGGACTTGCCGATGACTGGTACCAGTGGTGTCAAGATCGGCCTCTGTGGAGGAGGCTCGTGAAGGACGCTACTGGGCAGTTGGAGGCAGTCGCCCTCCAACAACAACGGAGGGCGGAGGAGCGACGCTCACAACAACGAGCGGAGCGCCGGGTGGCTAAAGCACAGCAGGTTAGCACAGTAGGGGGCACAGGTGGTGCATCAGGCAGCCATCTCAGTCATCTTAGTCAGTCGACCCGTGGCACTTGGGTCTGCCCCGTGACCTCCTGCCAGCAGGCGTTCGACGCTTCACGTGGCCTCAATGTGCACATGGCCTGGCCCAAGTGTCGTGGTGACATCACCGCCACTTAGCGGCGAATGGCGGATGTTGTTGTTGTAAGTACATATATGTGTGTGTAAGTCAATGTATGTGCGTGAGTCTATGTGTGTGTGTGTAAGTCGATGTGTGTGCGTGGGTCCATGTGTGTGTGTAAGTCCATGTGTGTATCTCTTAGTCGATGTGTGTGTGTGTAAGTCCATATGTGTGCTTAGGTCGATGTGTGTGTGAGAGTCTATGTATGTGTGTGTGTATGAATCCATATGTGTGTCTGTGTAAGTCGATGTCTTTGTGTGTGTAGGTCAAAGTCTGTGTGTAGGTCGATGTGTCTGTCTTTTTCGCCCGGGCAATGCCGGGTACTTACCGCTAGTTGTCTATAAATCAAGGATAGGTAAAGAAATGTAAAATTGAATAAGAAATTGCAGTAAATAGTAGTTTATTTCACATTGAATTCGTTGCAATGAGTGGGGCATGTGCAAGATGCAGCAGGTTTACCAAGCCAGGCATTGGTGTGGCAGCAAGAGGTTAGCGACCAAGTAGGAGACCGAAAGACAGTTTTTAGAATAATTTAACAATGGTCTTTAAAGAACGAGTCGAATTTACAACAAATACTTCATTTATTGTAAAGGAAGCAGGGTGCGGTGGCACCAGTAATATTTGTTTTTATGACCTTTAAATCCTTACCTTGTCATCCTATTTGTACTGTCGGCACAATTACACTTATTGTAGCTGAAATTTGGGGTAAGCTTGAAAGGCTATCCCAATCAATAAATACATATATTTAACTAACAATAAATAATCCCAAAAAGAATCCAAATCCAGATATGATTGTTTACTAATTGCTCTCCACACGAAAGGAAAGGCTGTCCGTAGTTTATTTCTGCTTTTCAAAAAGTAACAACACACATTGTTAACACTGTGTAACATTTTTTTTACTTTTTTGTTCCTGGGTAGTAAGTGGTATTTCCTAATTGCTCATACCTCAAAAGTAGAGAAAATGGCTATTATTCCCCATCAACTTTGCTTTTGTGACCAGGACACTGATATTTTGAAATGTACCTTTTTTCCAGAACATTTCAGATAGATTCAGTGTTGAGTAAACATGGAGTAACTCCTAGAAAATTCAATAACTTTACAGAAATATAAATAGTAGTATAAATACAGGGGCCTTAAGCCGTTCAGTTTAGTTCCAGCTGCCTAAGTGGATACATATCTGCATTTTTATGAGATGGCATCAAGAGGCTGCAAGCATCCAGCAGACGCATTTTGCAATGTTTGGCCAATTTATCAAGACGAGAGCGAAAAAGTACTCTGTGGAAGCGTCTGCTAGGATGTGTGAGGCCAAAAAGGCATATTTCGGCATACCTGTCGGGGATCAAGACAAACCCTGGGCACCTCATTTAACCTGCGAGCAATGCAAAAACACTCTGGAAGGTAAGATGGACAATTGTTGCTCGGAATTATATGTTGTAAATTTCAATTGAAAAAGTTTTTTTAATTTTAAAATGTTTAACATTTTCAATGTCATTGAAAATATATATACATGAAAAATGTTGGGAGAATCGCTTAAAATTATTCATGGATGAAATACATTTTTTTTTTAAGATAGTACAGAGGGGAAAAGAGAGCCATGAAGTTCGCAATCCCACTGGCCACTCAAGCAACTGCTACTTCTGCATGGTGGACCATTCCAAACGTCGGACTGGCAAGAATGCACCTGCTATCACATATCCGGACCTTCCTTCATCCATTGCCCCGGTGCCACACTGCCATGAGCTTCCCGTACCCACTCCTCCGGAGAAAGAGCAGCCGTTTTTAGAAAAAAACAATTCAGAGAGCGAGAAAGACGTTGTAGATCCAGATGACAATTTCAGAGGTGGAGCTGAGGAGAGAAGCCCATACTACCCCAACCAAAAAGACCTCAACAATTTGATCAGAGATCTTGGTCTTACGAAGTCCAATGCCGGGCTTTTGACGTCTAGGCTCAAGCAGTGGAACTTGTTGGATGCAAGTGTGCAAGACGCAGATCAGATGAAGCGTCACCAACCTTTGCAGTCACGAAAACTGTAAATCTAGAAGTAGCCTGACGGTTTACAGTGTACCTTGGTCTCGGAAAAAAACAATATGAGAGCCCAGAGCATTGTAGCAATGATCAGCAACTGCGGAAGACCCAGTTCTACCATGTTTCAAATCCGCCTTGTGCTCGCGAAGTCAGGGAAGGATGTTATTAACCAGGTAAAATCTTAAATTGCTTTCATATCTTGCTTCCATACCCGCATTCCCAGTTTTTACAGCACGCTACTCCCCCCCCTCCCAGACCCGCTCGTTACCCAGCTCCGGCATTGTATCTCACCAGCTGTGCCTGCTGCACATTCCTCTATAAGGATGTTATTAACATGGTAATATCCCAATCGCTTCGGTGCTGCAGCTCTACAGCTCTCTTTGCCCACTACAGTAATGTTGTTTCTTACTGTGGTTGTCCCACCTGATAACGGACGCTTGTGTTGCTTCTGAAACGACGTAATTTATTATTTATTTATTATTGTTTTACTTTTATCGAAATAACCAAAGAGTATGGATCCTTGTAGTCACGAAAACTTCAAATCTAGAACGCACAGGTAAGTTGAGAAGCAGGCTACAGTCTATATTATATACTGCCAGTATGCCGACTCAATGATATAAGCATTGTAGTCGATATAAAAAGCTGGTAATATGGGCAGCAGCTGAAAAAGGAAAATAGAGTCGACATGAAAGGCTGTGAGTACACTGAGTGAGGTGAAGAAGCAGGCAACAGATTATGAACTGGCATACACTCGTAATGGGCAAAAGCTAAATTAGCAGTGTAGATAATAGAGTGGCAGAGCACTAACGTTAATTAATCAGCAGGCAGCAGGCCACATGACAGACTGGCAGTAGACCATCTGTCAACGTATTATTTTAACAATAGTAAACAATGAGCCTGAGTTCTTATCTGCACACAAACATTATTTTTGGAATATCTGCCAAGTTATGTTTCATGATAGTAAATAATGAACCTGAGTTATTATCTGCACACAACCATAATTATTGTGATATCTGCCAAGTTATAAGTTTCATAATCGTAAACAATGAACTTGAGTTGTTATCAGCACACAAACATAATTATTGTAATATCTGCCAAACTATTTGTTTAAAAATTATAAACAATGAACGTGAGTTGTTATCTGCACACAAACATTATTATTGTAATATCTGTCAAATTATTTGTTTCATAAGAGTAACCAATTAACCTGAGTGCTTAGCTGCACACAAACATAATTATTGTAATATCTGCCAACTTGTGTTTCATAAGAGTAAACAATGAACCTGAGTTGTTATGTGCACACAAACATACTTGTAATATCTGGCAACTTATTAGTTTCATAATAGTAAGAAATGAACCTGAGTAATTATCTGCACATAAACATAATTATTGTAATATCTGGAAACCTATTGTTTCATGATAGTAAACAATGAACCAGAGTTGTTATGTGCACACAAAGATTATGAATGTAATATCTGGCAAGGTATTAGTTTCATAATAGTAAGCAATGAACCTGAGTTATTATCTGCACACAAACATTATTATTGTAATATTTGTGAACTTATTTGTTTCATAATAGTAAACAATGAAGCTGAGTTCTTCACGTAAGAAGCAAGGAAATTTGTACTTACCATAGCCGTGGTGAGGCCTAGTCCCATGTGGAACCCCCGTCCTGGCCTACATTGCCGAGGTGGCTGAGGTGACACGTTGCCAGGCTGGGGGCTGGGCCGCTACCCCCGCACCCCCCCCCCCCCCACCATCCCCCCGCAAGTGCAACAATAATACTTTGTAAGCAGTATAATATTATTATCTACGGACTCTGTAGTATTAACTGCATGCAACGTGTTTGGGGTGGGGGGGGGTAAAGAGGACATGACACTGTGAAGAAATAGCCGCAGCGTTATGTCTATTTATTGCATGTGAAATGCGAAAATGCCCCCCGTGAGCTCGGCCGAACACGCATCACTTGGCAGGGTCCGCTCCCCCACCAATTGGCGTGAGTTGATACGGCCGATGTCGCGCAATAAATAAATAGATCGAAATCCCACAAAATCGCTAATTTTACTAATTTAAAGGTGTCGGACATGAAAAAGGAATAGCCTATTCCCACCGCGGGGCTTAGGGCATACTGGCTGTCAATTTTTTTTCGACATAAACACCACCGTTCGAGAGCCAAATCCATCTCAAGCACGCAGAGACTTTTATAAATAAGATCACCTGCATGAAACTCTATGCAAAGGCCAAAATCTTCATGAAGTTACGAAATCAACTGGCGTGTCAGAGCTAAGTGGATCATTGCAATATAAGCATGTGAAAGGTGATGATGGTTTGGGGAGGCCGCAACAACGGATCGATCATGGATAATGATGATATGAGAATTGTGATATGTCTATCACTGAAATGTTCTCATCCGGAGATGTGCATCACAGAGAGTAATGCCATTTATTTAGCCTCTGCCCAAAGTCCATTGCTAACTCTGAAATGGCCTAGCTTAGGCCTTGTAGAGGCTACGTTGGTCTGGGCCTATAAACCACACAGGTATCTCGCCTCTCTCTGCTTAATGTGCTGCCATGTGAGTAACTGATCGCTCTCAAAAGGATACTGCAGCTGCTCCAGGCCGGAGTGGTCCAAAGTCCCCACGGTGTTGTAGACCAGGATGTTGGAGAGCAGCACGGCCATGACGAACAACCAGATGTCATACTCCCCATTGGCCTGTAGGACAACTTGTGTCTTTTAAATTATACACCAATATGTCTTACCCGTGCACTTATTTTCCAATGCCTTGGTGTTTGTGCTTTTGTTATTGCTGATTTAGTGTATTAGTGTTGCATTAAAGCTCTTCATAATAAAGGTTTTTCGGTTATATCGCGTTATTTATAAATGTGTCGCAACTCTCCACCACCTGACACGGCGAAGCAGTAAAAAATGTGTCCCGTTGACAAAAGACAAATAGTTCACTACTTTAGCCCACTGGTGTGTTGTATGACGTTTCGCTGGTTATTACATCCAGCATCATTGGGCAATTTACCAGAATAGTGAAGCCCTCCACCTGCTCCCAGTCTTAAATAGAGCAGCAGGGTGACATCATTTAACCCAATCAGGTGCAGAGGTCAGATACGGAAAGGGGGGGGGGGGTTGTAATTATGTAAAAGATTAGGAATCAGTTAATTGTCATTAGTAATGAGTTGTAGATTAGTAATTAGTTGTGATGTGTATTATTTAATAACTGAACCCAATCACTATACCCAATCAGGTGCAGAAATCAGAGGTGTAGTACCGGCCCTAGAGGGGCCCAGTGAGCGCTGATTGATAGCGCGACATGGCACCACGCTTGACGCGCAGTGCCAGCCCTACAGGACAGGGTGTGGGAGTGCTGGCCGTAGGAATGAGGTTACTAAAGGCCATGGCACTCTAGTTGACTTGAGAGGACACGTGACCGGTTAAGTCTACAAAGGGCCCCAAGTGGGGGCTAGGGGTGTTCACATGGTTAGCATCGAGATCCTTCCCGAGGATTCTGGAAGATGGTCGTGACCAAGTGCGGAGGCAGCCACGTCGCAGAGAATATAAGCCAGGTTCCCAGAGGGTCCGGCGTTGTTGTTCATCCTGAAGAAACCTTAGTCTATATCTACATTCTACGTTCTCCAATCAAAGAGTCTCAAACACGTGGGCCTGGACCTGAGCTGTGGTCCCGGTCTGTAGTAGCAGTTGCATTGTAACTAGTGTAGTTAGCCTGGTGGTCACCACCATAGGTTGTTGTTCTGTTAAGGGAAAGTTACCCCTTTTGTTTTGGAGTTTAATAAATGTGTTGCCTCCAAGTATACGGCTGCGACTCAGTTGAACCCACTACATATGTAACGTGATATTTGAATAATAACCTTATGATTATGTTATCTACTGTAGAAAGACCATGCTGTATTTAATTTAACACTTGCACCTATTTTTATACTTATGTTTTCATAGTTAATGTTATTATTTTATTTTCTGGGCTTTTTGGCCTGAATGTTTGAGCAAGTTTTAAGCAAAATGTCATATCTAATTGAAAAATGTGGTTTTGAGAATTGTTCTTCAAATTACCGGTGTGCTAATGTAATATTTGGAGCTTTAAACACTTCTAGACATGTTTGACTGTATCGGATATTGAAGGGATACACAACAACCTTTTAGCCAGATAATTGATTTGGCTAGCCAAAAGTTAATTTTCACTCATGTCTTTGCTCAGTCTCAAGCTAGATAACTCAGCCACCACGGTTTAATAAATTTGGTTTGAATCCTGATTCCCTGTCAGAAAATCACCATCAACCCGCTCGTAATTATTTGAAGCAAAATCTGGAAAAATTTCATTTCCTGAATGATAAATATGTACACAAATGAGAAAGTAACCGGTGAAAGTATAAGATTCTTACAAATGAATATAAAATCAACATACACATGTCCATAATTCACCACTAAATTGAGGTGATATCACCATGACATTTATACTCGAATAGGTGCAGTTTGAGGCCACATGAAGTGTTAAGTTCACAAGCACGCAGTAACTGAGATGACTGGCAGATGTACCACCTGTGCTTCCCAATGTCACCATGTGTTTAGCCACCCGTCATGATGCTCATTTTTGTGAATATGCCTTCGCCCTCCGTAGTTGCTGGAGGGCCAACTTCCTCCAACTGCCTGGTAGAGTTCTTCATGAGTCCCCTCTACAGGGTCCAATGTTTACACCACTGGTACTGTTCGTGGCAAGTTTAATCAGCTCAAAATCGTCGCATAATATAACACCCCATCTTTTATCTCATCTGCACCGTGCTCATTTAACCCCCTCTATCCAGCCACACAGAAGCTGCTTAGGTATGCAGTGGCTGGCCATGAGGGCTACATGGCCCTACCAAGGCAACCTTCCCTGCCAAATGGGCTCACGAATGGGATTGCCCAGACCGTTCAAGGATTTGAGCAATCATCACACAACGTCATTCAACTCCAAATCCTTCCCGCAATCACCGATCAATTCAGTTCCAGATTCCCGTTTAACTCTTAACCCATCAGCCCACGTCTTCTCTCGTGCATGTTATAACTGCTTCATGTCCTTTAGCCGGATAAATAAGAGCAAGCTGGGAATGTATTGGTTAGGTACATAGGCTGCATGATACAACCAAGCATAGTTATTAGTTGTTGCACCTCTATTCTAGAATCACTTGTTCTCTCAACCAAATAGAGATTCGATTCCAATCAAACCGATATTTGAAGCAACATTCATGAATGAACTTGATAAAAGCCTTTATAAAAACATTTATATTAGGCAACATTTGTTTAAAAAATGTCTGGCTGCGTAAAGCCACTAATTTCATTCACTTTTGTCCATTGTCTCTACTTGCCTAATTTCCAGAAGCACCCTGCGTAATTAATGGCAATGCTGTCGACACTGGAGGAATTTGTCTACCTGAGGACCTGCACAGACCTCTGATGGACGATGTAGGCCTCATGTCATTCACCGAATTGGTCTGTCCTCAGGAACAATAAATGGTCTAAACTGCATTTGGTCTCAAAGTCGGGGTACCAAATGGAGAGTCTATCACTACTGTTTCATTTTTTTTGGCCATTTCTTCAAGCTGATTTGGGTCAGCTGCAGCCCTTCAACAGGCGTTGCCAAAAACGCCTTTTTGGCATCTGATGGTTCAATTTCGTGATAAATGTCACGATTACACCTATTACTGACCAGTTTCCTATTGATTGAGAGCTTACTTCGAAGGAAACAGGTAACTTTGTAGACGCATTGCCCATCTTGATGCACAAACTCCAGCAACCTGCTCACTTCAATTGGCAGTCAACGTTTGAAGCAGACAGCGACCTTTAATAGAATGGCACTGTCTCTATAGTCACCTCCTTGAAACATGGATCAAACAAATTAATTGTGACACTGAAATCGCAGTAAGATCAGTTTTGTGAATGCTGTCCCAAGAGTCCACATGGTAGGCACAATGTTACTTCGCTGACTATTCGTGATGATTAATTAATTGACCCAAAAGGTGGCATTTGCAATTTATTTTCAGTGTGGAACAGAGGAGGAACATAGGGAATGAGAAAATATGATCGAGACCTGTGATAAAGAGTAATAGAAGACCCTCAGGACAGCCTGAATTACATAAAAATTATGATTATTGATAAAGAACCACCATATTCTAGATTTGAAGCTTTCGTGACTGCAAGGATCCATACTCTTTGGTTCTATTCGGTAAAGTCACGTAGGTAAAAAAAACACGACGTTTCGGCCACAACACAAGCGGCCTTCATCAGGTGAAGGGACCAGCCTGTCTCGAAGACTGCGCTGGAGTGAAACAGATTCAAGCTCAGACTACGACCTTTAAGCTGTGTGAGAGGGATTAAGGTGCCTTGACAAAGGAATTAGCGTTAAAAATTAGCATTTGATTGGCGGACTTATCATGATGAAAGGTGTAGCACAGTGATCGGCACCGACAGTGCACCAGCCTGTGCTACGAAAGTTTGGGGTACCACTACTTGAAAAAATATACTGTACCAATAAAAATTAGTTTAATGTTTGGTTCGATTTAGAACATCTTTCCAATGGTTGCTTAATTTGAAACCATCTTCTCGGTTGAAATTGTGTATGTGTTTGTAGATCTGAATTGCCTCGTGAACAAATCTCTGATAAAAACCTGTGGGTTTTGCGTTACTAAAAAGATTTCCAAAATTCTAAACAAACACAAGATCCAGGTCCGGTTCAATGCAGTACATAAAATTCGTGATCTGATTACATCCATGAAGGATGTCATTCCTGACTTACAGTACCCCGGGGTTTACAAATTGAGTTGTACCTGCAGTGATTGCTATATCGGGGAGACGAAGCAACATGTCTCTGACCGAATTCGCGAGCACAAATCAGATTTGAAACACGGCAGAACGAATTCTTCTGCCGTGGCTGATCACTGTTACAACGCTGTGGGTGATCACGATATAATTTTCTCCGATACCAAGGTTATTTGCAAACCCACAGGTTTTTATCAGAGATTTGTTCACGAGGCAATTCAGATCTACAAACACAGACACAATTTCATCCGAGAAGATGGTTTCAAATTAAGCAACCATTGGACAGATGTTCTAAATCGAACCAAACATTAAACTAATTTTCATTGGTACCATATATTTTTTCAAGTAGTGGTACCCCAAACTTTCGCAGCACAGGCTGGTGCACTGCCGGTGCCGATCACTGCGCTACACCTTTCATAATGATAAGTCTGCCAATCAAATGCTAATTTTTACGCTAATTCCTTTGTCAAGGCACCTTAATCCCTCTCACACAGCTTAAAGGTGCACTGCCATGTGCTACACCTTTTCATCATGCTAAGTCCGTCAATCAAATGCTAATTGTTTATGCTAATTCCTTTGTCGAGGCACCTTAATCCCTCTCACACAGCTTAAAGGTCGTAGTCTGAGCTTGGCTCTGTTTCACTACAGCGCAGTCTTCGAGACAAGCTGGTCCCTTCACCTGACGAAGGCCGCTTGTGTTGTGGCCGAAACGTCGTGATTTTTGTTCTTGTTTTTTTTTTACCTACGTGACTTTACCGAATAGAACCAAAGAGTATAGAACCACTATAACACTCCCGTTGACAACCTTGTAGTTGCATGGCAGTTTTCCACATTATATGTGGCGTCCAGCTACCGGAAGCTGTCTATGTCTGAGGTTGATAGAGCAAAGACGGCATTGACTGGCAGTGCTGGTGATGTGGTTCCTATAGTGAGAAAAATACTTGATACACCTGAATGATGTGATTTCTATTTGGCAATAGTATGGCTGAGCATCCTTCCAGGTTCCACAAGGTGTCTCAGAGACTGAAGGCAGCCCATCTTAAGTTTAAGCCTTGTCTGTGTTTCCTCACATGAGGGAGGGGTGTGCCTGGGGCACTAGGAAATCGAGAAGCGGGTTCGGACATTCATGGAACATAACTGAGGGATGGTCACACCAAACTACCACCAGTTTCTTATGAGATATTAACATTTACATGCCCATAACCAAAGTAATACTCCTAAGAATCCCTTTAGGTGTTCCTGCCTGGATGCAATTAGCATGCTGAAGAATAGCCTGAACTACACCATTATTTTAGTTTAATATAATATTCTCGAGCTCATCCTAGCAAAGGATGCCAGCAGCCTCAGATAGAGGACTGTATTCTTGCATGTACCAGCTGATGAGCAGCAGTTCTTCACATACGTATGTTGGACTCTCAGTAAGGATGAATTGAACTACTACATAATCCACTACGAACTGTATTATGTGATCTTTGTAAGCAATTATTTCCCTGGTTTTGTATACGATGCTGCCAGACGCACAGGGATCACTATACCCTGCATATTCTGTTCTATTTTAAGGAACCTCAGGGGCAGATGAATGGATGCATAAAATGGATGCACTGTTTAGGAGATATCAGATGGGACTCAGAACACTCTTAAAAGAGGCCTGCCGATGTATGAATGGTGTCATAAGGCCATGTTACTGATTTCTCCCAATATCAGTGTGTAGTGAGTGTGGTGAGTGAGCTGACAGTTGGAAAGGCAACCCCAGGACCCAGTCCACAAGTGGCAGACCTCCAGAGGGATGGCCTGGACCTAGGCCCGGAGATCATGGAGGCACTCACTACCAACCAGGAGAGTACCAGTAGCCTACCCTTCTAGGTGATCGCGCCAACAGGTTCTGAAACTGGTACCTCCACTATGGCTGAGTTTTTTGACAGTCAGCTCTACACACAAAAACATGTACCGTCTCCACAGCTGAATCAGCATGCCCATTAACTAATCAATTATAATTTTCATTGTGCTTAGTATGGAAACACATAATATGATTGAGACAAGTAATATGTAATAATTCTTAACACCAAATGTTTTGTCATCAGGGTATATCCTCAACAGCCCGTCACCTTCTCCACATCGCCCAGCCCCTCTGTGTCCAGCAGCAACAGACATTTCTTCTCGTCACGGGGGTGACAGACTGGCCAGACCCAGATGCCCTTGGTGTGCGACTGCACTGTGTTACCCAGTGAAAAGCCTGAGGAAGCCAGATAAATAAGCGAGTCAACTTGTGTAACATACAATATAGTCAATTCACTTTTTTCTGTGAGCTCTCCTACCTCGGGTGTACTCACAGGACGCGTCCACTGACAGGACAAGAGGTTACTGGTGCAAACCCTAAATGGATGTTTGGTCCCACAACCTCTTGTCTCCTGGATGTTAGGTCATCTTCACCTATGACCCGGTTTAAGCATCACAGATGTATACCCCATCTTTGTCCTTCCCTCTCAGGTTTTAAAATCTGCCTTCCTCCTGTAGTTGCCCAATAGTGGCTTTGCATCTCCTAAGCCCAAGTGATGTTTAACTGTACCAGGACGTCAGGAAAATTCGTCTGCTTATGTGCACAGGGACAATATCAATTATGCATACACTTGTGTTGTTATCATTGTGTCCTTGGTTAAACATGTGGTGACAAATTGCCGACTTCTAAACCCTCTTTATCACTGTAAAGAGCTCATTGTTTGTCATCTGCCAATGGCCAATTATACTTGTTCATGAAAATATACTTAAATTAATGTTTCAAATATTAATGATACACACTGGGCGAAGATCCCGTGACCGACCCTGGAAACGTTGGCGGGACTATGTTGCTCGACTCGCCTTGGAATGTCTGGGAATTCTCCAGGAAGAGCTAGAGACTGTCACCAGGGAAAGGGAGGTCTGGACCGCCCTACTCAACATGCTGCCCCGTGGCCCTGACCAGGACAAGCGGATTGAGATGCGAACAAATGAACAAACGAAATACATATATAATCACATGGTGTACTGCCAGAAAGCCGTGGGGCCAATGGGTTGTCTTTAAATACGTTATTTGATGTGGCAGGACAGATAAAGGAAGAATACGTTGTCTGTGTGTTTTGTTACTCATATACTCCACGTTTGGCATAATTTTGTGTTAGTCAAACAAATAACACGGGAAAAAGTAGTACACAAACACACACGTGGTGGGAACATACTGTTTTCAAAGTGGAGTGACATTGTTGGATGTCACTGTGTGAAGCCGGCTTGGGAGAGGCATGGCGTGCGATATATTGATATCTCGGACACTACTTGAATCTGGATGCAGTATCGGCCCTAGCGGGGCTCGGTGAGCACTGGCTGATAGTGCTGGATGGCACCACGCTCTGCGTATAGTGCCAGCCCCTACATAATAGGGTGCGAGAGTTGCCAGCCACGGAATTGGGTTATAAGGGCCATGGCACTCTGGTTGATGCCGGAAAACACGTGAGCAGTTGTGGCTACACAGGGACCCTCAAGGGGGGCTAGGGGTGATCACGTGTCCAGGTCGAAATCCTCCTCGAGGATTCTAGAAGGTGGTCGTGGATAGGGACGGAGCGAGCCCCACCACAGAGGATGTAACCTGGGTCCCCTAGTGGGACCGGCTTCTGTTGTTATCCTAAATAAACCTGCATTCTACGTTCGACGTCCAGATGAGTCTCCAACACGTGGACCTGGACCCAAGCTATGGTCCGGACCATTGAAGCTAGCTACTGAGGGATTAGTGTAGCTCGCCTGGTGGTCACCACCATAGGTTGTATAGTGTTAACAGTGTTAACCAGTGTTGGTGTTACGTAAATGTGTTGCCTCCAAAGAGTACGTCTGAGTCTCTGTTTGAGCCCACTACAAAAGCACATGGTGTAACGTGAGTAAATGTCGTTTTATACATGCCATATACGTATGTCATGCATTTAGTTTGTCTTACCTGATATTGTACTAGAAACACCAATTTCTGTAAAGAAAATAAAACAAACCAGAGTTATCTATATACCATCATATATATTACAAACATTCACCCAACACGCTTGCAATACCTCTTGCACAGCACCAACTTGTGCATATGGCAGAGCTAGGGTTGCCTGCCTGTTTAAGTTTTGGGAAAACTGAAAGTCTTCCCAGGACAAAAACAGTGACTTCAGCACCTTGGCTTGCTTTCTGCTGAGAAAAAAACAACGTTGTAATCTGCTGACTCGATTCAGTAATGGTGTGGCTCAGGTGTGCAGTGCAAAAAAGGTAAACCAGGCACCAGACTCTAGAAGTGTGAAGGTACGTGGCACCCACCCAGCCCTATCCCTAACCCCTACCGTTGGCGTTATGCCTTTCACTGACCACCTTTGCAGTTCTAGATTTACCTACGTGACTTTACCGAATAGAACCAAAGAGTATGGCACCTTTGCAGTGTTTCTGAGGGCAGGTGCCAGGCCCTCAGGGTGTGTGCTCAGCCTACCCGGGACCAGCACGGGGTCTACTTAATCAGGACCAATGCCTCCAAATCCCTCACTTCCCCATCATTATTGTTAATGCTATCATACTATTGTTATCCTGATCAATGCTCTCCAACTCTCTGTAACTGCATTCCCAGGAAACTACAAATGGTTTCCTCTCTCTCAGCTTTCAGGTCGCTCCTCAAAACTTAAACTTTAAACCCGTGTGACTTTAGTCTCACTCAATTTATATTGTGATTAGCCTTCTCTTGCTTGGTCCCTCCCATTCCTTGCCATTTTCTTCCTTTCTATAACCGTACTATGAGACATTTGTTACATTATAGAAACGTTATCAATGTAAGCTATTGTTTTGTTTTATTGTATTTGGCATGGCAACCTTTATTACTAATTTCTGGACTTGAGGGAAATGTAACTCTCCACCATGGTTTAACGTGGACTGCCAAGTGGGAGTCTTTTTTAGAGCATTGCCCGAGCGAGAGCACCGAGAAGATCCGTCGCTTTGTACGATACCAAATGCTGGCATGGGGCATGGCCATGCAGCAACGTCACCAAATGCTTAATGTCTATATTTAGGGGGTCCCAAAACCATACAATCATTCCTCAAGGACGACCCCATATGGCTGCATAATAGTGTCTACACTGGGCTATTTCCAAGTCACCCACACCTAACACCACTGCAGTGCAGGACCTATCACAGGAATATGTTTGATATGAACCAACCTCTAGTTTGCAGGAGTGTGTGAAGCGCAGGCCCGGCCTTTGGTTTATTCTGCTCAAATCGCCCATATCTGTGTTACAAATATAAAAAGTTTGCAACACAAAATATATAAAGGAAGATTATCAATTGGTTGTCTCTCATCGCACAGCAACACTGCAACATCCAGCTTAGTGTAGTGAAAGTGAATCATTGGCCTTCATATGAATATTTGTAAGAGCAATAAAAACATTCTGAACGGCACAGTAGAACTCTGCTTTTTGTTATAAGTGCCAATGACCAAACTACTTGAAATATGCCCTGAGTTATCAATTGTCGGACACTGGAAGCTAAGCTGAAGGTTAAGCCTGGACAGAGCTTGGAAGGGGCTATACTGCTACATTGTGGGCAGCATGTGGCAGCACCAGACATTAATTATTAAACTGTACTCATGAGTCCTGAGAACGAAACCTGTCCGCAGGTCTGTTTATTGGCTTTTTGAAGGAATGTCCAGATTTTATTAACACTTTAAGTAGGTGGTACAAATGACCAAATGACAACAGATTCAGTTATTGCAAGCTTTCTGGATAAGGCTGATAACTCATTCGCATGCAATACCCATGTGTGCGTATTGTTACATCTAATCCATTACCCTGTACAGTATTTCCATGATCGTGCATCTCTATGCTCACTGCGTTCACAGTCCGCAATGGCTGGATTGGTACAGTATGGTCAGATAAGACCCATGAGCTGCACAGCAGGGGAGGCCCTCATCCAGTGTTGGATTGACAAAAGGGCTGTACAAGACCATGTGCCTGGCAATGGCTGGTAAATCGGTTCTCAGAGTGTGCACTTGCTGTGATGTTTTTGTTAATTCCCATCGAACATCTATCCAACATAGTTTCTGCATGACACACCCTGTCAAATTCCAGTTTTTGACCATGCTCCTCACATTGGCGAATTCCTCTTTATCTGTGGGAACAAAAACACAGGGGAAGTCAGTGCTTCACTGCAGTGGCATAATTATTGAGTGTGTAGGTGGTGCAACTGTACTGTGGTTCATACAGGAATAAAAGTTTGTTGGGTTAGATCGTCTAAATATATAATGGAGCTACATGAAGACCCACAATAACAACCAATGACTGTCGATGGCATCCTCGGTCCCGAGGGACAGGAACACTTGCAATAAAACACACAAAATGAACAATGAAACAAATAAACATTACACAAAATTAATTAAATGTACCTTTATAATTATACTATGCTGTAAGAAAGGCTACAGTTAATTAAACCCGCCTCTACCCAACACAGCCAACTAGTAAAGGTTGTCACGTAAACATAACATGCCATTTCGTCACAAGTACAGCACGCTGGTATGTTGGAGAGCCAAGCCACAACATTTACAATCTGAGTTCGATGTTTCGCCAGTAATTACAACTAGCTTCATCAGACGACAGACAGATTTGAAGAGAAGTTTTACTGTCGTTCCTTATATAGAGGCGTAGATGTGGTGACCAAACTTCTGCCCTTATAAGTCGAAGTACATGATGCATGCACATTATGCGGGCCTATTGATCTTGCAACCACTGATGCATGTCCATATTTGTAAAGTGGCTGGGACGAACGTAGATCCTCCCGAATTTTCACGATGACTTTTCGGAGCCTATGCAAACTCCTGCTTAGTAGGGGTTATGCACTGTTTCTGTACTCAGGCCTCTAGTTCCCAGTTAAATAAACAGCGTAACATAGTTTAGAAATAGCTAAAGCTACCAAACGTGCATGATCAGGACAGTTTCGGAGTCTTGAGACTCAATTATCATTATAAATGATACTTGTCTAATAATTGCACAAATGACTCCTCATGTTATATAGGGATTGTATGACCGTGCTTTGACATGCTGATTTAGTGCGGGTTGTTAAAATCCTTTATCTTTTCATCCCAGCCATTGCAAATTTGACAAATCACACACAGCTATGTTCTAAGTGAGGTAAAGAACTGCGTGTATATGTTGAGTACATATGGTTTACCTGGTTCTTCAATATGATGTCGGCTTGATCCTCCTGACCTGTACAAATAATAATTAGTGTCACTGTGGAGACTATAGGTAACAGCATATATCTGCAGACTATATGTATCATTCACATTTCTGCCTCTACATATGTAGAGGTGTTATGGGAGGGTGAAACACGGTTGTAGGGCGGTGGCCACAAACACGTCCGCTACGGCCACCACCCTGGGGGGCTGTGGGGGATGCTGTGATCCCTCCCAGCCCCTCCCCTCAGTGAGGGACAGTATAAAAGGTGGGACCCGGGGAGCTGAGAGGCAGTTCGACTCAAGCAAGATGAAGAGCCAGTGAAGAAAGAAAATCGACTAGCTAGACCCTGGAACTCCTTTGGCCCGCTGTCCTTTTGAGGCCGGGCAAAGCAATCCAGGGTGCGACACCAGAACCGCGAGGCCCGATGTCCTTCTGAGGGCCGGACTCGTGTGGCTGGTGATCGGGACCTGCGCCGAAGCTGGGCCAGGTCAGTAAGCCTCCTGAGAGAGGACCAGGATAGAGGGAACCAGGGAGCTAGCGTGGCATAAAGCTCGGGGAACGTTCCCTATATAGAGTACTCTTCAAGTATCAGATTCGCCACTGTAATTGAAGCGTCTGTAATAAATACGTTGCCTCAAATGAACAGTCTCCGGCGTCAATAAGGCCACTACAACTGGGGTCAGAAGTGGTTTTTACCTGCACGAGATGGACACGAGGAACACAGTTCGTGCGCACGAACCAGGCCAATTTGACGACCCTGCAGAGGCGGGTCCGCGGGAATTGGAGATGGAGTCTGGGGCAATGCCGGCACTTCAAAAGCCATAGCAGCCGCCGGGCACGCCGCCACAGTTGGGGGGTGGGCTTCGGGATGCTCACTCCCGCCTCGCCAAATTACTGCTCGCCGCCGCCTCCATACTAGAAGAAATTACCCAAATGAGAGGAGCAGGGGCGGGAGAGAGGGGGGAGAATCGGCGCCAAACGACCGTTCCCGCCATTAACACGGTGCCGCAAATTGAAATTGCCGCCATTTACGAGGTGGACTCTGGGGGTGGCGGGAGCCGGGCACACCACGTGGGAGGCGGCACCCAACCACCGCTCGCCACGTCATCCCCAAGCGACGGGCACAGCCGTAGCCAACCAGAAATCTCCGGGCCAGAAGCGCTGCAACCTACGGAGGGGGCCGCCATTGCACTGTACGACAGTGCTGTATGGGATCATCATCGGCAAGCGACGGAGCAGACGTTTCAGCAGTGACTGCCCGTTTTAACAGCGTTGACAGCTGAAAGAGGTGACTGGGGAGCTTTCGAACGACGCTTCCTCGCCCACCAAGAGATGTCGGGCTGGTCCGATGATGAGGTGCTGCGCACCCTCCCGGCGAGGTCCTGAAGCACAACCGGCCTCTCATCGCCGCCGCCTCCACCTCGGAGCGCAGCGAGCCCCAAGATGCCCAGCCATCGGAGGTCTTCACTGCGACTCGTTCGGGGGATTGGAGGTCGGGTGGCCTCAGCATCTGATGCACAAGCTGTAGCAACTAAGACCATCGTCAGCCCTCGTCACCTGCTACAACTGTGGCCTCTGTTCGATTTACCTGGACGATGTCGTGTTCAGCCGGACGTTCGAGGAACACCTCGAACGTCTATGGGCAGTATTCCTAAAAATGCAGTCCGCTAAATTAAAGTTTAAGCCACAGAAGTGCCACCTCCTCCGGGAATCTGTGCGGTATTTGGGGCACATAGTGAGTCGTTCAGGTATCTCCACTGATCCCGCTAAAACTCAGTGCGTCAGCTCCTGGTCCACGCCCACTTTGGTCAGTGAGGTCCGTAGCTTCATAGGGTTTGCCTCATACTATCGGCGGTTCATCGCACACTTTGCCACCATAGCCAAGCCCCTCCACGCTCTGACGGCAAAAGGACGTAAAATTTTGCTGGGGTCCTGAGGAGGAGGCCGCCTTCTGCTCCCTCAGGGATGCCCTCGTGAGTGCTCCGCCCCTGTGTTATCCTGATTTCACTGCACGCTTTCTGCTCGACACGGATGCCAGTAACACTGGCATTGGCAGAGTGCTCTCGTAGGTTGTTGGAGGAGTTGAACGCGTCATCGCCTACGGCAGCAGGGTTTTATCACTGGCAGAACAGCGATATTGCATTACCCATCACAAACTATTGGCTATCTTTATTTTTATCCAACAGTATCGGCCGTATCTCTACGAACGGCACTTCACTGTCCGTACGGACCATGTGGCATTACAATACGCACTCCGTGTTGACCAGCCATCGGGACAACTGTCTCGATGGTTGGAAGTCCTGCAGGACTACCAATTCACGACCACTTACCGGAAGGGCGTTCGCCATACAAACACTGATGCCCTGTCGCGACTGCCCGTCGGCAGGGATTGTGCATGCTTCCTTGGATCGGGACGTTGTAAACCGAAATTTGTTGTCCCATCCACTATTATGGCCGCCGCCGCTAATGCACCAGCTCTGGATAGCTCTCTCTCTCTCAAACGGGTGGGGATTCGTTGCTTAATTTGACCCTCGCTGACTGGGGTCGGCTCCAAATGGGGGACACGTCCCTGCTCACGCTACGTCGTAAGGCTGGCGGCTCCACGGACGGGTCGGAGAGGGGTCGATTCTTGGATAATGCGGGAGGGTCTCCTTATGAATTTGGACGGAAAAGCCCTCCATTACAGAATCATCGTGCCGTCCGCCTTACGGGGTAGGGTCATTCTGGCCGCTCAAGATCCTAGCCATGCTCCGCCTAGACTTATTCTGGTCGGGCATGGATAAGGATGTGCCGATTGTTCTCAAAGGATGTGTGCAGTGCACCCAGCAAAAACCGCCAGCCAAAGCGGCCTGTCCATCATTACAGTCTATTCGAGTCTCCCACGTCAATGAGCTCGTCGCGCTCGACATTTTGGGGCCATTCCCAGCAACGCCTAGGGGTAATAAGTACCTGCTGGTTGGCGTCGAATATTTCACTCGATGGCCCATGGCCTGGCCACTCGCTAACCAGTTGGCAGCGGCCGTCGCCGAGGCCTTTGTCCAGGGCTATGTCCGAGACAAAGGCGCACTGGAATGGCTGCTAACTGATCAGGGAAAAAAATTCTCGAGCTCCCTACTGCATGAGGTGTGCGACCTGTTGGGTATGAAGAAAGTGCGTACCTCCCCATACCACCCGCAGACGGACGGGATGGTGGAGCAGCTCCACAGGATGCTCACGTCCATGCTGTGCCATCAGGTGTGCGAGTCTCAGGTGGATTGGGACCTCCAAATCCCGGGTGTTCTTGCCGCCTATCGGATGGCTTCCCACGTGGCAACTGGGTATTCCCCCTTCTTCCTGATGTACGGCAGAGATGCTGATAGGCCCGTGGATGCCCAGTTGGGGATTTCGGTGCCCCACCCTAAATCCAAGTTGTCCGATCATGTCAAATTCAACCTTTTGAAATTGGCCGAGGCACGGGAAGCTGTGGCACAGCATTCAAGCTCTCGCCAAGTGGCGAACGAGCGGTTGCATGCACACGGCACACACACCCATGGGTGGAAGCCTGGTGATAAGGCCTGGCTACACTGTCCGCAAGGACCGCTGGCAACATCCCCTAAACTGCTCAAGCCATGGAGAGGGCCGGTTGAGGTTGTGCAGGTCGCACGACCACAATGTGTTCGGATTAAGTGGGGGAAACAGCTATGGTATGTTCCACCCTGACGACTAAAACCGTTCATTTCACCGCATACCTACCATGGATGTCCTAGGGGCCGAGCATGTGATGTGTCCGTCGACTCAGGGAATGTGGTACCATCGCCTGATCCCCACATGCCACTGCCTGTTCCACTTCCAGGCACACCGGAATTGACGGCTGACAAAGCGCATCGACCACCGGAGCCGGACAATGAACGTGGAACCAGGCAGCTCACACTGTGCCCTCAGGGGCTGCCTGCCTCAACCCCCAAACAACCATTCCGTGCCTCATACGACGGGCCAGCCAGTCGGACTCGTGCTAAATCACGCCGGTTTTCGTGAGGGATGGTTGCTCACTGTTTGGGCGTTCTTCTTCTCCTCACAAACTACGTGTCGGGTCGGTCGGGTTGCGTCATACCAGGGGGGGGGGGGGAGAGATAAAAAAAATTTGTATATATTGTGCATAGTGTCTATTTGTACAGGTGGATTGGGGTAATTTATTGTTGTTGTTGTTGTTCTGTTCTTGTTATTGAGGCACACGCAATTCGGGTTCTTGTTAAGCATATATTTTTTTTATTGTTGAATGTTATTGCCGCCGGGACGGCTGCGGGCTGTACAGGGGGGGGTGATGTAGAGGTGTTATGGGAGGGTGACACGCGGTTGTATAATGGTGCCACAAACACGTCCGCTACGGCCACCACCCTGGGGGCTGTGGGGGATCCTGTGATCCCTCCCAGCCCCACCCTTCAGTGAGGGACAGTATAAAAGGTGGGACCCGGCGAGCTGAGAGGCAGTTCGACTCAAGCAAGATGAAGAGCCAGTGAAGAAAGAAGATCGACTAGCTGGACCCTGGAACTCCTTTGGCCCGCTGTCCTTTTGAGGGCCGGGCAAAGCAAGCCATGGTGCTACACCAGAGCCGCGAGGCCCGATGTCCTTCTAAGGGCCGGACTCGTGTGGCTGATGATCGGGACCTGCGCCGAAGCTGGGCCAGGTCAGTAAGCCTCCTGAGAGAGGACCAGGATAGAGGGAACCAGGGAGCTAGCATGGGCTAAAGCTCAGGGAACTTTCCCTCTATAGAGTACGGGTCAAGAGGCCATTACCTCTTCAAGTATCAGATTCGCCACTGTAATTGAAGCGTCTGTAATAAATACATGTTGCCTCAAATGAAGTCTCCAACGTCAATAAGGCCACTACACATATATAAAATAAAGTGTATTTTACGCATCCCATCTTAAATTATCGATGGCAAAACCCGTGATTATTTTGTTTTATGTAATATATCATTTTGCATTGAGCTAGGACTCGTGAATATAAGATCTTATCTAAACGTATTGGGCTGTTCACCAGCATAGTTTCAAAGAAGCGTGACTTTACCAATAATACACTTTAAAAACTAGTACAATTGTTTGTTTGTGTTGAACCAATGCTGCTAAACGTATGCACTCCCAGAGGTTGCGTGGCTCATGCAACGTGTAAGTTTGATATTGGGGAAGAGATTAAAACAATTGTATGTTCTGCTTAATTCCATTGTTTCAACAAATACATGTTTTATATATATTTTATTGTTTCCCTTCAACGTGACTTTACCGAAAGAGCTAAGAATATGAAATACATGGCAGTCAAGTTCATTTAAATTCAGCACAATCAACATTGTCTGGAGGTTGTAAATCATACATGTCATAATAGATATTGTGGCGATGTTTACATTCTTGTTGTGTACTTGATTGTGGTGTTTTGTAATTTGTGATTGTGGTGTGTTTCAGAGTTTGCCACGTGAGGAAAGTGTTTTATTTGCGACTTTATGGAATGCTTGAGTTGACGTTGGGTCAGTGGAAACACTTATAGGTGATGACTCCTCCCTGACCAGGATGAGGGTTCGTGCCTCTCGCTCAAGGGGATCGGAAGATCGCCCCTTTCTAAAACTCGTCGATGGTCTCCTCGTTCGCTGGGATGTTGAAGCACAAAAGTTCTGTATTGTTGTTCTGATTGTGTTGCGCGGAAAACTCATTAGTGATACTCATGACAAATTGATGCATTTGGGGGAAAAAAAGACCGCGCTGACCTTGGGGAAAGATTTCTACTGGCCGGGGATGTATAACGATGTTCAGCGAGTCGTAAAAGCATGCCATAAATGTGCGCGGTGGAAGGCGCTGGCGCGACCCTATCGTGTACCGTTGCAATCGATACGGGTTTCGCGTGTCAACGAAATTGTCGCCCTAGATATATTGGGTCCATTTCCCGTCACCCCCCGGGGGCATAAGTATCTGCTCGTCGGGGTGGAGTACCTTACTCGCTGGCCTATGGCATGGCCACTGGTGGACCAATCTGCGGCATCGATCACAGAGGCTTTCTTGCAGGGATATGTTTTCGATAAGGGTGCCCTGGAGCACTTGCTCACCGATCAGGGAAGACATTTTTCGTCACGATTGCTTAAGGAGGTGTGCGATTCATTAGGGACCAAAAAGATTTGAACGTCCCCGTACCACCGGTAAACTGACGGGATGGTCGAGCGCCTGCATAGGACGCTGATGTCTATGCTTTGCCACCAGGTTAATGCTTCACAGGATGATTGGGACCTGCATGTTGCGGCGATGCTGGCCGCTTATAGACTGGCCCCACATGCCTCGACGGGGTACTCGCCGTTTTATTTGATGTATGGGCGCGAACCAGAAGCACCGGCCTTGGTCAAATTGGGTGTACAAAAACAGGGGAAGTCATCGACGGTGCCTGCTCCTATGCAGGTGGCATTGGACCGTCTGAGAAAGGCTCGGGAGGCCTCGTTGGGTAACACGGCGCGACGACAAGCCGCCAACGAACGGTTGCATGGTACGCAGCGGCCTCGAGAGCCGTGGTGTGTTGGGGACAAAGCGTGGTTGCATTGCCCCATGGTACCGGTGGGAACGTCTCCAAAGTTACATCAGCCCTGGCAGGGGCCTGTTGAGGTCATTGAGGTTCTCCGGGACGAAAGTGTACAGATTCGATTCGGTCGTCGAATATGGTATGTTCACCCGTCGCGCCTTAAGAAGTTTGTATTGCCGTATGACGCGTCATCTCCCATCCCAGAGCGGCCTGTATTGGATGTGTCCGACGAGCCTGTGAGGAGGTCGCATGTGTACGCGCCTCAGAAATCTGCCTCCCGTGTGCCTGCAGGACCATCCCTATTGACTCAACGAGGGGGTTCTGGCAGGTTTGCTGGCCGGACGCCGGTTGACTGGCTGCAATCTCGAGATACTGTCCGGCCCGCACAGGGACGAAGAACGGTCCCACCGGCAGATGGTCGCTGGGACAGGGACGGGTGTGTGTCGAGGACTAGATGCAGCGCTCACTTAACGGAGGAGCGTGGCCCGCCCTTGCCCCACGGTGTTCAGTATAGGGGAAATGGGCCGGCAGCTGGAACTCGCTCCCGAGGACGGATCTTTCATTGACTCTGCGTGTTGCGGTTCTTGTACAAAGTTGTTATGTTGTGTTCATTGTTATGTTCTAGGTACTCCACTACCCAGAGGTCGAAGTGTTGTCGTAGCCAGAACGGCTAGATTTTTCATCACGGGAGGGGGGGGGGTGATGTAGTGGAGTAGAAAGGTGCGTATTGATGGAAACAGAGACAGTGCGGGTTATGTTGGGTCAGCCTGTTGTGAAGGCAAAGTCATTGGGGTTATGTTGGGTCAGCCTGTAACGAAGGCAAATACAGTGCAGGTTACGTTGGGGCAATTAAGCTGGGAGAGCCAGGGACGGCTGTGATTGGTTGGGGCTGTTGCCAGGGCTGGAGAGGCGTCTTGAAGTCTGGCGAGAAACAGGTGTACGGATCACGCGGGGTGCCGCTGGGACGCAGACTAATTAATTGGGGTGTAATGAGAGCGGGGATAAAGTGGGGGGTCGGCAACTGGAGTGGGAGTTGGAGTTGGAAGCTGGACGAGGCAAGACGTGGAGTTTGGAGGAGAGTTTGGAGACAGAGTGGGGGACAGAGTTTGGAGACAGAATTGGAAACAGGGTTTGGAGACAGAGTTGGAGACAGAATTGGAGACAGAGTTGGAGACGGAGATGGTAAACAGAGTGTGGAGCAAAACTGAAGAAGAGGAGCAGCTAGCAGCAGAGAGAGCGTAACTATAGCGGAGCTGAAGAAGAGAGCAGCTAGCAGTATAGAGAGCGTAACGATCACGGAGCTGAAGAAGAGAGCGGCTAGCAGTAGGTGAGAGCGTAACGATAGCAGAGCTGAAGAAGAGAAGTAGTTAGCAGTGGAGAGAGTGTAGCGATAGCAGAGCTGGAGACGAGAATAGCCAGTAGTGGAGAGAGCATAGCGATAGCGGAGCTGAAGACGCTGTGTGCGAAGTCGCTGTGTGCGAAGACGCTGTGTGCGGAGTTGCTGAGTGCGGAGTTGCTGAGTGCGGAGTCGCTGAGTGCGGAGTCGCTGAGTGCGGAGTCGCTGAGTGCGGAGTCGCTGAGTGCGGAGTCGCTGAGCGCGGAGCAAGCGAAGTAATCGTGGGGAGTGGAGAGACAAAGGTGGCGAGCGAGTCGAGTGAAGCACGGCGAGCGAACCGTGGCGACCTGGATATTGTGGAATGTGGAGGACATGCTGAGAGTTGTAAATAAAGCGGTGTTCGAAGAGAGACAGAAGTTGTCCGAGTGAAATTAAACACTGCAAAAGTAACAGCAACAGGAAAAATAAGCCCACAAATTGGCATAACATCACTAGGCTTATTAGCGAGCCTGTTGGGCAAACCCTCTGTTAAAATCTCTATGACAACATTATCACCGAGTACTGCACAGGGATGTTTACTTCTCTACCCTTGCATGTCTTGGATCCACCACTTGCAAGCATCAGGATTAGTTTGATGAAAGCAACGAGGAGATACAGGACATGCTGGATGATAAACCTTTCCATAGAGCACACCACAACGACATGACATCGTCCTTAAATAAATCAGCCTTCAATAACATCCGCAGAGTTGTCCAATCTGGGCTCAAAGAGATGTAGGACTTCTGACTTTGTAGAATAGCAGATGAGAGTCAATCTGATCGCGATATAAATTACATGAAGTGCTTCTGTATGCTCCAGAACCTTTCCTCTCCTTGGTGCAAATGGGACCACTCGAATTGCATAGAAAGCACGGATCTCTGAGAGACGGGTGAAGCACTTTGAGAGTGTTCTCAATCGCCCTCCATAAAACAATAATACATACATAGTGTAATATTACAAGTCTAATATAATATAAGGTAGTGTATAGTAACGCAGTGTATACATCAATGTTGGGGTCTGTCTATGGCAGTTTATAATACAAAGATTAGTTGGAGGCATATTATAATAATTTTACGACATAGAAGTGTATTGTATAATTACTTATTTTCTTGGTTCTTTCGGTAAAGTCACGTGGAATGAGAATAAAACAATAAAACAAAATAAGATAATAAAATTCTCACGACGTTTCGGCTACAACACAAGTAGCCTTCAGGTGAAGGAACAGAACTGTTGGGACGATAGCGCTTCAATGAACGCTGCTAAGATTCGCAGCGTCTTTTAAGCTAGGTGGGAGCAGTAAAGCGCCTTGACAAAGGAGTTTACATATCAAACAGGAGAATTTAGCATTGAAATAGCAGTGATAAAGTGTTGGATCAGCAGGGTGTTAAAGTCAGAAATTAGCATGTAATCTCCCAGTTACATGCTAATTTCTGACTTTAACACCCTGCTGACTTTACCGAAAGAACCAAGAAGATGAATCCTTGCAGTCACGATAGCTTAAAATCGTAATTACGCATTGTTAGTAGCTCAGCTTCGTTGGAATATATTGAGTACATTGATTATATTGATGTATATTATTGGTTCTTTCGGTAAAGTCACGTAGAAGGGAATTGTATTGTTTTATATTTTTATTATTTTATTGTTTCCCTTCTACGTGACTTTACCGAAAGAACCAATAATATGAATCCCTGCAGTCAGGAAAGCTTTAAATCAAAATTTATATTGATGTAGTTTATATTTAGTTCTTTCAGATCGGTTTATTGTATGATAGTTGGGTAGTTGCAGTTCTTTAGCGTCAATATACTAAATGCCTCTGTTGATATGTAAACTTTGACTTTAACATAGCTACTTCCGTGACCAGTTACATGCTAATTCCTCACATTAACATCATACTAATCTCCCAGTTACATGCTAATTTCTAACTTTAACATCCTGCTAATCTCTCACGTTAACATAGCTACTTCAATGCTAAATTATTCTGTTGATATGTAAACTCCTTTGCCAAGGAGCTCTGCTCCTCCTACCCAGCTTAAAATACGCTGCCTAGCTTAGCAGTGTTCAATAGAGTGCTGTCTTTCTGACAGTTCTGTTTCTTCACCTGAGGACGGCTGCTTGTGTTGTGGTCGAAACGTCATGAGAATTTTATGTTATTATGTTTAATTGTTATTATTTTATTATTTCCCTTCTACGTGACTTTACCGAAAGAACCAAGAAGAAGAAGATAAAAACGAATAGGTAATCACCCGCATGCGCCAGATTGAGGTCAACATAGCACTTACTGATTCCCCCACCTTAGCTGAAACTATGATGACTATCAGCCTTCTGGCAAGTAGGAAGTTATCAAGGTCAGATGCAATGTGGAGTCTGGAAGTTAATCCCCATCTCTATAAAAGCAAAGGAAATTGTCAAGCATGTGACAACCAACGAGGCATCTTCCTAGTTTCAGTTGCCAGAAAAATCCTTGCCAGAGTCCTGCTCAATCACCTAATCGTGCATCTTCCCAAAGAGTTCATATTAGATAGTGTGGCTTCAGAGCAATCAGGTTTGCATATTTACTGAGCATTTATGTACAGTCTTGGGGGAAGAGCCATCCCTCAGCCCAGAAAATATCATGGAGCAAGGTGGGATTAACCTTGCTGGGGCTGCGTTGTCTCAAATATTGAGTAGATTACAGGTGCTATTCATTAAGGAAGTATGAAATGCAATCCAGAGTCTGAGACCAGAAAATGTGTTGGGCCCCAATGATCTCCCAAGTGAACTGCTGGGGGAACGTGGCGCTTTTGTGCAGACTGCCCTATATGGAATAATTACAACACTTAGAACCACTAGAAGAGTCTCGCAGGATTGGAAGGATACCCTGATGGTCCCGCTCTTTAAGAAGGGGTAATGCACAAACTGTGCATATGTATGTTGAACTTATTTCACAGTGTACGTAGCCAACCGTGCTAATCAGAGTGTGGGGGAAGGACAACAGAATGAAAACAAAAAGCAGTTTTAAAAAAAATTGGTTATCAATAGATGTAAAAGTGTATAGCTCTATGGCTTCCTAATATCGAAAGGAAGAGCGTTCTAGATGGCCGCAGACGCACATCGAAAATCGTGTGATGTAGTGACTGTACTTGTTCTATGACTCGCCAAAAGCTGCTGCGAGGATGACCGGAGTTCACGTGATGGTTTATGCCCCTTGATGCGATCAGCAAGATACAGTATTGTGGTTCATTTGTGGCAAGCACTTTGTGTGTAATGATGAATGTAACAACTCCCTCTTCAGTGTGCTGGGAAAGGTCCTGCAAGGATTATTCAACATTGTCTTTCCAGACACGCTGAGGAGAGGTTTGCAGAGCCCCAGTGTGGTTTAAGGCCAGGGCAGTCGTGCACAGACGTCATTTTCTCGGTCCGTCTGCTACAGCAGCGTTGTAGTGAATTCCAAAAGGACCTACATCTCTGCTTTATAGGCCTTGTCATGGCCTATGATGCCATCAATAGGCCAGTGCTCTGGGTTGATCTGCATGCTTTCGGAGTCCATGACTAAGTGTCACAATCATTAAGGACGCTCATGATGGTGGGAAAGTCCAGGTAAAGCTATGTGGTCGCGAGTCAGAGCCATTCCCTGTTCACCGTTGGGTGCGACAGGAATATTCTCTGTCTCCTACATTATTTGACTTCTTTTCTGATCCCGTAGTTCTAGAATCCTTTCCATGTCTGCTGTACCTGGAGTGTACTACAGAGAGAACTGCGCCATTTGATATCCTAATATACCTATAACTGCTCAAGATAGATTACCTTCCCTTCCTGGGTCAGTAAGTCCCCCACTATATTGGGCCTATAGCTGTCCAGCTGGGCCAGTTAACTCCTGTAGCCTATATTTTTAGTAAAAAGTTGCCTACAGAGGGGATTGTCTAATTAGGACTGCATAGAAGGAGATACACTTGTCGGTGCATATCCTCAAGGTGCTAGAAATCGTCCAAAATTGTTTAATACCCCGGGATTTATTTTTCGTGGGGCAAAAGTAATCTCAGCAAGTGACTATAGGCTCACAGAGCCTTCTGCCCGCTTTTCCATGTACATTACAATTTCGGGTCGATCCAATGCCTGATATTCTGGAGGGCGATTTGTTAGTGATATTTCAGGAAATCGGGGCAGGGCAAGCCAGGCTCTCAACCACCCCCCCCCCCCCTCTCAAGTAAAGTAAAGGAATGATAGTAAATTCGCACTATCTTGTGGGTCCATATGAATGAGGCGATGCGTGAATGGAGCGTCTTGAAAAAAACCTTCGGCATATGGGTTGGGGAGCTTTGGTAAGATCATCAACTTTACCAAGTGGGCCCTGTTAGAAAGGGAAATGATAATTTCTGCCTCCAGTGATGTAGAGATCTCCTGGAGTATGAAGGTATATTTTTTTTCTGGAAGAGGGATGTGAGGAACGAAGGGACAATTACTCCCAAATACTTAATTTGCTTTGAACACTACGTGAAGGGCAACAGCGTGCAGCGCAACAGCCCTTCACGTGCCTTAGGGGACTCAAGTTGCAATGGCATAAACTGATTGTGTTATATTTAGGTTATAGCCTAATGCCTCCACATATTCCTTGACCAAAAATAATAAGGCAGTAATCATAGACACTGGTTCTGTGAGGGTAATGAGGACGTCATCCGCAATAGAGATATATTTGTTCTCCACTGTCCCTTTGCTCACTCCCACTATTGCTGACTTCTCTGGATACTCTCAGCAAAGGGTTCAATATCCAGAGTGAATAGTATGCGAGAGGGGACAACCTTGCATGGTGCACTTACCCATGGGAAACACATGGGAAGTTAGGCCATTCATGACCACTTTGTCCATGAGTCTGGTGTACAGGACTCTACATTTGTTGATAAAGGTGGAGGTTATCCCAAACCTCACCAATATCTGGAATATGAAGCCCATCCAAATCTGTAAAATGCTCCTCCCGTCTAAGGTTTGGCCATATACGATCCAGTGTTCCCTTGTGGCGAATCTACTGCGTTGAACAACATCTTGATATTCTCTGCCGAATTCCTGTTCTTGACAAAGCCCGTTTGTGCTTCTCCAAAGATCATTGGGAGAACCTTTTCCAGCCTGTTTGATATGTTTTGTAATCCGAGTTTAACAAGGAGATGAACCTGTAATTCTTCATTAGCTCCGGCAGCATGCCTCATTTATGTAGAACCTAGATTCTAGTGTCATTCATGGAACCTGGAGGGCAATTGATAGTGAATAATGCATTAATGGTCAGCGATAACTGGAATACTATAGGGACTCCATTTGTTTTTTTTGCGTGTAAATTTCCACAGAGAATCCGTCAGGACCTGCTGTCTTCTCCGAAGGTGATGATGCTCTTGTGTGCCGATGGGTTTTCTCAATTCAACTATCCGTTTAAGATCTAGGCTAGGGAGAAGAATTTTGCTCAGATAAGCCTCATATAAGTCATTTAAACACGTGTTCATTCGTGCTGCTCTTTACATAGAACCTACGTGCCCTCCCAGGATTCTCCATACCTTATCCAATTCCCGTCACTTTAAATGTTGCAATATTAATAAAATAATTAAAACTCGCCATCTCCCGCCACTACGTGCCTTGCTTACAGCTACACACCACACGTGCTGCACTGTACCCTCAAGTGAGGCTATAAGGGAGCCGTGATTACCAGGTGAGAGCCATATGCCGAGCTCATCCAGGGTGGTCTCAGTGGGGCAGTAGTGAGGGGAGGGGTGTGGGAGAGAAGAAGGAAATGAAAAAAGTGAAGAATGAGGGGTGAGATGGGAGGAGGGGCAGTCTAGAAAGAGAAAGTGCTCATTGGGAAGTGAGAGTTCCCTACATCGTTCAGCTCGGGTAAAGATATGCGTTGTGAAGGCATGGAAGACACAGGTTCCGGCGAGCCCAATCCATTCCACCCAACGACCAGCAGGCTCAAGTAACACTCCTTTAGTGTTGCCCCTGACTTGCCCTCCGTCTCAGTAGCACTTCATGGAACTCACGGAACCCCATCACCTCACCTCGGGTTAGAAAATCCCATCTCCTGCCTCCAATGTGGATCTGAAGTTTGGCTGAGTAGAGCAATTGCGAGCATACCCCATTCCTGTTCACCAGATCTCTATGCAGTAGGGTCAGGGACTATGAAGAGCCAGTTTCCCTAAATTTGATTGACATTACCCTTGACATTCTTGCCATACTTAGTGCTTCTGCTGCCTCCTGCCAATTGGAGAAGAGGATTAACAGGGGACGTGGTCTACGGTTGTTTGCTTCCATTGAACCTCGCCCCTCTTTCCTTTAAACCTATTGTATCGGTTGTAGATCTGGTGTTTTGAGGTTCATTAGTGCAGAGGGTAGGTGTTCTTAAGAGTGGGAGAGGGCTCCTTGGGAAACAGTGTCCTTTACCCCCTCTGGGAGACCAGAGGCCTTCAGTTGACTTGCCCTGCCTTTACCATCTCGTTTATTAAACGTCTTCTCTAGCTCCTTGAGTTGTCGTTATGCACTTTGCTCGAGTGTGGTCTAAAGAGATGTCATTGCTAGCTCTTGTTTCTCATCCTCTCATTGATCCCACTTGGTGTTTTGTTAAAACACGGAGTAGAGCAGTTTTCGCCTCCATTTGTTGACCAACTTCCCGGGTGTTTTAGAAAAATGTATCGAACTTTTTCAAGTAGAGCTTGTAGCATCCCACGAGTCCCTCCAGGAGGGGTATCATGTCTTTCCTTTATTGGAGAGGTCAATGGAGATGAGGCCTTAGACTTATTGCCCAGGCCTCTTTCCGCCATGGAGCACGCGGTGTGTGAGGCAGGCAAACACTTGCCTAAGATTCAGTTACATGAGACTGGCCGAAGTAAGAAAAAAATCCAACCTTTCGTGCAGGAAGAAAGGCGCACAATAATTCCAGTTTTTCTAACAAAAAAACTCTGAAACCTCGTGCATCGGGCTAATATTAATGGAGGTGTCGAAGAGGTCCGATTGAGCACTGTTCACTTGGTCGTGACGTCACCAGAAGTCGCAAATAGTCCATTAAAAATGTTTGTCATTATTTATGAGAGTGTGTGCCAGTGTAGGTAGAGTATTTTCAAGTAATGGTGCGCGCGTTTGTTCATGTGATTGGATGCGTGTGTTTGTGCTTGTAAAAGTGCACTTTTGTGTGAAGATAAATGATGTCTATAAAAAGTGTGGTATTGATCATCCGTTATTTATAAAGGAACATGCATTTTAGCCCATATATACCATATGAAATTGGAGTAAGGAGAACTCTTAGCTTACAAAACTTATAGACTTTATGTAAGTTGCTCCATACTCAGGTTGCCAGGATAAGACCATCAACTGCACTTCAGAACTCAGTTTAAGTATAGCCTGTGAACACAGATTCAAATCAAGGACTGCATCATTGCCAACTCGGCACTGATTTCTTAGCAAACCCAGCCACCTCATATCTCCACTGGGAACAGATAAGACTCACCTCTTCGTCACAAACCCGTGCATTTTGTACCGATTCAGGGCAGGATTCACTTCTTCAGCTGTGAGGAGACAAAGCAGTGGTAAAATAATCAAAGTTGAGAAAAAATATATACAGCATTATTAATGAACTAGGTTGTTGGGGGGGGGGCGCTATAGGCGCCATAGGTGCCCCCCAACAAATTGGTCAAGTCAATACTTACGATCCACTCGCACAGCGTGCGGCGGGCCTTCATCCAGCAGTGGATTTAAGCACCAAAAAAGCTACAATACTAATGTAATTATAATCGTGTGTATATGTCCGTACGTAATAGATGTGTGTGTAGTGCACGTGTGTTTTACCGTCAAAAGTATTATCGTAGAGCACTGTAAAAAGAACGCGAATGGCTTTGCTGCGCTTGAGAACTTTCAATAAGTCACTTAAAACTTTCACTCTTCATACCTTGTCCCGCCATGTAACTTTAATGTGAATGAATGAAAATGTATTTTAACTTTAGTTGTGATATTTAAATTCACTTATCAGAACTATGACTTATTAATCACTGAAAGAACTGTTAGGATGATTTGGCACTTGCTATATGAAAAAAATGGTCAAAGATAACTTGTGTATTTTTGCCTCAAATATAAATCGGCGCTTTAAAAAGTTGTAGATGTTTTTTTGAGAATTGAGAAAAAAATTAACGGCAAAGTTGGAGGCGTGACGTCATTACACACGAACGCGGCTGAGGTGTTGTGAAAGAGAGCTGACGTCACCGCCCATTCATGTTTGTGAGGGGCGCACATCTGGTTGGCTGCTTGGTCCCAGTCACGTGACGCACTTCAACCAATCCGTGCCGCGTTAATCACACAAGGACAGAATGACATACCTGGGTGTTTATATATATAAATGAATGAATATGTAATCTCAAAAGTTGCTGAATTTTGAATGCACACATGTTTAATTCATCATCAGGGACATAATGATTCTGTAGCACGATAAATCACAGACAAGTGAGCAGGTAGCAAATGTTGTTGATGCCAACAATTGGAAAGGTCTGTGGCCCTAAATATTTGGCCAAAGCTGCAGCTGTAAATGCTAAGATCTTTTGGGAAAAAGGGAGTGAGGGCAAAGCCTAAGTCGCCTATACCTTGACTGAACAAAAATAAGAGACACAATAATATAAAAAGTATACATGTTCAAACAGCATAATAAAAAACAATAAAATAATTTTATTTACCTTAAATACTGAGGGTTTAATTGCATGGTGATGACGATTATGTTAATTCGGATGAGGTAATGGGGTAAGTGTTTGTTGGGAGAAGGAGGAGCTTTGCTCACCCTCTTCCTCTACTGGTGGTGGAAAGAGGGCGGTGGAGGGAGCTGGGGGATGAGGAGATGCATGGAGCGAATATAGATCCGAGTGATTTTAAATACAGTGAATGTGTTGTGTGTCAGACGAGACACACGCAGAGATCTGGAGGCACCACAATTTATTATAACTCCTAGGGCTAGTGATAACACAACACTTGGGGGATTTCACTAGACCCCTTGGAAGGGGTCCCCTTATCACTCAGCCCCCTATAGCCGATTCCCTGGGCACCCCACGCTGGACCTCCGCTCTGCCCCCGTTCCTCTTCTCCTCCCCCGAGCCTCGCCTCGTGCCGCCCCCGGCCACGCCCCCTGCTCAAGTTTCAAGTTTCATTTATTAGGTATAGCCCTGTGAGCCATGCGGCTCTTAAGTCGGGTGCAACCACAACAAACAAAATTTGAACACAGAACATCTTAAAGCGACAACGCGTAACAGAAACATTCCTGGAATAAACCAGCAAATATTCCACACAAAAAAAACGTATTAAAACGCTGTGTGAAAAAATCAATGTGGTGCAAGCCAACAACAACAACCATGAGACAATTTGGATTAACCATATGTTTTGGAATCACCAAAATAAAGCTAAGAAAACAATGTAACAATAGTAATCATAGGAACTGTGATTTTAAATTTAACAATAAACGACATATATAACACGGACGACAAAAAACTGCAGCCATAGCTGGCAGCACGACACTCCCAGTATATGATGTCAGTCAGCAGCAGCGTTAGTGAGTGTATGATGTGCGAGTCAGTGCATGATGAGTGAGTCAGTGTATGATGTGTGAGCGAGTCAGCGGCAGTGTGAGTGTATGATGTGTGAGTCAGTGCATGATGAGTCAGTGTATGATGTGCGAGTGAGCCAGCACACGATGAGTGAACCTGTGTATGATGAGTGAATGGGTCAGTGGATGTGCGAGTGTATGATGTGTGAGTGAGTAAGCGCATGATGAGTGAGTCAGTGTATGATGTGTGAGTGAGTAAGTGCATGATGTGTGAGTGAGTCAGTGTATGATGTGTGAGTGACTCAGTGCATGATGTGTGAGTGAGTAAGTGTATGATGTGTGAGTGAGTCAGTGTATGATATGTGAGTGAGTCAGTGTATGATGTGTGAGTGAGTCAGTGTATGATGGGTGAGTGAGTCAGTGCATGGTGTGATTGAGTCAGTGTATGATGTGTGAGTGAGTCAGTGTATGATGTGTGAGTGAGTCAGTGTATGATGTGTGAGTGAGTGTATGATGTGTGAGTGAGTCAGTGTATGATGTGTGAGTGAGTCAGTGTATGATGTGTGAGTGAGTCAGTGTATGATGTGTGAGTGAGTAAGTGTATGATGAGTGAGTCAGTGTATGATGTGTGAGTGAGTCAGTGTATGATGTGTGAGTGAGTCAGTGTATGATGTGTGAGTGAGTCAGTGCATGGTGTGATTGAGTCAGTGTATGATGTGTGAGTGAGTCAGTGTATGATGTGTGAGGGAGTCAGTGTATGATGTGTGAGTGAGTCAGTGTATGATGTGTGAGTGAGTCAGTGTATGATGTGTGAGTGAGTCAGTGTATGATGTGTGAGTGAGTCAGTGAATGATGAGTGAGTCAGTGTATGATGTGTGAGTGAGTCAGTGCACGATGTGTGAGTGAGTCAGTGTATGATGTGTGAGTGAGTCAGTGTATGATGTGTGAGTGAGTCAGTGTATGATGTGTGAGTGAGTCAGTGTATGATGTGTGAGTGAGTCAGTGCATGGTGTGTGAGTGAGTCAGTGCATGGTGTGATTGAGTCAGTGTATGATGTGTGAGTGAGCCAGTGTATGATGTGTGAGTGAGTCAGTTTATGATGTGTGAGTGAGTCAGTGTATGATGTGTGAGTGAGTCAGTGTATGATGTGTGAGTGAGTCAGTGCATAATGTGTGAGTGAGTCAGTGTATGATGTGTGAGTGAGTCAGTGTATGATGTGTGAGTGAGTCAGTGCATGGTGTGAGTGAGTCAGTGTATGATGTGTGAGTGAGTCAGTGCATGGTGTGAGTGAGTCAGTGTATGATGTGTGAGTGAGTCAGTGTATGATGTGTGAGTGAGTCAGTGTATGATGTGTGAGTGAGCCAGTGTATGATGTGTGAGTGAGCCAGTGTATGATGTGTGAGTGAGTCAGTGTATGATGTGTGAGTGAGTCAGTGTATGATGTGTGAGTGAGTCAGTGTATGATGTGTGAGTGAGTCAGTGTATGATGTGTGAGTGAGTCAGTGTATGATGTGTGAGTGAGTCAGTGCATGATGTGTGAGTGAGTCAGTGTATGATGTGTGAGTGAGTCAGTGTATGATGTGTGAGTGAGTCAGTGCATGGTGTGAGTGAGTCAGTGTATGATCTGTGAGTGAGTCAGTGCATGGTGTGAGTGAGTCAGTGTATGATGTGTGAGTGAGTCAGTGCATGATGTGTGGGTGAGTCAGTGTATGATGTGTGAGTGAGTCAGTGTATGATGTGTGAGTGAGTCAGTGCACGGTGTGAGTGAGTCAGTGTATGATGTGTGAGTGTGTCAGTGCATGGTGTGAGTGAGTCAGTGTATGATGTGTGAGTGAGTCAGTGTATGATGTGTGAGTGAGTCAGTGATTGATGAGTGAGTCAGTGTATGATGCGTGAGTGAGTCAGTGTATGATGTGTGAGTGAGTCAGTGTATGATGTGTGAGTGAGTCAGTGTATGATGTGTGAGTGAGTCAGTGTATGATGTGTGAGTGAGTCAGTGCATGATGTGTGAGTGAGTCAGTGTATGATGTGTGAGTGAGTCAGTGTATGATGTGTGAGTGAGTCAGTGCATGATGTGTGAGTGAGTCAGTGTATGATGTGTGAGTGAGTCAGTGTATGATGTGAGTCAGTGCATGATGTGTGAGTGAGTCAGTGCATGATGTGTGAGTAAGTCAGTGCATGGTGTGAGTGAGTCAGTGTATGATGTGTGAGTGAGTCAGTGCATGGTGTGAGTGAGTCAGTGTATGATGTGTGAGTGAGTCAGTGTATGATGTGCTTGCGCCGTCGCCCCCCCCCCCCCGCTCCATCGCCCCCCCCCCCGGCTCCGTCGCCCCCCCCCGACTCCTTCGGCCCCCCCCTGGCTCCGTCGGCCCCCCCCGGCTCCGTCGCCCCCCCCAGCTCCATCGGCCCCCCCCTGGTTCCGTCACCCCCCCAAGCTCCGCCGTCGGCCCCCCCTCAGCTCCATCGCCCCCCCCCCCGGCTCCGTCGGCCCCGCCCTGGCTCCGTCGGCCCCCCCCTGGCTCCGTCACCCCCCCCGGCTCCGTCGGCCCCCCCGGCTCCATCGGCCCCGTCGGCTCCGTGGCCCCCCCCTGGTTCCGTCGGCCCTCCCCTGGCTCCGTCGGCCCCCCCCTGGCTCTGTCAGCCCCCCCGGCCCCGTCGGCCTCCCCGGCTCCGTCGGCCCCCACGGCTCCGTCGGCCCAGTCGGCCCCGTCGGCTCCGTCGGGCCCCCCGGCTCCGTCGGCCCCCCCGGCTCCGTTGGCCCCCCTGGCCCCGTCGGCTCCCCCGGCCCCGTCGGCCCCCCCGGCTCCGTCAGCCCCGTCGGCTCCATCGGCTCCCTCAGCCCCCTCACAAGCGGCCCCGCTCAGTCTCTCTAAACGGAGCCGGAGCCGGAGCCAGTGTCACATGTCCTTGGGCCCTCGTTGCTGGGCCTCCTTCGCTCCCCTGGGCCGGCAGGTCCCCTCTCCCCTCCAGCAATGGGACCCCGCCGTGCAGGGCCCGCTTCCCGCAATGTCTCCGTCGACTCCCTCCACAGGTACGTGCACTCGCTCGCATAAATCGTGGGTGCTTACAGGATACACCCCGTAGGGACGCTACTTACGTCCCTACAAATGCGAAACATGCAGATGGTAAGGGTTTGCTGTATTCCAATTACCATACTATCATACTCTCACAAGTCAGAACATGGCAACGTTGACCCCCATTGATAGGGATTTTCACGAATGTGTGTTATCCACCAACACTCCTACAGTGTCGAGTTATATATGAACGTTCGCTCGTACTTGTGAACCGAACTGCGGAAATATTTATTTTTAGCGGAGTCTTTGTCTTTATGGGTGGGGAGTGCGAAGTGCAAAAGAAAGACAAACACGGCCAGGCATGGTGCTATCCACCCACCCCCTCGTGATCTGATCCCATCCATAAAGGATGTAATTCCTGACTTACAGTACCCTGGTGTATACAAACTGAGTTGCACGTGTGGTGATTGTTATATCGGGAAAACGAAACGACATATTTCAGACCGCATTCACGAGCACAAATCGGATTTAAAACATGGCTGGACGAATTCTTCGGCCGTAGCTGACCACTGTTATAATACTGCTGGTTCTCATGGCATTGTGTTCTCCGATACCAAGGTGCTTTGCAAGCCTCCTGGATACTACCAAAGATTTGTCCATGAAGCCATCCAGATATACAAACATAGACATAACTTCAACCGAGAGGATGGATTCAAATTGAGCAACCATTGGAAGGATGCAATAAACCAAGTTAAACTTTAGCTGCTTCATAGTTTTAAAGTCATATCTATATTTCCATTATTTTTCTCCCAGCTTTATATGCTACCGTCACTCAGAAATGTGATGTACAGTGTTTTAATAGTGCCCCAATACTCCCCCCCCCCCTCCTCCCCGCCCATAGCATTATGCCCAGGAGCATTATGCCCAGGAGCCCAGGAACCTCTATCGTATACGTATAGTGTAGTGGATAGTGTAATGTATAGTAGTGTTTTGGATAGTAGTGTATAGTATAGTGTATCCTGTGGTGTATAGTAGTTCAGTGTATGGTAGTGTATTGTGAAGTGTATACCAGTGCATATTGTAGTGTATTATAGTATAGTGGATAGGAGTGTATAGTAGTGTTTCGGTTATAGTTGTATTATTTAGTGTCCAGTATTGTGTAGCAAAGTTTATAATACTGTATTGCATAGTTTATAGAATTATATAGTGTAGGGTATAATAGTAGAGCGTAGAATAGTGTAGTGTACAGTAGTGTATAGCAGTGTATGGTGGACTGTTTAATAGTGTAGTGTAACGTAATCTATAGTATCGTAGTATATAGTGTAGTGTAGAGTATAGTAGTGTAGCGTATTGTGGATAATAGTGTAATGTATAGCAGTCTATAGTAGTGCAGTGTATTGTACAGTGTAGTCTAGAGTATAGTAGTGTAGTGTATTGGTGTTTTAGTTTAGCTATTTAATTTCCTAATAGCTTCCGTATTACCCCCCCCCCCCCCGCCAAATGAAAAGATGTTTTCTATCAGGTTAACTTAGCGTCCCTATTAATCAGCTCAACTTCTGCCCCTTTGTTCTCCAATACCCCCCCTCTCCCGCATAATGAATAGATGTTAGCAATTAGCGTAGCACTCACAGCAACCCCCCCTCCCCCTACCTTGGCTCCCCCCCCCCCCTTACCCTATATAGTCGCGTTTCTCTATTAGCTCTCTTAGCTTATTACAGTGAATTTGGCTGTAACGGTTCCACCTGAAGACGGAAGCTTGTGTTGCCTCCGAAACGTGATTAAATTTAGTTGTTGATTTATTAATTTTTACCTACGTTACTTTACCGAAAAAAACAAAGAGTACGAATCATTTCAGTCATGAAAACTTCAAATCTAGAACAGCATCAACAAACTTAATAACCAGGCTACAGTCTAAATTATAGACTGCCAGTACACTCACTCGGATTAAGAACCAGGCTACAGTCTACATTATTTTTTCATTTTTATTTTATTTTTTATTACTGTAATTTGTATTCACTTTATTTGTATTATTATTTTTCTATCTATGTGACTTTACCTAAAGAACAAAAGAACAGAGAGTCCATATTTTAAGTTTGACACACCTACAATATTAACAGAGTGGCCTTCCGAACTTTTACCGCAGAAGCTCATGGTAATGATCCATCGAAACACTATCTGGGCTTAAATTCTAAGATCTCGGGAGATCAGGTGCATTCTGTGTGACTTATTCGTAAGCAACATTGTGGACAGCAGAGGGATATGCGGCAAAAAAGCATTGTCGTACCGTACTTCCATGCTTCCACGTCTATGCTCCCCGACATTCCAAACTTGCAATGAGCAACATAGTAGGCTAAAGAAGGACTATGAAATATTCCTATGACCGACACAGGAGGCCCTCATTCAGCAATTGATTGCAGAACTGACTGTGCATGTACATACACAAAACACTAATTGTAAATTCCATAAATCGTGTAATTTAAATTTAAATGTTGTCAATAGGAATTGAAATCTCCTTTTAACATGGGTATTTTTTCACTTCATAGCGTTCATATTCATAAGTTAATTAACACTTTATAACTCAGGTTATATGTCTCTGGATTATTAACAGCAGCCTAAGTGCTCCGTTTAGGCTCCAAGTGGTCCCAGTCCATCTGACCTGGACTCCCTCAGTCCTTTGGTTGGGGTCCAATTGTCTTCCAAAGCAACAATACTAACTGAGCCACACAGCTACTTCCCTCAGTCAAGATCGAGTCTCAGTCATGCCCATCCACTCCCCTGGTAGCACACCCTACATGGGTGTGAGTCACGGCTTGTATAGCCATCTTCTTCTTCCAGAAGGTAAGTTTGTATTTTTTTCAACTACAACAACCATTGTATTTTAGAGGATGTCTCCTGAAACGGGGTTTTCCCAACTGGGTAATCACTCCAATATATTAGTGCTCTCAGAAGATGAAATTGTACCATATGACTGTGGGAACGCCCTGAAAAAGAGAAGTTAAGTAAAATATCTCTCTGAAATTGCTCGGTTTGGTCTATGAAGATCTGAGCTGGCACTTCACTGCAGTTGTTGGCCTCTAGTGTTTCGAACAGAACCCCTAGGATTTTAATTTAATAAGAGTGTCACCTCAACTGTCACTACCCATTGGAATATTTATTGAAATAATGTTGCCAGTTCCCCGGGACGCAAAGGCAAGTCATTACACACCCAAATATACACATAGATATCCGTAAAGGCACACATACATATACATAAATTCACACGTACAATGATACACACGCGTAGCAACACAGAGACATACAACAATAGTTGACATTCGCCACTAAGTAGCAGTGACATATAACAGCACTTGTGCCAGGCTAGGTACACTTTGATGCTTATGTGACGTGTCGACGCCTCACTGGCAGGAGTTCGAAGGCTCCTTCATTATTCAATTGCTTCCCCTTCTTTCTTACCTAGTACTAAAGTACAAACTGATCAGTTTCTTTTTTTACAAAATCAACTCAATCTCTCTATTCATTCTCTACCTCATCCTACCACCTTCCCAACTGTTCCCATGCCAACGATTATTTCTAATTTATCTGAGTTGTCTAAACTTTCCTTGTCTGACCGTGTATCCCTGGATGCTAGATCTTGACCCACTTACTCAGAGAAACTGGAGCATGATAAGCATGTCAATGTGTGGGCACATAATATCCTCTATCACACACCAACAGCTAAAGCCGTGCTTTGGAACAGGGATAAGTTATTCCAGCATTAGAGTTGGGCAAGACCTCTCCACTGCAAGCATATCTGCTCCATCTGTTGAGTAATCGCCATGCCACTGGACATAGGTGTTTAAGTTCGAAAGGGTGTTCTGGGTCACTGTGCATTCCACAGATGATCTAAAGAATTTAAGCACAAACCAGCCCTTCAAAGTTCACTGAGATGCTGGGGTAAAATTCGAGTAAGAATAACAAGAATGACATTCACAAAATGGAATGTTAGAACATTGCTTCACACGGAACATTTTCACAGCCTGAAACGTCATACAGGATTTATGGCCTGGAAATAATTGAACTCCAAGAATTTCGGCTCTCCCTCCTTCCCTAGGGAATACTTTTCGGATGCCCCTCTGCAGGACAGCTTTTTTTTTACCACAACATGTGTGCATGCCCTTACCACGACCGATCCAGATAAAGGTAAGAATACATTGTATAATGATTTGTTCCATATTTTTCGGAAAAAACCCTTATAAGAACTACATAATCAGTAAGGATGCTCTCTAGTCAATGATTGACACGAAGATGGAGACATGGAGAGGCATAGATGGAGGGGATGGAGTTGGAAAATATCACACTAATAGAGTAATGCTGCTCTCACTGTTCGTGAAAATGACCTTACTATCATTAACATTTTGTGCTGCCTCCCAGACAGACTAAAAACGACTTGGATTAATCCACAATGTAAACAATGGCATCCAATTGACTACTTTTTGCGAGAAATTGATTTAACGCAACAATACAAAATACACAACGCAAAGGAGTAATTAGTGCCGTTGTGGAGAAAATAAGTAACACGTGAAGTTAGCAGACAAATCTAACTCATTTACATATTCACCCTCCACGTAAACAAATTTAGGGTAAAGGGTACTTCATATATTGTTTACCCTTTTTCATATGCAAATATTATTAGTCTACGAATAGAACAGGTTTATTTTTTTTTTACTTCCTCGTCACTGTCTGTTGTTTCGCAATGTCTAACATTGTCTGTTTGCCCAGAGGTGGTGACACACGCATGGAATCCATCACTGTGGAGGCAGGGACGGCCCCCATACAGGCTAACTAGGCCGTCGCCTAGGGCGCCAAGTTAAGTGGGTGCCAAATTCGAGGGAAAAAAACAAAAAAAACGAAGGTCTCATTATTAAAATTCCCGTAATAACAAAGGGAATTGGAATTATAATCAACTCATCAACATTTATGAGAATGTATTGGTTGGACAGACGGACGGTAATAATCACCTGGAAGTGGTTCCCAATACAACAAAGGCAACACCTACGCATCCTCAGTTACACCTGATGACAGTTGCTTGTGTTGCCATCGAAACGTCGTGATCTATTATTTTCTACCTACGTGACTTTACCGAAAGAACCAAAGAGTAATTATACTCATTCATAGTAAAACCATTCATGTGTTTGGCTCATCAGTGTCATCTGCCGTGTCATGGAACACCTGTATTACTATTCAGGCGCAGGACACAGAGAATCTTGGTTTTGTTTTCAAGGCAAAGATGTATTTAACTCCGAACAAATATTTTTGATTTACAACGTATCACAAAAAAACTGTTGTTTTAACCACCATAACGCAGGTTACAACAACACTCAACCACCCATCCATCCACCCAACCACCCTCTCACCCACCCAATCACTCACAAATCCACCCTCCCACTCACCCCCCACCCACCCACTGATCCACCCATCAAGCCACTCACCCAATCACCCACTCACCCACCCATTCACGCACGCATCCAATCACCAAGCCACTCACCCACTCACCCACCCATCCTGTCACCTACCCATCCCCTCACCCACTCACACACTCACTCTCCAACTCACCTACCCAACTTCTCACTCACTCACCCACTCTCTCACTCATCCACCCTCTCACCAACCCATCCACCCACTCACCTATCCACTCACTCACTCATCCACCTATAAAACCACACATCCACCCACTCAGCCACTCGTCAACCCATCCTTCTCACCCACCCTCTCATTCACCCACTGACCTACCAATTCACCCAACCAGAAAGCCAAATACTCACCCATCCACTCGCCCACGCACTCACCTATCCACTCACCAATTCACCTACCCACCCTCTCACCCACCGACCCACCCATCAAGCGACTGACCCACCCAATTGCCTACCTACACACACATTCACTCACAAACCCACCCACCAACCCTCTCGCCAACCCATCCACGCACTAAGTCACCCACTCATTAAACCACTCACCAAATAATCCACTCACCCACCCACCTACTCGCCTACCCACTCACTCACCTACTCACCCATTCACCGACCCACTCACCCAACCACTTACCCACTCATTCATTCACCCACGTGTTGGATCTTATCTAAACATTTGACGTGTTGTGCCTTTGAAAATGTGATCAAAGGTTGATGAAGGCTTGCACTGCTGGATGAATGGTCACAGGAGTTATGTGATCATACCCCGAATTGGAGTGTCCAGAACGAGTTCAGAAACTACTCAACACTGACGTTAGCGATAGTCGCGAATAAGATTCAGGTCACAAGGTTCAAAGTTTTATGTGCTAAAAAGTTACCAACACTTCACTCCCGCTTCAGAATCAGAACAACAATGTCTTAAATATGATGCAAGGCTTGTCCTAACCTGACACTCACCCAACTATTAACCGAACCTGACACTCACCATTCCAGGTAGAGTCAAAATTGATTAAAATGAGAATCGATATGTGCTCAACACCTGTTTAGAGCCCTGAACCAGTGGTGGAAATTCAACATTCATATGGTGAGGTGCGTTTCGCCCAAAATTCGAATATTGTTGACTTTCCCATAATATGATACTCATTTAATCTACCTCGGATTTCTGATGAACTGAGTTAACCCCCAACAAGGATTTTCAAATCTTTAGATTGCGAATCCCTACCTCTAAGCCACTTGACGAGATATTCGCTAAGAAATTGCTCACCCGATCAGGCACTCGACTCACTTGACAACTGCACAATCATCTGAACAGACATTAATGTCGATCAATAACTCCTCCTGAACAGAAACTCAATATAACACCCAAACATTTAACAGACGACTTCATTAGACCACTTACCAAACCAGACAATAATTCAAGCAGATACTCGCCTAACCAGGAACACAAATATTGATCCATTCAATCACAAACTCATCCACCTTACTACCCAATCACTAATTCACTCACCCACTCACTCACCCGCGAGTCGGTTCATGAGAAAGGATTTCCCGGTTCGGTATTTCCCGGCTATCGCCACCACCACCAGGGGCTTCGTGATTCTCCCCAGAACCTTTGCCGTGTCCTTGTTGATGTAGAATCTCCCGATATCGTCCGTCATGATGAACTGGAGTGGCATTTGTGGGTACGAAGACGACGTGGCCATGATTTCTTTGGCTTGATCTCTGTGAAAGTGTGAGTGTCTTTATCTCTGGCAACACGTGCCTAGCTATATTGCTGTCTCTCTCAACAGGTGTTTCTGTGTGGGCTCCTGTGTCTCTGAGCAGGTGTCTGTATGTCTTTCTCAACGAGTGCGTATGTGTGTGTGCCTGTGTTTTTCTCAACGTGTGTGGATGTCTATGTTTCAGCAGGTGTAGCTTTGTCATTCTCAACAGGAATTTGCATACGTCAAGAGGTATGTGTTAGAGTGGGCGTGGGTGTGGTCTTGACATTTAGGTATGGGGTGTGAAATGCACCTGTGGTTCAAGTGGTTTTAACGATGTCAATATCGGGCAGCCTGTAAAAAATTCGCCAACCACCTGCAGCAGTTCACTTTGGAGGTCATCGTTGTCTGTGGCTTTACCTAATTTGTGTCTCTGTATTGCTCTCCATACTTCCTCAACAGTCTCCTAGCGCCTCCAAATGTGGTTTGGCAAGGACACGTCATAGTTGGTTTCCCAACACGTGAGCCTCCGACGCAAGCTGAGTTTGATTTTTATCCTTTACTCTTCTTGTGGTTGCGAGCACAACATGAGGGTAACAGCTCATTATGTTAGCCTTCCAGTAAGCTCTGTAATACTGGGAGGATTACATTTATAGCGAACACAGACAGAAATTATGAAACAAATGTGCGCGTTTAGTCTTTTTTGTTGCGCGGCTAATGAAAGTGGATTGGGTCGAGTAGTGGGTAAGGTGGCGGTGTTGAAGTGGGTTGTGGGTTCAAGTGGGAATTACATCCATGTAGGACTCTACAACAGTTGTAATTAAATCTGATTCTCCTGCGTAAACAACTCATGGAATGCGGATTAAAAATAATCACCAGCAGCAGCAATAATTAATCCAAACAGTTCCTCATTACATTTAACAATTACATTTTCATCCATAGTAAAAACTAATCATCCGCTAGGCACACTCATCTTCCTTACATTTCATGGAACGGCTATGTTGCTCATCTGCCTAAAAATGCATCGAAGAAGCTTGGGTTTCTTTTCTGTGCCAACAGGGGCACCATGGTTGCGAGATGTTAATTCCCTCACCTGGTATGCAGGAGGACGTAGATTTGATCCCGACCCTAATGACTGTTGTATGGGTTTTTCTCCAGGTCCTCCAGTTTTTCCATCCACATTTAAAACCAACGTCCGTTAAGAGTATTTTTCTGATGTACATTTCCACGTGATAAGTCACTTCTGAAAAATGAGCCATATCAAGTAAAAAATAAAATAATAGATGATCGAGCAATAATTGATTCACTCAGCCCACTCGCTTACTGACGGTCACTAATATCGTGGTCACCATTCCAGTGCATTTTATGGCAACAAATTGGCCAGATCATCATCGTGGCCGAACCCAAAAATCAAATATTAGCTTGCTGCCCTGTTGGGAAAGGGTACAATATTATTCTGCTGGAACAACGGATTCAGATAGAGAGCTTTGAATCCTCCTCAACACTGTCTCTTGTTTCAGATTCCACATTTTAAGTGGATTTTTTAAATTATGGATTCAAGATACATGACAGTTAATTTGGGAGCTCTTAATCCAGTAATTGATTGACCATAACTGATGATTGTGAACTTTTCATACCAATAAAATATTATACTGAAGCTAGTTCATAATGACTCATCTTAACGAGAGTTATTCTGACTCCATATTATAAATAGAGCTAAATGCGTAAACACTTTCAACATTATTTTCAACCTCTTCTTCCTACAAAATAGTTGGATATAAAATATTTTAGCAGACAAATACTAATTACTCACTTATCTGTGTCGCCAAGTAAAAAAATATATTCAGCTATACGGTCTTCTGTGAGTGCATGATTTAATGAGCGTTGGTTAAACACAAGCGCATTTCTGAAACTGTTTTGACATTCAGAGCCTCATCAGCAGAATGAGGCTTGCTTGAGACAATGCTGGTTAACTGCAAGATGTTTGATGGCATTGACCCTTTCAGTTATATAAGGGTTAAACGCAAAGTTAGCAAATACATAACACGAATTAATAATCGTCATCGCGAGAATATAAGTAACAATATAAATTACCAGACATTATGACTTATTCACATATCTGTCCCTCTTAATAAAATATTTAAGTATTTTTAGCCATGAAAAAAATGTTAAAATATTTAAGTATGTTTAGCCTTGAAAAAAATGTCGACCAGTAAGACTGGTTCAGAATAAAAGAGCTTTTGGCACAAGTCACATTGGGAATTAATGCCATCAGCCAATAGTGGTTAACTTGAATGGCTTTGCCTGCATTAAAATGCAATGGTGATCTGATGTTTGCCCAACCCAGGCGCTTGAGGGGCAATAGTTGGCAACCATTAGAACAAACCCAGCTTCGAGGCTGACCAACTTAGACAAGGCAATTATCCCCCGTATAGCCTTAACACACTAATGAGGAAAGTCCTGTTAGAGAGGACCTATGAAGGCTGGAACGGTAAACGAGGTGGTGGGTGGCCAGCACCACGCCAGACTGCCTTTGTCTCCGTGTGGCGATGTTTAAACACCACACCAGGCAATCATTTGAGACTAAGTTGGTCTAGGGGAGGCCCAGGACCGCTTCAAATATTCGTCACTGGTGTTGGCCATGAGCGGGAATCGAACTCATAGTTCAGCGTGTTAACCAATATACTACTGATCCGCACCAACATAGACACACAGAAACATATGCATCCACACTCACAGATACTGATTATATTTAGACAAAGATCCCCCGCATAACCTCGAAAAAATTGTTGGATCAAGTGTTGTTGTTAGTTGAGGGCAGCACCTTGAGGCGGCAGGGCGGGGGCAGAAGGTAAGGACACCACCTAGTGGGGGCAGGGGGTGAGTCACAATATGGGGCACCACCTAGAGGGGGCAGGGGGTGAGTAAAGTGACGAGGGCAGCACATTTATGGGGCAGGGGTTGAGTCAGGAGACAGGGGGCAGCATCTACCAATCTACCATGTTACCTGAAAATTCACCAATTTGGGGGGAAAATGAAACACGTCAGCATCGATTCTAGATTTAAAGCTTTCGTGGCTTTTTTCACTTCAGCGCTGTCCTCCAGACAGTCTCGTCCCTTCACCTGATGAGGGCCGCTTGTGTTGTGGCCGAAACGTCGTGATTTTTGTTATTTTATTTTTTACCTACGTGACTTTACCCAATAGAACCAAAGAGTATGTCAGCATCGCCCCGACTGACAGATTTCCCATTTGCAGGCAGGTGCTGCATACACCTCCTGTCATGTAGGGATGGCTGTCACTCGGAATCCACGATGGTACACTGCAGCAAGGAACGGAATGGCTGAGACAAGATTCAGTTATTTCTCGTTTCTGGTCCCCTTACACTGGAACAAGCTGCCCTCAATGCTCTTCCCTTGCTTACCCAAACTCCGGTTACTCCTACATTCCCAATCATTAACACCATTATCCTCCCCATCTTTCCTACCCATTCATCATACTCGCTCATCGTAACCACTCATTGTCACTTTCACATATTTTATTTCAGGTACCATCATATTCATCATGTACGACCATCCTGCTCATAAACGTATCTCATATCACACTATTCTGTTGTACAAATACTGTATTTTAGTATTTGCTGAGCGCCTTAATCAAGGTGCGATATAATTTAAAATTACAAAGAGATGATATGCAGAGTGGCTGAAGCATTTTAATGAGCGCCCTGTGCACGCACATCCTAATTGAATCATTATCTGCTCAAAATATTTGCTACTGATATATGCGCTTTGAACAATGGTCACTTTCAGAAATGTAGCCTATTGCATATACAGGTGTAACGTCTTATATCGAATGGCTGACGTAGATGCAGGGCAACAACAACAATTTCACATTGTTTTACGTATGTCTTCTCATAAAACTTATAATAAGAGTGAGTCTGACTATTTTTAATGGAATCGTTTTTTAGGATTTAGCGCTGTGGTACAAACACGTGGTGAATCCCCCCCCCCCCCCCCCCCCACTGCCTCACCCACACAAAAGACATCTGGAGGTTAATACTCACAAGCTGGCTTGGGAAGTAATAACATATAATTAAAAAAATACAGCGGCAAGACCATTGGGGGCCAATGAGATTTCTGGAGAAACCCCGAAAATGACTTCAAGAGGAGGACGCAACAAAGTAAACAACAGAAACAGCAGGGGATCACGAGCCTGCACCGGACAGCGAAATCCACCAAAAGGTGTTTATAATCATTACAAGCTGGCTGGGATTTAAACGTTTTGCAGTAGAGTTCCAGTGTGCCGACTCAGCAACCACTCCAGCGGTGGACAGAGCCTGACGGCGCAGCCGAGAGCGCCGTGTGTTCGACACACATACACACGCCGACCCACCGCCCCCTTCTGGGGACCTGAGGTATTTTCGAAACGATGAAAAACGCTGCACTACGAAGTTTTGCCGCTGGACCCCAAAACCACAGCAGGAATAGTACGTGGAAAACTCAAACCATACTGCCCGCTATAATTATTGGACCTCGTGGTGACTGCCCTCCAACACACAACGCGCATATCGATACAAATACGATTGTTCCAAGAGGATTGTTTTTGTTAGTTTCACAAAGGGTTGCCATTCCAAGGTGGTGTGTTAACTGTGAGCTGGTCGTGAAAAGCATTGTTCTGTCCCTTGAATTGCATGAATGCGGTCGTTTAGAAGTATTTTAGTAATTCGTTTTCTTACCAATTAATGTATTGGTGTCACACTAAACATTTATAAGCATCTAGGTTACTAATATCGCACTCGCATGGATACTATTTTGAGATATTTATTTTAATCACACAATTTTTGCCGCAAAATCATTGATGTCCTAATTGCTGATGGATAATAATCTATATAGCCAAACCTACACACTCGCATGTCCACTATTGTTACGGTGTATTTCTTTAATTGCATAATCTTACCAATTAATTAATTGATGTACACGTTTGCCATTGGACACATGTTTCTTTAGCACGGTTCCATATGAATACTTTCCTATCGTCGTGTATTGTCACGCTACAATGAGGAAGTAGTGGTCTTGATTTGAAACTTTCGTGACTGCAGGAATCCATACTCTCTGGTTCTTTCGGTAAAGTCACGTAGATAGAAAATAAAAATAAAAGAAAACACGACATTTTGGTCGCAACACAAGCGTCTTGCTTCAGGTGAGAAAATAATCTGCTGTTGTGGCTTCATATAGGCACGAGGGAGGAGTTTGGCTGAAGGAGTTCAGAGGGGAGAGGGGGGAGGGTTAGTGGCGTGCAGGGAAGTGTGGGGGCTTGCACAGAGGGGAGAGGAGGGAGGGTTTGTGGCGTGCAGGGACGGGTGGGCTGGAGAAATTGGAAAGTTAAGGAGCTCGAATTAGTAATCAGACAACAAGACACACGGGTGGGTGAGTGAACATCGTATCAGTTAAAACTTGGCGCGGTTTATCACATCCTTCCAATGATTTCTCAATCTGAATCCATCTTTTCAATTAAAGTTTTGTCTGTGTTTGTTTATCTGGATGGTTTCATGAACAAATCTCTGATGGTGGCCCGAGGGTTTGCAGAGCACCTTGGTCTTGGAGAAAAAATGTCATGCGTGCCCACAGCGTTGAAACAATGATCCGCCACCGCCAGGTGTGGGTTCTGCCGTGTTTCAAATTCGCTCTCTGTGTTCAATTCGTTTCACCAATGTAAATGCTGCCGCAGACACAACTCAGCTTATAGACACCAGGACATTGCATGTCCAGAATCACATCCTTCACCGATGAGATCAAATCACGGATTTTGTGTACTGTATTGAACCGATCTTGGATCTTGTGTTTGTTCAAGATTTTGGCAAACCTTTTGGTAACCCCTGCTATGTATCATAAGGTGATGGTTTTGATTGGGTTCTCAGATGATTCTCTAACCATGGTTGGGAATGCAGCGTTGCAGATTCAAGAGCCAAATGGCTCACAGGGCTATACAAAAATAAATGAAACTGAAACTGGATTGTGCGGTCAGAATATCCATTCCTCCTGAGAGCCTGGCATATGTGTTCAAGCTCACTGGTTAGGTGGTGCTGGTCGGAGATGCAATGGGCCCTATGGTGTAGTGTTTTGATGAGGGAATTATTTTGGGCTGGATGGTGGTGGGAATCAGGCTGTAGATAGGAATCCGTGTGGGTGGCTTTCCTATAGACAGTGTCCTAACGAGCCATCAGGTCTCCTCTCGATCAAGACATACAGGAATGGTAGCTTATCATCTTTATCCAACTACATGGTGAATTTGATGGACGGGTGTATGGAATTGATGTGGCTGTGAAATTGGTCCGTGATGGTAGGCCATGTGGCCAAATGATGAAAGTGTTGTCAATGTATCTTTCCACAAGGAAGGACGCAGGGTGGAAGTCTGGATGGTATCTGTATCAAATTTCTCCATGAAAATGTCCTTTACCACTGGTGACAAGGGTGAGCCCATGGGAATACCTTCATTTTGTTTATAGAACGTGCCATTCTAGCTGAAGTAAGTGTTGGTAAGGCAGTGCCTCACCAAAGGTGGTACATCAGGATTCAGTCCATGTTGGACCAAGTCTTCAATGATTGCTGAGGTGTCAGGTACAGGGACCTTGGTGAACAGAGAGACCACATCAAAGCTGGCAAGTAAATCATCTGGAGACAGTGAGATGCCCTTGCTTAGAGAAACCAAGTGAGCTGAGTTGATTTGTGCTGAGGTCGTCTTGCCCGTGAGCGGACGTAAGGTCTCAGACAGAAATCGGACCAGTTTGTAGGTAGGTGCGTTGATGGTCGAAACGATGGGACGACGTGGAGTACCTTCTTTATGGATTTATGGAAGACCATATAATATCGGTGGTCTAGCAGCCGACGGTTTAAGGGAGAGCCGCTTAAATGGTACGATTAGAGAAGTCAAGTTAGTGATGATACTGTTGGTTTTTGTAGCCAGGCAATTGGTAGAATGATTGTTGATTTTGGTGTAACTGCCCTCATTAAGAAGGTCCTGGATTTTGTTGTTGTATGTTTTTTCATCCATGATGACAGTGGCATTTCCCTTGTCGGCTGAGATTATGACAATGACAATGTCATCGACATGTCACGGACCGGGTTCACGAACACAAGGCAGACCTGAAACATGGCAGAACCAACACCTCCGCCATTGCCGAAAACTGTTACGACACTGTGGGTTCACACGATATTGTTTTTTCTGAGACCAAGGTTCTCTGCAAACCTTCAGGATACTATCAAAGATTTGTCCATGAAGCCATACAAATCTATAAACAACGAGACAAATTTAACCGAGAGGATTGGTTTAGGCTAATAAAACACTGGAAGGACGTCATTAACCAGGTTTGTCCGAGCTTGCTGTGATTCTCTCGCTGTGATTCTCTCACAGCACAGCAGACGACACTGTTGCTACAGCGGACAACACAGCTTTTCTACTCCTCCGCAGATGATATTATGGCTACCTTTTTCCATTCTAGATTTAAAGCTTTCGTGACTGCTAGGATCCATACTCTTTGGTTCTATTGGGTAAAGTCACGTAGGTAAAAAATAAAATAACAAAAATCATGACGTTTCGGCCACAACACAAGCGGCCTTCATCAGGTGAAGGGACGAGACTGTCTGGAGGACAGCGCTGGAGTGAAAAAAGCCACGCTCAGATCACGACCTTTAAGCTGTGTGAGAAGAAACAAAGCGCCTTGACAAAGGAATTAGCATATAATTTAGCATTGAAATGGCTCATTGAAATAGCTAAGTTAAAGTATACACATCCGCAGAGGCACCCCTTGACAAAGGAATTAGCATAGAATTTAGCATTGAAAAAGCTGAGTGATTAGCTTGTAACTGGTCACAGAAATAGCTATGTTAAAGTCAGAGCATATACATTCACCGAGGCAACTAGTACAAATCAAACAGGAGAATTTAGCAAAACACAATCACGCTCAGACCGCGGACCTTTAAACTGTGTGCGAGCAAACAAGGTGTCCTGACAAAGAAATTAGCATAAAAATTAGCATTCGATTGGCCGATTTTAGAAAAGAGGTGGTGTACGTGCCGGTGGACCTGCCGTTTGGCGCGGGGGCGGGGGGGGGAGTTTACCTATTGATGGTGTGAAAAGGGAATTTATAAGAGCTGCGAAAGTTTGGGGTACCACTACTTGAAAAATATACTGTACCATTGAAATTAGTTTAATGTTTAGTTCGATTTAGAACATCTTTCCAATGGTTGCTTAATTTGAAACCATCTTCTCGGTTGAAATTGTGTCTGTGTTTGTAGATCTGAATTGCCTCGTGAACAAATCTCTGATAAAAATCCGTGGGTTTGCAAAGAACCTTGGTATCGGAGAAAATTATATCGTGATCACCCACAGCGTTGTAACAGTGATCAGCCACGGCAGAATAATTTATTTTGCCGTGTTTCAAATCTGATTTGTGCTCGCGAATTCGGTCAGAGACATGTCACTGTGTCTCCCCGATATAGCAATCACCGCAGGTACACCTCAATTTGTAAACCCCGGGGTACTGTAAGTCAGGAATGACATCCTTCACGGATGGGATCAGATCACGAATTTTGTGTACTGTATTGAACCGGACCTGGATCTTGTGTTTGTTTAGAATTTTGGAAATATTTTTAGTACACCTGCTATATATGGTAGTGTGATGGTTTTGACCGGAGTATCAAGTGGTTGTTTCTGTATGGAGGGAGAAACAGCTTGGCGGATGGTACGGTCAGAGTAACCATTCCTTTTGAGGGCCAGGTGTACATGTTTTAATTCACTGGTCAGGTGGTGTTGGTCCGAAATGCAATGAGCCCTATGGTATAAAGTTTTGATGAGATAATTATTTTGGGCTGGGTGGTGGTGGGAATTAGGTTTCAAGTAGGAATCTGTGTGGGTGGGTTTCTTGTAGACAGAATGCCCTAATGAGCCATCAGGACTCCTCTCAAACAGAACATCTAAGAATGGTAGCTTGCCATCTTTCTCCACTTCCATGGTGAATTTGATGGCGGGATGTCTGGAATTGATGTGGTGTAGGAAAAGGTTCAAAGCTGGGAGGCCATGTGGCCAAATGACGAAAGTGTCATCCACATATCTCTTCCACAGGGAAGGTCTGAGGGTGGAAGTCTGGATGGCGTCTGATTCAAATTTCTCCATGAAAATATTGGCTATCACTGGTGATAAGGAGGATCCCATGGGGGTACCCTCATTTTGTTTGTAGAAGGAGCCATTTCAAGTAAAGTAGCTATTGTTGAGGCAGTGCCTAACCAGTGCAGGTGTGTCGGGGTATAGTCCATGTTGGACCAAATTTTCAATTATTTCAATGGAATCAGGTACTGGGACCTTGGTGAACAAAGAGACCACATCGAAGCTGACAAGGATAGTGTCAGGGGACAGTACAACGTCTTTGACCAAAGAGACCAATTGGGCTGAGTTAAGTACTGCTGAGGCGGTCTTGCCAGTGAAAGGCAGCAAGGTATCTGACAGAAAACGGGCTAGTCTATAGGTAGGGGAGTTGTATGACACTTTCGTCATTTGGCCACATGGCCTCCCAGCTCTGAACCTTTTCCTACACCACATCAATTCCAGACATCCCACCATCAAATTCACCATGGAAGTGGAGATATATGGCAAGCTACCATTCTTAGATGTTCTGTTTGAGAGGAGACCTGATGGCTCATTGGGGCATTCTGTCTACAGGAAACCCACCCACACAGATTCCTACTTGAAACCTGATTCTCACCACCACCCAGCCCAAGATAATAATCTCATCAAAACTTTATACCAAAGGGCTCATTGCATTTCGGACCAACACCACCTGACCAGTGAATTAAAACATGTACATCTGGCCCTCAAAAGGAATGGTTACTCTGACCGTACCATCCGCCAAGCTGTTTCTCCCTCCATACAGAAACAACCACTTGATACTCCGGTCAAAACCATCACTAAAAAGATCTCCAAAATTCTAAACAAACACAAAATCCAGGTCCGGTTCAATACAGTACACAAAATTCGTGATCTGATCCCATCCGTGAAGGATGTCATTCCTGACTTACAGTACTCCGGGGTTTACAAATTGAGTTGTACCTGCGGTGATTGCTATATCGGGGAGACAAAGCGACATATCTCTGACCGAATTCGCGAGCACAAATCAGATTTGAAACACGGCAAAACGAATTCTTCTGCCGTGGCTGATCACTGTTACAACGCTGTGGGTGATCACGATATAATTTTCTCCGATACCAAGGTTCTTTGCAAACCCACGGGTTTTTATCAGAGATTTGTTCACGAGGCAATTCAGATCTACAAACACAGACACAATTTCAACCGAGAAGATGGTTTCAAACTAAGCAACCATTGGAAAGATGTTCTAAATCAAACTAAACATTAAACTAATTTCAATGGTACAGTATATTTTTCAAGTCGTGGTACCCCAAACTTTCGCAGCTCTTATAAATTCCCTTTTCACACCATCAATAGGTAAACTCCCCCTCCCCCCCCCCCCCCCCCGCGCCAAACGGCAAGTCCACCGGCACGTACATCACCTCTTTTCTAAAATCGGCCAATCAAATGCTATTTTTTATGCTAATTTCTTTGTCAGGACACCTTGTTTGCTCGCACACAGTTTAAAGGTCCGCTGTCTGAGCGTGATTGTTTCGCTAAATTCTCCTGTTTGATTTGTACTAGGTGCCTCGGTGAATGTATATGCTCTGAATTTAACATAGCTATTTCTGTGACCAGTTACAAGCTAATCACTCAGCTATTTCAATGCTAAATTCTATGCTAATTCCTTTGTCAAGGGGTGCCTCTGCGGATGTGTATACTTTAACTTAGCTATTTCAATGAGCCATTTCAATGCTAAATTATATTCTAATTCCTTTATCAAGGTGCTTTGTTTCTTTGCACACAGCTTAAAGGTCGTGATCTGAGCGTGGCTTTTTTAACTCCAGCGCTGTCCTCCAGACAGTCTCGTCCCTTCACGTGATGAAGGCCGCTTGTGTTGTGGCCGAAACGTCGTGATTTTTGTTATTTTATTTTTTACCTACGTGACTTTACCCAATAGAACCAAAGAGTACCTTTTTCCAGCACTGTGCCCCCCCCTTTTTGAGCTGACAATCGTTACACATCCCCCCCTTTACGAACCTCTTTACATCCACATGCTCCCCATCTATATTTGAAGCTTTCGTGACTGCAAGGATTCATACTCGTTGTTTTTTTCGGTGCATCAAGGCAACTGTAGAGAGTGATGCAGCGATCTTGCTGTGACTGTTCCACCTGAAGACGGAAGCTTGTGTTGCCTCCGAAACGTTGTGATTTAATTTTTTATTCTATTTTACCTACGTGACTTTACCGAAAAAAACCAAAGAGTATGCTCCCCATCCCTCATCCTCCCCCTCCTTTTATGAACCTTTTTACATCCACATGCCACATGCCAATAATTGCTATACACATTGGTTCTTTCGATAAAGTTTCACGACTTGGCTGAAAAAACCAATGAGTATATGCTAATTATTTCCACATGCTCCCCATCCCTCATCCTCCCCCTCCTCTTACGCCTATATAAACCCACTTATTAAAGTGGCTTCTCGACAGTCCACAAAATGATGTCTGCTTGTGTTTCAGCTGAAACGTTGTGATTTATTTTGTTCTATTTCTACCTATGTGACTTTACCGAAAGAGCTGAAGAGTATCCATGGTCTCGTCTACACACTCTCTACAGTCGCTTAGCCTCACCTATACACAACATTAGCCATCTAACACTCACAGCACTTACGAAGCCAGCCAACTACTATATGGCAGCACAATATTGAGCGAAGACAGCACCAATGACGGTGACGAGATGACAACATCGACGAGCCGAGTGCAATCCTAGAACCGGTAGCCTCGAGCTCCTGCTCTCGGATCCTTTTATCCTACCAGTGCGGCCTAACTCTGTCCTGGCCACGGCTCCCTTCTCGAACCCACTAGCAGGTTCCAGGTGCTTCCAGACGAGGTCCTCCGTGATCCTTGCCCTAGTTCCTCCACCCTGCCAACATACACGTGTACATGCTCACCGGCGTGTATACTGTCTGTCCACCACAGTTGCTGCTGCTGTCCACCAGCTAGCCCTATCACACTACACATGTAAAACAGTGCTTATCTGCCTGGTAGAAATATGTTTTGTGATTGAGAGTTCGTGTTGTGCACAAAAGTTAAGCTGTAGCTCACCTTTTGCATTGCTGTTACTTTTACCGAATGTGCAAAGATTGTTTTTTTCCTATGAGATGTTGCTGCCAACTCCCGCATTAAAGTAGCCAAATATGAGCAGCTTGTCCGATTGGGGTACAGAGTCCATGACACAATTTAGCATGGAGTAGAATTCTTCTTTGCTCTCAGCTGAGTGTGTCATTGTTTGCACATATACAGTCATCGGCGTTAAATAGAGCTCCTTATTTAGAGGAAAACGGATATTTATGAGTCGTTAAGAGTTAATTTTAGGTAGTGAGATGAGTTTATCTGCTTTCTCATTGTTTTTGGCAAAAACAACAGCCACATCTCTTCTTCCCCTACATGTTTTCCCACTCTCTAATTTGTCCCAGTCATCAATATGATGATCATCTATTTCATTGGACAAAATATCTATCCGTTCAGGTCGACCAGAACCAACCCTGTGAAGTAGTGTCCAGACATTCAAAGTAATAATTTTAATTTTTGATTTAAAGCTTTCGTGACTGCAGTAATTCATATTCTTAGCTCTTTCGGTAAAGTCACGTTGAAGGGAAACAATAAAATAATAAAATATATATATAAAATACATACTTCACTTGGAATGGAACTTTCTACAAACAAACTGAGGGCACCCCAATGGGCTCCCCCATATCTCCGGTTATAGCTAACATTTTCATGGAGAAATTTGAGACTGACGCCATGCAGACTGCCACTCTGCGCCCAACCTTATGGAAGAGGTACGTGGATGACACTTTTGTGATCTGGCCACATGGCCGGCCTGCTCTAGACCAATTCTTCGACCACATCAATTCCATACACCCGCCATCAGATTTACCATGGAAGTCGAAAAAGATGGCAAGCTACCTTTTTTGGATGTCCTAATAAAAAAGAGACCTGATGGTTCAATGAGCCACTCTGTCTACAGGAAAGCTACCCATACGGATGTTTATCTGAAACCGGATTCCCACCACCATCCATCACAGAAGAACTCTCTCATCAAGACTCTGTATCATAGAGCCCAATGCATATCCGACCAGGAATACATAGGCAGTGAACTCAAGCACGTACACCAAGCTCTTGAGGCTAATGGTTACGCCGACTATACAATCCGCAAAGCTATCACTCAAACCATGAAGAAGGAGCCTCTTGAGGAGCCTTTCAAAACCATCATTTTACCCTACATTGCGGGGATCACAAAAAAGATCTCCAAAATCTTGAATAAACACAAGATCCAGGTCCGTTTCAACACATTACATAACATCTGTGATCTGGTTCAGTCTGTAAAAGATGTGATTCCGGACATACAGTACCCTGGTGTCTACAAACTAAGTTGTCTCTGTGGTAGTAGTTACATTGGAGAAACCAAACGCCATGTCTCGGACCGCATTCGTGAACACAAAGCAGACCTTAAACACGGTAAGACCAACACCTCGGCCGTGGCAGATCATTGTTATAATTCAGTAGGCTCACATGACATTGACTTTTCCAAGACAGAGGTTCTTTGTAAGCCATCTGGCTACCATGAGAGATTCGTTCATGAGGCTATCCACATATACAAGCACAGAGACAATTTCAACCGAGAAGATGGATTCTGGCTTAGCAATCATTGGAAAGATTTGATTAACCATTTCAGGTCTTAATTGATTGTTCACGCTTACAGTGGCTTTCAGACAGCATACATCAATTTTTCGTCTCCCCCCTCCTCTTTTCAGAACATAGATGGACTAGTCCTTCTAAATAAACTGCAAAATCGCTGCGCGTGGCGCTGACGTTTTTTTTTATCATAAATATATAAGTAAATACACCGCTTAAAATAAATAAATTAATGCAAATCGACACACCTGATGACGACCGTTTGTGTTATGGTCGAAACGTCGTGAGAATTTTTATTGTTTTATATATATTTTATTATTATATTGTTTCCCTTCAACGTGACTTTACTGAAAGAGCTAAGAATAACAATTTTAATGTTCATCTTTTCGTGTATCTTACCTCAGTTTTGAAGGCCTGTTGGCTTGCGCTTGTCAGCCAGGTTCTTGAAATGAGCGGGCTTATTTACCCTCCTTTTCTAGGGGCTCCCCCCTATAGGATAGACTGTTGCCTCAAACTTGTGTCTCTCAATCAACGAGTCTGTGACCATGTCTGAGCCACCTGTGTCCAGATATTTTATATTCTTGGTTCTTTCGGTAAAGTCACGTCGAAGGGAAACAATAAAATAATAAAAATATAAAACAATGAAATTCTCACGACGTTTTGACTGCAACGCAAGCAATCATCATCAGGTGTGAAAACCACAGCAAGAAAATTTGAAAAAGTGGCGGGTTTTTTTAACGTTAGCACCACGGAGAGCGATTTGGCAGTAATTCAGTTGGACGAGCGCATCTATGTTCAGAAAAGAGGAGGGGGGAGACGAAAAATAATGGATGCGGTATGAAAGCCACCGTAAGAGTGAACAATCAATTAAGACCTGAAATGGTTAATCAAATCTTTCCAATGATTGCTAAGCCAGAATCCATCTTCTCGGTTGAAATTGTCTCTGTGTTTGTATATGTGGATAGCCTCATGAAGGAATCTATCATGGTAGCCAGATGGCTTGCAGAGAACCTCTGTCTTGGAGATGTCAATGTCAAGTGAGCCTACTGAATTATAACAGTGATCTACCACGGCCGAGATGTTGGTCCTACCGTGTTTTAGGTCTGCTTTGTGTTCACGGATGCGGTCCGAGACATGTCGTCTGGTTGCTCCAATGTAACTACTACCACAGAGGCAACTTAGTTTGTTCGGAATCACATCTTTTACAGACGGAACCAGATCACGGATTTTATGTGTTGAATCGGACCTGGATCTTGTGTTTATTTAAGATTTTGGAGATCTTTTTTGTGATCCCCGCAATGTAGGGTAAAGTGATGGTTTGAATGGCTCCTCAAGAGGGTCCTTCTTCGTGGTTGGAGTGGTAGCTTTGCGGATTGTGTAGTCGGAGTAACCATTAGCCTTAAGAGCTTGGTGTACGTCCTTGAGTTCACTGGCTATGTGTTCCTGGTCGGATATGCATTGGGTTCTATGGTGCAGAGTCTTGATGAGGGAATTCTTCTGGGATGGATGGTGGTGGGAATCCGGTTTCAGGTAAGCATCCGTATGGGTAGCTTTCCTGCAGACAGAGTGGCTCATTGAACTATCAGGTCTCTTTTTTATTAGGACATCCAAAAAAGGTAGCTTGCCATCTTTTTCGGTTCAATGAGCCACTCTGACTTTACCGAAATAACCAAGAATATGAATCCCTGCAGTCACGAAAGCGTTAAATCCAGATATTTTGTTAACAGCTTCTAGCTTCTCAAGCATGTTGCAACCATATCCAATTCAAGGGTCACGTGACTTTTTCTGCTCACCACGCCTTGCACGTTCGTTAAGAAAAACTGCTTTTGTGCCCCCAGTTGCCCTCTCTTTGGTCTCATGTATTCTGGTCCAGTGGGACACAAAGAGTAAAATGACTGGAGATCCATGAGTTGCCCCACAGTAGCCACTAACTGGCCTTGGTGCTGCCATCCGACGACTCCATTGGTCGTGTTCTTCTGCTTGCCATCCAAATGTCACGACATTAACCTAATAGGTCATGTGCTGGAATAATCAACCAGTGCCGTGCTGCCAACGCCGATGGCTTCACTGTGATCCTGACAGGGGGGCTAAGCAGGTGCAGGACCTTGCCCAAGGGCTGCCTGCGAGCTAGAGGGACGAAAGGGTGCTCTAATGTCCCATATGTTCTCATCAGAGAAGTAACTGTCGCTTAATCACAGTGCCTTGTTCAGCATCTAAATATATATTTGCGTGGATGAAGTGCAGAGGCTCGAGGTTTTCATAGCCAAACTCGATAAAGCCACCATGATCTAAATTCAAGCATGCATCAGAGTGTTGCAGATGTAGGGGTGCTATCGGAAACAAACACATGGTGCGGGAAGGTGTGGTACGCCCACACCTTGGTGGCTACAACCACGTCCGCTAAGGCTCCACCCCCAGTGGGTACAAAGGGCGGGGAGCCAGGGAGCTCGGGGCAGAGTGTTGGGCCCGAGGCTGAAGTAACCAGTGAAGAAAGAAGGCCAGCTAGGTGAGACCCTGGAACTCCTGTGACCGCTGCCCTTTTGAGGGCCGGCACAGCAAGCCAGTGGTGCGGCCCCAGAGCCCCAGAGCCAGAGTCCTTCTAAGGGCCGGTCTGGTTGGTGGGGTGCCGAGATCTGTGCCTAACCAGGGCCAGATCAGATAGCCTCCTTTAGAGCCCATAGCCGGAGGAATTGGGAGCCTAGAGCTTAGGCTAGATAGCCTGGGGTTGTTCCTGAGGTATACGGGTGAAGGGGCCGCTACCCCTTCCAGTGTAACCCTTGTTAAAGTTTGCCGTCTCCGTGTTCTGGAACTCACTACAACTGGTGTCAGAAGTGTTCTTAAAATGGACACAAGGCGTACAAATCGATCACAGGAACCTCAGGAGGAGGACGACTCGCCTGGGATAGCGCCAGAGGCCGCGGCCGACGATCCTGGGATGCCACAGACGCCCCAACAGCTGCCACAGCTGCAGGAGTGGCCGCCGATGGAGGACGGGTTGCAGACGGCTCACTCTCGACTGGCTGAGCTGCTGTACGCCACGGCTTCCACGCTGGAGGAGATCAACCGCGCGGGGCTGCGGGCGCAAAGGCGGCAGGGAGAAGAACGCCGTTCAACGGCCATTCCCGCCGAAACACAGCCGCAAGATTTTGGACTTGCCGCCATGACAGTGTCCGCCACGGCGATTGGAGGGTCGCAGCACCAAGTGGACGCTGGGGGCCAATCAGCGGTGGTGACGTCATCACCAACAGACGCCCACTGCCAGGACCAATCGGCGGGCACATCGTCATCACCTGCACGACCGCCGATGGGTATCCCCAGCCCCTCCAACGCCAGCGGAGATGCCGGAAATAGCGCGCGGCACCTCTCAGAGACGGAGCCGTCATTTCAACAATGCCTGCCGGTGTTAAAGGAGTTTGTTTCCGACGGCGGCGACTGGGGGGCCTTTGAACGCCGCTTCCTCGCTCATAAAGAGATGTCTGGCTGGACGGACAACGAGGCGTTCCGTGTGCTACCGGCCATGCTGGACGATGACGCCCTCGATACGCTCATCACAGCTCCCAGGTCGGCGCGTGCTACGCTGCAGTCGGCACTCCATGTCCTCGCCACAGTCTACGGGCCACCGTCGGACTGCCGCCAACTCTTCCACGAGCGATGGAGGGGCCAGAAGGAGTCACCGCTGGCGTATCGGACGGCTCTCCTGGCCCTTGCAAAAGTGGCTTTCCCGCGTATGGACGGGACGTCGAAGGGGTGGACGCGATGGTGACGGAGAAGCTCCTGGCGTTGGCCCAGGAGCTACAGATTGTCATCGTCACAGCGGACGACGCGGACATGTGCTCCTTGCGGGCAGCAAGGGACATCCACGTGCACCTGATAGCACAGCGCCGACCACCTCTCATCCCCAAGGGCGCAGCTGCGGTGTGCGCTGGGACGCCGACCATCCCCTCCTCCGAGGAGGTCTTCGCAACGGGTCGCCCGGTGGAGTGGAGATCCGGAGGGAGGCCGACTCGGGCAACACCGGATCACCAGGAGCACCCCAAGGCGCTCATCACATGCTACAACTGTGGCCGCAAGGGCCACGTGGCTGCGGAATGCCGGGCGCCTCGTCAACGACAGCTGGGACCCCGGTCAGACGGCGCCACAGCCTACCGGCCTCCGCATCAAATCCCGACAAGTCGCGGCACCCCACATGCTCGGCTCGTGCACACACCTGTCCCCACCTCGCGGGTTTTGGTGTACGGGCCTCGGGGTACGACCGTTGGGTTGTCAGGTGGCAGCGGGGTCGAGAGGGCGCTCGGGCCGGGGCAGTGGATGGAATTGGCCCACCGGGTTGTTGCTGCGTCGGCAGGCTCGTCTGTGGTCGCGGGTCGCATTGACAGGGTCGAGGTGCGTATTCTCGTCGATACGGGAGCTTTGGCGACTATTGTGTCAGATTTGATTTATAATATTCTCCCCGTTTAAAGCTGCCCTTGCTCCCAGTCACCGTTCAGTGTTACACAGCGAACGGGGGTTCGCTGGGTATCATAGGCCAAATTCGAGCACAAATTTGCATTGGCGATATCAAACTCTCCGGGCCGATATTAGTCCCGTCCTCGCTGGCGGTTCCGTGCTTGTTGGGAACGGACTTTTTGGGCAAAATGCCGATTAAAATTCTAATTGATCAGGGTTGCATCGAGCTTCCTTCGGGCCGACGTGTAACATTCCTGCCCTCCCCCCGTCACCTCAAGGGCAGCATGCGCAATGATACAAGCGTTCGTCACTCGGACGGTGCGTGTGCCTCCTGGGGCGCAAATGCTTGTGCCCCTTCGCTTGTGTCGGCCTTTCGCGTTGGTGTTCCGGACCAGGGAATTCTGTTAGGGCCCTCGAGGGCTGGGGAAAACGGGCTGGATCTGGTGGCCGCTCAAACGCTTGTTAAGGGGAGCGATGACCCGTTTATCTTGGTCCTTAACGTTGGAGTGCAGACGGCCGTAGTTCGTCAGGGGACGTCCTTGCACACGCGACGCCGGTACCCGTGGTAGAAACGGTTATGGGTAATATGGGGACCGATCCTCTGGCTCAACCGCATTCTGAGGGGGACGATAGTTGGATAGACGCACTATGTTCGGGCATGAGTGATCTGTCTGACTCCCAGCGTGCCGGCTTGCGCACCCTTCTGATGGAATTTTCCGATGTCTTTAGTAAACACAAACGGGGGTAGTTTGGGCATTATGGGCTGCGTGGTTGTGACAATTCAAATTGGGGAGGTGATTATGACGGGAAGTGTTTTGGTTTCAACGGCCTTGGCGGTACCGTGTTTGTTGGGCACAGATTTTTTGCGAAAGATGCCGATTAAGATTTCAGTGGAAAAAGGTTGTTTGGAATTACCGTCGGGGAGATGTATGAAATTTTTGGGGACGCCTTCGAAATTTGCGGTGGCGAACGCTGTGGTGCAGGCCGTGGTGAGCCGCACCGTGCGCGTCCCACCTGCATCGCAAATATTGGTGCCGCTACGGTTAAAGAAGGAATTGCCTCGGGATGAGCTGCAGGAGGGAGTGCTGTTAACACCCTCAAATGCTGTATCGAGAATGCCCACCGTGGTAGGGGCTTTGACCATAATACCAACATATTGCGCTCCTTTCATTCAAATTGTAAACGCGGAGCACGAAGAGGTTGTTATTCAAGAGGGCGCTTCGTTGGCGCACGCGACGGGTGCACCGGGTCCAGAAACGAAAACATGTTTTGCTACGGGACAGGATGAAATGTTGTCGAGGGAGGAAGACGATCCAGAATGGTTAAGGGATCTTTACAAACAAAACCCAGAGTTATCACCTGTGCAACGGTCGAGTTTGCATGCGTTGCTAGTGGAATTTAAAGATCTGTTCAGTTCAGGGAAATACGACGTGGGTCGAACGACGTTGTTGCAGCATCGTATTGACATGGGGAACGCACCCCCGATTAGGTTAAATTCGCATCGTGTAGGTCCTCTTGAGAAAGAATGTATTCGGCGATCTGTTGATGAAATGCTAGAGCAAGATATTATTGCCCCGTCGTCCAGGCCATGGGGAGCCCCTATTGTCCTCGTTAAAAAACGTGATGGAACCATGCGATTTTGTGTTGACTATCGAAAATTGAATAAAGTTTCGGTGGCGGAGGCGTACCCGCTTCCACGAATTGATGATTCACTGGACGCCCTGTCAGGCGCCAGAATCTTTTCGACCCTCGATCTGTTGTCGGGCTTTTGGCAATTGCCCCTGGATGAGGAGTCAAGACCCAAAACGGCATTTCGGACACCACAAGGATTAGTTTAACACGTAGGCTTTCGCGACCAATATTATTCATAATAAAGGTTTTTGGGTTAGATCGCGTTTATTTATAAATGTGTCATAACCCTCCACCACCCGACACGGCCAATCAGCAAAAAAAGTGTCACGTTGACAAAAGACAAATAATTCACTACTTCAGCCCACCGGTGTGTTGAAGAGTTAATCCACATTTACAGTTTGAGTACGACGTTTCGCTGGTAAATACATCCAGCATCATCAAGCAATTCGCCAGAATGGTAAAGCCCTCGCTTGCTCCCGGTTTTATATTATGGACCACAAGGATTGTATCAATTTTACGTGCTCGCGAAGGGACTCCACTCCTCGCCGGCGACCTTCCAGCGATTAATAGAACTCGTGTTGTCGGGCCTGCAGTGGGAGTCATGCTTGATATATCTAGATGATGTGATTGTTTTCAGTAGGAATTTCGATGAACATTTGCAACGATTGCGAGCCGTTTTTGGCAGAGTGTGGCACGCCAGATTGAAATTTTAACCACAGAAATGCCAATTGTTAAGAATATCAGTGAAGTATTTGGGGCACGTTGTTAGCGCGTCAGGAGTGGCCACTGATCCGGAAAAGACGAGTTGTGTGCGAACATGGCCAGTGCCGAGAACAGCAGGGGAAGTGCGTAACTTTGTGGGCTTTGCGTCATATTATCGGCGGTTTGTTAAGGATTTTGCCACGATTGCTCGACCATTGCATATGCTAAACGGGAAGGGTGTGAAGTTTCAATGGGGGATTGCAAAACAAAAATCGTTTGAAGCGTTGCGGGCCGCACTGGCGGATGCACCGCCGTTGGGATACCCGGATTTTACGAAGCGATTTATACTTGACACAGATGCCAGTGATACAGGCATAGGCGCGGTTTTGTCACAGATGGTTGAGGGCGTCGAGAGAGTGGTGGCATATGGCAGCCGGGTGTTATCGCTGGCGGAGCAAAAATACTGTGTGACGCGTAGAGAATTGTTGGCGATTGTCCATTTTGTTCGGCAGTACCGACCGTATCTGTACGGCAGGGAATTTTTTATCCGCACTGATCACGCGGCACTACAGTACTCGCTGTGCGTGGATCAGCCGTCGGGGCAAATGGCTCGCTGGATTGAGACCCTCCAGGAGTACTCTTTCACGATTCAGCATAGGAAAGGGACGCACCATGTAAACGCGGATGCTTTGTCGAGGTTGCCGCGACCGGCTGAGACGTGTCGGTGCAATGAGGGCTCACTGCATTGCGGCGCGCCGCTGCAGGAGGTTCCGCAAACGGTCGCTGCAGCGGGTTCGGGGGTGCCAGGGATAATCCCTGGAGCAGAAATTGGACTGTTGGGGTTGTCATTGAAGCAGTGGAAGCAACTGCAGGTGGAAGATTCCTCGCTGACCAGGATGAGGCTGCGTGCCTCTCGTTCAAGGGGATCGGATGATCGCCCATTTTTGATGTTAACGGAGGGGTTGCTTGTTCGCTGGGATGTGGAAGCACAAAAATGTTGTATTGTTGTCCCGAAGGTGTTGCGGGGGAAACTGATTACCGAGGTACATGAGAAATTGCTGCATCTGGGGGAGAAGAAGACCGCGTTGACGGTGGGGAGTGAATTTTACTGGCCGGGAATGTTTAACGATGTGAAACAGCATGTAAAAGCGTGCCAGGAATGTGCACGGAGGAAAGCGCCGGCACGGCCATATCGTGTCCCTTTGCAATCGATTCAAGTTTCGAGAGTGAACGAAATTGTGGCACTGGATATTTTGGGTCCGTTTCCCGTCACCCCCCGAGGGCACAGATATTTCCTTGTCGGGGTAGAATACTTAACTCGTTGGCCGATGGCATGGCCGCTAGTAGACCAGTCAGCGACTTTGATCGCTGAGTCTTTCTTGAATGGATACGTATTAGATAAGGGGGCCCCGGAACATTTGCTTACTGACCAAGGCAGACATTTTTCATCGAAATTGATTAAGGACGTGTGTGACTCGCCGGGGACCAAAAAGATTCGGACGTCCCCGTACCACCCGCTGACTGATGGGATGGTCGAGCGGCTGCATAGGACGCTGACGTCCATGCTTTGTCACCAAGTAAGATCCCAATCATCAAGATGATTGGGATCTGCATGTTGCAATGATGCTGGCCGCGTATAGATTGGCCCCGCATGCCTCAACGGGGTACTCGCCATTTTTTCTGATGTATGGATGGGAACCGGAAGCGCCGGCTATTGTGAAATTGGGAATTCAAAAACGGGAGAAATCTACGACGGTGCCTGCTCCGATGCAGGTGGCTTTGGACCGTCTAAGGGAAGCCCGGGAGGCTGCATTGCAAAATACGGCACGACGACAAGCCGCTAACCAAAGATTGTACGGCGGGCAGCGGCCACGAGAGCCGTGGAGTGTTGGAGATAAAGCCTGGTTGCACTGTCCCATGGTGCCGGTGGGAACGTCGCCAAAATTTCACCGCCCCTGGCAGGGGCCCGTTGATATTGTGGAGGTTTTACGGGATCAGAGTGTGCGATTAAAATTCGGTCGTCGGACATGGTTTGTTCACCCGTCGCGCCTGAAGAAATTTGTGTTACCATATGATGCGTCATCCCCCATCTGAGAGCGGCCTGTATTGGATGTGTCCAACGAACCTGTGGGGAGGTCACAAGTGCGCGTGTCCCAGAGATCTGCCCCCCGTGTGCCTGCAGGTTCGCCCTTTTTGGGCAGGGTTACCGACTGGACGCCGATTGAACGGCCACAGATCCGGACCAATGGCCGTCCCGACCGTGAACGACGGACAACCCCGCCAGCTGAGTGTCGCTGGGACAGGGATGGGCGCAGGCTTCATTGGCAAGACGAGCGAGGCCCTCCCTTACCGCAGGGTAGCCCGTGCAGGGGAGATGGACCGACAGCGGGAACCCGTTCCAGGAGGAATACAATACATTGACTTTGGGGGTTGGGAATTCTGTATGAAGGTGTTGTGTGCATGTCGTTGCGTGATTGTACAATGGTTGTATATTGCAAATGCGTTATGTATATATGTTGTCATCGTTCCGTCCGCTTCACTCCACTACTACAATTCGAATATATCGTAGCCGGGGACGGCTAGGTTCTTTCATCACGGTGGGGGGGGGGGGTGATGTAGTGGAGTAAATAATACACATAGGAATTGGCCATATACAGTACATACAGACAGACAAGGAGAATGGGTCACATGAGGTCGAACAGGTGGTCGAGTCGCGGGTGGCGTAAACAACCCGAAGTAATATTCTTAGTTTTTTCGGTAAAGTCACGTTGAAGAGAAACAACAAAATAACAAAATATATATATAAAACAATAAAAAATTCTCACGACGTTTCGACCATAACTCAAACGGTCATCATCAGCACACCTGATGATGACCGTTTGAGTTATGGTCGAAACGTCGTGAGAATTTTTTTTTATTGTTTTATATATATTTTGTTATTTTGTTGTTTCTCTTCAACGTGACTTTACCGAAAAAACTAAGAATATGAATTACTGCAGTCACGAAAGCTTTAAATCAAAATTTAACCCGAAGTAAATTTTGATTTAAAGCTTTCGTGACTGCAGTAATTCATATTCTTAGTTTTTTCGGTAAAGTCACGTTGAAGAGAAACAACAAAATAATAAAATATATATATAAAACAAGTAGACGTTGCTCTCAGGGGCCTGGGTCACATCGCTGCAGACGTAGCAAGATCTGAAATCGCTGCAACCCTCAAAAACGCTAAGATGCCAGCTAGCAACCTCAGCAAAGATGAGCGTTTTGAATTATATAAATTAAAAAAGAGGAATAATATTGTAGTCCTCTCAGCTGACAAAGGCAATGCTACTGTCATCATGGATAAAATAGAATACAACAACAAAATTAAAGAATTACTCGACGATGGTAGTTATACAAAAATAAAAAGAGATCCCACCAACAGCCTCGTCACACAAACCAACAAAATAATTTCTGATTCAACCGCATTAATTGATCAATCTAAACAGTTTTCGTTGAAACCTTCTGCTGCCAGGCCACCAAGATTATATGGCTTACCAAAAATACATGAAGTAGATACACCTCTTCGTCCCATAGTCTCTACTATCAGCTCCCCCACCTACAAACTAGCTCGTTTTTTGTCTGAAATCCTGCGTCCTTTCACTGGAAAGACCACCTCTGCGGTACAAAATTCTATTCACCTGGTATCGACAATCAAGGGTATTTCCCTGTCCCCAGACGACCTGCTTGTCAGTTTTGATGTAGTTTCCTTATTCACCAAGGTTCCTGTACCTGACACCATTGCAATCATTGAAGACTTGGTTAATCAAGGACTAAACACTGAGGTACCCCCCTGGTGAGACACTGTTTAACCAATACATACTTCACTTGGAATGGAACTTTCTACAAACAAACTGAGGGCACCCCAATGGGCTCCCCCCTTTCTCCAGTTATAGCTAACATTTTCATGGAGAAATTTGAGACTGACGCCATCCAGACTGCCACTCTGCGCCCAACCTTATGGAAGAGGTACGTGGATGACACTTTTGTCATCTGGCCACATGGCCGGCCTGCTCTAGACCAATTCTTCGACCACATCAATTCCATACACCCAGCCATCAGATTTACCATGGAAGTCGAAATAGATGGCAAGATACCTTTTTTGGATGTCCTAATTAAAAAGAGACCTGATGGTTCAATGAGCCACTCTGTCCACAGGAAAGCTACCCATACGGATGCTTATCTGAAACCGGATTCCCACCACCATCCATCACAGAAGAATTATCTCATCAAGACTCTGTATCATAGAGCCCAATGCATATCCGACCAGGAACACATAAGCAGTGAACTCAAGCAGGTACACCAAGCTCTTAGGGCTAATGGTTACTCCGACTATACAATCCGCAAAGCTATCACTCAAACCATGAAGAAGAACCCTCTTGAGGAGCCTTTCAAAACCATCACTTTACCCTACATTGCGGGGATCACAAAAAAGATCTCCAAAATCTTGAATAAACACAAGATCCAGGTTCGTTTCAACACATTACATAAAATCCGTGATCTGGTTCCGTCTGTAAAAGATGTGATTCCGGACATACAATACCCTGGTGTCTACAAACTAAGTTGCCTCTGTGGTAGTAGTTACATTGGAGAAACCAAACGCCATGTCTCGGACCGCATTCGTGAACACAAAGCAGACCTTAAACACGGTAGGACCAACACCTCGGCCGTAGCAGATCATTGTTCTAATTCAGTAGGCTCACATGCCATTGAATTTTCCAAGACAGAGGTTCTTTGTAAGCCATCTGGCTTCCATGAGAGATTCGTTCATGAGGCTATCCACATATACAAGCACAGAGACAATTTCAACCAAGAAGATGGATTCTATCTTAGCAATCATTGGAAAGATTTGATAAACCATTTCAGTTCTTAATTGATTGTTCACGCTTACAGTGGCTTTCAGACAGCATACATTATAAAAAATTTCGTCTCCCCCCTCCTCTTTTCAGAATATAGATGGACTAGTCCTGGGTAAACTGCCAAATCGCTGCACGTGGCGCTAACGTTTTTTTATAAATAAATAAATGTGCCGTTTAAAAATAAATTTATTCAAACCAACACACCTGAAGATGACCGTTTGAGTTATGGTCGAAACGTCGTGAGAATTTTTTTTATTTTTTATATATATTTTATTAACCCGAAGTAATTAAGCGAGTCGTGGCACGAGGGCTGTGATTGGTCGAGAGGCTGTTAGCGTTAAATGGTGGCGTCTGGATGTCTGATGAAGGGGACAGGTGCGAGCTGGCGGGAAACGGCCAGCGAGCCACGTGGTAATTAATTAAGGCTAATGCGAGAGGGGATGAAACGCGAGGTGGTTTGAACGGAGAGGAGTTGCTGCTGGGGAGTTGTGTTGGAGAGTGGTTGCTGGGCAGTTGTTGGCGAGAGGTGAAGACATACGAAGAAGACAGCTGGAAATGTTAGGGAAGAATAGATAGAGAGCCGGACCCCAAAGACAGTAAATAGCGATAGGGAGAGTCAGCGTTAGCGGAGATAGATAGAGTCACTGTGTGTGAATAGATAGATGGAGTCACTGTGTGTGAATAGATAGAAGTCACTGTGTGTGAATAGACAGACAGGATACTGTGTGTGAATAGATAGAAGAAGAACCACTGTGTGTGGAAGGGAAGTCACTGCGTGTGAAGAGATAGCGGCGATACTGTGTGTGAGGAGATAGAAGACAAACCACTGTGTGTGGAAGGGAAGACACTGTGTGGGAAGAGATAGGCGAAGAACACTGTGTGTCGAAGGGGATCCACGGACGATGCTGAAGTAAATCGGAGTGTCCGAGTTGGCGGAGCACGGAGATAATTACTGTGTGTACGGAACGATGGAATAAAAGTGACGGCGGAAAAAGAGACGGTTGTCGTCCGAGTGAATTCACGGCACTACACGTTATAGGAGAACAGACTGGACATCGGTTTCTTTGCCGATATTCGGCTTTCTTTTATACATATGTAGTGCCTTGGATTCACTCGGACGACAATCGCCTTTCTTCGCACGTCACTTTTATTTCCATCGTTCCGCACACACTATAATTTCTCCTCTCCGCGCTCCGCCAACTCGAACACTCGAATTCCCCTCAGCACCGTCCGCTCATACTCCTTGTCTCCCCACACAGTCTCCTCTTCACTCCCCGCACACACAGTGGTGCTATCTCTATCTCCTCACACACAGTGACTCGTCTATATCTTCACACACAGTGACTTAAATTTTGATTTAAAGCTTTCGTGACTGCAGTAATTCATATTCTTAGTTCTTTCGGTAAAGTCACGTTGAAGGGAAACAACAAAATAATAAAATATATATAATATATTATGTCTATCTCTTCACACACAGTGACTCGTCTATCTCTTCAGACACAGTGACTTGTCTATCTCTTCACACACAGTGACTTATCTATCGCTAACTCTCCCTGTACCTACCTATACCGTAATTTCCACTCTGCTAACGCTAACTCTCGCTATCGCTATTTATTGTCCTCTGGGTTCGGCTCTCAATCTATTTCTCACTAACACTTGCCGGATCCCCTCTTCGCATCTCTCTCTACCCGCTGCTGTCTCCACTTTTCGCCAACAACTCCCCCGCCGTCCAAATCACCTAGCGTTTTATCCCCTTTCCAATCAGCCTTAATTAATTGCCACGTGCCTCGCTGGCATTTTCCCGCCAGCTCCGCACCTGTCCAACGGCCCAGACTTCGTGAAACCGCCACTTAACGCTAACAGCCTCTCGACCAATCACAGCCCTCGTGCCTTGACTCCCTTAATTACTTTGGCTTGCTTACGCCACCCGTGACTTCACCACCTGCCCGACCTTATATGACCCACACTGTTTGTATGTACTGTATATGGCCAATTTACCCATGTGTATCTTTTACTCCACTACACATATGTAGTGACACAGCACCAACTGCTGTCCAGCAGCAGCAACTCCGGTGTACAGTTAGCACACACGCCAGCTGGGCGTAGGAACTGGGACAAGGGTCACCAAAGACCTCATCGGGAGGCCCCTGGAACCCTCTGGTGGGTCCGAGGAGGGAGGTACGGCTAGGGCAGAGCCAGGGCGCGCCGAGTAAAATACTGTCTAAGCAGTGGAGAGCGAGATCTCTGGGCTGCCGGTTCTGGGAGTGGACTCGTTTCGTCGTCGCTGTCGTCTTCGCTGCCTTTATCGCTGCTGCCTTTGCCCAATAGTTGCGGCGGCCGGACAGTAGTTGGCTGTCTCGGTCGATGCCGTCGGTGCAACGTGGACAGGGTCGTGTCTAGGCCAGGCTGTACAGCAGCGTGGTCGAGAGAGAGGAGGCCATAGTTGGTGTGACGTCGATAATAAAGAGAGATAGTGCCTCCTGCAACAACCTAATTTCCGACTGAGTGTGTTTACCACACACTACACGCACACACACGCCGAGAGAGAAAGGAGGACACTACACATTTATAATGAGCCAAAACAATCTATTCTTGTTCCTGTAAATGTGTTTGGAAGTTTACATTGCAATTTGCTAAAAGATACGATAGATGGAGCTCTAATACAAGCGTGAGGTGGAGCAGCTGGGACGGGCACTTCAGTTGCAAGTATGTTCAGGTCGTGCAACAGTAGCAGTGCATGACCCATTTTTACCTCACCAAATATTCTCCACATCATCAGTGTCTACACGTAGCCTATTAAATTTTGCTACAACAAGGGTATGTATTAATGTGCCCTCCAACATTCTGTGGTGAAAGCACAAAGAAGCTATGTTTTCTTTGCTGCAATCTGCCAATGCTTGAGTGGCAGTACTAAAGAACTTAACTCTGTCTGCTATTTTTAAATGTTTAACCATTAAAAGTTATTTATGCGTATTTTTTTTATTTGTGTGCTCGTTTATAGTATTGTAGTGGATTAACACGCACATACAGGGGGAAATGGTAAAGACGCGCGAGTTATGGACAGTGGGGTTATGTCGGGCCGGCCAGGTGTGGCGGCGGGAAACTGTGCGGTAATGACGGGCCAATTAAGCCAGGGAGCGATGTACGGCTGTGATTGGCTGGGGTTGTTGTCCAGGGCGAGGTGGCGCCGGCATGTCTGGGAATAGAGGGAGCAAGTAACAGGTGTAGGGGGACGCGGGGCGTCGGTGGCATGCGGTCTAATTAATTGGTGGGTAATGAGAACGGGGATATATTCGGGAGACGGGAAGAACGAGGGGAGTTGTGGCTGGGACTGGAACTACGGAGGTGTGAGAGAAACGGAGAGAAGACATAGGAGACAGAACAGCTAGCAGTGGAGCGGAAACAGAGACAAGGAGTGACTGAGAGGAGCAGAGACAAGCAGAGACCAGGAGTGACTGAAAGGAGCAGAGACAAGCAGAGACAAGGAGCGACTGAGAGTGATAGAGAGAAGCAGAGACAGAGTGAGACAACGGAGACAGAGAGAGACATAGATACGTAGAGGGTACAGAGAAACAGGGGGAGATAAACAGAGTGAGACATCAAGATACAGAGTGAGACAGAGGGAGACAGAGAGGGACATAGAGATGGAGAGGGTACAGAGAGAGACAGGGAGAGATAACTGGAGTGGGTCAAAGAGAGACAGAGGGAGACAGCGAGAGACATGGACACAGAGAGAGTACAGAGAGAGACAGAGAGAGATAGATGGAGTGAGACAGAGAGAGACAGAGTGAGAAACGGAGAGAGACAGAGATGCAGAGTGGGAGAGGGACAGAGACAGCGAGCGATGGAGAGAGACAGAGACAACTGGCGACGGGGAGAGACAGAGATAGCGAGTGACGGGGAGAGACAGGGACAGCGAGTAACGGAGAGAGGGACAGAGACAGCGAGTGACGGAGAGAGACAGTGGGAGACAGGGGAGGAAGCGGAGCGAGCGAGACGAGCAGAGCACGGCGAGCGAGCTGCGCCAAACAGAGGAACTGTGAAATTATAGACGTAATGTGGAAAGTTGTAATAAAAGTGGTGTCGGAGAAAAGAATAAAGTTGTCCGCATGAAGTCGACCACTACAGTATAATTAAAGTTAAATATTATTTGGGTCTTTCGGTAAAGCCATGTAGATAGAAAAAATAATACAAATAATAACAATATCATGACGTTTTGATCGCAGCACAAGCAATCATCATCTGGTAAAAAAAGGGGGAAAAGCTGCTGAGGCAGGCTGTTTATGAAGGTTTAGAGATGGGCTAGGCAGCTAATGTTAATGTAGGAGAGGTATCCGTAACCGGCAGCAGATTTACTCCAATCAAAGAGCTGGAGAAAAATCCATGCCACCACGGGGAGAACATTCAGACTCCAATTATATAGGCGCCTGTGTCGGGATCAAACACACGCCCACCCAAATCTCCCCAATCCATTCCTTCTAACAAATTCCTTTAACCGACTTAACCGAGCCCTTGTCTTTTTCAAACATTCCCGCCTTCTCTCCTCTTTTCAAACCTTCCAACCAATCCCCAACTAGCAACCTAAGTCACTCCTCTGATGACTCCTATATATTTTCTTATGCACTACCAGCTATGTATCTAGGACGACAGCAGAGAGATGTTAACTACCTCGCCTGTTAGGCAGGAGGTCGTGGGATCGATACTGACGCTGGTATATTTGGAGTTTGCATGTTCACTCTATGGTCGCGTAGATTTTTCTTCGGGTCCTCCGATTTTCCCTCATTTTAAATCAACATGCGTTTAGATTATTTGGCTGCTATAAATTTCCACGTGATAAGCCACTTTCTCGAGCAATCATTTGACAAAGAGATATAAAAGCACGTATCGCTTAACGAGCTAGATATGTTCCAAGATAATGTATCGGTAAGAGAACACTCATGGTTCCTCCAACGTTTAAAATCCAAGATACATCTTATTGGTTCTTTTGGAAAAGTCACGTAGAATGGAAATAAAATAATAAATAATAAAATAATTAAATTCTCACGGCGTTTCGGCCACAACACAAGTGGCCTTCTTCAGGTGAAGAAACAGGTCTATCCAGAAGACAGAGCTTGAATGAACGCTGTCACGGAAGGACCGAGTCTTTTTTATAGCTGTGTGGGCAGAGTTGAATTAGCATGTTACCAGCCTCACCTCCGGAGCGGAGGAGTGAGGGGGCTGGGAACACAGACAAAAACATTTATTCCAAAAAAAAATCTAAATTTAAATCCAAGATACGTTCGACCCCCAAAATGTTCCACTCTTGAATAACTATTTTCTAGCATGAAAAAATACAAATTACCGTATCATTTTTAAATGCAGTAATAAAACGTGAAATGTAACATTTACTACACGTGTCAAACCACAATACAAGATCCCGCGTATAGCCTATCATATAATCTCCTTACAGCCACATATTTGAAATAAACTCAAATACTCTCTCTCCGCTTAATCACTTAACTTTCTTTCGCTCTCTCTGTAACATGTGTAGTGACATGGAATGGGTCACTACATAGCATAACGTGGGTTGCTGGCAGATAAGGGTATCTGTAGTTGCAGCAGCCCTGTCTGTCAGCAGGTCACGTGATAGGCCAGTGAGAGGGATGTCGGGGAAAGGTGATAGAGGGGGCACGTGAGGTAAGCCCGGGAACCCACGAGTAGGTTCTAGAAGGGGGGCGTGGCCGGGGCGGAGCGAGGCCACGCTGGGAGGATAAAAGGGGACCCCGGGCGAGGGCTCGGGGCTGTAGCTTGGAGTAGGATCCCGTCATGCTGCTGGAGTCTTCGTCGCCATCTACGTCTTCACCTTCTTGGCATTGTCAGTCAGGCAGTCTGCCAGCCGTCCTGACCGGGAGTGTAGTTACTACTTGTAACCTGTGAAGGCTGATAATAGTGTCTCTGAGTGCATCACTACGTATGCACACATGCCCCCCCAAGACAAAGATCCCCCGTATAGGCGAAAGAGACAGTTGGGTCAAGTGCGGTTAGTGAGCACCTATAGTGAGCACCTACAGTGAGCACTTATAGTGAGCACCTATAGTGGGCATCTATAGGTGCACCTATAGTGAGCACCTATAGTGGGCACCTATAGGTGCACCTATAGGTGCTCACTAACTGCACTTGACCCAACTGTCTCTTTTGCCGATACCGGCATGGCACACGAGGGGCAGCACCACGCCCAACCGCCTTTGTCTCACTAGTGGTGATGTTTACAGACCGGACCAGGTAATCATTTGAGTCGTCCTAGGGGAGGCCAAGGACCGGTTGAGATAATCGTCACTGGTGTTGGCCACGAGTGGGAATGGAAATTGGGTCGCTGTGTTCCTAGCATCGTGCACTAACTGTTGCGCCACCACTCCACACACTTTACCCCTCCGCAACCCACCACTCCCCACCCCCCCTGCATCCACACGCGGTTCAAGCAGCACAGCACAGCTGTCAAGCAAATAGCTGCCGGTCGTGATGTGCCCGCTGCTTTCACGGGATGTCTTTGATTGATTGTTACTCGTTATAGCGAATTATCGTAAAAAGAACGCTCGTTAACGAGACACCTTCATAGCTCAGTGGACCTTACCTGGTAAAATGTAATGTTTTAGATTAGTATACTGTATTGATATCCTCCCATGGCTTCCAAAGACGCTATTCAAGGATGTCTAACATCCTTAACACATCTTGACTTAAAGCTTTCGTGACTGCAGGAATTCATATTCTTTGGGTCTTTCGTTAAAGTCACGATTTCACATTAACGTAATCATCTCCGCTTGTGCTGGCCCCAGGGCACTTGTTTGCCTCCGACTTCGTCCTGATACCAGGACGCTTGGTCTACGCCCATTTTAAACATTTATAACAGCTTGCCTTCAGTGGCTTTCCCCCCTTCTTCCACCTGATGACGGTCGCTTGTGTTGTGATTGAAACGTAGTTTTTATTTTATTTTATTATTTATTGAACCTATCTACGTGACTTACCGAAAGATCCAAAGAATATCCTTAACACATGTCTATATCGGTGTCTGTGTGTGTGTTTGAATAGATGTGTGCCCGTGGGTGCATGCATAAATATACAAATAGTATTCGTGTCTGTGGGTATTTATGCATATATGTATGGATATCTATGTGGGTGAGTATAATTTCGATTTATTAGCTCGAAGTTAGTTATAAGTGTGCCAACTATTGTCCCTGCAGGCCTGGCTTTATCACCCTGTAGTTAAATATTGTGGATAGGGGTGGGTAAACGTCTGAACACAATTGCATGTTGACTCAGCCAAAGTCTCGCAAGCAAATCACTATTTACTGATGCAATATCTTCCCAACGTAACTTGCGGCAACAACTTTTTTCTGAACCATTCTTACTGCTCCACGTTTTTAAAAAGGGTAAAAACAAGTTTATATTTTTACGAGGGACAGATGTGAATAAGCAATATTATCAGGTAATTTATTTTAATACTTATAATCTCCTCAACGGCGCTAATTACTTTGTGTTATGTATTTGCTAGTTTTGCCGTGAACCCTTATCTTACTGAAAGGGTCAAAGCCTATAAACATCTGGCAGTTCAAGCTAGCCTCACACTGCTCATGAGACACGGAATGTCAAAACTGGTTCAGAATTCTGCTTGTGTTGAATCAATGTTCATGAAATTATGCACTCACAGCAAGTCGCGTATCTGATGGCTTATGTAAGAACTAGATTCAGTATAATGTTTATTGGTATTAAAAAACGTCCGTAATCATCAGTTATGTTAAATCCACTGCTGTATGAAGAGCTCCGCAATTAGCTTTCACATATCCTGATTCCACGATTCAAAAAAACACCTAAAATGTGGAACCCGAAACAAGAGACAGTGTTGAGCACGTTTGAAAGCTCTCTATCTGAAGCCGTTCGTCGAGTTGGGGTATAAGCACATGTGATGCTAACGCTAACCTGCAAAGGGGTATCCTCAAAGCACGTATTAAGCATGTTCAACTTATTTCCCAACATCTCAGACAACTTTGGGTGGCGTGTGCTTGAATTGTTTCGGCCACCTGTGAACTGCACAGTGACCCAGAATATTCTATCACACGTAATCTTCTATATCCAGCAACATGGTGATTCCTCAACAGATCGATCAGTTGGTTGGAGTGGATAGCCTTTGCCCAACTCTATTTCTAGGAATAACTTATCCGTGTTCCACACGACGGCTTTAGCTGCAGGTGTGTTATCGATAAACATATTTCTGACCTTTTTCATATTCCTATGACCTTTGACCCTGGAGCAAAATATGATGTTGCTGAGCGTTATGATACATCTACACATTGCCAGGTTCAGCATTTTTCTCGCTAAAGGGGCCAGCTTCTGCTACTGGCATGGATATCCTGTCGTACACATGTACAAACTTCGTGAGAACAGGACTACGATATGGTGCCTGTTGATGTATTGGCAGTGAGAGGCAATCAGTGAGGCTTCAACTGCCTAAAACCCCGCATTCTGCACTGGCTGCTCCACTATAAGTCGACCATTCTGCATCGCGACTTTCCCCATCGCGGTTTCGATACATCGCAGGGTCGGCATTAGAAATTAAATGGGAATGTTTTGGGAGGTTTTGGGAGTTTTGCGAAAGCCGCAGACGACACGCGAAGGCAAGCAGACGACACACAAAAGTGTAGTAACTCATAAATGCATAAAATATTTGTACACTGTTGTATAATATTAATGTATTTTATCCTTTAATACCTTAAATAAACACCATTTTTTCAAGTTAAATTTAGTAAAACTTAGTGTGCGCTCGATTGGCGGACGCCAAGCATGTTTACGGCAGCCTCTCACGTGATATTTCGCAGTGTTCTCGCAGTGATCTTTGTTTATCGCGTTTCTCGTGTTTTTTTGTGTCATTTTAGCGCCATAAACTGTACAAAAAAAGTATGGGGTCGACTGTAAATGCGACAATTGTATTCCTTCTTAGCTCAGATTTGTGCTAAGCTGTAGTAATACTTGTTCATAATTAATGGAGGATTTTGTAAGGAAATATATCACCCCACCTTTACATGTGTAGTGACCGGAAATGTCACTGTGTGGTGCCGGGCATGTGAGACTCCGGTGGGATGTATACTGTTGTGTGTACACCCCGGACACGGGGTGTAGTACCAGCCCTAGTGGGTGCTTGGGAGAGCGCTGGTTAAGCGCGGTGGCACAGCGTGCAGTGCGGGCTCCCGTTGAGAGAGCGAGAGAGCGTCAGCCAGCTAGGGTTACGTTGGGGGCATGATACTTTGGCTGACCTGGGGACACGTGACCGTATGATACTGTAGGGGGGCCGCCAGTGGAGGGGGCCAATGGGTGGTCACATGGTCTGAGAAGAACTCTCGAGAGCCTTCAGGCAAGGGCGAGAGAGATCGAGAAGTTGGACGGGGCGAGAGGCGGAGCCAGCCCCAGCCCGGCCCGATATGTGAGGGGCTCGGGGTTCTTACTGTTGTAGAGGCAGGAGATCCACGTCAAGCTTGAAGAAGCCTCCAGCCACGCGTTCCGGAACCCAGCTTGTGGTCCGCACCGGGATAGTGGAACCGTGTCTAGTTCTGCCGTAGCGTGGTTAGTTGGGTGGTCACCACCAGAGAGTATGTTGTGTTAATAGCCTGGAGTATGTTGTGCAAATAGTTAATAAACGTGTTGCTCTTAAGACATTGTCTGACTCAGTTTGACTCACTACACATGTATTGTGCAGTAGAACCACGCGGAGATGAGGAATAGTATAAGGGCTATTGCCGTTTATTAAACACTTTCTCACATGTCCTCCTACACTCACAGCAGTGTAGGTGCACTGTGTCTCGGTCCTTCATCCAGACACTTAGTAACTATTTATGGCCTACCACGGCTTTCTCACTCGTCAGCCCGGAGTGGGGGGTCAGCCAACACCGCTCCACGATGAGGAGAGGGACCCTCTTCCAGCTACTCCTTACCAAGGCCCCCAACAACGAGACTGCCCTGTCCCGGGGTCCACCTTAAGAACCCCTTTGGGCGGCTCCTTCCCCCAGCTCGGTACCACCCACCTTCTCGCAAGTGCCATCCGAAAGCCCCTTCCGTAACACATAATGTTACATCATCCTTGGCCCCACATGACTCTCAACCCGTTTGCAACTCCTTCCGCTCGCCCCCCTCATGGTATACCCACACTACTCCTCTACATATATGCAGTGACATGGAATGGGTCACTATGTAACATAGCGTGGTTGCAGGCAGAGAAGGGGATCTGAAATTGCAGCAGCCCGGTCTGTCAGCAGGTCACGTGATAGGCCAGAGAGAGGGATTTAGGGGAAAGGTGATAGAGGGGGCACGTGAGGTAAGCCCGGGAACCCACGAGTAGGTTCTAGAAGGGGGGCGTGGCCGGGGCGGAGCGAGGCCACGCTGGGAGGATAAAAGGGGACCCCGGGCGAGGGCTCGGGGCTGTAGCTTGGAGTAGGATCCCGTCATGCTGCTGGAGTCTTCGTCGCCATCTACGTCTTCACCTTCTTGGCATTGTCAGTCAGGCAGTCTGCCAGCCGTCCTGACCGGGAGTGTAGTTACCTCTTGTAACCTGTGAAGGCTGATAATAAATAGAGTGCCTCCTACTCCTAGTGTCTCTGAGTGCATCACTACACATGCACACATGCCCCCCCCCCCCCAAAGACAAAGAGCCCTCATATAGGCGAAATAGACAGTTAGGTCAATTGCGGTTAGTGAGCACCTATAGTGGGCACCTATAGTGAGCACCTATAGGTGCACCTATAGTGAGCACCTATAGGTGCACCTATAGGTGCACCTATAAGTGCTCACTAACCGCACTTAACCCAACAGTCTTTTTTGCCTATACCGGTATGGCACATGAGGGGCAGGTGGCCAGCACCACGCCCAACCGCCTTTGTCTCACTAGTGGTGATGTTTACAGACCGGACCAGGTAATCATTTGAATCGTCCTAGGGGAGGCTAAGGACCGGTTGAGATAATCGTCACTGGTGTTGGCCATAAGTGGGAATGGAAATTGGGTCGCTGGGTTCCTAGGATCGTGCGCTAACTGTTGCGCCACCACTCCACACACTTTGCCCCTCCGCCACCCACGCCTCCCAACCCCCCTTCATCCACACGCGATTCAAGCAGCACGGTACAGCTGCCAAGAAAATAGCTGCTGGTCGTGATGCGCCCGCTGCTTTCACGGGACGCTCGTTAAGCGAGACCTGTATAGCTCAGTGGGCCTTACCTAGTAAAATGTAATGTTTTAGATTAGTATACAGTATTATTAGCCTGCATGGCCTCCAAAGACGCTATTCAAGGATGTCTAACATCCTTAACACATGTCTATATGATTGTCTGTGTGCGTGTTTGAATAGATGTGTGCCCGTGGGTGCATGGATAAAGATACATATAGTATCTGATGGTATGTATGCATGGATATCTATATGGGTGAGTATATGGTAGTTTTATTAGCTCGAGATTACTTGCCAACTATTGCCCCTCCAGGCCTGGCTTTGTCTCCCTGTAGTTATATACTGTAAATAGGGGTGGGTAAACGTCTGATCACAATTGCATGTTGACTCAGCCAAAGTCACGCAAGCAAATCACTATTTACTGATGCAATATCTTCCCAACGTAACTTGCGGCAACAACTTTTTTCTGAACCATTCTTACTGCTCCACGTTTTTAAAAAGGGTAAAAACAAGTTTATATTTTTACGAGGGACAGATGTGAATAAGGCATGTTATCTGGAAATTGTATGTGTTACTTATAATCTCCACAACGACGCTAATTACTTCATGTAATGTATTTGCTAGCTTTGCCTTGAACCCTTATCTAACTGAACGGATCAAAGCCTATAAACATCTGACAGTTCACCAGAATTGGTTAAAGCTAGCCTCACACTGCTGATGAGACACAGAATGTTGAAACTGGCTCAGAAATGTGCTTGTGTTGAATCAATTATCATGAAACTATGCACTCACAGCAGTTCACGTAGCTGATGGCATATGTAAGAATATATTTGTTCTTGTTAACGTGGAGGTACAGATAAGTAAATATTTTTTATTTGTTTGCTTATGTATTACTTGTCCCACTTTTTGTTACCAAGAGAGGTTTATAACATGGAGTAAGAATACATTTTTAAGATTATCGTTTATGAACAAAACTTCAGTTTAATGTTTTCTTGGTATTAAAACAAGTCTGCAATCATCAATTATGTTAAATCCACTGCTGGATGAAGAGCTCCCAATTAGCTGTCACATATCTTGATTCCACGATAAAACAATCCACCTAAAATGTGGAATCCGAAACAAAAGACATTGTTGAGCAGGTTTGAAAGCTCTCTATCTGAATCCGTTCGTCAAGTCGGGGTATAAGCACAGGTTATGATAACAACGCTAAACTGCAAAAAGGGTTTTTTCAAAGTACGTATTATGTATGTTAAACTTATTTCCCAACATCTCAGACAACTTTGGCTGGCGTGTGCTTGAATTGTTTAGGCCAGCTGTGAACTGCACAGTGACCTAGAACATTCTATCACACGTAATCCAGCAGCATGGTGATTCCTCAACAGATCGATCAGAGTTGGTTGCAGTGGATAGCCTTTGCCCAACTCTATTTCGGGGAATAACTTGTCCGTTCAACACGACGGCTTTAGCTGTAGGTTTGTTATCGATAAACATATTTCTGACCTTTTTCATATTCCTATGACCTTTGACCTTGGAGAAAAATATAATGTTGCTGAGCGTTATGATACATCTACACATTGCCAGGTTCAGCAATTTTATCGCTAAAGGGGCCAGCTTCTGCTGCTGGCATGGATATCCTGTCGTACACATGTACAAACTTCGTGAGAACAGGACTACGATACGGTGCCTGTTGATGTATTGGCAGTGAGAGGCAATCAGTGAGGCTTCAACTGCCTAAAACCCCGCATTCTGCACTGGCTGCTCCACTATGAGTGTGACAATTGTATTCCTACTTAGCTCGAATTTGTGCTAAGCTGCAATGTAGTAATACTTTTTGATTTAAAGCTTTCGTGACTGCATGGATTCATATTCTTGGTTCTTTCGGTAAAGTTTTCTATGTGACTTTTACCGAAAGAACCAATAATATGTAGTAATACTTGTTCACAATGAAAAGATAATTTGGTAAGGAAATATATCACCCCACCTTTACATGTGTAGTGACATGGAATTGGTCACTATGTAGCATGGCACGGGTTGCTGGCAGAGAAGGGGATCTGCAGTTGCAGCAGCCCTGTCTGTCAGCAGGTCACGTGATAAGCCAGAGAGAAGGATGTAGGGCGCACGTGAGGTAAGCCCGGGAACCCACAAGTAGGTTCTAGAAGGGGGGCGTGGTTGGGGCAGAGCGAGGCCACGCTGGAAGGAAGGCTCGGGCTGTTGCCTGGAGTGGGATCCCCTCGTCATGCTGCTGGAGTCTTCATCACCGTCTACGTCTTCACCTTCTCGGCGTCGTCAGCCAGGCAGTCTGCGAGCTGTCCTGACTGAGAGTTGTAGTTACCTCCTGTGACCTGTGAAGACTGAGCATAAATAAAGTGTCCCCTACTCCTCTTGTTTCTGAGTGCGTCACTATACATGTTGCCTGGTTTGTTTGCAGTGTACTGAATGACCTTTGAATGGATCGCGTATCTACATACAGTGTTGATAAAGTTTTAAAGCTGTTTTTCTGAAACGGTCTTACCGGTCAAATTTTTTTTACAAGGTTAAAGATACTTTTATAATTTAGTATGAAGGACAGATATGTGAAAAGGGAATGCTGTCTAGTATTTTTTTGTACTTACATTTTCCACAACGATACAAATTATTTAATGTTATGCATTTCTTAGCTTTGCGTTGAACCCTTATCTAAACATCTGAGAGTTCAGCATTGGTTCAGGAAAGCCTCACTCTAGTGATGAGACACTGAATGTCGGTAAAAAAAATGTGCTTGTGTTGAATCAATGCTCATGTAATCATGCACTCCCAGAAGGCATAGATAAGTGAATACTTAATATTTGCCTGTTTTATTTGTTTATTATCTTTCCAACTATTTCATAACTAGTAGAGGTTGAACATGAGGTAGACAGTGTTTATGCATTTAGCTCTGATTATAACATGGACGCATAACACTCGTTTAGATGATCCAATATGAGCTAACTTCAGCATGTATTCTTAGTGTACAGAAGTCCATCCGTTATGTTAAATGTACTGCCGGATGACGGGCTCCCCAATTAGGCTATCACCTATCTGATTACACAATTAAAAATCCACCTAAAATGTGTAATCCAAAACAAGAGACGGTGTTGAGGTTGGAACGCTTTATCTGATTTCCAGTAGCAAGCTTACTCATATTGGATGTTTTGGTTTGGCCACGTAATGATCTCACAAAATTATTGACGTAAAATTGACTAATAGTGACCACGAATGAAGCGACTTGGCCACACATTACAGCTCACAAAAGTGGCTTATGTGGAAATGTATAGCAGCCAGATACTCGAAACGCACATTCAATCCAAATGTGGAGGGAAAACCTGGATTATCTGGAGAAAATTCCACAAGACCACGGGAACAACATGCAAACTCCAAATATACAACAGGCGTCAGGGTTAGGAATGAACCCACGACCTTCTGCACACCAGGTGATGTCGTTAACATCTCACCACTGTGGCACCCCTTTTGGTACAGAAAAGAAATCCAAGCTTCTTCGATGCATTTTTACCCAGATGAGTCATATAGCCATTCCATGACATATCAGGTGCGATTGTTGTACCAAACAGATGAATATACTATGGATAAAAATATAATCGTTTAATATGATGGTAGGAACTGTTTAGATTGGTTATCACATTCCATGAGTTGTTGGCCCAGGAGGTTTCATATTGATTAACAACTGTTGTAGAGTCCTACACGGATGTGATTTCAACCAGAGCCCAAAACCTGCTTCAACACCGCCACCTTACCTGCCACTCGACCCAATCCACTTTCATTAGACGGGCAAACAAAACTATTAAACCCGCACATTTGTTTCATATTTCAATCTGTGTTCGATATAAACGTAATTCTTCCAGTATTAGAAAGCTAACTGGAGGTTTTGCTCGCTGTCACCACAAAAGTAAAGAATAAAAACCAAACTCTGCTTGTGTCCGAGGCTGCATGGGGGGAGGGGGGGGGGGCAGCTATCTTTTACGTCTGCTTGCCAAATCCCATTTGGAGGAGCCAGGAGACTGTTGAGGAAGTATCGAGAGCAATCCAGAGCCACAGACCAGGTCAAGCCCTTTGCAGAGATGACCTCCAAAGCGAACTGCGGTGGGAGGGTGGCAATCTTTTGTCGGCTGCCCGATATTTATTACGTTAGAACCATTTGGACCAAAGGTGGATTCCACCTGAACAATCACGTAGAAATCACCAACCTAAAAGTGCCCTTCTCTGGTTGGCCAGTGGGCAATCAGACCTGATCTTAAAGCCCCACTTAAAACGGGTCTGAAGACGAAGTAAAAAAAAACAACCCTGTTATCACAATTAACGAGGAACACGGCATTTGGGTCTGTATGTAATTGCCTTGGGCAAGGTTCACAATGTAAAAACTCTGACACCCCTTAACTAAATGTGAGAGTGAAGACCCTGACCGACGTGCACACACACGCACATCAGCTGACATATTTAATTACCTGTTGAGAGTGATAAAGACAGACATCTAAGAAACAGGCACACACACACTCGTTGAGAGAGACACAGAGGCACAACCAGGCACCCGTTAAGAGAGACAGAGACACTCAAACATTCACAGAGATCAAGGAAAATAAGTCATGGCCACGTCGTCTCCGTACCCAAGCATGCCGCTTCCGTTCATCATGACGGACGACACCGGAAGATTCTACATCAACGAGGACACGGCGCAGGTTCTGGGGAGAATCAAGAAGCCCGTGGTGGTGGTGGCGATAGCTGGGAAATACCGAACTGGGAAATCCTTTCTCATGAACCGACTCACGAGTGAGTGGATTACTAAGGTGGTTGAGTTTGTGAATGGATGGGTCAGTAATTTAGCTCCAGATTGTGTATCTCCTTGAATGGGTTTCTAATCCGCTAAGTGGTCTGAAGTCATCTGTTAAATGTTTGGGTATTAGATTGAGTATATGTTCAGGATAAGGATTGTTTGAAAGACTTGGATGTCTGGTCAGATGAATATACAGTTGTCAAGTGAGCCGAGTACCTAATAGGGTGAGCAATTTCTGAGTGAGTACCCGGTCAAGTAGCTTAGAGCTAGGGACTCGCAATCTGAATGTTGCGAGTTCAAATCATTTTAGGGTGGGGTTGACTCAGCCTATCACCAATGCGAGGTTGTTTAAATGAGCATAACGTTATGGGGAAGTCAACAATCGTCGTATTTTGGATCGACGCACCCCACCATATGAATGTGGAATTCCCTCCACTGGCTCGGTGCTCTGAACAGGTGTTGAACACCATGTCGATATTAATTTGAATTAATTTGTACTCTATCTGTTCTGGTGAGTGTAAGGTCGGGTTAACGGTTGGGTGCATGTCAGGTTAGTAGAAGCCTCAGATCATAATTAAAACAGTGTTGTTCTGATTCTGGTGCGGGAGTGAAGCGTTGGTGACTGGTTACCACGCAAAACGTTGAACCCAGTGACCTGAGTCTGATTCCCGACCATGGCTAACGTCAGTGCCGAGTAGAATCTGGACTAGCTCTGGTAACTCCACTTCGGGGTATGATTAAACAACTCCTGTGACCATTCATCCGGTAGTGAAAGCCTTCATCAGCCTCTGATCACATTCCCAAAGGCACAACGTCAAATGTTGAGGTAAGAACCAACACGTGGGTGCGTGAGTGGGTAAGTGGGTAAGTAGGTGGGTAAGTAGGTGGGTGGATGAGTGGCTTAATGAGTGGATGAGTGAGAGGGTGTGGGTCAGTTGGTTAGTGAGTGGGTAAGCCAGTGAGAGGCTGGGTGGGAGAGTGGGTGGACTAGTAGTTGAATTGGTGAATGGGTGGGTTGGTGAGTGGATGAGGGTGTGTGAGAGTGAGTATATGGTTGGCTGGGTGGGTTAGTGGGTGTGTTCCTTGATGGATAAGTGAGTGGGTGGGTGTTTGAGAGGGTGGTGGGTGAGTTGGTGGGTGCGTGAGAGGGTGGGTGAGAGGGTGGGTGGTGAGTTGTTGAGTTGGTGGGTGGACGAGTGGTTGGGTTAGTGATTGGGTGGGTGAGTGAGTGCGTTCGTGAGGTGGGTGAGTAGATGCAAGTTGGGTGGGTGAGTGGTTGAGAAGGTGGATGAGTAGGTGGAAGGGTGGGTGGATGAGTGGTTGGGTTGTGTGGGTCTGACTGGATGATTGCGTGAGTGGCTTGATGGGTAGGTGAGTTGGTTGGTGGGTATTTGATAGGGTGGGTTAAAGGATCGGTTAATTGGTGAGTGGGTGTGTGGATGAGTGGATTAATGGGTGGGTGGATAAATGGATAATTGGGTGGGTGAGTGCGTGGATGGGTGACAGGGTAGATAAATTGGTTAGTGAGTGGGTAAGTCGGTGAGTGGGTGAGAGGCTGGGTGGGTGAAAGAGTGGGTGTGCGAGGGGTTAGATTGGTGAATGGGTGGGTTGGTGAGTGGATGAGGTTGAGTGAGTGGGTGATTGGGTAAGTTGCTTGATGGGTAGGTGAGTGAGTTGGTGGGTGAAAGGGTGGGTGAGTTGGTGCGTGAGAGGGTGGGTAGGTGAGGTGAGTGAGTAGGTGAAATGTTGATGGGCGAGTGGAAGAGTGAGTAGATGAAATGGTGGGTGGATAAGTGGTTGGGTTTTTGAGTGGGTGGCTTAGTGGATGAGTGAGTGCGTGAGTGGGTATATGGTTGGGTGGGTGAGTTGGTTATTGGGTTGGTGGCTGATGGGTGGGTAGGTGGATGAGAGGGTGGCTGGGAAAGATTGTGTGTGAGTGGGTGAGAAGGTGAGGTGGTTGAGTGTGTGGGTGCGTCAATAGGTGAAAGGGTGGGTGGACGAGTGGTTGGATTGTTGAGTGTTTGAGTGATTGGGTGGTTGAATGTGTGGGTGGTTGGGTGGATGAGTGGGTGTGTGGTTGAGTGGTTCGGTGGTTCGGTGGGTAGATGGGTGAGTGGGTGCGTGAGAGGGTGGCTTGGTGGGTGAGTGGGTGGGTAGGTGAGTGCGTGCGTCAGTGTTGTTGTGACCTGCGGTATGGTTGTTAAAACAACAGCTTCCCAGGTTTGGACGAATTTGAGATACGTTGTAGATATTTTTTTTTATTTAAAGTTAAATAAATAAGTGTTTGGCCTGGAAAAGAAAACAAAGATTTTCTGCTGTCGCCTTAGCCTGATTGTTAATACAGCCATTCCATAACAGGGCAGATGACATTGATGTACCTAACACATTCATGATTTTATTATGGATGAGAATATAATTTTGATTTAAAGCTTTCGTGACTGCAGGTATTCATATTCTTGGTTCTTTCGGTAAAGTCACGTAGCAGTCGAAACGTCGTGAGAATTTTATTGTTTAATATTTGTTATTATTTTATTGTTTCCCTTCTACGTAACTTTACCGAAAGAACCAATATTATTAGAATATAATTGTTCAACATTAATAGAGGAACTGTACAAATGCTAGCCTTACGTAATATCATCGCTGAATTTTTGCAGTTGACAAATCAGCTTTTTGTCCATCTATTATAGATTGGAACCAAGTTAGTGTTGTAAAATCATCTCAAATTAATGATGTTTCTCTAAACTTCGGTTTGAGCGAGTTTGTAATGAGAACATTGCAATTACTCCAAACAGTGAGACTTGATGTAATTGTGGATGCATAGGCGTTCCATTTGTTGTATTCGGGAACCCCCTCTACGGAATTATTACCAAACACCAGTTTGAATAAAAAGGACCACAATTTAAAAGCATATGGAAGGTATATTTTGAAATGATAATGAAGTGATATGAATGTCATGATAATGACATCAATGCCAATAATGCTAATGGAACTGACATCAGTGTAATTGATCGTAATGTAATTGATGATTATGTCATTATGTGTAACATTTACCAGACTTGCATAGATTAATTCGCTCTTTCTCACCCCCGTCCGCTGCGGCGTAGATTTCCACACAACTCTCTCAAAAATGTACCAGACTTGCTGGGTCTTTCTCTCCCCTGGCCGCCGCGGGGTGGATTTCCACACAGCTCTCTCCAGCACCCCCATCTCTCTCTCTCTGCCCCACTCTTCTCCCTCTCTCTCTATTTAAGGCCTCGAAACAGAGACGTTGGGTCTCTGTGCGTCTATGTTGCGTGTCTCTCTCTGTGTGTCTCTGTGTTGTCTCTATCTGCTTGTGTGTCTGTCTGTGTGTCTCCGTGCCTGTGTTTTGTCTATCACATTTAGTTCTACCTGATGACGACTGCTTGTGTTGCAATCGAAACGTCGTATTCTATTATTTAATGTATTTGCTTTCTACGTGACTTTACCGAAAGGACGAAAAGAGTAAATGTTTATGCATGCGGGAAACACCAGAGCACCCGGAGGGTGCAATATTCAATTCCATCGAGAAGGGAGATACGTGCATTTTACTGGTTTACACTTGGTTGCACTGCATTCTGCTGGCAAGCCAGGGTATTGAATATGGATGCCAAGGGAAGGGAGTCTCACGACGTATCATTTGTGTGATACACCGAGGGGCCGTCCATAAATGACGTCACGCAATTTTGGACGATTTTTGACCCCCCCCCGTCACACAGCGTCACAAAAGGTCAGACCCCCCTCGAATATGACGTCACAAAGCTCCGTCCCCCCCCCCCCCAAGAAACCATATTTCCATTTTGAAAATAAAACATGCTTCAAATCGCTTTAAACTATTGTGATTGTAGTGCGTATTTTATGATGGCGCTGCACTCTGATGTTGTAGGAGTGTTGTTATAACAATTATTGTTGTCATAACACTTCTATATTTATTTAAAGTTGCACATTTTGATGTGACGTAACATTTCTCAACCCCCCCCCCGTCACACATCGTCACAAATACTCTTTGGTTCTATTGGGTAAAGTCACGTAGGTGAAAATAAAATAACAAAAAATCACGACGTTTTGGCCACAACACAAGCGGCCTTCATCAGGTGAAGGGACGAGACTGTCTGGAGGACACTCCAGCGCTGTCCTCCAGACAGTCTCGTCCCTTCACCTGATGAAGGCCGCTTGTGTTGTGGCCGAAACGTCGTGATTTTTTGTTATTTTATTTTCACCTACGTGACTTTACCCAATAGAACCAAAGAGTATGGATCCTAGCAGTCACGAAAGCTTTAAATCTAGAATCGTCACAAATGTCTGACCCTTCCCCGCTATGTGCGTGACGTAATTTATGGACGGCCTCCTACCCTTGCTTCCACAGTGATGGATTCCATGTGTTTGTCACCACTTCCGGCCTAACAGTGTTAGACAATGTGAAACAATAGACGGTGATTTAGGAAGTTTAAACATGCTTTTTCGCAAACGAGTCATATAAGTGCACTTATAATATGCTACCATTTATCCTAAGTTTCCCGGCTTCATACGGGTCTCAGTCATCAAATGTTGAGTAATGTCGTGCATTGCTGTCTTAGAATAATTGAATGCTGCATGTTATAATAATTGAATGCTGCATGTTATTGTTTTTGGGTGGTGTGATACAGTCACAAGGCTTTTTTTGTTTTTTGATAAGAGGACAGCTTTCAAATCTGTTACCCTTGGGAAGTTTCAGGTTAGACAACGTTGTATGTATTTTCACCTAGTGGCAATATGAAAAGATTTGTCGCACTGCCAACTCTGCAGCAACCAACGTTGAGTTGACCATGAGAGAAGCATGCACTTAGCAGATTGAGGCCAACAATTTTGAGTGATTGACCCAGTGCCGTATTGGTGTTTATTGCAAAACTGAGGTGGACAGGGAATTGATGGTGTTTAAGATGACAGAACAGGTCAGAGTGATGGACTGGAATGCATGGAATGAATACATGGTCTCCTGCTGTGTGACCAGTCATCTTTCTGGCTTACAGTTACATGGGGCATAATTTTCATCACGGCTAATCACGTACACTTGCAAAGTGTTCGTGGGTCTAATATCCTGAGAAGCATGATGGTGTACGCCAATATTGACGTTGATTTTTGTGGAGGCAGACCAGGTGGTTGCAGAGAGTTGTGAAATTATTTAGGGTAGTTGACTGCCTCATTCGTGTCCAGTACAGTGTCAATTGACTTGAATGTGTAAGGAGTGCCTGGCAACTCGGAATGGAAGTCGTTGTTAGTGATATTAACAGTGTAATTTTTTTCGTGCGAGGATGGCTCTGTCGCATCGCCACTTGTGGTCCAGGAATTGACGTGCAAAATCACCAATGACAGCTTCTTTAAGTTTCTGAAGTGTTTCAAATGGTGTGCTGTTGGTCATTTCAATACTTCCATATCCATTGTCAGGTAGTATGGCTCCATTGCCCATTTTTTCCTATTGTTCTCCATCCTGTATATGTGCCCAAACAAGCTCAGTTTCCTTATCATTACCACGTTGTGAAGTATAACCCAGGGTTTGTGGAAGGCAAAGGTCTTTTCCCGTGAGGCTCTTTCCTGCAAGAGTATATTACGTGCAGCCCTCTTCTCCTTTAGCAATCTGACAATGGTGGTATTATTCTAGTCATACCAGTCCTGGTGGTTGCACCTTGTGGTGCCAGGCATCCTAACAAACACCTCCTGTGCTATGTATTTGAGGAACTTCCAAAGATCCTCCATATCTAAGATGAACGCTGAGTAGCGACCCCCACCAGTGCTGCTGCCATGGCTTCCTGGAACTGGGTAATTGTAGCGTCAGAGTCCAAATGGACAATGTTGACTTTCGTTTTGAAGGTTTAACACAGGCTTCTTGATCTTAGCGCGCATTTAAAGGGACCGTCTGGTATGCCACAGAACGTGGTCTGTGACCACCTCAGCTCCATGCATCATCCTGGTTATAATGATTTCCCAAACATATCTTTGTTTGGTGATCATGTAGTCAATCATAAGCCAATGTTTACATTGTGTATGCATCCAAGTTGTTTTTAGTCTGTAGGATACTTTTTTACGCAAACAGTGATAGCAGCATTACTCTATAAGTATCATATTCATACGTCTCCATGTCTCCATCTCCGTGTTAATCCAGGAATAAAAGGCACCCTTCATGATTATCTAGCCCTCATGAGGTGTTTATTTTCCGAATAACACGGAACAAATCAGAATAAAATGTATTCTTACCTTTCTCCGAATTGGTCGTGGTAAGGGCATAAGCACATGTTATGGTAAAAAAGCAGTCCTGCAAAAGGGGCATCCACAAAGTATTCAGGCAATAAATCCTGTCTGACGTTTCAAGCTCTGAGCGTTTCGGGGTCAAGCAATGTTCTAACATTCCATGTTGTGAAGGTTATTCTTTTTATCTTACTCGAATTTTACCCCAACATCTTATCCAACTTTGATAGGCTGGTTTGTGCTTGAGTTGTTTGGATCATCTGTGGAATGCACAGTGATCCTATCGAACTTAATCTCTTTTGTCATTCAAAAAGAGTAGGACCATAAAGTGTTCGTGTCATAGTCCAAATGTGAGTTATAAATTACTCAATTGGGATTGCATATGGAAACATAAGAAAGAAAGAAAGAAAATAAAAACTACTGCAGACGATTTATGAAACATAGCACCTTTGATCGAGGGATTTGAACATAGGGTTTTAATTAACGCCAAAATTTTGCATGTATAACAGCACCAGAAGCAATAATAGCAACAGGAACAGCAGCAACAGTACCAACTGGATAACAGCAACAACAGCAACTGCAACAACATCAGCAACGACAGCAGCAACAACAACAACAGCAGCAGCCATACCTTGCAATCGCGATGTTGCGACTTCTGCATCACTCGCAGAACTCTAGCTCAGCAAGCCGAATGGTCTGGTGAAGCAATGCCCCCCCCCCTCTTCCCTGGAGAATTGGGGGCCATATCCGAACTTCTCTTGGCTTGGATCGACAAATAAATTATATCTCATCCAAAGGTCACCGATACTTTGGTGGGACTCACCAGCAGACTCTGCCCAGCATCCATCGTGCAGAAGGGAGTGCTGATTGGTTCCACACCGACTGTGCTACGATCTACTGAGGAAATGCCGCTTGTTGCAATGCCTCGCAAATGGTTATGCTGTGGACTCGATATATTGGCTGTTACTCAAACCTGGGTATATGATGCCTCACCGGATGTAATTAAGCATGAGGCTGCATCTAACCGATATTTTATTGTACATCAGCAACATCGCAAAATGCGGCAGCAGGCATGGTCGTAAGATCACACAGATTCACCCTGGAGACCTCTTCATTAAGGACCTGAGGAACTCATTAACAATTACGTCATTCGAGGTGCAGCTTGTGAAAATAACGAACAGCATGCGGAGGCTTTTGATCACCGTAATCTATCGACCACCATCTTCACCGGTATTGGAAATATTTGTCGAACTTTCCGGTTTGCTAGACTTTGGGTCACCTTGGCTCTCACTACATCATCTTTGTTGACTTAAACTGTTCCGAACTTACTGATCCATTTGGTAAAATCAACAATTATTTGAACGAAATAATCAAGTCACATTCTAACACGTCAGTAACTCAACATGTTGCTCGGAAAATATGCTGGATAACATCTTCACATCCGCGGATGTTGTAACTGTGGGTCGAGGTTGTTATTATTGGAAGAATACTGGTTTCAAGACTGTCGGTCTCTTTTACAGAGCTGAATTCTACAAAAAAGGGAAGCATTGTTATGCTCATAAAAAAAGGAATATTGTACATTTATATCTAATCCTGTAAGAAATATTGTATAGCATATAAGACAAAATAATGTAACGTGAAAGAGAAAAGGTTATACAGTAATACCACTTTCCTTGAGTCCTCATGCTGGAGGATTGTTCCACTGAACAAAGGAGTTCTGTGGATCGGTTCACAAGTACGAGCGGACGTTCATAACTCAGCACTGGCAGAGTGTTGGTAGATAACACACATTCGTGAAAATTCCCTCCTACCCAGGGGTGTCAAAGTTGGCAAATTCTGATTTGTGAGGGTGATAGTACGGTAATTAGAATACAGCAATCCCTCACCATCTGCGTGTTTCACATTCACGGTATTTGCGTATGCACGGTTTTCCTTCGGTATACTAATTTGCTGACCGTGGTATGGAGTTTGTGTATCAACGGTTTAGTACGGCGACTGGCACTTGTAATTGCATATCACGCACATGTATATTCCCTCCATGCATCGTCTCATCTCCCAACTCCCGCCACCGCTCTTTCCACCACTTGGTAGAGTAAGAGGGTGGGCAAAGCCCATCCTCCTCCTTCGAATCCTCATCAACATCATCGTCAACACCATTAATTTCAACCCTCGACATTAACGGTAAAATAACATGATTTTTTTTATTCTGTTATTTGAACATGTATTGATGTTTATGCTATGCCTTTTATTTGTATTTAGTGAAGGAATAAGCAAATTAGTTAGGCGTTGACGAGTGCGCCCTAACCTATTTCCCATAAGGCCTTGCGATTGCCAACCGCGGTTTTGGCCAAATATTAAGGGCCACAGTGCTTGGCCAATTGTTAACATAAAACTTTTGCTACGCCCACTTGTCTGTGGTTGAAAATGCCTCTGAATCACCCTCTGTCCCTTACAATAAATTATACGTCTGAATTACAAATTCTGTAACGTTTGAGATTAAATATTAATTAATTATTTTGCATATTCATGAAAATGTTGATTATTGTATCACTGCTTTGTCTCCTCACAACAGAAGCAGTGAAACCTGTCTTAAAGCCGGACATGGATCCCAAGTTTGCGATGAAGAGGTGACTCTTATCTGTCTCCAGTGGAGATACGAGGTGGCTGGGTTGGCTCTGTGCTGGGTTGGCTTAGTGCTGGGTTGACTTCGTGCTGGGTTGGCTTCGTGCTGGGTTCGCTTCGTGCTGGGTTGGCTTAGTGCTGGGTTGGCTTAGTGCTGGGTTGACTTCGTGCTGGGTTGGCTTAGTGCTGGGTTGGCTTAGTGCTGGGTTGGCTTAGTGCTGGGTTGGCTTCGTGCTGGGTTGGCTTAGTGCTGGGTTGGCTTAGTGCTGGGTTGGCTTAGTGCTGGGTTCGCTTCGTGCTGGTTTGGCTTAGTGCTGGGTTGGCTTATTGCTGGATTGGCTTAGTGCTGGGTTGGCTTAGTGCTGGGTTGGCTTAGTGCTGGATTGGCTTAGTGCTGGGTTGGCTTAGTGCTGGGTTGGCTTAGTGCTGGATTGGCTTAGTGCTGGATTGGCTTCGTGCTGGGTTGGCTTCGTGCTGGGTTGGCTTATTGCTGGATTGGCTTAGTGCTGGGTTGGCTTAGTGCTGGGTTGGCTTAGTGCTGGATTGGCTTAGTGCTGGGTTGGCTTAGTGCTGGGTTGGCTTAGTGCTGGGTTAGCTTAGTGCTGGGTTGGCTTAGTGCTGGGTTGACTTCGTGCTGGGTTGGCTTAGTGCTGGGTTAGCTTAGTGCTGGATTGGCTTAGTGCTGGGTTGACTTAGTGCTGGGTTGGCTTAGTGCTGGGTTAGCTTAGTGCTGGGTTGGCTTAGTGCTGGGTTGACTTAGTGCTGGGTTGGCTTAGTGCTGGATTGGCTTAGTGCTGGATTGACTTCGTGCTGGGTTGACTTCGTGCTGGGTTGACTTCGTGCTGGGTTGACTTCGTGCTGGGTTGGCTTCGTGCTGGGTTGGCTTAGTGCTGGATTGGCTTCGTGCTGGGCTCGATTCGTTCTGGGTTGGAGTGCCGAGTTGGCAATAATGCAGTCCTTGATTTCAATCTGTTTCAACAAATTGGTTTCTGAATAGCAGTTGATGGTCTCAACCTGGCCATCTGAGTATGGAACAACTTACAAAAAGTCTAGAATTTGTGTAACACTTGTCCTAACTCTAAATAAATATGGTATTTATGTATGAAAATGCAAACATTCCATTATAAATAAGAGTCGATCAATACCACTCTGGAGATAAACATTCAGTTTCAGTTTCATTTATTTGGTTTTATCCCTGTGAGCCATTCGGCTCTTGATTCGAGTGCAACCACAACCAACAATAAAATTACAAGATACATTTAAAATTTACTGCACGCAAATTTAAACATCCTCTACAAAAAAATTATATCTTCCAGAAAAAGCACCATTTGTTTATGGTGCGTACAAAAAATGTGCAAAAATCCCAGTTTGATGTTAGATCACAATAACAATCACAATACAATTTAGATAAAAATGCTATAACTCTATACTGCAACATACAATTACGGCTGAACTAAACCTTTTAGAAATCACTAAAATAATGCTATAAAAACAACGTAAAAGTGATCATTGGAAATGTGACTGAAAGTAAGCAATAGCGACATACATAACATATATGACTAAACCTAACATCCCTAGCTAGATGCATGAGTCAATCCATAATAGCAGGAGTATCAATAGTAGTAGCAGCACACTATAATCAAAATACTTGATCATTTCTTGCATTGGTCATCCGTAGCGATACATTTCACATTACTCATGCTCACACACATGTGCACTTTGACAAGCACACACACATCCAAACACACACGTGCACAATCACTTGAAAATACTCTCACTATACTTACACGGACTCTCATAAATAATGACAAAAATCATTTTAATAGACGAATAGCGACTTCCGGTGACTTTATGACCGAGTCAGCAGTGCTCAATAAGACCACTTTGACCCTTTTATTAATATCAGCCCAATGCACGAGGTTTCAGACAGTTTTTTTATTGGAAGACTCAGATTCTTGGATGCCTTTCTCCCTGCACGAAAAAGTTAGAATTGTATTTAACTCGGTCCTGTCTGATGTAACTGAAGCTCAGGCCTCTGTTGGCTTGCCTTACACTCCACGTGCTGAAGAGCAGAAAGAGTCACAGGCAAGAAGTCCAAGGCCTCCTCTCCATTAGCCTCTCCAATCAAGGAAAGACCTGAGACCCCTCCTGAAGAGACTCATGGGATGCTACCAGCTTTACTTGAAAATGCCAATCAAGTTTTCCAAAACACCCAGGAGGTTGGTCAATAAACGGAGGAGAAACCCATTCTACTCCGGGTCTCAACGAAAAACTAAATAGGATTAAAGAGGGTAAAGAAACAAGAGTTAGCTATGGCATCTCTTCCAGGAACACTGGAGCCTGAGAAAAGTAGATAATAACAAACTCAAGGAGCTAGAGAAGGCGTTCAATAATCCATATGGTAAGGGCTGGGATAGTCAACTGAAGGCCTCTGGTGTCGTGGAGGGGGTAGAGGACACCACTTCCCAAGGAGCCCTCTGCTACATTAAAAAACACTGACCCTCTGTACTAAAGAACCCTGAAACTCCGGATCAACAACCAATACACTTGGTTGGAAGGAAAGAGAGGCAAGAGTTAATGGAAGCAAATAATCTGAGACCCCATCCCCTCCCCCAATTGGCATGAGACTGAAGAAGCGCTAAGAAAGGCGAGAATATTAAAGTGTAAAGCCACTAAAATTGAGGGAAACTACATTCCTGACCTTACTTCGGCTGACCAGAAGAAGATGAACTTCCTCCCTCTGCATAGAGATATGGGGAACAGGAATAGGGTGCGCTCACATTTGCTCTATCCAGCCAAACTTCGAATCCACATTGCAGGGAGGTGAAATTTCCTAACCCCGAGTGAGGTGATGAGGTGCAACCCTCCATCCCAATGCGTGAGCAATCCGCCTCTGAGAATGACAGAGGCTACACCCCGTCGATCCCCAACCCCGTCCGCCCCCTTCACACAGTGTCATAAATTAAACAGGGAAGCGTCCTCAACCTGGAGGCGTCCCTACTCCGCATTGTCCAAGCCAATAATGGCGTCACACACCTCAGGACCGTCGGCTTCATCAGGGGTGTCAACCTCGATCGACGCCGCGTCGTACAGCGCCCCGAGCCTGAGAAACACGTGCACCCGTTGCTCGTTGGCAATCGCGACAGCGCATCCACGTTCGTGTGTCGGGCACCTTTGCGGTAGGAAACAGTAAAATAATACTCCTTGGTTCTTTTGGTAAAGTCACGTAGGTAGAAAAATAAATTAAATAAAACAAAAATAATATATCAGACTCTCTGCGTTGCATTGCATTACATTTCCCAAAAAAATGCTAAGTTTGTTTTCTCAAATTGCCTATTTCTCTCTCTAAAATTTACCAGGCTCTCATAGGTCCATTCTCTCTTTGTCTCCTCCGGCCGCTTCGGGGTGGATTTCCACACAACTCTCTCTAAAATTTACCAGACTTTCTGGGTCTTTCTCTCCCCCTGCCACCGCGGGGTGGATTTCCACACAGCTCTCTCTAAAATTTACCATACTTGCTGGGTCTTTCTCTCCCCCGGCTGCTTCGGGGTGGATTTCCACACAGCTCTCTCAATGACATGCTAATTTCTCTGCTCCAGCAGACCCATCTCTCTCTCTGCCCCAACCCCACCCCCCTCTCTCTCTCTATTTGAGGCCACGACACAGAGGCATTGGGTATCTGTGTGTCTATGTTGTGTGTCTCTCTCTGTGTGTCTCTGTGTTTTATCTCTCCACTTGTGTGTCTGTCTGTGTGTCACCGTGCCTGTGTTTTGTCTCTCTCTCAAATTTAGTTATACCTGATGACGACTGATTGTGTTGCAATCGAAACGTCGTATTCTATTATTTAATGTATTTTCTTTCTACGTTACTTTACCGAAAGAACCAAAGATTAATTCCTGCAGTCACAAAAGCTTAAATCAAGTTTAAAACACTACTGATTGTGCTGAATTTAATTGAACTTGACTAGGTATTTTTCGTAGCAAAGGAATTAAGCAGAACATAGAGCCGTTTTAATATCTCCCCAAATATCAACGTTACACGTTTCATGAGCCACGTAACCTCTAGGAGTGCATACTTTCAGCAGAATTCTTTCAACACAACTAAACAACTGGACTAGTTTTTGACAGCGTCTTATTTGTAAAGACAGGATTTTCTGAACCTATGCTGGTGAACGGCCATCTAGTTTTAGATAATATATTATAGTCATGGATCCGAGCTTGCAGAAAAACAGCATATAATACATAAAACTAAATAATCATGAGTATTATTGTCGATAATTTAAGATGGTATGTGTAAATACACTTTTATTTTCTACATGTAGAGGCAGATATGTGAATGGGGAATATTGTCTGCTGATATATGTTGTTCCTGATAATATCCACAACGATACAAATTATTAATTTGAATTTGTTTTACAGATCAGAAGGAGAATCAAGCCTACATCATAGTGAAAAACCAGGTAAATAACATGCACTAAACATATACAAGCGGTGTTGTACCACACTTAGAACATAGCTGGGTGTAATTTGTCAAATTTTCAGTGAATGGGATGAACATAGAAATTATTTTAACCCGCACTGATCAGCACGGCAAAGCACGGTCAAACAGTCCCCATATACAATGAGGAGGCATTTGTTCATTTATTAGATGGAATATAATTTATAACAATTCCTGCTGTCACCAAAGCTTCAAATCAAGTTTGAACCACCTCTACGGGGAGGATTTAAGTTTGTTTTCTCTTTGTGTCTCTGTCAAATTTCAAACTTAACTTCTAATTTAGCAATCTTTGAAAGAACGTAATCAACAAGGCTATGCTTTAACTGTGTTTTAACAGACTCTCTGTGTTGCATTGCATTACATTTCCAAAAATGTTGCTAAGTTCGTTTTCTCAAACTTCCTATGTTTCTCTCTACCAGGCTTGCATAGGTCCATTTGCTCTTTCTCCCACCCCCCACACCCCGGCTGCTGCGGGTTGCTTTTCCACACAGCTCTCTCATTAGCGTGCTTATTTCACTGCTCCAGCACCCCCACCTCTCTCTCTCTCTGCCCCACCCCTCCCCCCTCTGTCTCTCTATTTAAGGCCTCGACGCAGATGCGTTGTCTCTGTGTGGCTATGTTGTGTGTCTCTCTCTGTGTGTCTCTGTGTTGTCTCCCTCTGCTTGTGTGTCTGTCTGTGTGTCTCCGTAGTAATCTTTGGAAGAACGTAATCAACCAGGTAGGATGTTACTGTTGTGTTAGCCGGCTCTCTGTGTTGTATTGCATTGTGTTTCTAAGTTTACTATGTTTGTTTTCTACCTGATGACGATTGCTTGTGTTCCAATCGAAACGTCGTATTCTATTATTTAATTTATTTTCTTTCTATGTGACTTCACCAAAAGAACCAAAGATTAATCATTGCTTCTCAAGACTCTGAAACTGTCCTGGTCATGCACGTTTGGGCGCTTTAGCTTTTCTTAACTATATAACGCTTCTTTTTTTACTGAGTACAGAAACAGTGCATAACCCCTACTAGGCAGGGGTTTGCATAGGCTCCTAAACGGCATCCTGCAAATTCGGGAGTATCTGTGCAAGGTCACTGCCACTTTATAAACATGGGCGCACATCAGTGTTGATGTTAGGAAAACAATCCTGATATAATATTGCTACAATTGCAAGTCCCTGTGGAGCGTGGCCTTGTGACGTTATCGCCCCTTGAGCTTCACCCATGATGTGGATTAGGTAAGTTACATATTCATGTTATTAATGTATTTTCTTAAGTAATGTGTGCGATTTTTAATGCATTTTTGTGCGAGTTTATGAGGGTGCATTTATGTAATTGTGCAAGTGTGTTTCTTTGCATGGGGATGTCTTTATATCTCTGTATGATGGGTGACCGCGCCTTTTCTCGTGTGGCCCCCAGGCTGTGGAATTCACTTTGTTTTATTCAAATAGCACCTTAGGACGCAACTTCTCCCTTGAAACTTTCGTTGGTTTGAGCCAGCATGTGTGTTTGTGTTTCGTACAGCGCCTAGTGACCTCTGGGTGAAAGGTGCAAAAGTGTAAATTATCATTGTTATACGTGTGGGTGATAGTGTGTTTGTGTGTTTGGACCCCCCTAATGGAACATCTTCGCCGGCTGGAAACATTTAGTCTAGCCTGCCTACGATCCATCCTGGGTTTAACCAGGCTGGATTGTGTGAGGAGCTCACAAATCCTTGAAAGATCTGGGCAAGGTCCCGTCGGTGAATTCCTCCGGCAGGCAAGGCTGCGTTGGCTGGGTCATGTAGCCCGCATGCCCAGCCACCGCATGCCGAAACAGCTTTACTTCGGCAGGATCGAGGGGGCTAAGCGGGCACGGCACGGGCTAGAGAAGAGATGGAGTGATGTGGTACAGGAGGACGTGGAGCTGAGTGGACTTGCCGATGACTGGTACCAGCGGTGTCAAGATCAGCCTCTGTGGAGGAGGCTCGTGAAGGATGCTACTGGGCAGTTGTAGGCAGTCGCCCTCCAACAACAACGGAGGGCGGAGGAGCGACGCTCACAACAACGAGTGGAGCGCCGGGTGGCTAAAGCACAGCAGGTTGGCACAGCAAGGGGCACAGATGGTGCATCAGCCAGTTATCTCAGTCATCTTAGTCAGTCGACCCATGGCACTTGGGTCTGCCCCGTGACTTCCTGCCAGCGGGCGTTCGACACTTCACGTGGCCTCAAGGTGCACATGGCCTGGCACAAGCGTCGTGGTGACGTCACTGCCACTTAGTGGCGAATGGCGATTGTTGTGTGTGTTGGGTCTATCTATTATTTGCCATGTTGGCTTTCATAGGCTTTCACAGACAGTGTGAAAAGGCAATTTCTGAATATGCTTCGTTGCTTATTCGATACAGTGCGTGTATTTGTTGGGATGAGAGTATTTTTATGTGACTGTGTGCACGCCTGATGGTGTGTCTGTGTGTGTTTGTTGTTTTGAGATCATACGAGTGTGTGGACATGAGTAATGGCGGATTTTACGGTTCCTAACACCACCGATATGATCTCAGATATTTATGCGTTTCCCTTACATATGTAGCGCCATGGATGGGCTGCACTTGCGGGCAATGACAGGCAGCCCTGAAGCAGTTGGGGGGCTGTGAGGGATTCTACGACCCCTCGCAAACACTCCCAAAGGCTGGGGGGCTGGGGCTGGGGCTGCACTGACCTGCAACGGCAGACATGCGGACCTCAGTGGGGGACTCTGGGGTCACCCACGTCCCTCACTGAGGTCTGCACCTCGGCTGAGAAACGGATACAAGGCGAACCTCTGGAGAGGTCCAGGCCGTTTAAAAACCGAAGCAGTTGGAGACGGAAGCAGTTGGAAACCGGAGCAGTTGAAGATAACCAGTTGACGAAAGAAGACCTGCTAGAGTAGGACTCTGAAGCCCTAGCTTCGCCGTCCTTTTAAGGGCCGAAGCTCTGTGAGGTCAGTGTTGGACCTGTACCTTGGCCGGGTCAGGTCAGGTAGTCTCACATAGTATATTATAGCCGGAGTACCTGAAGCGTAGTCGGGTTAGGCACACTACACAGGAGGCGTATAATATACCAAGTGAAGAGATCCTCAAGATCAACTGTATGAAGAATTGATGTATAGTGGTTAGGGTACGTGTGGATAATAAAGACGTGCCCCTCCTACGAAGTTTCTCCGGAGCAACACTACACATACATCTCATCGAATCGAACGTGGGACAAATTATCCCTACGCAATTTATAGCACTGCATAAGCTGTTCGTTACTCAGTTCCCAGTTAGTTTTAAGTTAGCTACCCGACTGCATAACTTGACATTGGCACCGTCTTTCTAAATCTCACCAATCTGCCGCTGCCCCTCTCACCGAGTGCTTGGGCCACTATGGCCTGTGAACCACAGTGCAGTTGCACCGCCTGTACACTCAATAGCTATTCCACTGCAGCGAAGCACTGACTTCGCATTGTTTTTGTTCCCACAGATGGAGAGGAATTAACCAATGTGAGGAGCATGGTCAAGCGCTGGACGATGATTGGGTGTGTCACGCAGAAACAGATATTGGCTGGATGTTCTATGGGAAATAACAAAAACATCACAGCGAGTGCACTCTCAGGAGTCATGTTTCACTCTGAGAACCGATTTACCAGCCATTACCAGGCACATGGTCTTGTACAGCCCTTTTGTCAACGCAACACTGACTGAGGGCCTCCACTGCCGTGCAGGTCATGGGTCTTATTTGACCATACGTCGCCAATCCAGGCATTGCGGACTGTGAAGGCAGTGAGCACACAGATGCACTATCATTGAAATACTTTACAGAGCAATGCGTTAGATGTGTATTGCATGTGAATGAGTTCTCAGCCTTATCCAGAAAGCTTACAATAACTGAATCTGTGGTCATTTTGTAGTTTGTACCACCAACTTAACGTGTCGGACATCCCAACAGAAAGCAGAGAAACAAACCTGAAGAGAGGCTTCATCCTCAGTAGAACTCATGAGTACGGTTTAATCATTAATGTCTGGTGCTGCCACATACTGCCCACGATGGAACACAGCCCCATCCAAGCTCTGTCTAGGCTTAAACCAGCTTAGCTTCTAATGTCCGACAATTGACAACTGAGGGCGCATTTTAAATGATTTGGTCATCGGCGCTTTATACCAAAAATCTGAGTTTTGCTGTGCCTTTGATAATTTTTGTTTTATTGCTCTTAAAAATCTTAATATGAAGGGCAATGATTCAGTTTCATTACACTCAGCCTGGCTGTTGCTGTATTTGCTATGCCAGGAGAGACGGCCATTTGAAAATATTTTAATATAATTTGTGTTGTGTACTTTTTTATTTGTAATTCAGACCTGGGCAATTTGAGCAGACGCAACCAAAGGATAGGCCTGCACATCCCACACCCCGGCAGCCCAGAGGTTGGTTCATATCAAACATATTCCTGATAGGTCCTACACTGCAGTGGTCTTAAGTGTGGTTAACTTGGAATTTACCCAATGTAGACACTGTTATGTAGCCATTTGGGACCATCCTTAGATGTATAGAAGGAGTGATTGTGAGGTTCTGGGACACCCTAAACATGGACTTGAAGCATTTATTGACGTTGCTGCATGATCAGGTGCTATAGCAGCAGTTAGTATCGTACATAGCGATTCATCTTTTCAATGTTCTCGCCAAGGCAATCTATAAGAGTTTAAAGTTTGGCTTGGCTCTCCAACACACTGGTGTGCTGTACTAGTGACGAATTGGCCACGTTCTGTTTACGTGACAACCCTTACTAATTGGCTGTGTTGGGTGGTCGCGGGTTTTAACGACACATTTATATATTTCCGCGATCTAACCCAAAAAACAGTGCATAACCCTTACTAGGCAGGGGTTTGCATAGGCTTCGAAATGGCATCCTGAAAATTCGGGAGTATCTGTGTAAGATCCCAGCCAATTTTTTTTTTAATATGGATGTGCATCAGTGTTTATGTCAGGAAATAATCCTCGTGAGAAATCGAGGACGAATTTTCCTTCGGAGGAGTGGGAGGTGGGTGGGTGTTGATTTATTTGTACTTGCGTGAGATGAGATGCCCCCGAGAGGATGACGACACCAGAAAAAAGGGGAGGGAAGGCGGGGCGATAGGCGAGGGGTGACGTCGGTAGGAGAGGCAGAGGGCTTGGGGCACTTTCTTGGTGGGAAATGGAGGAATGAGGGACGTGGCTCTGAGTGAGAGCGCCGCAAATAAAGTAACGTTGTACTCACCCTACCGCGGACTGGTCTGCTCTTTCCAATCCTCTTATCTGTCCTGGCATGTAAAAAATCTAATGCATAAAAATTCATAATAAAGGTTTTTGGGTTAGATCGCGTTATTTATAATTAAAAAAATCTAATAATTTTCAAAGACAACCCACTGTCCCCACGGCCTTCTGAGAGTGTATAATAAATATATATATAAACACCCAGGTCTGTCATTCTGTCATTGTGTGATTAACGTGGCACGGATTGGTTGAAGTGCGTCACGTGACTGTGGCGCCCCCGAACAACCTAGTGTAATGATGTATGTACAAATATATATTTTAGTTTAACACGTAGGCTTTCGCGACCAATATTCATAATAAAGGGTTTTGGATAAGATCGCGTTATTTATAAATGTGTCGTGACCCTCCACCACCCGACACCGCCAATCAGCAAAAAAAAGTGTCACGTTGACAAAAGACAATTAGTTAATTACTTTCTTAGTTTAGCTATATTTACGTAAACAGAATTGGTCATTGGGGGATGACAAACAATGCGCACCACAGTAATGATGAGGGTTGAGAAGTCGGAAATTTGTCACCACATGTTTAACCAAGGACACAATTATAGCAACAAATGTGTATGCATCATTGACATCTCTGTTCACATAGGAAGAAGAAGTTTAATGGCTTCCTCTTACAGTTAAAAATCACGTGGGCTCAGGAGAGGCGAATCCACCATTGGTAAGCCAGAGGAGGAAGGCACATTCGAGAAACTTGGAGGAAAGGGCCAGATGGGGTATAAATGATGCTTCAACCGGTTCACAGGTGAAGAAGACAAAACATCCAGGAGACAAGAGGTTGTGAGATCAAACTTCAATTTAGGGTTTGCACCAGGAGCCTCCTGTTCTGTCAGTAGACACGTCGTGTGAATGCACTCGAAGTCGGAGAGCTCAGAAAAAAAGGTGAGTGGGCTATACTGTACGTTATCCACAAGATGACTCGTTTATTTGTCTGGCTTCCTCAGGCTTCTCACTGGGTAAAACAGTGCAGTCCCACACCAAGGGCATCTGGGTCTGGCCAGTCCGTCACCCCCGTGACGAGAGGAAATGTCTGCTGCTGCTGGACACAGAGGGGCTGGGTGATGTGGAGAAGGTGAGGGCCTGTTGTGGATATACCCTGATAACAAAACATTTGGTGTTAAAAAGGATTACATATTACTTGTCTGAATAATATGTTTTTTCAAACTAATCACAATGATAATGAGGAAAATTGTAATTGATTAGTTAATACAGTGAGGGAAAAAAGTATTTGATACCCTGCTGATTTTGTACGTTTGCCCACTGATGAAGAAATCATCAGTCTATAATTTTAATGGTAGGTTTATTTGAACAGTGAGAGACAGAATAACAACAACAAAATCCAGAAAAACGCATGTCAAAAATGTCATAAATTGATTAGCATTTTAATGAGGGAAAAAAGTATTTGACCCCTCTGCAAAACATGACTTAGTACTTGGTGGAAAAAACCCTTGTTGGCAATCACAGAGGTCAGACGTTTCTTGTAGCTGGCCAACAGGTTTGCACATATCTCAGGAGGGATTTTGTCCCACTCCTCTTCGCAGATCTTCTCCAAGTCATTAAGGTTTCGAGGCTGACGTTTGTAAACTCGAACCTTCAGCTCCCTCCACAGATTTTCTATGGGATTAAGGTCTGGAGACTGGCTAGGCCACTCCAGGTCTTTAATGTGCTTCTTCTTGAGTCACTCCTTTGTTGCCTTGGCCGTGTGTTCTGGGTCATTGTCATGCTGGAATACCCATCCACGACCCATTTTCAATGCCCTGGCTGAGGGAAGGAGGTTCTCACCCAAGATTTGACGGTACATGGCCCTGTCCATCGTCCGTTTGATGCGGTTAAGTTGTCCTGTCCCCTTAGCAGAAAAACACCCTCAAAGCATAATGTTTCCACCTCCATGTTTGACGGTGGGGATGGTGTTCTTGGGGTCATGGCAGCATTCCTCCTCCTCCAAACACGGCGAGTTGAGTTGATGCCAAAGAGCTCCATTTTGGTCTCATCTGACCACAACACTTTCACCCAGTTGTCCTCTGAATCATTGAGATGTTCATTGGCAAACTTCAGACGGGCATGTATATGTGCTTTCTTGAGCAGGGGGACCTTGCGGGCGCTGCAGAATTTTAGTCCTTCACGATGTAGTGTGTTACCAATTGTTTTATTGGTGACTATGGTCCCAGCTGCCTTGAGATCATTGACAATATCTTCCCGTGTAGTTCTGGGCTGATTCCTCATCGTTCTCATGATCACTGCAACTCCACGAGGTGAGATCTTGCATGGAGCCCCAGGCCGAGGGAGATTGTCAGTTATTTTATGTTTCTTCCATTTGCGAATAATCGCACTAACTGTTGTCACCTTCTCACCAAGCTGCTTGGCAATGGTCTTGTAGCCCATTGCAGCCTTGTGTAGGTCTACAATCTTGTCCCTGACATCCTTGGAGAGCTCTTTGGTCTTGGCCATGGTGGAGAGTTTGGAATCTGATTGATTGATTGCTTCTGTGGACAGGTGTCTTTTATAGAGGTAACAAGCTGAGATTAGGAGCACTCCCTCTAAGAGTGTGCTCCTAATCTCAGCTCGTTACCTGTATAAAATACACCTGTGAGCCAGAAATCTTTCTCATTGAGAGGGGGTCAAATACTTATTTCCCTCATGAAAATGCAAAGCAATTTATAACATTTTTGACATGCGTTTTTCTGGATTTTGTTGTTGTTATTCTGTCTCACTGTTCAAATAAACCTACCATTAAACTTATAGACTGATCATTTAGTTGTCAGTTGGAAAACGTACGAAGTCAGCAGGGGATCAAATACTTTTTTCCCTCATTGTGGGTGTATGAGTGTAGAAGTGTGTGGCATTGTCTGTGAGGCATGCTGATACAGTTGTGGAGAAGGTACATGTTTTTTTTGTGTCTGGCAGCTGACTGTAGAAAACTCAGTTGCAGTGGAGAAACCAGTTTCAGAACCTGGTGGTATGAGCCCCTTGAAGGGTAGGCTATGTACGGTCTTTTTCTTTCATATGCATTAATAGCAGCAGTTAAAGATGTGTAGTGGCTTAACTCGCGCAGGGTTTGCAAACAACGGTTGCATTATGTGCGGGGTTGCAGACAGTGAGGTCAGCTAAGGATAAGCAGGTGCAGGCGGGTGGCCTGGGTGACAGCAGACAGAGAGATGCCAGCAATTAGGGAAAGAGGCAGTGATTGCCTGGCTGCAAATGCTTACGCAGAGAAAGCGCCACGGAGGCGAGAGATAGTGGCGATAAGGGGGAGAACACATGCGTGAGGCGTGGAGAGGATGCCGGCTTAATGAGGGCCATCTGGGGACACTTAATGAGGGGGATAAAAAGGAACGTGATAGGCAGAAGAGTTGAGTTGGTTGGAGTGAAGACAAGAGTGAATTCAAGAGAAGTCCGGGACCCCGCTCTCCACACCTCGTCCTCTCCAGCGGTGTTGGCTGATCCCCTGCTGGAGGCAAGGGCGAGGTTGGAGGAGTGAGGGTAGACAGGCTGGCAGTAGAGAGGCTAGCAGAATCCTAAGTTTGAGTGTGATATGGCTAGCGGTAGGGAAGCTAGCAGAGTGTATGGTAATAGGCTAGCAGTGGAGAAGCTAGCAGAGTGTATAGTAATTGGCTAGCAGTGGAGAAGCTAACAAAGTGTACGCGGGGAAGCTACCAGAGTGTGTAGTGATGGGCTAGCAGCGGAGAGGCTAGAGAGTGAGAGAGAGAGAGAGCAGGCTAGCGGAGCGAGCGGTGCGAGCGGGGTGTAGCAGACGAGCAGTGACAGCGGAAGAGTCACGTGGTGTTGAACGCGAGGAGCTCTTGTTGAATAAAGTGACACAGGAGAAAAGGAAGAAGTTGTCCTTGTGAAATAACACCACCAGGGGCCGTCCATAATTGACGTCACGCACCTGGGGGGGTGTCAGACATTTGTGACGATGTGTGACAAGGGGGGGGGGGGGTGTTTGAGAAATGTGATGTCACATCAAAAAGCGCAACATTAAATAAATATATAATTGTTATAACAACACTAATTGTTATAACAACACTCCTACAACATCAGAGTGCAGCGCCACATTAAATACGCACTACAATCACAATAGTTTAAAGCGATTTGAAGCATGGACTCGTCCATCTGAACAACTGCCAAATCGCTGACCGTGGTGCTAACATTAAGAAAAAAACGCCACTTTTTTCAAATTTTCTTGCTGTGGTTTTCACACCTGATGATGATTGGCTTGTGTTGCAGTCGAAATATCGTGATAATTTTATTGTTTTATATTTTTATTATTTTATTGTCTCCCTTCTACGTGACTTTACCGAAAGAACCAAGAATATGATTTGAAGCATGTTTTATTTTCAAAATGGAAATATGGTTTTGGGGGGGGGGGGGGCAGAGCTTTGTGACGTCATATTTGAGGGGGGGTCTGACTTTTTGTGAATTCGTGTGAAGAGGGGGGGGGGGTAAAAATCGTCCAAAATCGTGTGACATCATTTACGGACGGCCCCGTACAGATGCAATATTAAATTTGTTATCCACTCAAATTGTCTGTTCAGAAGCAGAGAGGATCTCGTCCATTCCTCCTTTAAAGGAATGAAGAGAGCAGGTGTTTACAATGTGGTCGATGATTGAGGATTCATGGCTGTATCAGCAGGCCGCTGAATCTTTCATTGGCCAGTTGTGCAGCAAGGAGAGAATTTACCGGTGCTGAAAATGTCAGCAAACTCCATTTAGAGTTAAATAAATTTGCTCCGCTGGGCTGTGGAGAAGTCCGCAGCCTCCGAGCAGAGGGAGTCTACCCAGTGGACATCTGAACCTGAACGCAGCATTGGACGTGACTCCGCCCCAACGCTACCTACCACACAATCGCCCCGAAGCGTGGGCGATGCATGGGCAAGCACCGTGCCTTGCGGAATGATGGACGTCTGAAACCCAGCATTCAGGACCTCAATGAACGGGTCCCTGTCAGCTACACCAGGGTCTGTGCCCCTACTAGATTCATCTCCCGCACAGCTATATTGGAGGGACCCAGGATGATGCCTGCCGCTGTTGCCGCCGAGTCAAGCGGCTTACGTAAGCGCAGGGGAACGAGCATTTGCACGCCCGGGGGAATTCGAACTGTTTGGGCCGCAACCACTTGTTCCGTGGCATTCACCATCCACACGCGGGTCGGGGAAGGCAGGAATGCCAACCGACGGCCGGAGGGCAACTCGATACAACCCTGATCTATTAAAATTTGTACCGGCATTTTTCCCAAAAAATCAGTCCCGAGCAAGCATGGGACAGCGAAGGATGACGAAACTAGAATCGGCCCAGACAATTTGACATCGCCAATACAAATTTGAGCAGTAATTTGGTCGATGATCCCTAATGAACCCCCGTTGGCAGCAAAGCATGGCACTTCGACAGGGCACCAGGAATGGCACTTATCCGGCAAGATGTTATAAATGAGCTCAGAATTAATGGTCGCCAACGCCCCCGTGTCGACGCGCATACGAAAATCGACCCCCTCAATGGAGCCCACGACAACCGATAAAACCGTGGTCGTGGCAACCACCCTATGGGCCAACTCCAACCAGTGACCCGGTCGGAGTGACCAGTCAACCCGAACAGTCTGCACTCCCCCGTACCGATGCACGACGAGACCATAACCCGGCGAAATGAGATGCGTGAAGGGGAACTAGTGGCTGGGTGTGTGCGGTGTCGCAACTCATCTCGCGTTGCCATGGAGAGGAGGATGGTTGGGCGGATGGCGGCCTGGGCCCGGAGAAGCGTCGTTGAGGCACCCGGCAACCCGACGCAACGTGGCCTTGCAGGCCACAGTTGAAGCAGGAGATGAGGCCCCGCTCTGGTCGCGGCAATGTCCTCTCATGCTGGCGAGCACCATCCCGATGCGGCCGGTCGTCCCTTTTCCATCTCCTGTCCGGGGTCAATGCAAAGGCCTGGGCAGGAACTGGCTCCTGCGGTGAGCTGCACGCCTTCTCGGGCAGAGCGCATGCCGCCAACGCCATCTCCCGCTGAGCATTCAAACACGTGAGCTTGAATGTTCTGCGCCACTTGCAGGCAGCACAAGTTGGTGTCGTCGATGGCGTGAACGATCACCCGTAGCTCCGATGCCAATGACAGGAGCTTCTCTATCACCAGGGCATCGATGCCTTCCTCGTCCATCCGGGGGTATGCGGCCCTCGCCAACGTCAGCAGTGCACTACGGAAGGCAAGGGGTCTGTGTCCCCGCACCTCCGTGTGGCAAAGCGGTGGCGAGTATTGGACAGTGGCCCGTAGATCGCCGCCATCTCTTGGATTGCCTGGTGCAGCGTGGCACGATCCGCTGGCGGGATGGTGACCAGACCTGCCAGGTTGTCTTTGTCGAGGGCAGCGAGAAGCACCCATAGCACCTCAGCCTCTGTCCACCCCGCCATCTCACAGTTTGTGAGAAAGCGCCACTGGAAGGTGGCCCAGTCGCCTCCAGCGGCTGAGAACTCCCTCAGAATGGCCAGACGCTGCTGGAGAGATGAGACGCGTGCTGCCAACAGCTGTTCTCCATCACTTTGGGCGCTAACTCAGCCACTCACCGCAGTCAAGATGGTGGCCCCCTGCGCCGGTCGCGCCAAGCGTGACGCGGCGGTCTCTGGTTGGCGGGAAACTTTGGCGGGAACCGCGGAAACCTCCGATTGATGAAGAGTTTTGGCGGGAAATTCTGCTTTTTCGGCGGGAATGCGGAAGCGGCAGCGAGAGCCACAGTCACGCGTCGCTCCACTCCCCCCTCATCCGCCGCCGGCTCTCCGCAATGGATTTCATCCAAAATAGACGCCGCTGCATGGAGGAGCTTGGCAAGGTGGGAGTGAGCCGCCTGAAGTGCTCTCCCTGAAAGCGGCAAGCTGCCGAGCAGCGGGACGGCGTGCTGCCTCTCCACCCTCTTCTGGGGCCGCCAATCCCGGGGCTGTTGCTACGTCGTCTTCATCCTCCGGAGACCAGGTACGTGCTCTGCTCCTCGTCTCCATTTAGCTAGTTAATTACTTACTGTGTGGCCACTTCTGACACCACTTGTAGTGGTTCACACGAGGGAGGCAGATACTTCTTGGAGGCAACACATTTATTACAATAAAGGGTATAAATTCCCCTTCACCAGCTACCCCTAGGGAGGTATCACCTCCGGGCTAGCTAACCCTAGCCCACACGGGGTGGCTGTCTCGGACCGGACCCTGGCTCGGGTCCGGGTCCTCTACTCGGGCAGGACTTGTCCAGGTGACGGCTCCTGTCTTCAATCTTGCAACAGCTGCCAGACCCGTTCAGGGGTCCGGGTTATATTGCCAGTCCCGGGGTTTCCTCCACCCCTGGCGACGCCTCCCTTCTTGAGCCTTTGAGAGGGACCTGGTCCTGGTCCCATGATCCCCCCAACCCACTCCTTGGGGACCCTTAATTGGTACCTCCGGTCACCAGGCCTCCGGGTTCACCTGGAGTGCCATGGCCCCCGGTGAACTCCTGCGCCGTCCCTAGCGCTCTCGCCCCCTATCTGCCAGAAGCTGGCACTGCCTGTGTCTGGTGTGAGCGGCATGCATCGTGCCTCACACAGGCCGGCTTATGCCCCATGCAGTGGCCTCCACCGATGTCACTTCATCAGTATGGTGTTAGCTACGGGAATGACCGTCCCTCAGTTATGTTCCATGAATGTCCGAACCCGCTTCTCATTTACCTGGTGCCGCAGACACACCACCTCCCTTATGCGAGGTGGCACAGACAAGGCTTTGAGCTTGAGATGGGCTTACTGCAGTCTCTCAAACACCTTGTAGAACTTGTTCAGCTATGCTCTTGCCAAATATAAATCACATCATCCAGGTGTATAAAGTATTTATCTCACTGCAGACCCCACATAACCAGCCCTATCAGTGTCTGGAATGTAGCCTGAATATTTGTCAGACTAAATGGCAAGACCTGGACTTCAAACAACCTCAAGAGTGTAGTCAATGCCGTATGTGCTCTATCAACCTCATCTGTAGACATCTTCCGGTACCTGGATGCCATATATAATGTGGAAAATTGTCATGCACCCGCAAGGCTGGCATTTGTCAAATATAGTTTAATGCGAATATCATAGGGAGGTTATAATGGTTCAGTTCAGTCATTTTTCCATAATCAGAATTTTCACATAACTCAGGCTGTCCTGGAGGTGTTCTATCACTCTTTATCACAGGTCTCGATAATGTTTTCTCATTTCCTGTGTCCCTACTCTCTTCCACACTGAAAATACATTGCACCTGCTAATTCAAATAATCATCACGAAGTTAGCAATGGACTGTTGCGCCAATCATGTGACCTCTTGCGACAGCATTCACAAAACTGCTCTTGCTACAATTTCAGCGTCACAATTAATGTGTTTGATCCATGTATCATGGGGGTGACTATAGGGATGGCGCCGTTCTTTTGAGGACCACTGTCTGCTTCAAACATCAACCACCAATTTAAGTGAGCAGTTTACTCGAATTCATACTCTTTGGTTCTTTCGGTAAAATCACGTAGATAGAAAAAAATAACTAATAAATCACGACGTTTCAATTGCAACACAAGCCATCGTCTCCAGGTGAAACAATACAGCAGGCGCACTGCTGAGGAAATGGAGCGAGAGAGCTACTGTAAACAAAGGTTATTTACGTTTGTGCTGGGTACAACCCAAGTGGGCGGGACTAGGGATGGAATTTGCAAGTAATTGTAATCGCAGAGAGGGTAGGGGTGGGTGACCTCGGCTAATCCGAGGAGGAGGGAGGGGGTGCTGCCGTAACGGGCGAGAGGGTTGGGGTGAAATTTTACAGAGGAAAAAAAAGGTGATAGAGAGAAAAATAAAACAGATATCAAACTTGGCAAACTTAGAAATGTAATGCAACTCAGAGAGTCGGCCAACACAGCAGTTAACACTATACCTGGTTGATCAATGTCGTTGGGACCAAATGCAGTTCAAATCGTTAATTTTTCTTGAAGTCAGGCTAATTCAGTGCATGACATGAGGCCTACATCATTCATCAAGAGTTTGTATAGAGCCATAGAAAGACAAATTCCTCCACACAGCTTTGCCGTTGATGATGCAGCATGTTTCTGGAGATTAGGCAAGTAGAGTCGATGGACAAAATTGAACAAAATGAGTGGCTTAATGCAGCCAGTATAAAATACAAATCGATTTTTTTTTATTGTCAAGTCCATTCATGCATATTTTTTTCAAACTTAGGTCTGATTGGAATGCGGTTGAGATGACAAGTGACTCCAGAATATAGGTGCAACTAATAACATTCCCAACTTGCTCTTGTTTATCTGGCTAGGGTGCACTAAGCAGTTGTAACATGCACGAGAGAAGATGTGGGCTGATGGCATCAGAGTTACACGAGGATCTGGTGCTGAATTGATTTGTGATTGTGAAAAGGACTCGGAGCTGAATGGTCTTGTGCCAGGAGTGCAGAAATCCTTAAACCGTCTGGACAATCCCATTAGTGCTCCCCTTTGGCAGGGAAGGTTGCATTGGTAGGACCAGCCACTGCATGCTAAAGCAGCTTCTGTGTGGCTGGATAAAGGGGGCTAAATGAGCAGAGTGTAGACTAGAGAAAATATTGGGTGTTGTATTATGGAACGATTTTGAGCTGATTAAACTTGCCGCCGAAAAGTACCAGCTTTATAAAGATTTAGCTCTGTGGTGGGGACTCGTGAAGGACTCTACCAGTCAGTTGGAGGAGGTTGGCCCTCCCGCAACCACGGAGGGTGAAGGCATATTCACAACAGTGAGCATCATGATGGGTGGCTAAAAACACATGGTAGAAGTGCGGAGTACAGGTGGTGCATCTGCCAGCCATCTCCGTTACCTCCTGCTTGTGAAGTTAAACACTTCATGTGGCCTCAAACTGTACCTGGATTAGCATAAGTGCCATGGTTATATCACCTCAATTTAGTGATGATGGATTTGTGTATATTGATTTCATATTCATTATTAACATTTTTATCCTTTGGGACCTCCTTTGCCAGTACCAAAATATGAGAATAGGTTGTCCCCTTTTGTTTGGCAACAAAACAGGTGTTAAGATGTTAAAACACCAAACTGAAACCTTTTACAAGGAATCATGTCTCAATTAACCACAATACTTGTGGTTAGAATGCAAACAAAAAACATACTCTGATAATATATGGATTGTTTTTGAAACTGATTGGTCCACACCAGAGACAGAGGACGCCTTTTGGCGCCTTTTGGCGTCCTCTGGTCTAACACTGTTTGAGACTAGGCTTGAAAGAAAGCTGTCTCTGGTGTGAACCAATCAGTTCCAAAGACAATGCATATATTACTCTTTGGTTCTATTCGGTAAAGTCACGTAGGTAAAAAAATAAAACAACAAAAATCACGACGTTTCGTCGTGATTTTTGTTGTTTTATTTTTCGTCGTGATTTTTGTTTTATTTTTCGTCGTGATTTTTGTTTTATTTTTTTATTTTTCGTCGTGATTTTTGTTGTTTTATTTTTTTACCTACGTGACTTTACCGAATAGAACCAAAGAGTATGGATCCTTGCAGTCACGAAAGCTTCAAATCTAGAATGCATATATTATCAGAGTATTTTTTTGTTTGCATTCTGACCACAAGTATTGTGGTTAATGCAGACATGATTCCTTGTAAAGGTTTTAGTTTGGTGTTTTAACATCTTAACAAATGTTTTGTTGCAAAATAATAATGGAAAACCTATTCTCATTCTTATCCTTTCACTGGTTACTTTCTCATTTGTGTACATAGTTATCAGCCAAGAAATGAAATATCACGATATTTTGCTTCATAATTATGAGCGAGATGATACTGATTGTCTGACAGGGACTCAGGATTCAATCTAAATGCAGTGCTGGCTCAGTTATTTAGCTTGGGAATGAGCAAAGATATGAGTCATAATTTATTTTTGGCTAGGCTACTTAAATATCTGGCCAAATGGTTGTTGTGTATCCCTTCACCACCCAATATAGTCAACTTGTCTGCAAGTGTTTTAAAGCACGACATATTGTTTTAGCACACCTGTCATTTGAAGAACAATTCTTAAAAACAAATTTAGCAATAAGATATCACATTTTGCTTAAAACTTCCTAAAACATTGAGACCAAGAGCCCATAAGCTAGATTTATAACAATAGCTAAGTCGAAAAAACAGGTGCAAGTGTTAAGTTACATATATAGCGTGATCTTTGTACAATATACAACATAATCATGAGGATATCATGAACACACCATATTACATACATTGATGCATAGAGTGCTGAGACGATGCGTAGAAGACCCAAGAGGACGGAGCAGAACCATTGCATCAGCTCGTCATGAAATAATAGATCAAGAAGGAGTGGAAGACATGAGAGAATAATAAAAACAGCACTGAACAGAACTTGGAGTCAACACTAATGCACTAAATCAGCAATAACAAAAGCACAAATACCAAGGCATTCGAGAATAAGTGCAGGGGTAAGACATATTGGTGTATAATTTAAAAGACGTTCGTTTCCCCACAGGCCAATGGGGAGCATGACATCTGGTTGTTCGTCATGGCCGTGCTGCTCTCAAACATCCTGGTCTACAACACCGTGGGGACTCTGGACCACTCCGGCCTGGAGCAGCTACAGTATCCTTCACAGAGCGATAGGTTACTCACATAGCAGCACATTAAGCAGAGAGGCAATATACTTCCATGGGTTTATGGGCCCAGATCAAGGTAGTCACTACGAGGCCTAAGCTAGGCCATATCAGAGTTAGCAATGGCATCACTCTCTGTGATGCACATCTCCAGATGAGAATATTTGTGTCATAGAATTATACTTCCCATGTCATCATTAACCATGATCTATCCACTGTTGCAGCCTCCCCAAATCATCACCACCTTTTACATGCTTGTAATTCAATAATCCACCCTGCTCCCACACACGAGTTGAATTCATAACTTAAAAAAATCATTTGGCCTTTCATAAGAGTTGCGAGTAGGACATGTGCAAGATGCAGCAGGTTACCAAGACAGGTATTGGTGTGGCAGCAAGAGGTTGGCGACCAAGGGGAGACCTAAAGCCTGTTGTTAGAATACTTTAACTTTGGTCCGTAAAGGACGAGTCGACTTTACAATAAATACTTCATTTATTCAAAAGGAAGCAGGGTGCCGTGGCATCAATGGTATTGGTTTTGATGACCTATAATACTTCACCTTGTCATCTCGTATGTACTGTAGGCACAGTAACACTTATTGAAGCTGAAATGTGGGGTAAGCTTGAAAGTCTATACTTAACTTAAAATAAATAAACCCAAAAAGATCCAAATGTAGACCTGTTTGTTCACCAATTTACTCTCTGTACGAAAGGAAAAGATGTCTGTAGTTTTTTTATGCTTTTCAACAACAATACACACTCGAAGTACACACATAATTGGAATTTGATATTCACGAACATGCTTCACTGGAATCCCCGGCCGTGATCTAGGAAATGAGGGGAATATTTAACAAGTTATTGGAGGGCTAGTGGAAAGAGATAGCAGAAAACGAGTTAAAAAGAAAACAGAAAGGAAGGAGGTGCCTGGCTTAGATTGATATCAGCAACAGTAACAACACGCAAGGGAGAGTTATTTGTTAAACAATGTCTGGGAAAAGAGCTACAGCAGGAGGCGGCATAGTAGCACAAAGAAGGGTCAGATGGAGCAAAACGACTCAAGGGTGGCATCAAATCTTTGTATATAACACCGGTGACATTTGTGACAGAACCTCTGTGTGATCAAATGTAGATATTTCCCATCATGTTTAAGGCGTTCTGGAGTGAATCTACATGCATCATCTTACCATGCGGTCTGCTGTTAATGTCATTACACTCTTCGTTGGACGTTATTTTAAATAATGTGAATACATTTAATTTCTTTAAAATATATGTATTGAACCAAAGACGTGTATTTAATTTAAATACCATGTGTTTAAAACGAAAGAGTGCAAGGAAATCGCAGACCACGTGGTAACTGATGCAACCATTGAGCCCGTGCCTTTGGACGCTTTAGTCATCAACGTGCTCTGTTAGTGACTCTTTCCCTCAGTTTTTACATTTACCTTACCTTTATTTGGCAAACAAACAATAAATTATTCTCGCTCGTCATAAAGCTCTTCCATATTCCGCAGAAACGCATCTGCTCCATTGACTCTGATTAAATTGTACAATCGTGATGTTTGAAAGTATAAGTACGTTGTAAATATTTAGTTTATTGGAGAACATGGTTTCAAATGTTATGTATGTGTAAATATTATTTAAATTTAGTTTATTAACAATTTTGAGCTACATCATGGGACCTCCTTTGCCAGTACCAAAATATGAGAATAGGTTTTCCCCTTTTTTCTGGCAACAAAACAGGTGCTAACATGTTAAAACTCCAAACTGAAACCTTTTACAAGGAATCATGTCTGCATTAACCACAATACTTGTGGTCAGAATGCAAACGAAAACATACTCTGATAATATATGCATTGTCTTTGAAACTGATACAGCTTGTCTTTGTGCTGTACGCCTTTTGGCGTCCTCTGGTCTAACACCGTTTGAGACGAGGCTCAAAAGAAATCTGTCCCTGGTGGGGACCAATAAGTTTCAAAGACAATGCATATATTATCAGTGTGTGTTTTTGTTTGCATTCTGACCTCAGGTATTGTGGTTAATGTAGACATGATTCCTCGTAAAAGGTTTCCGTTTGGTGTTTTAACATCTTAACACCTTACTCTTTGGTTATTTCGGTAAAGTCAAGTAGGTATAAAATTAAATAAATTAAATCACGACGTATCTGGCACAACACAAGCACCCGAAACGTCGTGATTTAATTCATTTTATTTTATACCTATGTGACTATCGAAAGAACCAAAGAGTATGGATCCCTGCAGTCACGAAAACTTCAAATCTAGATCTTAACACCTGAATTGTTGCCAGAAAAAAGGGGAAAACCTGTTCTCAATTATAGAGCTGCCTCTGTGTATTGGTTAGCACCCTGGACTATATAGAGATTCTTGTTTTGATTTCATCTATCTGTGTTGCATTTGAAACAATGGGGCAAGTTTATTTAATCAGCTCTACTTCCTCTGTACACCCAGCAGTATGAATGGGCAACACCACAGGTAGCTCAGCTGCAGGTCACGTGCACTGAATTAAGTGTGAGGATTCCCACCCCTTCCAACGTGTCTCATCAACCTTGAAGAATAAAGCAAATATCCTCCAGAGCTACGTCCAGTGAAATCCCTTCCACAGTAGTTGTGTGAGGAAGGAATTTCAAGGTTGCACATTTACCTTTTTTTATTTAAGAATGATTAAATTATGTATAGTATGCTACATTCCCCATATGTGGAAAGGCTTTGAGGAGTTTAACTGCCATATTTTCACATGTTTTGTATTTTTAGAACTTTTATCTTGATCTTAAATGAGTCCGTTTCTGTAAAAGGTACGATGCACTGCTGCATTAAATATTCTTGACTCCGACCCCAATCCAGGTATGTCAAGGATGTTGCGCAGTACGTCAAAGCAACAGTAGAAACTCATAAAGACAACCCAAAGGATCTGAACAAGTACTTCCCATCCCTCATCGTCTGCGTACGCGACTTCACGCTGACGTTGGAGTTGAATGGATATCCTTGCACTGCTGACGACTACATGGAGCATTGCTTTAGAATACGCAAGCCAGAGACACAACGTGGTCAAGAAGAAGCAAACAAGACATTCAACAAGCAGCGCGACATAATGTGCCACTATTTTAAGGTAACAGACTCAATTAAATACCCATTCATCCATAGGTTCTTAACCTATGTTGATTGGGCCGAGACGACTGTCACTACTGATAGGGGTAATGAAATTGGTCTAAGCGCTCCTGTCCCGAACCAGAACCTCTAACCTAGTCTCAACTCTTAACTTGTCCTAATTTTGCTTGGTTACACAGAAAAGCTTCACCGTGTCTCATGACTCTCTTTAAGGAGGGATCTGCCATGTTTATGTTGGTCATTATGATTTAAACACTATGATAGTCATATCTAAAGTTATTAATTTTGCTGTTACCCCACGTACAATCCCTGTTGATGAGATAATTTCTGCAGTGGAATCAGTATTTAGACATCTCCCACAAAAAAGCTAAGATGACGAGGCATGAGGTTACCAAAATAATTGAGAACAGTACATTGCCGAAAACAAATGTTTGTCTCGGTGAGGCAAACGCCTTAAGAGAATTGAGAGCAAATAAAGATATCCAAATTCTTGCTGATGATAAGGGAGGGCCTATCAACTGTTGTGAATCCTCATGAGAATTATAATAAAATCTGAGATTTACTGGATGAGACTCAACCAATGCCAAAGACGACTGCCATCATTATCAAGTCATTAACTCCCAAGGAAGAGCTATACCTGACAAAACCAAGGGCGTCAAAACCACCAAGACTTGATGGGTGGCCAAAGTCACAAACCTGATGTCCCATTAAGAACCATAGTACAATAGGCTCTGCCATATACAAAAGAGCACAATACGTAACAAAACAAATACAGCCCTACATTGGCAGGACCTCTTTATCCATTAAATACTCAGAACATATTGTAAATATTATTAAAGATATTAATCTTAACCCTAATGATGTTAGGGTAAGTTGTATGTGACTTCTCTGTTCACAAAGGCTCTGGTGAACGAGTAAATTAAATTACCCGATACTCTGTTAACTAACATAGGTTTACCCAAAGATATACAATGACTAGCTGAGCACTGTCTAAATAACACTTATTTTTTGTGGAAAGGTGACTTCTGTAAATAAAAAGGAATGCCAATGGCCTCCCCTTTGTAACCTACAATTGTGAATCTGTACATAGAAGACTTTGAAGCAAAAGCACGAGCTTCAAGCACACTAAAACCCTCTGTTTGGTTTCGATATATGGATGACACATTGGTGGTCTGGCCACATGGTAAAGATACACTTAATCTATATAAAAGTCAAAAATATTGGGTTCGTGGGTTTGTGTGTGTGTTTGTGTGTGGTCGCGCACTTGGCTCTCCAACGGCGGGGTTTACGTAAAAAAAAGCCAGGTACCATGCCGTAAGCCCCGCGGTCAGCAAGCGCTATTCCTTTTTTACATCCGTCAACTTTAAATAAGTTTAATTAGCGATTTAGTACGATTTTTCCGTGCTGCACCATTATTTATTTATTACGCGTGCACGACCATACCAACTCACGCGCCTTTAGTGGGGGGAACGGCCCATGCCAAATCACACGCCTTAGGTGGGAGTCAGGGGGACATTTTCTTTCGCGTTAAAAATGCTATAATAATACAGCGTTAAAAATGCTAAAAATACACTAAAGGCTGACGTAAATCCTTCACTGTGTCATGTCCACCCCACCCCGATGCATGCAGTTACTAATATATACAGTCGCGAGATGCTAGCACTATAGGCAGTAGACCATTTATTTATTTATCACGCGCGCACGACCATACCAAGTCGCACGCCTTCGCGTTAAAAATGCTATAAAAATACACAACGCTCAAGTTAATTCTTCACTGTGTGATGTCTCCCCCACCCCAACGCGTGCAGTTATTCCTACTATACAGTCGCTAGATGTAGCAGGTACCACCACAGTCGGTATGCACTGCTGTAATCATAGCAAGTACCACCACAGTCAGTAATCACTGCTGTAATCATAGCAGGTGCCACCACAGTCGGTATGCACTGCTGTAATCATAGCAGGTACCACCACAGTCAGTATGCACTGCTGTAATCTTAGCAGGTACGACCATAGTATGAACTGCTGTAATCATAGCAGGTAGCACCACAGTCAATACGCACTGCTGTTAGATTTTTAAGAGTAGTTTTGAATTATTTTTAAGACCCGGGCAACGCCGGGTACTTACCAATAGTTAATTTATAAATCATCACAACTTGCAAAAACCCATCTGTCCAGTTCACCATGGAAGAAGGTTGATAAAGCTCTCCCATTTCTGGATATTCCATTTGGGCCCGGCTGAAATGGAAAAATAACACAGCGTTAAAAGAGAAGAAAACGCTCACTAACCCCTTTTCTTCAATGCAGAATCACACCATCACCCCACACAGAAAGCCTCTTCGCATCAAGGCACTCATACATGAGACTATAATAACAAATAATAGTAATTACTCCCAAACACAACTGTCGGCAGCGGCAGAACACGCGTGCCAATAAGGGCACTTAATTGATTTTGATGTTGAAGTTTTGCGCTAAACTATTTACTACTGCCCAAGACTAATTAGATAATCTATTGAAATCGAGATAAATACATATTTAACCGTTCTGATAGCCACAGGCTTAGTGCTGCTTGTAAGCGTAGAATCAAGTAATATAAAGTAATACACTTTTTCTTATGTTATTGTTTCCCTTCTACGTGACTTTACCGAAAGAACCAAGAATAAGTGATACACTGTTTAACTGCATGCCTATACGGGTCACTATACGTGGATGGTAAAAAAAACTATGAGCAGCAAAGAACAGGTATTGAGATTTTTGCACGCAAAAACGGCAGAATGTTGTTGCATATATTCGGTCTTGAAAAATGATAAAAATTATTAAAATTAAAGGAAAATTAAAAAATGTGAAATTTTCCGAAATGATGCTAATTTATGTAATACCAATTATGCATTATGCTAATTAGGAAGGTGTGATTGCATTAGGTGGCTGTTGCTTGTACGTGCTTTGTGGCGGCCTTTGAAGCCCGGTAGAGATTTCCCCAGACTCTCATTAGCATAATGTACATTAATTAACTGTGAATAACCAAACCAATAATATATATATCCATTGTAATCGATATGAACACATTAACCCCACCCCCCTGGTCTTTGCACCTGATTGGCTGACAAGTGATGACATTAAATGTATCCCTCTATTTAAGACCAAAAAAGGAGGATTTATCCATAACTACGGCTGTTGCCTTGATAAGGCTGGTTGTAATTACCGGTAGAAATGTCATACTCGAATGTTATGGGTTTTCTCTCCAACACAATGGTGAACTAGTAACGAATCAGCATGTTTTGTTTACCGTGACAAACCCTTACTAATCGGATGTGTCGGGTGGTGGTGGTTTAACGACACACTTATATTTACGTGATCTAACCCAAAAAACCTCGATTAAGAACATGCAATGTCGCTACGTACATAGATGAGGCTATCATTACCTTTCTTCAAGGGTTGTCAAGTCAAAAAAGGTAAAGTTATTAATACCATGTGAGTTTGTGTTCTTCCCAGACGAAAGCCAAGTTTCAGTGATGCATACTATGTCTAGTCAGAGGTTATCTATTTCAATTGAAAATGTACAGTTTTTAGAGACAATTAAAGTGCAGAATGCCCAAGCCAGAATAGTTAGCAAAGTCAGAAGCACTAAATGATAATACAGAGGAAGACATGCTGTACACCCAAGGTTATATTCAATCTCACCTATGAGTAGGAGCAAGGCTAGCAGCTTGCTAACTAATTATCGATTATATAAACAGGTGACCCTACATCGCATGGAATTAGAAGAGGAACTGGAAGGTCAGGTTAGGAGAGCAGATATGTTGTGGAAGTGACATATAGAATAGTGAGATAGAGTTAGTCAGGAAAGGATATTTTAAGAAGGGCGACTTTAAGAAGAGAGATAGGGAGAGGAGCAAAGGAACAAATACACATTAGGCATAAAGCTGTCTCCTAGAGCAACTGTAGCAAGCTATGCTGAAGCAGTAGCAGCACAGAAGTATGTGTAGTAGTAGTTGATTTTAATCATTGCTGTTTAAGCAGCCACAGCAACAGCAGTTGGGTGCAGTAGCTGCCACAAAGACCATTGAAATAGTTGTAACGGTCACCATAACTGTTGCTAAAGTCTTCTTTGGTTCTTTCGGTAAAGTCACGTAGAATGAGAATAAAATAATAAATTGATTAAATAAAATAACACAACAATAATTAATTATTTATTTCATCAATTTAGTTTATCAATTTATTATTTTATTCTCATTCTACGTGACTTTACCGAAAGAACCAAAGAAGATGAATCCTTGCAGTAACGAAAGCTTTAAATCGAAATGTTGCTAAAGTATCTGTGGAAGTCGAGATGTTGCAGTAATTACAGAAACATAAATTTATGCCATAATTGCAGAAGTCGATGTTGCTGCTGCGACAGTTGCCAAATTGATAAGATAGATGGGACTCCAGTAAATAATTCGGAATTAAGCCCCAAGACCCTGGTAGCAGCTCTGCCCAGCGCCCTGCCGATGAAGGCGATTCCTGCCAGGTAGCACTTGCAGGCTTCACCCCCGGGTAGGCCCTTGGGCATTCAGGAAACCTGCGGCAGCCGCTGACAAATCCGTCGGCGCTCACAGGAAGGGTTCCTCTTGCTGGCTCCCGAGCAGGAATTGACGGTTCTGTCTGTAGGTGAGTAGCTGTTAAGGGGTCTCTTTCAGCATGCTTCTTCAGCTTCAGAGAGCCCTAGGGGAGGCCGCAACCTCATCTGGAGACCATCAGTTGGCAGTGCATGGACACGACCCTGCCGGCGGCCAGTACAGGTCAATGTTAAAGGACTCGGTTATGAGGCCAAGTCGCCAAGAAACATTTCAGGGGGCCCCACGTGACGATGAGGGAAAGAGAAGGGCACCTGACAATGAGGGGAAGAGCCATGGGATGCCTAGCACGGCATCCACACCGGCATCCACCTTGCTGCTGATGAGATTCACTCTGAAGTAGTGTGGTCAATGGGTTGTGTGTGTCAAAGAAAAATACCGTTATGTTTTTTGTGGAGAGACAAATATCATAATGAGATGTTATTTTTGAAAAATAAGAATAGGTTTTATCCCTTCTGGCAATAGAACGGGTATTAAGATGTTTAAACAGCAAATAGATAAAAAAAATCAAGAAATTAAGTCATCATTAACCACACGTATTTGTGGTCAACATGCAAACAAAACATGCTCTGCCATAAAGGGTTAAATCTATTATTTTGTTATTTTGTTTCGTTTTACAGAAGCGCAAGTGCTTCACGTTCCCCATGCCAGTCAACCCAGAAGACTTAAGCAAGCTGGAGACCATTCCAGATAAAGATCTCAAACCTGGCTTCATCAAGGTTGCGAATGAATTCACCTCTCACATCCACCAGGAGGTCAAGTACAAGAACATTGATGGAGTCATTCTCACGGGACAGCGTAAGCTCAGCAAAATACACACCATATTTTTCCTGCCAATGAGGATGAAACCGGTCTTTTTGTTTCACAAAAACCTGCTTGGACGGACAGATCTATGTGGTCTATATGACCATGCTTTCAGCTCTTTTGAGTTGGTGGTCTAAACTTTGTTTCTCTATTTCACCACTCTAATTTCTCCTTTCTTTCCTCAACTTTCCCCATTATTACTTCGTGGATAAAATTCAGATTTTCTTATCCTTTCCTTCCTTTTCCCATGACCTCGCTTACCGCATTTCATCCTGTCTGGTATCCATCCAATTTTGGATGTCACGTCACTTTCTGTCCAACAACCCTTCCAAACAATCTTGATTTGAAGCTTTCGTGACTGCAGGAATCCATACTCTTTGGTTCTTTCGGTAAAGTCACGTAGGTAGAAGAATAAAATAAAAATAATAATATATCACGACGTTTCGATCGCAACAAAAGCAGTCGTCCTCAGGCTGAAAATAGAATCCAGCAGTGGAACTGCTGAACCAGCGAGAGAGCTGTTACAACAAGAGGTTATACTGGTAGGAACGAAGTTGTAAACTGAGTGTACCAGCCTGCAATAGATTAATGTGTCCGTCTGTCCGTCCGTCCCCTTTCAATACTTTAACGAAGTGAAATCTCGTGCTGTTGGGTGTAAAATCAGCAATAGACAGCGCAGAGACTTGATATGTCTTATAAAATTGCGCAAAATTCCAATGTTCGTACCAGCCCACCCTGCAGGAACCTGTTAAATGTGGCAAAGGGCAAGTAGGTGGGGGTCTTAGCTGGAAAGGAATTCCATCCACGGACGCAATCACGTCAGTTGTGTTAATGGGGGAGATTAGGGAGAGAGAGGTTAGGGAGATAGATTAGCATGAAATGAGCTTCTGTCGCCACATAAAAGTATCGTCCCCGCATATGCGCACAACAGCAGTGTTAATGGGAGATTAGCACTATGTTGATGGGAGAGATTAGGCAGGGAGATTAGGGGGATTAGCAAGTTTATGTCATGGTTATGTGTAACACAACCTGCGGCGCTGCCAACTGCGCTGAGAGGCAAGCGCGTCCACGCAAGAGAACCACCGCAACGGTGGTCACGCCAGTGAGACACATAGCCCATCACGCAGCCAGAACCATCGATATATCGAGGCTAAGGGAGCAGAGGTGGCCATGTTAGTGAGACCCAAGCCCATTAATGCAGAGGCACCTAACAGGGCAATGCAACTCAGAGAGTCGGAGATAACAGCCAAATGGCAGGGAAGAATGGAAGCACCACAGCAAGTTATGACTTTACTTGGTTAATAACATCATTCCAATGATTGCTCAGCTCTTCTCGGTTGAAATTGTATCCGTGTTTATATATCTGGATGGCTTCATGGACAAATCTTTGATGGTAGCCCGAAGGTTTGCAGAGTATCTTGGTCTCAGAAAAAAACAATATCGTGCGAGCCCACTGCGTTATAACAATGATCAGCCACGGCAGAGGTCTTGGTTCTGCTGTTTTTCAAATCTGCCTTGTGTCCGCGGACGCGGTCCGAGACATGTCGTTTCGTTGCCCCAATGTAACTGATGCTGCAGACACAACTTAGTTTATAGACACCAGGGTATTGCATGTCAGGAATGACATCCTTTACAGATGGGATCAAATCACGGATTTTGTGTACTGTATTGAATCGGACCTGGATATTGTGTTTGTTTAAGATTTTGGAAATCTTTTTTGTAACAAGCTTTCCAAAGATTATGGTTTTGATTGGGTCCTCAGATGGTTGTCTCCCCATGGTTTTGGATACAGCTTTGCGGATTGTGCGGTAAGAGTATCCATTCGTCTTGAGGGCTTGGTGTACTTGCTCCAGTTCACTGGCTAGGTGGCGCTGGTCGGAGATGCAGTGGGCCACATTTATAAGCTCTCTCGCTGGTTCAGCGGTTCCACTGCTGGATTATTTTTTCCGCCTAAGGACGACCGCTTGTGTTGCGATCGAAACGTCGTGATATATTATTTTTTAATTTTATTTTTTTACCTACGTGACTTTACCGAAATAACCAAGGAGTATTCTTTTGCTGTCTCCTACCGCAAAGGTGCCCGACACACGAACGTGGATGCGCTGTCGTGATTGCCAACTACCTGCGCTTGCCAGTTTCATATATTCAACATTCGCAAAATCCGACTGCTTATTTCAACCTCTCCAGCAAAACTCCCGTCTCACCCTCGATGTTCTCAATCTTTGTCTCTTTCTGTTCCTCCTCCTTGTGTTCAAACACTTTTTCACTCAGTCTCTTCTCGCCCACCTTCACTGGAACAAACTTCTCCTCCATATTAAGCAGTCATCTTCACTAACTAGTTTCTGCTCCTCCCTTAAAACTAACTTTTTTATCCCTGGCTCATCCCACGACCTCTTAATCTCCCCTTTCTAACTACCACCATTTCTGTTCCTTCTTCTTAATCTCTTCATGGATATCACTCATTCTCCATCCATTCAATCCACCCATCATCATTTGGTCTCGTTTTTTATTTTTACTTCATTCACACACCACAGGTGCACCCATCACTTCCTCTAATCTATTTTATGCACCTCATCTTCACCATTACCTTCATATGTACCATTGCTGACTCTTATGTTGTGTTAATGTACCTTGGTCATAGTACTATATAAATGACAAGAATATAAGATCTATACGGGGTAGAGTGTTATCCCCTCTGGAGCACTCCGAGAAAACCCATGCACATGTTTCCTCCCAGCTGTATACACGCAAATTACCTTCCTGAAAACATTCCAATATAATACATATTCATAAACATAATACATGTTGTGTAGGAGATACAACAGCAACCTGTATTCTCACATCAGTATGTAGCTCGGTCTGGAGCACTTCTGCTTGATTTCTTCTCGACTCAGCCTTGCCTGATTTTTTTTGCTTTGACATATAGTAGCCTAATTTAAATAAATGCATGCTTACATGTAACAATGTATAATTATAAACACAGCACATCAAATAGAATTAAACTCCCACTGCTCATAATCTTTAAAAAAATTAAATCCAGATTGAAAACTAATTTATTTAGAACTGCTTTTGTATTTAGTTTGTTGTCTTTCCACGGACCTCTGATTAGCACGGTTGGCTTCATACAGTGTAAAAGAAGTTAAAACAGACATACATACAAATTGAAGTAGTATGCCAAATTAATATCCACCAAACACCACCCATTGTTAAAATTATTAGTCTCATTTGCATCAGAGAAAATGACTCACTCCCCTGGTTTCCATTGTGTTTAGTGGACATCTATCACAACAACCACCAACGTTCACGACTAAGTGGTGGTGACGTGATCATAGCGCTTGTGCCATGCTAGGTGCACTTTGAGGCTACTTGAAGTGTCGAAGGCCTGCTGGTAGGTGGTCTTGGAAAAGACCCAGCTTCCATTGGTTGACTGAGATCACTGCGAGATGGAGCAACTGTGCTGTCCACCGTGTCAACTTTGCGTTTTATCCACTTGGTGTTACGCTCATTGTTGTGAGCATCGCTCATCTGTCCTCCATTGTTAATGGTAGGCGACTACCTCCAACACCCCAGCAGCATCCTTCACGAACCTCCTTTGTAGAGGCTGATTTTAATACGACTGGTATCAGTCATCGACAAGTCCAGTTAACTCCACATCCTTTTGTACCACATCAGTCCAACTCTTCTCTAGCCCATGCTGTGCCCATTTAGCCTCATCCATCCGGCCGAACTGAAGCTGCTTGGGCATGCCGTGACTGAGTATGTGGACTACATGACCCAGCCAATGCAGCCTTGCTTGCTAGAGGAACACATTTATGGTACTGTGTCCAGCTCTTTCAAGGATCTGTGAACTCCTCACACAATCCTGTCAGGTTAAACACAGGATGGGTCATAGGCAGGATAGCCTGAATGTTTCAAACCAGCACAGATGTTCCTTTAGAGGGCTGCACGATTCACAAGCATAGTGAAGGGAGGCTATAACTGTGGCCGAGAAGACCCAATAATGTGTATATAGTGACATGCCAGATAGCGTCCACACAGCATTACGTAGCAGATTAAAAATTAATGCTGCCACTGAGTGACACCTTGACTGCCAAACTAGAGCTATTCATAAGCACACTGTGCAAGTATGGCATACTTCTCCACTCTCTCCATAACTGCCCCATCACTCATGGAGGGTTGAGAGAGGGGAGTGTTTCATGACATAAAGTAACCAGGCAGGTGCTTTGTTTTTTTGGTGCTGATGGTAATGCCCCGTATCTTCGTAGCCTGCTGCAGGTTCAGCAGTAGCATCTACAACTCCTTTTGAGAGTGGGCAGAAATTACTTGATCATCTGCATACATATGGTTGACCAATAGCGAGTCATCCCTTGAATGCACCATTTTGATCTATACCAGAAGGAATTTCAACAGGTACATCATCCATAGAAAGCTTCTCCAACTACAAGGGTCAAAGACGATGTCAAATAGTGGTGGGGCCAGAGGACATCCTTGTCGCACCCCAATGACAACAAAAATTGGCTCCGACTCTTAGCCACTCAACTTTACCTGGATCTGCCCACCATAATGACAGTCAATGATTGTGAGCAGATGTTCTAGGACTCCAAAAGCACAAAGAATAACCCAGAGCTGTGGCCTATTGATGGCATCATAGGCATTGACCAGGTCAATAAAGCAGAGATGCAGGTCCTATTGAAATGCTCTATACCTTTGCTGTAGCATACGGACAGAGAAAACGGCGTCCGTGCAAGACCGCCCTGGTCATAAAACCACAGTAGGGCTCTGGAAGCTTCTCCTCAGTATGTCTGGCAAGGTGATATTGAATAATTATTGCAGTACCTTTTCTGGTGCACTATGGAGCGAGATACCCCAGTAGTTGTTGCAATCAGTGTGGTCCCCTTGTTTGAAAATGAGGACCACCAGGGTATCCTTATAATTCTGCACAACTCATCCTGTGGACCAGACAGTTGTAGTGATTTTTATTTAAAGCTTTCGTGACTGCAGGGATTCATATTATTGGTTATTTCGGTAAAGTCACGTAGAAGGGAAATAATAAGATATATTTTTATTATTTTCTTTTTTCCCTTCTACGTGACTTTACCGAAAGAACCAAGAATATAGTTGTAGTGATGTCAAATAAGGCAGTCTGCACACAAACACCACCCTCAGCAGTTTGCTGGAGAGGTTATCTCTCCCCAGCACTTTACCTGATTTCAAGCTACGGATTCCCCTATGTACTTCCTCAGCAGATGGCACATCAGCCAACCACTCACAAAGAGCGGATATTTCCTCCAATATTTTAGGCACAGCAGCACCAGGAGGGTCAATCCCACCTTACCTTATGATGTTTGAGCTGAGGAGTTTCTCCTCCTCCAACCTCACATAATTTCTCAGCAAACCTGCCAACCTGTTCCTCGGGGTCACCATTCTTTGCCTTAAGGATGGTAATAGGTGTGGGCCTGCAAGTCACTTTTTTATGGATTTTTTTAAGTGTTTCATTATCACATGCTAGTGAGGAAGCTTTCATTTCCTCAGCAACTCACGCAACCACCGAGCGAAGTCTGCATTAACCCTCATTCTTGGATGCGGGATGTTGTAGCATTGATGAAAATCCTGCTTGCAAGCTTCATCAACCAGACGAGAGCAGGGTCCTTGATACACGATTGCCACCACAATTAAAGTATCGTAGACACATCTTCAGATGACAAGCTGATCATCAGTAAGAATATCAGCTCCACGGTAGGTTCTGGCGTCAAGGATGTGGGACTGAATTCGTTGTTCTGTTCTTGCTTGAATCCAGCATGTATCCATGATATTTAGTCGCTTTTCATGATAAAATAAATGATACATTTTGATACAGCTATTATTAGCTGCTCCTAATTTGCTGAGGTTCAGTGAATTAGTGCCTACATGACCTAAAACATGTTAATATTTAAGTGCAAACACGCGATTTTAACAAGTCAAGATTTTAAAAATATATATCAAAAGATGTACAGTTTGTAACCTGCACAAGTTTAACATAAGAAACAAGTAAATCTACAGAAAAGTGGAAAGAAGACCATATCTAGCCCCAATAATTGCCAAATCTGTGTTCTTATTTTTTTATGTTTAGCTAACTCCATCATTGAGTCTTTATACATATTAGAGGAAACAACAGTACCCGGGAAAAAGAAACCACTGATGTGAGGAGGGTAACACTCAAACCCCTACAGATCGAAATGAATCCACTTGCTGTAATGCCCCACATTGGCAAACCAGGACATGCCAACTTTGACACCTACAGGTATGGACGTCACCTTGTTACCTTGTGCCATCAGGTCGAGTACAACCTTTGGTGACTTCCACGACCAGACTCCGCTATCCAGACCTGTCTGGGTTAGTGTAAGGCCAGTGGTGTTCTTGATGTCATCCATCCACCTCCTCCGAAGGTCGACCTCTACCCCTGCTATCTTCTCCATTCCTGAGCAAGAACGATGCCTCTAGTGCAAATGTCCTCGTAACTTTTTCAAAGTATGTTAATTTCTCTCAAGACAGATATGTTTGATATTTTGGCTGCCCATGGTATACATGGCATTCTTCTCCAGCACCACATCCCAAATGTGGTGATCCTTAGTGCGGCTTGGAAACGTATTATTAAATAATACATATTACAATTCCTTATAGGGGAAACATTAATTAACGGATTACTAATGTAGCATATAATCACAATAACACACATTGCAACTAATTACTAATCTACAACTCATTACTAATCATAACCATTGACTGATTACCAATCGATTATATAATTACAATACCCCCCCTCAGCCTCAAATCACTGCACCTGAAATTAGTTGAATGATGACGTCACCCTGCTGCTCTATTTAAGACCGAGAGCAAGTGAGGGCTTTACCATTCTGACGAATTGCCCGATGATGCTGGATGTAATTACCAGTGAAACGTCGTATTCAAACTGTAAATGTTGTGGATTCACTCTTCAACACACCGGTGGGCTAAAGTAGTGAACTAATTGTCTTTTGTCAACGTGACACTTTATTTTGCTGATTTGCCATGTCGGGTGGTGGAGGGTTACGACACATTTATAAATAACGTGATCTAACCCAAAAACCTTTATTATGATCCTATTTCACTCACTCAATCTCGGCGTCCATGACTCGCATCCATATACAGCAACAGGGAATACCAGAACTTTAAAAAATCTCTTCTTGGTGTTCATGGTAATGCCCTTGTGTCTCCATATGTTATTGAGCTGTGACATCGTTGTTCTACCTCAAACTATCCACCTTCTGATCTTGTGGCTACACTCCCCGTCTTCAGAAATCAAGGAGCCCAGGAATACAAAGTTCTGCATAACTTTGATTGGTTAATTTTCCAGACTAAATTAGTTTGGTTATTCTGTCGCAATAACCTTCGTCTTTGGGAGATTGAGGCAGAGTCCAGCCTTCTCACTAGCTTCTTTAACATTTGTAGTGACTGGGAAGGTCACTGTGTGGCGCCGTGGCCTGCGAGGCCACGGCAGAAGATGCACCGTCATCGCGTATACCCCGGACATGGGGTGCAGTATCAACCCTAGTGGAGGTTTTGGAAAAGGCTGGTTAGCACAATGGAACCACATGCTGCGCACAGTGCAGGCTTCCACTTGAGGGAGCGAGAGAGCGTCAGCCTAGTGAGGGTAACATCAAGTGATGCTACTCTGGTTGACCTGTGGCCACGTGATGGGTCATTACCAGAGGGGGGCCACAGGTGGAAGGGGGCCAAAGGGTGGTCACATGGTCTGGAGAGAGCTTTCGAGAGCCTGCGAGTAAGGGCGAGAAATATCGAGAAGGTGGGCGGGGCAAGAGGCGTAGCTAGCCCCAGCCCGGACAAATATAATGGGGTCCCTGAGAGGGGCCCGGGCTTCTTCGTGTTGGAGAGGCAAGGAGTTCCACGTCAAGCTGAAGAAGCCTCCAGCCACGCGGTCCGGGACTCAGCTTGTGTTCCGGACCGGGATCGCATAACAGAGTGTGTGAACGCCGTCACCACCCTAGGTGTACGTTGTGTTAATAGGAAATAAATGTGTTGCTCCTAAAGACAACGTCTGTGATTCGGTTGGACTCGCTACACATTTACCAACAGGGTCATCATTTTAGCTTTGCTATTTGCGAGCATGGTAGTATCATCAGCATATTGTAAGCTGTTTATTCTTCTGCCTTCAATCTTCATGCCTGCTTAAATTGAATCCAGGCCTGCCTATCTCATTATATGCTCAATGTATCTATTTAATTGGTATGGAGACAATATACGGCCCTGTTTTACTCCATTCCCAAGGTCAATTTCTCGTGTCTCCCCAAACTGTTGCTTTTTAAACGTCGTACTCAGATTTGTAAATGTTGTGGCTTTGCTCTCCAACCCACTGGTGTGCTGTACTCGTAACGAATTGATATGTTTTGTTTACGAGACAAACCTTACGAACTAACCCAAGAAAACTTGTATTACCAATGCTTTTTGGTTGGCATATAGGTTACGTAACAGGCATACAAGGTGAGTTCGGATTCCCATTTCCTTCAATGTAATCAACATCAGTTTTTGGTTTCCACACTAAAAAGCTTTGCTGTAGTCAATGAAGCAGAGGTACAGCTGTTGCCGGTATTCGTTTGATCTTTCCATTATCCATTTGATGTTTACAATTTGGTCCCTTGTTCCTCTTCTATTCCTGAAGCCTACTTGAACATCTGATAGTTCTCTTTCTACATAGCTCTTAATTCTATGTTGAATAATATTCAGCCAAACTTTGCTGGTATGGGATATGGGAGCTATAGTACGGTTGTTGGAGCATTGTCTGGGCTCGATTTTCTTATGTTTAGGTATTTATATTGCACGGTTCAAGTCTCTAGGCCACTTCACCGCTTGACCAAATCTGTTGGCAAAAAACTGTTAGTATATTAATAGCCTCATCTCCTGCTCCCTTGATGGGCTCATTGGGTGTGACATCTACTCCTGGGGCTTTGTTTGTAAGTTCTTTCAGGGTTTTCGTACTTCTCACTCAATCACAGTAGGTTCTTGTTCGTACTTTCCTGCATCAAACATTTTGTTCATGCTTTCATGTAGCTTATACAGTTTCTCTGTTTATTATCTCCATCTGCCATGCTGTCCAGTTATCCAAGTTGTCCGCATGTCACCTGCTTTTGCATTCCAATCTCCCATGACAACTAATGTGTCACATTTTGATGTGCTGTCGATTGTTTCGTGAAGTTTCCCAAATAACTCATCAATGTCAGCTGCCTCAGACGTTCAGATGGGTGCGCAGACCAACACAATGGTGGTGTTAACTGGTTAGGATTGGAAACGTACTGAGATAATGCCATCATTAACCGAGTTGTAACCTACTACAGAGTTAGCTGTTTTTCTTCCACAAATAATGGCTTCTCCATTCATCGTGTACGATTCAAGGGATGTCTTTTCACGAATTAGTATGATCCACCAACCTTAGCCTCCATAGCGCTGGGTTACAGGCAAAAACTGAAATATGGAATTTCCAGCTAATACTGGTTTTCCACAAAATCGTGTAAACAAATGCTCAATCAGGTCCATTGTTTTCCTGGTCGAATGAGTAATTCTCATCTCTGTTGGTGACCTTGAGACAGCAGTGCAAATGCTGCATATCCATTACAAAGAGCAGTCTCTCAAGTAGCGACTCATCTCCCACAGCATAGCACTCTTTTCACGTGCAGCAAAAGTTAAGGGTGTGCCTTATAATTTTGGAAAATCCATTTTATCTTTTGTGAGTTCTGTTTTAATAAGTTCAGAATAATATTTCAATTAATATTTCTCCCTGTTTTAAAGCAGTAAGTTACGTTCATAATCATATTTTAGAAGGCTGCTCTGCATACTAGTTGAAAACGATTATTAAAGCACATTTTTTGTTTCAAAATTACCCCATGGTTTGGGGTGTGTTTTTATCTTAAGCGTCTTATTATGAAGAAAATAACAAAATTGTAAATCATTAGGGACAAAATCTTGACCCAAAACGGCCTTGTGATTGTAAGTCAGGCATTATAAACATCGTGCAATAAATCTGAATGAATAATTAAACGGGAGTTTTTCAGTATATAGAATGCCATGAAGGACATTCGCTAAACAATCGAAGATATCTATCAGAGGAACCAAGGACAATTATTGAAAGCGGGCCAGGATTTAAAAAAAATGAAATACAGAATCGGGTGAGATCAGGTTGCAGTGCTTTTCTAAAATTTACCTTGATAATAAAAAGTAACATTAACTTTTGAACTTATTTTGCACCATACACCTGTGCTAATTGGAGGTGCCTAAATAAAGAAGTTGTCAATGCGTGTACTTCTGGCTGTGACATATGGTTCAAAGACCTGGACAAAAACATAAAAGGGCACAAAGAAGCAAAGAGAGATACATGCTTGGAATTACATGCAGAAGAACATACACAAGTTAGGTGACATCACATTGATAACATAAGTAAATGGGCTTGGTCAGGACAATCCCAAGAAGATAAGATGGCCGATGATCGAGAATAGTGGGGTGGCGGCCAAGAAATGGAACGCGTCTGAGAGGACCGTCCATCGAGGATATGGAGCAATGAGATCATCTCATATGCAGGTAGGGGTTACATCTCAGGATCATGAGAGGTGGCAACTGCAGTGGATCGGTCACATCTGATGATGATGTGTCAGTGTTTCTGCAGGTTGCAGAGATGTACATTGCGGCTCAGCGTTCTGGTGACATGGTCTGCATCGAGAACACACGGGTACAGGTGGTGCAGCTCGCCAACCTGCAGGTAGTGGAGGATGCCAAGGAACTCTACCGGAAGGAGGTGGAGAACATCTTAGTCGACTTTCCACTGAAAACCTGTCAGCTCTACAAGGACCACGAAAAGTGCATGGAGAAAGCTATGGATCTCTTCTACTGTCACGCTGTGCTCGATTGGGAGCACACGCACGAGAAGGAGTTGATGGTGAGTATGGGTGAACTGGGTGCTGGTGACTATGCATGCCTATTATCCAGCACTACAGAGGCTAGGTTTGGTGGATCGCACACATGTTATGCAACTCCCTTAGCATGACCGTCACAGGTGCAATACTCTTATATTATCTCACTCTGCCCCATCCCGTCCTCTCCACTCCCAATCTCTTCTACCCCTCTCTGTGCCTCCCTCACCTTGCGCCCGGTCGCGCTCTCATTCCTGTTCCCTTCTTGCTCCCCTTCAATGGAACTAACTACCACTGCAGCACACAGAGCAATCATCTTCACCATAATCAGCTTCTGTTTCTCCCGTAAAACAACCCCCATGTCTTCTCCCGAGCCCACCCTACTACCATTCCCTAACTCCCGCTATCCCAGCTATGACCAGGCCTGCCACTAGGCCTACCAGTAGGCCTATTATTCCCCCTAGCAGTACCCATATTTAACCACTCCCATCTGTCCTATCACCATAACTGCACCACTTTTTAGTAATAACCACAATCATCGTATGTACAATTGTATGAATATTGTAAAGCGTATTGGACTAAAGCACTCTATACATCTATATAAGATGTGATTTAATCTGCCCTATCTTTATAGAATTGAGGGTTGCCCCCTCACAAGTGTGGGTTTTCTCTGGTGGCACTGGTTTTATCGCATATGTAGAAATACTGATTAATTAGCTGGAAATCTCTCAAATTATGCACCTGTGTGTTTGTGGATTGCACAGAATTGAGATGGATTTGTTTAACTAGATAAGTGAAAACGTACGATGAAATTATTTAAACCTAAGAATTAAAGATTACGTGTTTAAGCGCTGTAGTGAGTCATTGAGCAAGTGAGACATTAAATGGGTGGGTGAGTGTATGAGTGAGTGGGTAATTGTGTGTATGTGTGTGAGTGGTTGAGTCGTTGAGTGGATAATTGAGGAACAGTGAGTAGGTCGCTGAGTAATTTTGATGGACTGTGTTACTTAGGTGTGGTTTGGGACTATTTGTATTTAACTACTTTGCCCAAGATGGAATTTGGTGTTGAAAGATCGGCAGGAATGGATGTACTTATGCAATCCATACATATATACTTTATTTACTCTTTATGTATATTGACTGACTTCCAAAGATTTCGTATATTTTCCACTCCTATCTGTTTTTGCATTGTTGTAACTTTCTGACCTGCCCCTATTGGACATCTGTGAAAAAGAGCTTCATATCTCATCGGATCCTTCCATTTGAAATAAACATTCTGATTCGGATTCTAAGTGGGTGGGTGGGTGAGCAAGTGAATTTGTGGATGAGTATGTGACTGGGTGAGAGATTGAGTGGATGGTTGAAAGGCTGAGTCTAATTGGTCAGGGGGCTCCCATTGTATTCCTTGCACCAGGGGCCATATTAATTATGCTACACAATTGCAACAGCCCAGGATCATCACTGGAAATGCGTGTTGTTGTTATTATGACAGAAGCACATGGAGAATATGTGTAAGAGGTTGGTGACACACAACAAGCAGCAATCGCAGGAAAAGTGCAGAATACGACTCAAAGAACTGTACTGGCTGGTGGATGAGCAGTACCAGGACTTCATGCAGCCTGGAGGCTTCATGAAATACCAGGCGATGATGAAGAAGATTGAAGAGGATTACTTTGAGACCACAGGGCTCGGAGACGAGGTGACTTACCACAGCAACAACCTATATAAAGCACCGATAATTAAATGAATGTCCCAGAGTGCAGAATTACTAATGAGGGAATGAAATGGACCCAGCAATGAAAGCAGATAAATTAAGCAATGCTTGTAATTGCACTCAATAAATCATAACTGGCAAAGGTGGCTCAGCAAAATAGAAAGCGTCTCTCAACGAAATCCTGTTTGGTGGCTGTCTCAGTCCATATCAGTCCAAACTAATATACTTGATTCAGAGGAATGTGTAATTTAAACCACTGACTCGGCATTGCAAGCAGAAGATGAGCACTGCCTTCATGCTCATTTAGGTAGAAAACTACTTTGGCTTTGTAACTTTGTTGAAATGTGGCCATATCTTTGCAATAAAAAATATTTGGAAATATTTATGATTTCCCAGTGTAAGGATCGTATGGGGTGATGAAGAGACAGTACGGCTCCCCGTGGCCATGGTTACTAATTAACGTAACGGGAACAGACAGGCTCACGTTAGGGTAATGTGGGACCTAAGTGGTCGCTAATAATGATTGATGGGACATTTGTTGACAGGGCACGTAGGGGGAAGCACAGGACCTAACGGTCGTAAATTGTAATAAGGGCAGAGACAAACACGGCCAGGTGCAGTAAGAGAGGGTTCTGGAATAGGGGCGTGGCCGGGTCGTGAGGGGGATAAGAGCCGGCGCGAACTGGTGTGCGGGGCTGCTGTTGTGGGGAAATTGCCGTCGCCGTTGTCACCTTGGAGCGGGTCGTCTTCATCATCCTGGCGTTGGCACCTTGTAGTTTTGGAAGGCTAGAGTTGTTTTGTCTCAGAATAGAGTTGTCTAAGTTACTCAAGAATGTATAGTAACTCGCAGTTACTCGTTAAGTTATCAGTGAGTCGGCGGACTTTATTCATAATAAATATACATATAATTGAACAAGACGGTTTCTCTGAGAGGTACATTACACAAGTATAGAAATGCTACAGAGCTTGCTCTGGTAGGGCACTTTGAGTGTCAGATTTCCAAACTCGATAGCCTCCAAACTAGTGGAGAACATAAAAAAACGCTCAACAAAAACATTAAGCAAGAAATCCATCTCCAATTACACCAGATATTGGCTTAAATTTATTTACAAGATTCCATCACCATTAGCACAGATGAAATGAGGGAGGATGTGGCCGGAAATGAAGGCAAGGCTGCTGGCAGAGATGGTATCCCCCCAAAATCCCTCCATCACTTAATCCTTAGGGGACACCAATGGCCGGAAAAAACATCTACACCAAAACAACGAAAACCGGATGCATCTAAAATGCATGGTGGCAGGCTATAGTCGTTGCATCACCCAAACGGGACAAGCCAACCAACTATCCAGGAAGCTATAGGTGTATGCTCTTGTACATGACCTATAAACTTCTGGGATGCAAGATCCTCCAGAAAATTAGCCTTCTCGTGGAGTCAGTGATCACTGAAGAATAAGCAGGATTCTGGCCCTGATGCAGCTTCTGTGACCAAGTTTTGGTCCTTGCAAAGGATATTGATTTCGGATTCTAGAATAAATCCAAGACCGGTACAGCCTTTGTGGACTTGTCATCGACCTATGACACAGTGTAGATTAAGGCTTGATGTTGAAGCTCACAAGGACCATTCCTTGACTCTAAACAATGTGCCTGATATGGAAGATGCGGAGAAATAGGTGACTGTGTGTCTTTATGGTAGACAAAGCCAGCTCACCCTTGTTCCTCAATGGATTGCCACAAAATTCAGTACTCGCACGAAATGCTCAATGTCTACACGAGCTACATGCCGCCAACCGGATTACCCAAATTTGCATATGCGTATGACCTTGCCCTGGAAGCCACTTTCAACGACATCGAATCTACTCTGAACCAATACCTAAACCTCATTGGGGAATATTTAAAGAAATGGAGGCACAAGCCAAATCTCCAAAATAAAAGGTTTAGTTTTTTGTGTCTGTCTGTCTCTCTTTTCACATTATGCAATGCTCTTTCATATGACTCAATGCCTGTGGAAAATCTAAACTCCGCTAATTTTACATGATGCATAATCTTGAAGTTTTCCAGAAATTAAGGTCACTGGTTTGATTCAATATTCTTAAGTTCCCACTTAATGCCTCTGTCCACCCAGCAGTATTAACAGGTACGCCATAGTTAGTCAAACGGCAGATTGTGTGTGGTGCGGTTCAGGATGGGTACTTCCATAAATTCCAAAATTTCTGACCAGTATCGAAGTCTAAGTAAAAAACACCCTCTCTAGGAGCTCCCTATTGTGCAGACCCTTATGCTACCAGTTATGTGAGCAAGAAATTAAAGCTTAGATTGTAGGTTTTACGACCTTAATCACAGTTCATAATCTAATTTATAGTTGGGTGTAACTGCGTGTGTGATTTTCACCAGTTGTTTTGTCTAAGTTGCCTCCTACCCGGTCTATTTTGCCCACAAAGGCAATCAGCGAATTAGGAGTGGTAATGTAACAGATTGGTGATTACCAGTGAGTCCTGATTTAAAATTTGCAGATTGCGACTCTACATGCCAGTTGTGTAACAGCAGTAGGAGCAGCCAATAAATATCAGCAGATTGTACAGCAGCATAAGCTTGGTTCATGAAGCCTTGCCAGGCATAAGATGTGCACGATGTGCTTCAGGCTTCTTTAGACCTGGTGTAACTTCGTGTTGATGTACAGTAATTAAAATGCAGGACCCTTCACCTTTTCCACCTTCGCAGATGACGAGTATGTACAAGGAATTTCTGGAGCAGAATAAGGAGAGTGGCAAGGCGATCCTAATGGTGGACAAGACGTTGACCAGCGTTCAACAGCAGGAAATTGGTAAGATAAAGCTCCTTTATCCCTGAATCACAAATAGCCATGGGCGTCAGGTTAAGTCAAGATGCCAGCAATATATTTTCAGTTTAACACGTAGGTATTTGCGACCAGTATTATTCATAATATAGGCTTTTGGGTTAGATCACGTAAGTATAAATGTGTCAACCCTCAGCAAAAGTGCGTTTGGGAGGGTCTTCAATCGAATGCTGGCTGTTCAAAAACAGATTTTCGAAATCCTGGAGGAAAATCCTCTCTAAAATGGCACTTCAAGCCTACCTTCTTCAGCCTCTACCAACAGCCAGGCTCTACACCTTAATGTGCTCTGCATTATGCGGAGCACTACCGATGAGCAGACAAACGTAGCTAATTCAAAAACGCTGTCAAAATTAGAAAGCATTAACGTTGGGCGGAGGTGTGTAAATAAATGTCATTTAATTATTTTACAGAGTACAAGCAGAATGAAACGAGAATGAAACTGGAGCTAAAGGCCATGAAAGAGGCACAAGAATACCAAGATGAGAAGATTTCATACCTTCAAAATCAGTACCAGGTGATGATATCAGGTTTTCTACGTGACTTTGGTGGGGCTGATGGTAAGCCCCCACCTTTAGTAGCGTGCTCGAGGTTCACCAGGAGAGGCTCCTTTTTTAATCAGCAACAATCACCAGATCATCTGCATACATAACATGGTTGACCAATATTGGACCATCCCTCGACTGCACCCGGGCATCGATCAGCCTCCCACTGTATCTACTGTATACCAGATGGGAATGCCTCCAGTAAAGCCATAGAAAGCTTCTCGAATTATGTGGTCGAATTTGTGTTAAATAATGTGGGAGCAAGAAGACATCCCTGTCACACGCCAAGATAATCAGGAAATGTCTGTGCTCCCAGCCACATAGCTTTACCCGGGCATACCCACCATCATGAAGGGCCTTAATCATTGTGAGCAGAGTCTGCGACTCCAAAAGCATGAAGAAAAACCTAGAGCCCTGACCTATTTATGGTATGATAGGCCTTGACCACGTAAATAAGCAGAGATATAGGTCCTGTTAGAACATGGTGTCTTTGCAGGCCTGCCGCGGCCTGAAAACACATTGGGGTTCAGCAAGCCTCTCCTCAGCGTGCCTGGTAAGGCAAAGTTCGATAATCCTCCAGGACATTTCCATGCACACTGAAGAGAGAAATGCCCCTGTAGTTGTTACAATGTGTGTGGTCCCCGTTCTTAAAGGGGACCACCAGGGCATCCATCCAATCATGTGAAACCTGTGCAGTGGTCCAGACTGTTGTAATGATGTCATATTGGGCAGTCTGCATGCAAACTGCGCCATCCCACAGCAGTTCATTTGGGAGATCAACTCTGCCCAGTACTTTTCTTGTCCACGGACTCTGGATCGCCTTCCATGCTTCCTCAATAGATGGAACTCCAGCGAGTCACTTATAGAGGGTGACTACTAGTCCCATCAGAGTCACCCCCATCTTGCTCGGGATGTTTTCTGGGCTGAGGGGTTTCCCCTCGCCCAAGATATCAGACAACTGCTCAGACAACCTGAAAAAAACTATTTCTGGGGATCAGCTATAGGATCACCATTCTTCCCCCACAGTATGGGAATAAATGTGGTGCTGCAAGTTACTTTTTTATGGAATTTAATTGTGATTTGTGATTGTGGGCTACTGAGGCAGATTCCATCTCTTCGGTAAACCAAAACCACCACTCATCTTTGCAGTGCTCTACAGCTCTTTAAACAAACAAGTGAAGGCTGTAATAAAATAACCACAAACTTTTTTTTGCGTCTTGCGGCTCCCATCATCTGAGAAGCCACCAACAACATCCCCAGTCACTCCATGCTGAAATCTGGAAAACAATGCACTTCTGAAAGCAGTTTAAAATAACTGGTGCTACAGCAAAGGCATCAGTGTTATTAGAGGCACTAAATCCAGCCTGACAACAGCGAAGTTGAGAAAGATTGAGGAGATTAACTTTGCACACTCCAGACGCAAAGCGTGAAATCTCCTTCACCCTCTTGGCACCGGCATACTACCTGTAAAAAGGAGCCCCAAGTCACCGCTAACAACATTGACTCTCACCATCTCACCTGAAAAAAGCCATAATAAAGACAAAGCACAAACAAGATGAACACAAAGATCTCACCACAACCCCAAAGAGCCTACGAACAAGCTCCACCTTCTCCCGTCCATACTCGAGAGATGAGATTATTGATCCACTATGTGACACCATAGCCTAAAATGCTGCAAACAACAACATTTATCCAAAATTCCTCAAAAACTTGGGACCTCTTGGCCGAAACTGGCTAGCGGCTTTATTTTACCACTGTTTGTTTAAGTGACACAATCCCCAGACCCTGGCAGTCGTTGCCCTGCTGAAACTGGGAAAACCAGAAGATCAGACCTCAAGTTACAGTCAATCGATAGCATATAAATGTATGGAACACACACCGCTCACACGCATCGTGCCTACAGTCAAGCCATACCCGCCCATCAAAGAAGCCAGATTTTGACATGCCAGAAGTTACTGTGACAATGTCGTTTTCTCTCGCTAGCCACATCGAAGCTGGATTCCAGCAAAATGAAATTAATAACACAGTTATGATAGACCTCTCATCCGCCTATGACACTATTTAGAAACAAGGGCTCCTTCATGGGACCTCCTTTGCCAGTACAAAAATATGATAATAGTTTTTCCCATGTTATCTGGCAACAAAACAGGTGTTATGATGTTAAAACACCAAACTAATACCTTTTACAAGGAATCATGTCTGCATTAACCACAATGCTTGTGGTCAGAATGCAAACAAAAAACACACTGATAATATATGCATTGTCCTTGAAACTGATTGGTCCACACCAGAGACAGCTTTCTTTTGAGCCTATTCTCAAACGGTGGTAACACACAATGGCTGGAGTAGTATATTGTTTTTTAAATCCACTACTCAATGAGGGCCTCCCCATGCCATGCAGAATGTGGGCATTATTGAACCATACCTCACCATGCTCATCAGTGTGGGTTGGAAAGAGGAACTTGCCACCAATATTTGCCGTGGGAAGGAATTGCGGGTTCAAGGTGCGCTGTGCAAACCACTGCACCACCACACCACCAATGTGCAAATTAACAATATAAATTATAAAGTTGCAAAATTACCCAGAAACTGCCCAATTTCGTCAGATCTCGGAAGCTAAGTAGCGATGGTCCTATATAGTGCTTGGATGGGCAAGCACCACAATGCACAGTAAGTTGTAATAGGCAGCTGCGGGGTTAAATGGTAGGCACCTCTAAGCCCCATCCTATCAGCAACCCGTAGTGGCCAGCGGGGTATCCACGGCTTGCGTAGCTTGGTGAAGCTCTCATCAAGCAGTATATGGCTAAAAGGGCTGTACCGGTAAAACAGCTATTGGTGGTGAGCCCTATCCCCTCCTGTCAACAATATGATCACCGTCCATTATCATCAATTTCTTCATATTAATTACGTCTACTGCACCTCCCATGCAATACATCTGCGCTAGTCTAGTCAGGAGAACCTTCATGACAGCTGCATTTTCTGTATGATGAATATATCCACCAGTATTTACCATGGTGGTTGATGTGCTAGAGCCATTAACTACTGCAACAAGCAGCAGCAAACCTGCTACCGCTCGGCCATCGCACCTCCTAGTGAGGTCACCTCTAAAAATTCGTTCCATGAAAGAAATTCGCTGATGAGCATTTTATGGTTTTCTTTCAGAACGTTTTGAAGATATTCAGCAAGAATATACAGGTGATCAAGACACACACGGATGAAAACATCGAAGACATAGAGCAGAACCACAAGAAGAAGATGGCCTCAAATAACAAATGCATCATCAGCTAAGCATGATTGGTTAATAGTTGTAGCCAAAATGCAATTATGCTGCAAGTCAAATGTGCAACATACCAACACCATAATTCGCCAATAATCATTATCAACCACGATCAATCCATGCTGGTTGATATTCCTGACCAGTGTGGTGAAGTATGGCAAAATAACCCACGTGACTAATACATGAGCACTTTATCCAGCAGTGAAATGACAAGAGGCTGAAAATTATAACAAATTATTACTGGCCAAGACTAGACTTGGTTCGAAGCTTTCGTGACTGCAGGAATTACTCTTTGTTTTTTTTCGGTAAAGTCACGTATAAATAAGAAATAATAAAATAACATAATAGCGTACGACGTTTCGGTTGCAACACAAGCAGCCATCATCAGGTACAGAAGAGCTAAATTTACGAGAGAGGGGAAACACATAACCCCAGATGTATATACAGACACCCAAGTAGGGGGAACTAACACAGACACAACAGGGGACACAGAGAGAAGCATACCCAACAGACAGGGTTTAGCAAAAATTGGAAACCATATAAAGCAACACAGACGGTCGGTCAAAACACAATTAACGCATAATCTGGTTAATGGTGGGCCTTCAAGAATAATTGCATAATTACATTGCAGGATTAAGAGAGATAGTGATGTCTGGGGATGCCAACATCCAGCAGTAGATTCATATTGGCTGAATATGACTATATAACATTCTTTTATATTTAATTTGCATTATATACTCCATAACATTTTTTCTAAATTTCTTATACCTTATATACTATGAAACATAATCTATAGCATTTAATATGCATAATATACTAATAAAAAATTATATTGCATTTTACACACATTATATACTTTATAAATCCAGCCATTTTACTCTGCTCAGTTAGGTCTGACATAGGCAGGCATCTTTACCACAAGATCTAGTAAGTCCGAGGAATGACCCAGAAAGGCAAAGTGACTGGCTTTCTGGATTGCTCTTATAATTCGTTTGTTTGGCTGTGGAGGTTTGATCTAACGACACAGATTGGGGCAGATCATTATGGCCTAACCCAAAAATCAATCATGAATGTATAATTAGCTGCAGACATGTGTCAAGGTGGGCATTCTCACTTAATGCAGGCAATACTTCTAATGTAGGTGTTCCTCAAGAGTTTTTTTTTGTTTAAACTATTTGTTGACTTAGAGCTGATAATATGCTCGTTCTATTAAAATCTAATTAATTCGGGTAAGCTATGAAGGCAATGTGAAATTCGTATTTTACGCAATGCGTATCTCGAGTATTTGATTGTTTGAAGGTGGTCGATTGTTGATTGATTTTTGAAAAACTTTCTAATTATTTTGTTTGGTTGTTACCTAATGTATTACATTATTTGATGAAGAATTTGGTGAATGTGTTTAACGCTTCACGATATAAGGTGTATTTGGTCGATGACTAACATCTGATTTGTCACCTTTATTGTGTAATAAAGTAATTTTAGAGATCTGCCAGTGTGTTTCTGTATTTCTTCATTGTCGAGAATTCTAAGCAATACTTTTTGCCACATTCAAGATTATAAAAAGTATAAGCTTTACCCTTTTTGGAAATAATGTTTCAGGAGGCGTTAAGCTGTTCGTACAAAAAATCTAAACCTATTACAAGGCATTAACCACGCATATTTGTAACTTGCTGACTCACCCCCACTGAATATATGCGAAAAAAGAGGTTCATAGCTCATCAATTCCACCTCCAGCCTAAATGAAGATTCTGATACAGATACTTGTGTTGTGACTAACTCGGAGACAATAAGACTTGGAGGCACTTCTTTATTAACAAGCAACATCGGGGTTAGCACTCTTAATAATTAGTCCGTCTATTGACGGCGACGCTACTCAGGACAGTCGGTAGGCCGCCTGACTGGTCACGCCCCGAGATGGTGAAGATGGAGACGACGAGAAGAAGGGAGAAGACGACGAGAATGGTGACGAATACTTCAGCAGCACGATGAGGATCCCACTCCAACAACAGCTCCGAGGTCCCCTACAGGGGCCCCTCTTATACTGTCAGCTTGGCCTGGCTCCGCTCCTGGCCACGCCCCCCTTCGGGAACCTACCAGCGGATTCTTGGTGTGCCCCCTCTGTGACCTTTTCCCTAGATCCCCCTCTGGTGTATATCCCGGTCTGCTGACGTCAGGGCTGCCGTAAGCCGCGGATCCCCTTTCCTGCCAGCAGCCAGCGCTGTGCTACTACCCTTTACCACTACACTACTACTTTATGCCACTACACTTGTGGTCAAACATGCTAACGTTTTTGCAAATGTAATGGCAAGCTACAATTACCATCAGTAAAATCATAATCTGCAACATCAGCAATAGCATCAGCAGCATCATCATCGTCAGCAACATTATCATCAGCATTATCACAAATATATACAGGTCCGAGTACACATTGGCCTACTGCTCCTGCTCCTCCATTTTTCCCGCACCCCGACGCCGATCAATTATTTTTTTTTTAATTTGTACTGGAGGAGCAATCCGATAACATATTAAGCTCTTTTCCACAGATGTCCAGTAGAACATAGTCACTGCCAGGGCCATCCATAGGGGGTGCAGAGCCCGGGGTAAATCCCCTATGTGCCCCTCCCGCCCCCCTACGCCTTCAAACTAAACCGGAATAATTGCAAGGGCGAGGGGAACAGGGAGGTCACACCAATTTGCTGGACTCTAGGGACGACGACTAATCCAACGACAGTGAGTGGGGGCTATGAAAACAATGATCCTACCTGCAAGCAGCTCACGGACTACTAAACTATATAATATTTATATTCTTAGTTTTTTCGGTAAAGTCACGTTGAAGAGAAACAACAAAATAACAAAATATATATAAAACAATAAAAAATTCTCACGACGTTTCGACCATAACTCAAACGGTCATCGAAACGTCGTGAGAATTTTTTATTGTTTTATATATATTTTGTTATTTTGTTGTTTCTCTTCAACGTGACTTTACCGAAAAAACTAAGAATATGAATTACTGCAGTCACGAAAGCTTTAAATCAAAATATATAATATTTGTTGTAACAGGTAAAGCCCATTGAGATATCGATTTTTTTTCAGAAGCGACCTGGCCAATTATGGTAGCTCAACGAGCTGGCTTTTCATCATGTGGGAATGTATAATAGCAGTCAAATACTCTGCATGCATGTTGATTCTAAATGTGGAGGGAAAACCCAGACGACAGGGAGAAAAACCACACAATCACGAGGAGAGAGAACACGCAAACCTCAAATATACAGCAGGCACCTTCAGGTATGAAAAAATAATAGGTTTACGCTTTCTGGCAATAAAACAGGTATTAAGATATTCTTGGTTCTGTCGGTAAAGTCACGTAGAAGTTAAATAATAATAACATTGTTTTATTTGCATTATTTTATTATTTTCCTTCTACGTGACTTTACCGAAAGAGCTAAGAATATGAATTACTGCAGTCACGAAAGCTTTAAATCAGGTATTAAAATGTTCACATACTAAATATAAACCTTTTCTAAAGAACAATGTCTGCATTAACCATACTTACTTGTGGTGAACATGCAAACAAACCTGCTCTGATAATATATGCAGTCTTTAAAACTGATTGGCCTTCACCAGCGACAGCCTTCTTTTGGGCCTCGTCTCACAAGCGTCAGACCAGAGAACGCCAAAAGGTAAACAGTACAAAGACAATGCACTATCGGAGCATGTAAAGCTCGAACTGTTCGCCTTTTGGCATTCTCTGGTCTTACACTGGTGACACCAGGCCCTAAGGAAGTCTGTCTCTGGTGTAGGCCAATCAGTTTCAAAGAATGTATATATTATTAGAACATGTTTGCATGTTCACCACAAGTACGTGTGGTTAATGCAGACTTGATTTAAATGGTTTCTATTTGTTGTTTGAACATCTTAACACCTATACTCATTGGTTCTTTCGGTAAAGTCACGTATGTAGAAATAAAATAAAATAAATCACGACGTTTCGAACGCAACACAAGCTCTCGTCCTCGGGTGAAAATGGCGTAAGCCACACAGCGAGGAAATGCACAGAGGGACATCGCACACAGAGCACACCAAGAACGGCAAAACTGCACGGAGGCAAATACATTGGTATTTGCATGTCCATGCACGGTTACCCTTCCCTTTCCTCACGTCTACAGCCTATATAAGTCCCTGTATGTTATCCCTCCGGGCGTCTTTCTGTGTGTACACCTCTCCATGTATGTCTCTTGGTGTGGTGTTGCTCGTTGTGTCCCTCTGTGCTGTCCAAAACACCTTTCCCCTGTGTGTCTTCTCTGTGTATGTATCTCTGCTACCTTGTACCTCGTGTCTGTTCACGAGTCCTTATCCTCTGTTTACGTTGGTCTGTTCAACCTCGAAGATGAACACAAAATTTAACAGTCTTTGAAACATGTGGCCAACCAGGTTTAGTGTCTAACTGTGTTGTTGGCCGACTGGGTTGCATCGCATTATATTTCTAATGTTTGCCGAGTTCTCGTCTCCCATCTTCTTGCTCTAGGTTGAGCACACCAACGTAAACAGAGGATAAGGATGGGACTGTTCGAGTTCCGTGTATTCCCGTTCAGACTCACTAAAGCGCCTGCGACATTCCAGCGGTTGATGGAGTTGGTGATGCGGGGCTTGCAATGGGAGCAGTGACTAATTTACCTTGATGACGTGATAGTGTTCAGTAGGTCCCTGTTTGAGCACTGGTCCAGGTTACGGGAGGTGTTCCAACGACACCGTGTCAGCGAGGCAGGGGTGTGCACCGACCCGGAAAAGGTATGTGCTGTAGTGGAATGGCGACGGCCGAGGAACCTGACGGAGATCAGGTAATTTTTGGGGCTAGCCACTCATTATTGTCGATTTTTGAAAGGATTCAGCGAGATTGCACGCCCCCTCAACAAACACACTTCCCCTAAGAACCCCTATCAGTGGACGGAGGCCTGCCAGACGGCCTTCATCACCCTCAAGGATCACCTCACCCATACCCCCACCCTTGCTTTCCCTGACTTTTCCACAGATTTTGTTTTGGACACCGACGCCTGCAACAGTGGGCTGGGCGCGGTGTTGTCACAGGTGCAGAATAGGATGGAGCGGGTCATTGCATACGCCAGCCGGACCCTGAGCGGGGCCGAACTGAATTATTGCGTAACCTGTCAGGAACTGTATGCCGTGATTTTAGCGTGTGAACAGTTCCGGCCGTATCTTTACAGCAGGAAATGTTGCATGTGCACTGACCATTATGCTCTGTAGTTCCTCCTCACATTCAAGGAACCGCGGGGGCAGATGCTGACGCAGCTGCAGAAGTACAACCTGCAAATCGAGTACAGGGTTGGGCGGATGCACGCAAATGCGGACGCCTTGTCAAGGTGACCCGCGGTGTGCGCCCTGACGAGGGTGGAGGAGGCCTGCCCATGCTTCATGGGGGGACGCTGCTGACAGGCAACGGCCCTCCTGGAGCGGCCTGAGACTAACTCCCCTCCGGTGTGTGCCACAGAGGTACCTGCAGAAGGAGCCAGGGACCCAGTGGATCGCCCGGCGGGCCGCTCAGCCCCACCCGGTTGGATTCAAAAGGACATCGGCTGTGCATTCCCGGGCCTGGATGACGAGCAGCTGAGACAGGCCCAGCAGCGGGATCCGGACCTGGCGGCGGTGGAGGCACCCCTGCAAGAGGAAAAGGTCGCCCTGCAGGGACCCTGGAGTAGTTTGTATGCCCAGTTGTGTGTAAAGAACGGGGTGTTGCAGGAACTAACTGAAGCCGGGCAGCCAGGGTGCATCTGTGTTCCCGCCCAGGTGCGGTCCCAGCTGCTACGACTGGTGCATGACCACCAGCTCGGGGGCCATGATGGCGGACGGCGCTCTCAGGAGATCCTGCGTCACCAGTATCTCTGGCCCAAACTGGCACAAGACGTGGCCGCTTAGGTATGTGATGCCGCCGCCACGGAGCCGATCGGCGGGTGGCCCACCTGCGATCTCGCCGCCCCGAGCGACGAGGCCGACATTGCTCCACCCCACCACCTCCCCACCCCCCCCACCGGAACACACACGCACGCACTCCCCCCACCATTAGAGCGCGTGGGGAGACACCCTGGCCGACAGGTTTTCACCCAGAAGCCCTCGTAAAGGGATAATCTTCACGGTTTCCTGCGGCCAGGGAATTGGACGGTCTCCTCCGACGCTAACACACACCGTGGCGCCGTGACTTGAGTAGAAATGACATGTTCACGGCGGGGCTGCCCCGCCACCGCGGTTAGTACGCACCTCACGCACACGGGTCGGCAGGGCAGGTAAGGAGGAGGGCAGAGCCACGAGCGGCGGGAAAGCAGGGTCGCCCTCTGGCTGGATGGCCGTTGAGCAGGTAAATTTAGATGCGGACGTCGCTGAAAGCAACGGCCCGGGGGATGCTGGGATACAGATGGGCCTACCGATTGGCGGGTGATCCCAGCGAGCTGATTGGCCCGCGAGTCGGCACCAGGTAGCCCCTTTGATGTAGAAAGAATAAAGCGGGTCAGGGCGAAGGAAAAATGGTCTCTGGCTACTCGAGTCAACCCCAGGCCCGTCAACTCCCGAGTCCAGCTGCGCGAACGTCCGTGGGACGTATCGACACGCCGCGAGAACCAGCCGGCAGTGACGATGAACCGTGAGTAAGGGAGGGAGAGAAAGAGGGAGTTGGGACTTAGCTTAATAAGAACACCGGAGAGGGTAAAGGGGAGAAGGACAGGTAGAGTATAGTGCCGACTATCGAGAGATAGATTGGTCCTGCCCCGCCGATCCCGACTGACTCGGTTAAATAAGGGCTCGCCGACCCGGTGGAATAAATCGTCGGCGATTACATAACGGACTGGTGTGGTTTTTGCGAGGGTGTGGAAAGAGAGTGGAAGCGTGGGTGCGCTCGCTGTTCGCGGTGGTCGCCGCGTGTGTGGAGCGGCGCCGCGTGAGGTGTGGGCGCTACAAATCGTCGGTGGCGGACTCCCCCGTTGCGAGCGGATACCCATCTCGCACGCATGCCCATCGCATAGCCCTTTAAACCCGTTTAACCCAATCCCCCCAATCGCCGGAGTGGGTACGAACGACGTCGCTTACCCTCCGACCTCTAACCCCCTGTTACCCGCGTGTGATTGGTGCGTGGGACTGCGCGGGCGGGGAGCGTCGCGTTCGGGTGCCGGCGAAGCGCTAGCGGGCCCCAGGGCGGTCGAGGGCGATGCCTCACCGGCAGGAAACCCGGACTCGGGGGGGGACAGCACAGGGGGGGGAACAGGAGCGCGGCGACCTTTCCCCGCCCGGTGAGGAGTGCAGCGGCGGCAACTCCCACACTAGTGGGGAGTCTGGGAGCGTTGGTACTTCGCGGACAGGGTCGCAGGCAGGAGAGATCCCGGGGGCCGGCGATCCTAACAATTTGGTGTCAGAAGTGGGATGAACCCCCGCGTTACCCCACGCGAAAATAAGGCATATATTCACTGGCCGGGGTACACCTTCGTGGAAAGCATTTGCCCGCAACGTCCTAGGGGCTAAGGAAATTAATGGGTGGACGGACGCGCCGACGCTACGTCAACTTAATATGAATCTGGATGGGCGGGCAGCCGATTTTGTGGAAGCCCTACCCGCAAGCGCGCAGACACAGCTAGAGGAGCTGATGCGCCGCCTTGATCTGCGTTTCGGTACGCGCGATGAGGAGGAGGCAAAAGCGGCCTTCGAGGCACGCCGTCGCCAACCTGGCGAGGACCTGCGCGATTATGCCGAGGATGTGCGTGAGCTAACAAAGATCGCACGCCCGAGGTACACCACGGAAGCGATTGAGGAGCTGGCCGCAGAGAAAATCCAGCGATACTTAACGCGCACGGCGTGGTGGCAGCCAGACGTGAACTGTACGCGCCTCCCCTTTGATGCCCTTGTCGAGCGCGCACGCAAATGTGAAAGAATTTCTAGCGAACGCGCACAGCTCCGAGGACTGGGACGGGAGCGCACCATCGCAAGTCTGTCCACCGAGGAGGAAGAGGAGGAACAGGAGCTTGCCAGGACGGTAGGGGGTGGGGAAAGGGAGCCTCCGGTATCCCGCGAGACCACCCCGGGATGGGTAGCGGGGATACAGGCGGGCATCGGGGGGATCGACAACAAGGTAACCCAAGTGGACAACAAGGTAACCCAAGTACGGGCACATATGACTATGCTGCAGACTACGGTAGAGACGGTTAAGACCGAGTTGGGAGGGCTGGCCGGGAGGGTAGCCCGACTAGAGGCGGAGTCTGGGCAGTGGCGTACGGGAGGGCAAAGAGGGAGCGGGCGGGGAGGCTCCTACGGGGCCGCCGCCCTTCCCCGAGCATGCTACCTGTGCGACCAGCGAGGGCACCTGGTGAGGGACTGTCCCCAGATCGCCCGCGCTAGAAAGGCGCCGGGGTTAAACGCCAACGCCCCCTAGAGGGTGGACCACCTAGGGGTGCAATCAACGAGGTCCCGAAACAAAACGACGATAATAATAATGGTAAGCAAGTGACACCCACACAGGTCCCGGCCACAACACCCAAGGACGCGGTGAGGACGGGCGACTGGCTACAGGAGCTGGTGGCAGGAATCACGGGGGCCACGTCGCTGGTGGAAGGACAGGTGAACGGGCAGCGCACCCGGATCCTACTGGACACGGGGGCCGTAGCCTCACTCGTGAGCGCCGCGCACTGCAGCGTGCTCAGGGTAGACGTGAGCCGCCTGCAGGCCCCGGATTGCACGCTGCACACAGCGAGCGGAGCCGGGATGGGGTTGCTGGGAAGGATCTCCCTCGAGGTCCGTCTCGGAAACCAGGTGTGCACTCAGGAGTTCTACGTCTCGAGTGTGCTGTGCCACGAGTGTATCGCAGGTACCGACCTCCTGGAAAAGCTGGGGCTCAACGTGCAGCCCCGACAGCGGTGCGCCACCGTGGAAGGCAGCGGGGAACGGATTCCATTCCTGGGACGGGAGCCGAATCGCCCCCGCTTCACACCTGTGGCCGCTACCCTGACGACGGCCGTCACCATCGGGCCGCTCGCCGAGATGCTGGTGCCTGTGGCGACACCCTCGACCGACCCCGCGCACCGACCATCGGGGGAGGTAATGCTAACTCCTCACCCGGAGTTGGCAAAACGATACGGGGTTGTGGGGTCAGCCACGTTGGTAAACGCCGATGGGGGCCGATTGTTTATGCGTGTGTTTAACCCCCACGGCACCCCAGCAATACTACGACGGCGCACCACAGTAGCCACCGTGCACCCCCTACACGCGCGCCACTCCAGCGACTCGGTATTCGCACTCTGGGCGGAGGACCCCGGTCGCCCCGAGGACCATCAGGACCTGGCTTGGCGAGTCGGCCCGACTCCCCACGCCGAGGACGTCCCCCTTCTTGACGCGGTACACGTACCTTGGGCAGATTTCCCCAAGGGAGAGGCCGATCAGCTACGCGGGTTACTGCGGGAGTACGCCGACGTGTTCAGTGAACACGATTCAGACGTGGGTCGCACAGATCTCGTTAAGCACCAAATCGACACCGGGGCCGCCCAACCCATAAAGCTCCCCGCGTACCGCGTGGGCGCACCCGAACGCGCCCAGATCAAAGAGGCGGTCAGGGACATGCTCCGCGATAACATAATTCAGCCCTCGGCGAGCCCCTGGTCTGCCCCGGTGGTACTAGTAACGAAAAAGGACGGGTCAACCCGTTTTTGCGTCGATTACCGCAAACTAAACGCAGTCACCCTCGGCGACGCCTTTCCCATACCGCGTATCGACGACACCTTTGACAGCCTCGCCGGAGCGCGGTATTTTTCCACCCTCGATCTCGCGTCCGGGTACTGGCAGGTGGAGATGACGGAGGAGGATCGGCCAAAAACCGCATTCACCACCCCGATGGGACTATTCGAGTTTCGAGTACTCCCGTTCGGGCTCACCAACGCGCCCGCGACGTTCCAGCGGCTGATGGAGTTGGTGATGCGGGGCTTGCAGTGGGAGCAATGCCTGATTTACCTGGATGATGTGATCGTGTTCAGTAGATCTCTGTCTGAGCACTGGTCCAGGTTACGGGAGGTGTTCCAGCGACTGCGAGCGGCTCATCTCAAGCTCAAGCCGCGTAAGTGTTACATCGCACAGCGCGAGGTGGGGTACCTCGGACAACGCGTCAGCGAGGCGGGGGTGCGCACCGATCCGGACAAGGTACGCGCCGTAGTGGATTGGCCACAGCCAAGAAACCTGACGGAGATAAGATCATTTTTGGGGCTCGCCACCTATTATCGTCGATTTGTAAAGGGATTGCACGCCCCCTCACCCAACTCACTTCCCCCAAGAACCCCTATCAGTGGACGGAGGCCTGCCAGACGGCCTTCACCACCCTCAAAGACCACCTCACACACACCCCCACACTGGCTTTCCCCGATTTTACCACCGACTTTATTTTGGACACCGACGCCTGCAGCAGCGGGCTGGGTGCGGTGTTGTCGCAGGTGCAGGAAGGGATGGAACGGGTGATTGCGTACGCCAGCCGGACCCTGAGCGGGGCCGAGCTGAACTACTGTGTGACCCGTCAGGAATTGTACGCGGTGATCTTCGCGTGTAAACAGTTTTGGCCATATTTGTACTGCAAGGAAATGTCGGGTGCGCACGGACCATTATGCTCTGCAGTTCCTCCTCACCTTCAAGGAACCGCGGGGGCAGATGGCCCGATGGCTGGCGCAGCTGCAGGAGTACAACCTGCAGATCGAGTACCGGGCGTGGCGGACGCATGCAAACGCGGACGCATTATCACGGCGACCCGCGGTGTGTGCTGAGACGAGGGCGGAGGAGGCCTGCCCGTGCTTCACGGGGGGACGTTGCCGACAGGCAACGGACCCCCGGGAACCCGCTGAACCTAACCCCCCCCCTGGCGAGAGAGAGTGCGGTATGCGCCACAGAGACCCCCACAGGTGGAGGCGCGGACCCAGTCGACCGCCCGGCGAGCGCAGGGCCCACGACTCGGGACCCAGCGGACCACCCCGCCCCGATCGGACGGATCCAGGAGGACGTCGGCTGCGCCTTCCCGGGCCTGAACGATGAGCAGCTGAGGCAGACCCAGCAGCGGGATCCAGATCTGGCGGCGGTGGAAGCGGCCCTGCGGGAGGAGAAAAGCACCCTACCAGGGCCCTGGAGCGGTTTGTATGCCCGGTTGTGTGTGCAGAACGGGGTGGTACGGGAGTTAACCGAGGCCGGCCAGCCGGGGTGCATCTGTGTTCCCGCCCAGGTGCGACCCCAGCTGCTACGGCTGGTGCACGACCACCCGCTCGGGGGCCATGACGGGGAACGGCGCACTCGGGAGACTCTGCGTCGCCAGTATCTCTGGCACAAATTGACGCAAGATGTGGCCGCCTGGGTACAGGGCTGCCGCGCTTGTCAGCAGTGCGGACCGAAACCGGCACGATACCAGGTACCCCTAAGGCCGTTCCGCGTCAGTCGGACGAACCAGCTGGTCGGCATCGATCTCCAGGGGCCGTTCCCACAATCCCACCGGGGCAACCGCTATATCCTCGTAGCGGTGGAATACTTCACCCGCTACCCCGTGGCGGTGGCCATCCCCGATTAAACGGCCCTGGTAGTGGCCCGGGCGTTCGTGGAGCACTATGTACTTAAGCACAGGATCCCGGAGCGAGTCCTTACCGACCAGGGTAGCGAGTTCGAGGCCGAGTTGTTTCAGGCGCTGCACCGGGAGTTCGGAATCCAGAAAGACCGAACCACGGCGTACCACCCCCAGGCGAACGGTATGGTTGAGCGTATGAATCAAACTCTGGCCGGAAAGCTCAAGCGTATGGCGGCCGCAAACCAACGGGATTGGGACGAACACCTCCCCTACGCCCTGTTCGCCTACGCCACCACGGTGCACACATCGACGGGACAAACCCCATTCCTAATGATGTTTGGTCGTGAGTCTCGTCTACCCGCAGACTTGCTGTTCGGCATTCCTCCACCCCAAACGGAGGAAGGGAGTCGCCCCGTGGAGCATCTGATGGAGACCCTACGAGGGGCCCGGGACCGGGCCTACCCGCAAGGGGAGGCCGCGCATCGGCGACAGGAGCAGAGCACCCGACCCCGCGTGGAGCCCCCCCTTTTCTTGACAGGCACCAAGGTGTGGCTACACACCCCTCGCGTCGGGGCCGGACAGGTGGGGAAGCTGACCACCTACTGGCGGGGACCCTGGACCGTGGTACGGCAGATCTCTCCCTGGACGGTATTAATCCAGGGTGGAGAGAGGGGCCGAGAAACGGTGGTTAACGTCCGCCGCTTAAAACCATGGAGGGCAGCCCCGGCGGGGGAGAACCTCGCCGCCCGAGTACCGTGAAATCCCGGTGCCCCTGCGCCACCCGTGCTCGGGGGCCTCGCGCACTACATGGGCCCCGCCGGGCCCCCAGCCCCGAGGCGTCCCGGCCCCGCCAGAGGATGGCGGGGACGCCGCCCCTTAAATCCCGCTGCCGCGGAGTTTGTTCCCCAGCCCCCAGGTGCCGAGGGACAGGAGGAGCCACTGGAGTGGAGAAGGAGACCGCCGCAGGAAACCCCGAGGACGGAGCCACCTCCCCCGAGGCCAGCCACGAGATCCGGGCGGATCCCCCGGACCCCGCAGCGCTACCTCGTGGGCGCGGCCCAGGCGAGGTGCTCCAGTCAACCCGGGACGGGGACTGGCACCTCGGGGGGCTATGTGATGCCGCCGCCACGGAGCCGATCGGCGGGTGGCCCACCTGCGATCTCGCCGCCCCGAGCGACGAGGCCGACATTGCTCCACCCCACCACCTCCCCACCCCCCCCACCGGAACACACACGCACGCACTCCCCCCACCATTAGAGCACGTGGGGAGACACCCTGGCCGACAGGTTTTCACCCAGAAGCCCTCGTAAAGGGATAATCTTCACGGTTTCCTGCGGCCAGGGAATTGGACGGTCTCCTCCGACGCTAACACACACCGTGGCGCCGTGACTTGAGTAGAAATGACATGTTCACGGCGGGGCTGCCCCGCCACCGCGGTTAGTACGCACCTCACGCACACGGGTCGGCAGGGCAGGTAGGGAGGAGGGCAGAGCCACAAGCGGCGGGAAAGCAGGGTCGCCCTCTGGCTGGATGGCCGCTGAGCAGGTAAATTTAGATGCGGATGTCGCTGAAAGCAACGGCCCGGGGGATGCTGGGATACAGATGGGCCTACCGATTGGCGGGTGATCCCAGCGAGCTGATTGGCCCGCGAGTCGGCACCAGGTAGCCCCTTTGATGTAGAAAGAATAAAGCGGGTCAGGGCGAAGGAAAAAGGGTCTCTGGCTACTCGAGTCAACCCCAGGCCCGTCAACTCCCGAGTCCAGCCGCGCGAACGTCCGTGGGACGTATCGACGCGCCGCGAGGACCAGCCGGCAGTGACGACAAACCGTGAGTAAGGGAGGGAGAGAAAGAGGGAGTTGGGACTTAGCTTAAGAAGAAAACCGGAGAGGGTAAGGGGAGAAAGACAGGTAGAGTATAGTGCCGACTATCGAGAGATAGATTGGTCCTGCCCCGCCGATCCCGACTGACTCGGTTAAATAAGGGCTCGCCGACCCGGTGGAATAAATCGTCGGCGATTACATAACGGACTGGTGTGGTTTTTGCGAGGGTGTGGAAAGAGAGTGGAGGCGTGGGTGCGCTCGCTATTCGCGGTGGTTGCCGCGTGTGTGGAGCGGCGCCGCGTGAGGTGTGGGCGCTACAAACCGTCGGCGGCGGACTCCCCCGTTGCGAGCGGATACCCATCTCGCACGCATGCCCATCGCATAGCCCTTTAAACCCGTTTAACCCAATCCCCCCAATCGCCGGAGTGGGTACGAACGACGTCGCTTACCCTCCGACCTCTAACCCCCTGTTACCCGCGTGTGATTGGTGCGTGGGACTTCGCGGGCGGGGAGCGTCGCGTTCGGGTGCCGGCGAAGCGCTAGCGGGCCCCAGGGCGGTCGAGGGCGATGCCTCACCGGCAGGAAACCCGGACTCGGGGGGGGGACAGCACAGGGGGGGGGACAGGAGCGCGGCGACCTTTCCCCGCCCGGTGAGGAGTGCAGCGGCGGCAGCTCCCACACTAGTGGGGAGTCTTGGAGCGTTGGTACTTCGCGGACAGGGTCGCAGGCAGGAGAGATCCCGGGGGCCGGCGACCCTAACAGGTACAGGGCTGCTGCGCTTGTCACCAGTGTGGTAAGAAACCGGCGCAGTATCAGGTGCCCCTGAGGCCGTTCCGCGTCAGCTGGGCGAACCAGCTAGTTGGGATCGACCTACAGGGGCCATTACCACGATCCCACCGAGGCAACCGGTATATTCTCGTGGCAGTGGAGTATTTCACGCGCTATCCAGTGGCGGTGGCCAACCCCAATAAAACGGCCCTTGTGGTCGCCCGGGCATTTGTGGAGCATTATGTACTTAAACAGGGGATCCCCGAATGAGTCATTACTGACCAGGGTAGTGAGTTTGAGGCAGAGCTGTTTCAGGCACTGTGCCAGGAGTTCGGAATCTAGTAGGACCGAACTACGGCATACCATCCCCAGGCAAATGGTATGGTGGAGCGTATGAACCAGACCTTAGCTGGGAAGCTCAAACGTATGGCGGCCGCCAATCAACAGGATTGGGATGAACACCTCCCTATGCCCTGTTCGCCTATGCCACCACGGTACACACATCTACGGGACAGACCCTGTTCCTAATTATGTTTGGTCGTGACAAATCTGTGGTACGGCGTTCCTTCGCCGCAACCAGAGGAAGAGAGCCAGCCCATGGAGCACCTGATGGGGACCCTGCGAGCGGCCCGTGGTCAGGCCTACCAACAGGGGAAGTCCGCACATCAGCGGCAAGAGCAGGGCGCCCTGCCTGTGTGGAGCCCCCCTTCTCCTCAGTGGGCTCTAAGGTATGGCTGCACACCCCGCGTGTAGGGGCTGGACAGGTGGGGAATCTGACCACCTACTGGCGCAGACCCTGGACCATAGTGTGGCAGATCTCCCCCTGGACGGTGCTGATCCAGGGCGGGGAGAGGGGCCGAGAGACGGTGGTCAACGTCCACTGATTAAAACCATGGCGGGCGGCCCTGGCGAGAGAGACCCCCGCCCTTCGGGTACCCTGTAACCCCGGGATTCCCGCACCCCCTATACCCGAGGGCTTTGCACCATAAATGGGCCCCACAAGGCCCCAGTTCCCAGCGGGCCCCGGACCGACAAGGAGGCAACGGGTGCGGCGGCCCCTAAACCCCTCTGCCCCTGAGTTTGTTCCCCAGCCAGCGGACGCCGGAGGGCAGGAGGGGCCTCTGGAATGGAGGCGGAGACCACTGCCGGAGTCTCGGGCAGCTGAGCCACCACCCACGAAACCGGCAACGAGGGTCGGGCGAGTCCCATGGACTCCGCGGTGCTACCTGGTAGGAGCGGCCCAGGCGAGGTGCTCCAGTCAACCCGGGATGGGGAATGGGCACCTCGGGGGGCTATGTGGTGCCACAGCAACAGAGCAACTCTGCTGGCGCCACCATCCCCTTGCACTCCTCCACACGTACACACGCACACCCCCACTAAACACACACATGCACCCATGTAGGGTCTCGTTGGGGGGGTCACCTGGTACCATGGGTTTTTACCTGAGGGGCCACTAGCGGGGATGTCCCACGGTTTCCCAGTGCCAGGAGATTGGCCGACCTCCCCCAGGCCAAATTGCATTGCGGCCCCCGTGAATTGGCTTAAAATTGTATTGGCGCGACGAAGCTTACCGGGATAACCGCAATGAGCCACTCCCAGCACAGGGAGATGGGGCCTCGAGGGCAAACACTCCATGAGCAACGTATAAGAGGAGGTGGGAGGGAAATTCCTGGACCCACTGCAGATGCGGGACGGCCACCCCGATCAAACCGGTTAAGTCCTGGGTGGGGAGGATGGGTGCGTAGACAATGTATCGAGGTGTAATGGGAAGCAACGCTAAACTGGTCCTGGGCCTCGACTCAGCCTAAAATGAGTACCTGGTGCGGTGTGTAAATATCGCCACTGGGGAGACAAAGGCAGTCGGCAGTGGTGCTGGCCACCCACCCTTGTGTGCCGTGTCGGCCTTCATAGGTGCTCGCTAACTGCATTTGCCCCAACAGTCTGTTAAGGCTACATGGGGATCTTTGTATTTGTGTGCGTGTGAAAGTGAGTGTGTGTGCCTTAACAGCTGTGACGATTATACCCTAGTACCTAGGTCGACTAAGCCTCCAATGCCTATCTGCTGCAGTGTATAAACAACGCCACTGGGGAGACAAAGGCGGCCGGGCGTGGTGCTGGCCACTCACCTCCTCGTGTGCCATTCGGGCCTTCAGATGTGCTGCTTGCTAACAGTACAGTCCCGCTAAGGCTATACGGGCTATGTTTATCTTTGTGTGCATGTGTGAAAGTCAGTCAAAACAACCCCCTACCTCCTTGTGTTACCAGACGGGCAACGCTGTCATGGTCAGTGCTGTGGGGGGAGGGCCAATTCCGATTGGCCTTTCCCCTCATGGCGTTTGTGATCACCACAGCAGCCAAATAGGGGCTTTGGATGGGTGCCCTGGGCTGGTAACCCCTCCACCTTCAATTAATTACCGCTAAACCACGACGGAATTTTTTAATTAATAAGCTTGTGCCGGAGGCCCCAGGGGGACAGGCATCTATGATGTTTGTTGGTCAAACCCAATTTGGTGGAGCCAGGAGACTGAATCCTTACCCTCGGGGCTCCTCCAGAAACAACAAAAAACCACTACGTGTGGCCACGTGGAATGTTGGAACGCTCACTGCAGAGGAGAGGCTGCCACTCCTCTGTCGGGAGCTGAACTGGTACCGCCTGGATCTCTGTGGTATTCAGGAGGTCTGGTGGACTGGTTCTGGCTCCCGCCACCATGAGGGGTGGACAGTCCTCTTCTCGGGGCAGGAGACTGCCAAACAACAGGGAGTGGCTCTTCTTCTGAACAAAAGAATGAAGGGAGCGTGGGAGCATGGCGGTGAGCTGTGAGAAGCTCTAAGCCCCAGGCTACTTTGGGCTCGCCTTCCTATCAACCAGAAGCGAGGAGTGGTGGTCGTGGTTACTTATGCCCCCACTGAAGACGAACATCTATGGAGATGTGCAGGCAAAGCCGATGAGTCAGATGCCTTCTATGACCTCCTGTCACATGCTAGCTAAAGTGGCCCCTCGGGATAGTCATCTTGTTGGGTGACTTCAATGCCCGAGTTGGTCATGATACTAGCACCTGGTCTGGAGTGATTGGAAGGCATGGGCCAGATCAGCTCAATAACAACAGCAGGAGGTTGCTAGATTTTTGTGCAGCCCATGGGCTTGTAATTACCAACACGCTGTTTCGGCATCGGCACATCCACAAAACATCATGGATGCATGCTGGGTCCAAGCAAGAACGTCTGCTGGACTACATAGTGATGGAACAGTGGATGCGGGCCCATGTCCTTGACACCAGGACCTATCGTGGAGCTGATCTGCCCACTGACCATCGATAGGTCATCTGTAAAACGCGCCTGCCATTCTTCCACTCCAGTGGTGGGTGTACACCCAGGACCCCATTCAAACCCTTAGTGACATGGTCTCAGCTAGCTGATTAAAGTTGCAAGCGAGAATTTAATCATCGCTTGCGGCTGGGTTTGGCATCGTCCCCACTCCTCCTGATGTCGAGGGGGAATGGGCGAGGTTTAGGACTGTGGCTCATGCAGCTTCAATGGCTGCTTTGGGTACACGGTCCAGACCTCACCAGAGACCTTGGCTGACAAAGGAGGTGTTCAGGCTGGCTGAGAAAACGCGACAAGCCCACTCTGATCGGCTACAGCATCCCACGTCGAAGAATGAGGCTTACCACAGCCTTTGCTCGGAGGTTCAGAGAGCCGTGAGGCACTGCAAGGATGGGTGGTGGTCGCGGGTTGCTGAGGAGATGAAGTCTGCCTCAATGGCCCATGATCACAAATCACTCTTTAATTCCATCAAAAAAGTAACCTGCAGTGCCACACCTATTAACATAATTAGGGGAAAGAACGGCAATCCAATCTCCGACCCCCAGGAACAGGTTTGCAGATTTGCTGACCATTTCTGTGAGGTCTTGGGGTAGGGGACATCCCTAAGCCTGGATAACAACGTGAGACAAAGTGGGGATGCCCCTGCCGAGGCTGCGGTGCCTCAAATATTGGAAGAAGTCATCCCCTGTGAGTGGCTGGCTGAGGTGATCCAGAGGCTGAGACCAGGAAAGGCACCGGGCAGAGATGATCTCCCAAGCGAAATGCTGAGGGAGGGTGGCATTCGTGCACAGACTGCCCTACATGACATCATAACAGTCTGGACCACTGGATGGGTTCCGCAGGACTGGACGGATGCCCTGGTGGTCCCGTCTTTAAGAAGGGGGACCGCACAGACTGAAACAACTACAGGGGCATCTCACTCATCAGTGTACTGGGAAAGGTCCTGGCAAGGATTATTCAATATTGCCTTGCTAGGCACACTGAGGAGAGTCTTGCGGAGCCCCAATGCGGTTTCAGGAAAAGTCGGTCCTGCACGGATGCCAAATTTTCTGTCCGTTTGCTACAGTAGAGGTGTAGGGAATTCTAACAAAAACCTTTATTATGAAGACCTACATCTCTGCTTTATTGACCTGGTCATGGCCTATGATAGCATCAGTAGGCCTGGGCTCTGGGTTGTTCTTCATGGTTTCGGAGTCCTTGACCCTCTGCTTACGATCATTAAGGACCTTCATGATGGTGAGCGGGCCCGGGTAAAACTACGTGGCCGGGAGTCAGAGCCATTCCCTGTACACATTGGGGTTCAACAGGGATGTGCTCTGGCTCCTACATTATTTAACATCTATTTCGACCACGTAGTTCATGAAGCCTTCAATAGCTGTACCCGGAGGAATTTCCATCTGGTACAGATACAATGGGGGGCTGATCGATGCCCGGGTGCGGTCAAGGGATGGCTCCCTATTGCTCAACCATGTTATGTATGCCAATGATCTGGTAATTGCTGCTCACTCAGAGGAGGAGTGGGAGGCGCTGCTGCTGAACCTGGAGCTTTCCACTAAGAGGTGGGGCCTTACCATCAGCCCCACCAAAACTAAGCACTTACCTGGGCATTTTATACCATCGGACACTCCACCCACACAACTCCCAATTGGTGATGAGGCAGTTGTGGAGACAGTGGAGAGTTTCCCATAACTGGGCAGTGTGCTCATGACCAGCTCCGGTTTAATAGCAGAGGTCTCTTTTCATCGGTTGCATAACGCTGTGTGGAAGCTACCTGGTCTGTCGCTTTGCACGAAGCTTCAGGTCTTCTCAGCCACAGTCATTCCCTCCCTTCTCTACGGTTGCAAAATGGGACCCCCCTAATGGAACATCTTCGCTGGTTAGAAACATTTAGGCTTGCCTGCCTACGATTCATCCTGGGTTTAACCAGGCTGGATTGTGTGAGGAGCTCACACAAATCCTTGAAAGATCTGGACAAAGTCCCATCGGTGAGCTCCTCCGGCGGGCAAGGCTGCGTTAACTGGGCCATATAGCCCACATGCCCAGTCGCCGCATGCCTAAACAGCTTTTGTTCGGCCGGATCGAGGGGGCTAAACGGGCGCGGCACGGGCTAGAGGAGAGATGGAGTGATGTGGTACAGGAGGATGTGGAGCTGAGTGGACTTGCCGATGACTGGTACCAGCGGTGTCAAGATTGGCCTCTGTGGAGGAGGCTCATGAAGGACGCTACTGGGCAGTTGGAGGCAGTCGCTCACAAAACGAGCGGAACGCCTGGTGGCTAAAGCACAGCAAGTTGGCACAGTAGGGGGCACAAGTGGTGCATCAGCCAGTCGTCTCAGTCAGTCGACCCGTGGCATCTAGGTCTGCCCCGTGACCTTCTGCTAGCGGGCGTTCGACACTTTACGTGGCCTCAAGGTGCACATAGCCTGGCACAAGCGTCGTGGTGATGCCACTGCTACTTAGTGGCGAATGGCGGTTGTTGTATTTGTGTATGTCTTCGGAACAGACCCCCTTCGTAAATCGGGGACTTCCCATACTGGTATTTAAACGGACATACAGTCATTGTTACGCAATGTCTTACGTAAGGTTCTACAAAAATGTAAATATTTTAAACTCATAATGAAGAATATTTCACATTCATATCTAGATAATAGTGCAATACGTACTTTATAGTAATAAAAAAATAGATAAAGTCAAAAGCTACGTCCCATGCACAACATCCGAATGGCCTTTTTTGAACATGACGCAAAAAAATTCCACCCCTGTCCCTGGAACATTGTATCAACATTCGGTAATCCTGACTTAATTAGTGACCGAGATATTGGAAACACATGCATACCTAGACAGATACATACAAAGACAAAGATCCCCCCATATAGCCTGAACAGACTGTTGGGGCAAGAGCTGTTAGCGAGCATCTATGAATGCCAGAACGGCACACGAGGGGGAGGGGTTGTCAGCACCACGCCCAGCCGCCTTTGTCTCCTTAGTGGCAATGTTTTTACGCACTGGATCAGGTACTCATTTGAGGCTGAGTCGAACTAGGGGAGGCCCAGGGCCGGTTCAGATATTCGTCACAGGCGTTGGCCGCGAGCAGGAATCGAACTTGGGTCGCCAGGTTCGAGGTGCAGTACGCTAACCGCTAAACTACCGCTCCCCTACACATATGTAGTGGGTTCCCAGGACACTGAGATGGTAGAGTAGAGGCAGCACTATTTATTGAACAAGGGGTCACACTGGAAGGGGTAGCGGCCCCTTCACCCGTATACACTCAGGAATAACCACAGGCTATCTAGCCTAAGCCCTAGGCTCCCGATTCTTCCGACTATAGGCGCAAGAGGAGGCTAACTGATCTGGCCCTAGTCACAAACAGATTTCAGCACCCCACCAACCAGACCGGCCCTTAAAAGGACGCTGGCTCTGGGGCTCTGGGGCCGCACCACTGGCTTGCCGTGCCGGCCCTGAAAAGGACAGCGGTCACAGGAGTCTCAGGGTCTATCCTAGCTGGCCTTCCTTCTTCCCTGGCTCTTCATTCTTGGCCCCAACACACTGCCCCAAGCTCTCTGGCTCCCCACCCTTTATACCAATACCCCACTGAGGGTGGAGCCATTGCGGACGTGGTTGTAGCCACCAAGGTGTGGTTGTGCCTCACCTTCCCACACCGTGTGTTTCTTTCCCATAACACCCCTACATCACCCCCTCCTGTGCAACCCGCAGCCGTCCCGGCTGCAAGAATACTGAACAATAAAAAATGTAACAAAACTCCAACCGTGCGTGCCTCATAACAATCAATGCCCCAATAAATAACCCGACCCACCTATACAAAGCTACACTACATACAACATATACATTTCCCCCCCCCCCTCCCTTTTCGCATTCAACTGGATCCTCCCGTCAGCGCAGCAAGAAGACTTAACAGGTGAGTAGAACAATGTGAACAGACAAGTGCAACAAGAAAGCAATGTCACAACAACCGGTGCGTTTTGGCACGAGTCCGTTTTGTGGGTCCATCGTAGGGGGGGGGGGGGGGGGGGGCGCGGTCGGCCCGGCGGTGGGCGCCGCCCGTGCGGGTGCACAACCCTCCGACATCCCGGGAGGGCAATCTCCGTCCCCACCGGGTGGCGCAGGCGCTCGGGAGGCCGTCATTCTCGAGGCACCTGAAGGCAGAACAGTTAGTGGCGTATCAGGAGCAGGTGGCGAAGACGCCGTCCAGGAGTCAGCGGACACATCACATGCTCGGCCTGTATAATGTGGAGGAGGGACGTGCGGCGCCACAAACGGCTTCAGACGCAAGGGGTGTACATACCAGCGACGTTTCCCCCACTGGATACGAATACACTGTGGCCGCATGACCTGCACAATCACCACAGGGCCCCTCCATGGCTGCAACAATTTCGCCGACGTTGCCAACGGTACCTGAGGGCAGTGCAGCCAGGCTTTGTCACCCGGTTTCCACGCATGTGTGCATGACTGGCGCGATCGCAACCTCTCGTTAGCCTTCTGTCGAGAGTTAGAGTTTTGGGCGGCTGCCTCTCGCGCCTCAGTCAGCCTTAGGATATTAAATTTAACATGGTCGGCCAATTTTGATTTCCCGTTGGGTTCCGAGACTTGCAGCTGAGTCGCAATAGGTGGATCAACATCGCGACCGTACATCAGAAAGAATGATGAGAAGCCGGTTGCCGCGTGAGGAGCCATTCTATAGGCAGCTAAAACACCCGGGATCTGAAGGTCCCAATCGGTCTGGGAGTCACACACCTGGTGACACAACATAGATGTGAGGGTCCTATGCAGGCGTTCCACCATGCCATCCGTTTGCGGGTGATAGGGGTAAGTACGAATTTTTTTTGTACCAAGAAGCGCACACACCTCGTGCAGAAGGACGCCAGAGAAGTTCTTCCCTTGGTCAGTCAGCAGCCGTTCAGGAGCACCTTTGTCGAGGACATAGCCCTGGACAAAGGCCTCGGCAATGGCTGCTGCTGACCGATTGGCGAGGGGCCATGCCATAGGCCATCGAGTGAAGTATTCCACGCCAACCAGCAGGTACTTGTTACCCCTAGGGGTCGCAGGGAAGGGCCCTAATATATCGAGTGCGACGAGTTCATTAACCCAAGAAACCGTGATAGACTGTATCGGCGGACAGGCGCCCTTTGCTGGTGGCTTCCGTTGGGCGCACTGAGGACATGCACCCAGGAGGTCATCCACGTCCCTTGCCATGCCCGGCCAGAAGAAATCCAGCTGGAACATGGCAAGGGTCTTGTGGGTCCCTAGGTGCAAAAGTCGCTGGTGAGCAGCCCACACGGCCTTACCCCACAGAGCAGAAGGCACCACCAGCCTGTGACGGCGGGCCCTCCAATCCCAATGCATAAGGAGCTCCTGGTGCAGCCCGAACGAATCAACCCCCGTCACCCCCCTCATAGAACCCCCTGCGCGACGACGCAACGCGAGGAGGGACGCGTCCACCATCTGGAGGCGACCGCATACCGCAACAGACAATCCCAGCAAGGAGTCCGCTCCCCCCTGCTCGACAGGACCCGCAGGCAAGGGGTCTTCGGTGGCAGCAGCAAGAATCGGAACGCTTAAGGGGGGGTTATCATCTGGCGGCTTACAACGCCCCGATCCCCTGAGACAAGCGCAATCTGAGGCGGGTGGCAGGTGAGACAGCGCATCCGCATTAGTGTGTCGAGCACCCTTCCAATATGTGGTTGTGAAATCATAGTCCTGAAGGATCTCGAGCCATCGGGACAATTGCCCCGAAGGCTGCTCTACCCGCAAGGCATATTGTAATGCCGCATGGTCCGTAAGGATGGTGAAATGCCGTCCGTACAGGTATGGGCGACACTGTTGTATAAAAAATACAATGGCCAACAGCTCCCGAAGCGTGACACAATATCTCTGCTCCGCCGGAGACAAGACCCTACTGCCATAAGCCACGACGCGCTCCACACCACCGATCACCTGTGAGAGCACACCCCCAATACCCGTATTGCTGGCATCCGTATCGAGAAGGAAGGGTTCGGAAAAATCGGGGTAGCTCAATGGTGGGGTCCACACGAGAGCGTCGCGAAGGGAACGGAAAACGACCTCCTCGTCCGGGCCCCAGTGAAATGTCATTCCCTTTGCCATCAGAGCATGTAAGGGCTTAGCAACTTTCGCCAAGTCCGCAAAGAACCGCCGGTAATAAGATGTGAATCCAATTAAACTCCTGACCTCAGCCACCGAGGTGGGGGTCGGCCAGGAGCTGACACACTGTGTCTTTGCGGAATCGGTGGATATGCCCGATCGGCTGACGATGTGCCCCAAATAGCGTACGGATTCTCGGAGCAGGTGGCACTTTTGTGGTTGGAATTTCAAATTTGCAGCATGCATTTTGAGGAACACGGCGTGCAACCGCAAAAGGTGTTCGTCAAACGTTTTGCTCAACACGATTACATCGTCCAGATAGATCAGACAAACGTCCCATTGTAAGCCAGCCAAAACCAGTTCCATGAGGCGCTGAAATGTCGCCAGAGCGGAGTGTAATCCCATAGGTAACCGGTTAAATTGAAATAGGCCGTGTGGTGTACGAAACGCAGTCTTTGGCTTGGACTCATCATCCAATGGAAGTTGCCAGAATCCGGACAAGTACAATGTACAAAAAAAACGTGCGCCTGCCAGAGCATCCAGAGATTCGTCCATTCGGGGAAGTGGATACGCATCGGCCACCGAGATTTTATTAAGGCGGCGAAAATCCACACAGAATCTCAAGGACCCATCGAGCTTTTTGACAAGCACTATGGGTGCTCCCCATGGGCTGTGGAAGGAGATATAATCTCTGCAGCCAACATGTCATCCACCGCCGATTTGACATGATCCTTTTGCGGCAGGACTCAACCGAAAAGGATTCTGGCGTACCGGGGCATTGTCACCCGTGTCGATGTGGTGTCGCAACAACTTCGTGCACCCAATATCATATTTGTGTTTACTAAAGACGTCGGAGAATTCAGTCAGAAGGGTGCGTAAGCCGGCACGCTGGGAGTCAGATAGACCGCTGGTTTCCGAACATAGCGCATCTATCCAACTATCGTCCTCCCTGGAACGTGGTTGAGTCGGAGGATCGGTCCCCACATGCCCCATAACCGTTTCTACCACGGGTACCGGCATCGCGTGTGCAAGGACGGTCCCCTGACGAACTACGGCCGTCTGCACTCCAACGTTAAGGACCAGGATAAACAGGTCATCGCTCCCCTTAACAATCGTTTGAGCAGCCACCACATCCAGTGCGTTTTCCCCAGCCCTCGAGGGCCCTAACAGAATACCATGGTCCGGAACGCCGGGCGCGAAAGGCCGACGAAACCGAAGAGGCACAAGCATTTGCGCGCCCGGTGGTACACGCACCGTCCGAGTGACGAACGCCTGTATCGTTGCGCATGCCACCCTTGAGGTGACGGGGGAGGGCAGGAACGTTACACATCGGCCCAAAGGAAGCTCGATGCATCCCTGATCAATTAAAATTTTAATCGGCATTTTGGCCAAAATATCCGTCCCCAACAAGCATGGAACCGCCAGCGAGGACGAGACTAATATCGGCCCGGATAGTTTGATATCACCAATGCAAATTTGAGCCCGGATTTGGCCAAAAATTCCCAACGAACCCCCGTTTGCTGCGTAACATGGAACGGTGACTGGCAGCAAGGGGCGGCTTTGAATGGGGGGGGGATATTATTAATCAAATCCGATACAATAGTTTCCGATGCTCCCGTATTGACGAGGATACGCACCTCAACCCCATCAATGCGACCCGCGACCACGGACGAACCCGCCGACACAGCAACAACAACTCGGTGAGCCAATTCAGTCCACTGCCCCGGCCCGAGCGCCCTCTCGACCCCGCCACAACCCGACAAACCGACGGTCGCACCCCGAGGCCCGTACACCAAAACCCGCGAGGTGGGGACAGGTGTGTGCACAGGCCGAGCATGTGGGGTGCCGCGACTTGCCGGAGTTTGATGCGGAGGTTTGTAGGCTGGAGCGCCGTCCGGCCAGGGTCCCGCCAATCGTTGTCGTAGCGCCCGACATCCCGAAGCTACGTGGCCCTTGAGGCCACAGTTGTAGCAGGTGATGAGTGCACCCGCCGCTTTAGGGTGCTCCTGGCGATCCGATGTCGCCCGAGCCGGCCTCCCTCCGGATCTCCACTCCGCCGGGCGACCCGCCGCGAAGACCTGCTCGGAGGAGGGGATGGTCGGCGTCCCGGCACACACCGCAGCTGCACTGTTCGGGACGAGAGGTGGTCGGCGCTGTGATAGCAGATGCGCGCATATGTCCCTTGCTGCCCGCAAGGAACACATGTCCACGTCGTCCGCTGCGACGATGACAATCAACGCCAGGAGTTTCTCCATCACCATAGCGTCCACCCCTTCGCCATCCATACGCGGGAAAGCCGCCTTTGCAAGGGCCAGGAGAGCCATGCGATACGCCAGCAGCGACTCCTTCTGGCCCCTGCGCAGCTCATGGAACAATTGGTGACAGTCCGATGGTGGCCCATAGACCGTGGCGAGGACTCGGAGCGTCGACTGCAGCGTAGCGCGCGCCGACTTGGGAGCCGTGATGAGCGTGGCGAGGGCGTCATCGTCCAACGTGGCCGGCAGTGCACGCAGCGCCTCGTTGTCCGTCCACCCGGACAGCTCCTGATGAGCGAGGAAGCGACGCTCGAAGGCCCTCCAGTTGCCCCCGTCGGATACAAATTCCGTCAACACTGGTAGGCGTTGTTGGAATGACGGCTCCGTCTCCGACAGGTACTGCGTGCAGTTCCCGGCATTTCCGTCGGCATTGGAGGGGATGGGGATTCCCATCAGCAGTCACTCAAGTGATGACGTTGCGCCCGCCGATTGGTTCTGGCAGTGAGCATCCATCGGCGATGACGTCACAACCGGTGATTGGTCCCTGGTGTCCACGTGGTGCTGCGACCCTCCAATCGCCGTGGTGGACACCGTCATGGCGGCAATTCCGAAATCCGGCGGCTGTGTGTTGTGGGAATGGCCGTTGACCGGCGTTCTTCACGCTGCTGCATTGGCGCCCGCAGCCCCGTGCAGTTAATCTCCTCCAGTGTGGAAGCCGCGGCGTACAGCAGCTCAGCCAGACGGGAGTGAGCCGCCTGCAACCCGTCCCCCATCAGCGGCCACTCCCCCAGCTGCGGCGGCTGTTGGGGTGTCTGTGGCATCCCGGGATCATTGGCCAAGTCCTGTGGCGCTATCCCAGCCGAGTCGTCCTCCTCCTGAGGTTCCTGCGATCGGTTCGTCCGCCTTGTGTCCATCTTAAGACCACTTCTGACACCAGTTGTAGTGGGTTCCCAGGACACGGAGATGGTAGAGTAGAGGCAGCACTATTTATTGAACAAGGGGTCACACTGGAAGGGGTAGCGGCCCCTTCACCCGTATACACTCAGGGATAACCCCAGGCTATCTATCCTAAGCCCTAGGCTCCCGATTCCTCCGACTATAGGAGCTAGAGGAGGCTAACTGATCTGGCCCTGGTCAGACACAGATCTCGGCACCCCACCAACCAGACCGGCCCTTATAAAAGGACTCCGGCTCTGGGGCTGCACCACTGGCTTGCTGTGCCGGCCCTGAAAAAGACAGCGGTCACAGGAGTCCCAGGGTCTATCCTAGCCGGCCTTCCTTCTTCCCTGGCTCTTCTTTCTTGCCCCCAACACACTGTCCCGAGCTCTCTGGCTCCCCGCCCTTTATACCCATACCCCACTGAGGGTGGAGCCATAACGGACGTGGTTGTAGCCACCAAGGTGTGGTTGTGCCTCACCTTCCCACATCGTGTGTTTCTTTCCCATAACACCCCTACACATACACACACAGTCATTATCACCACTGAGGCCATACTCCGAACGGTGTTTCTTTGGTAGGTTGGGATGGTATGCAACATTTGCAGGTGAGATGCTTGCAAGACTTGCACAACTAATTCAACTTTGCCAAAGTTAACCACGGGCATCTACAACACCTGTACGCAGGGAAGCATGACATGGTAAGTTAATAGAAATTTGGTTTGTGGCATACACGATATCTATAGTTATATGCTTCAGTTCCCAAGTGCGAATTCCCGTTCCAAAGTCGAATGGTAAAAAATATAAACTTCATGGAAGCTGGTTTGTAAACATGGGTGCTCGTAAGTCGGCCATTCGTAAGTTGGGGGACTGCCGGGACAGTGCTTTAAGAGTATTGGAAAAAATATTGTAATGTGTTTTTAAGATGTCTACCATCACACACGCTGGTTGGCCGGTTGGTTAAGGCAACGCCAGGTATCCCCATGCATAGACTGTGACAATTGTCTCCATCGTTCAGGCATTCACCTCTGCTCTGGTGAGAATGAAGATTTTTTTTTTACGTTTTATTAGACTACCTCGATTTCCCAAAATGGAGGTCATGAGCATGGCGACCAACCACCCAGCTCCGACAAAGCGCAGTCAGCCAGGCCAGGCCAGGACAATAGTGTGAGCAGCATAGCAGGACAAAGGAATGTGAGGCTATCCTAGCAGCGACTCGAGAGCGTGTGGTGGCGGAAACGTGCACGCCTTAGGAGGAACGAGAAGTGAAAAGAAATAAAGACAGACAAAATAATCAGGTGCGCCGAGAAGGCTTGATGAACAACTTGATGCGACTAGAGCAGAGAACAGAAAGAGGCATCAGCACCGTCACGCAAATAAGCCAAGAACAGCAAGAGGACACGAGAGCAGAAAGCAGAGAGAAGCTATTCCGTCTGAAAAGCGAGGACGCTAATGCCAGACATAGAGTTCAAAGTCAGGGCAATAGCCATGAGCCTGCATACCACCTTGGCCAAATGACTTAAACTTTGTCAAAAATGTTGTGCACTGCGATTTCCTGGTGAAGGCTTGAACTCTAGTCAAAACGGAAAGTTTCCTCACCTGCCCTATCCCAGTATCCTATTTGTCTTCCAGCACGTTGCAATGACGGTTCCACCGAGGCAAAAACACTTTACAACCAATATTCACAATTACAACAGTGCTTTTTCATTTGCTTCCTTTGGAGCTCGGACATCCACATACCCTGGCCGTGGCACCGATTGTTTCTGCATATATGGTCAAACATACCATAGCACTGGAACTCTGTAACCTCCTGAGGGGGGGGGAGGGGTACCAAGCTCTTACCGGGCGCATCGATGTACCTGAGAATAGTGCGTGTAGACCTGATGTGATGGAAACCGTCTACAGAGCAATAACAGACAACACTCCTTCTGCTCCTTATGCTGCCGCCTACAGGAACATGCATGATGTACAACAAGAGGAAGATCTTCGTGGAACTGCAGGAAGACAACTACAGGAAGTCATGATACATTTCAAGTGTGGTCCTGATTGCAGATGATACCATCAGCCTACCCACAACGAAGTAGCAGCAGTCTTTGTAAGAGAGGATGGTGCTCCCCCTGCATATAGAGACAGTGGTATATCTCAGGGGCAAACCACCACAGCGCATCTCCTACATGTCTTGTCACATCGACCCCATGTGTTACCCATTGTTGTTTCCCATTGGTGATCCTGGCTGGCACTGTGGCATGCAGCACGTTACATAATGCCAAACAGTAAGGCGCACCAGGCTCACATTGCAACAGTTCTACAACTACTGCCTGGCAATCAGGGGAGAATTGAGCCCTATCCATTTTAGGCAAGCTTTTTAAACAGTATGCAGTTGATGCTTACGTCAAGACTGAAGGCTGCCGACCGCACTATATCCAGAATAATCAGGAACAGCCAAGAGTAGAGATGCACTCCGGCCTGATGGATCACTTGCACAACAGAGCAACAGAGCAAGACTTGCAACCTGGTATCCCCGTCATCCTCTTCATTTAGTGGAAGTTCACGAGCCATGAAACAAAACTATCAAGATACCATGACTATCGTTGCTAAGCATGAAAAGCCTGATCATTACCTCATGTACACATGCAATCCCAAGACAAAAGAGTTCACACGAAACCTTAGGCCTAGCGAACGGTCTGAGTGCCGCCCTCAACTTGTGGCGTGAGTTACTAAGTCACACTTTGCAGAGCTCTTGACTGACATCAAAGACAAGTATGTCCCGTGGTCCACGTTCGTGTAAATAAATCCCACAAAGGTGGTTTACCACACTGACATTTCCTCATCATCCTTAGAGAACAAGACACCGCAATAACATTGACAAGGTTATCTCTGCAGAAATCACAGACCCGTATGAGGACCATCAATTATATGAGCAGGTGAAGTTCTGCATGATACATGGCCCATGTGGCACAGAAAAGTCAATGAGGAAACATTGGAAAGTCTCAATGGCTACCCTGCCTACCGACGCAGAAAGAATGGAACTGTTCCATTTGGCATTCATGTTGCTGACAATATATTTGTTGGACCATTCATCAGTTACCTGAGAAAGTACAGAGCCCACACCAACCTAGAGGCCTGTGCATGAGTGAAAAGCGTTAAGTACCTGTTCAATTATGTGTACAAATATTCTTGGTTCTTTAAAAAAAGTCACGTAGAAGGGACTTTACCGAAAGAACCAAGAATATGAATCCCTTCAGTCACGAAAGCTTTAAATCGAAATGTATGTGTACAAGGGCAAATGATTGGCACATGATTGTGCCAACATGGAGCTGGCTGTATACCAACCCAACCCAAATTATCCACAAGACTAAAGACCTGCTGCAGTCTTGCGGCATGATGAGATAAACACCTACTTGAATTGCGCGTACGTCTCTGCACCAGAAGCAATATGGTAGCTGTGGGAGTACAAGTTAAGTGATCACTATCACACCATCTACCGACTGGCTATTTACTTGCCTAATCAGCAGAGGGTCTACTACAGAGGAGAAGAATAACAAGCATCTGAGAGAGCAGAGGGACGTGACATGACTGCATGGTGCAGGCTGAACAGGGAGGACTCCAACACACACCAGTTCTTATACACCGACATAACCAAACACGGTGTGTTCATTGACCGAGAGAAGAAATGGGCAGTCAGATGCAGAGATGGAAAACAAATTATCAGCCTAATGTACTCGGTCACCCCCAGAAATCCCGAGAAATGTAACTTGCTCCTTATCCTGTTACATGTCCCAGGAGCCACAAGCTGTGATGAGCTGAAGACAATCAATGGTGCAGTCGCTGGCAGTTCCAGGGAAGCTTGCATTCAAAGTCATCTCCTTTCAGACAATACATGTTGACAGAACCTTCCACATTCCAGATGCCTAGACAGCTGCGAACCATGTTTGCCACCATCTGTGCGTACTGCCAACCTTCAAATGCTTTGAGCCTTTGGAATGATCACAAAGAAATCACGATTGAAGATCTGCTGAGGTACCTTTCAATAGATGATCCAGAAAATATTGCTCAACATGACAAATTCTATTTTGCGACAAAATAGAATAACCTGTTTAACGCTTGGTCTTCCACAGCCCCGATGACAAGACTTAGTGACTGCAGAAGAACGTCAAGAAGAGGCTGCTGACTTTAATCAATTGAATAATGGACAACAACAATTGGTGGACTCTATACTTGAAGCTGTAAACAGTATTTTCAGAGAAAATCCACCACAAGCTACATGCAGGGAGGATATTCGTTTTGAACATGCTGATGAACCACATTTGTCACAATGGGCATCGGGTTGCAGCTGGGCTCTTGACTGGGGGTAAAACAGTACACAGTTATTTTTTTGATTTAAAGCTTTCGTGACTGCAGGGATTGATATTCTTGGTTCTTTCGGTAAAATATAATAATAGGGTTTTTCCCCTTTTTTCTGGCAACAAAACTGAAACCTTTTTACAAGGATTAATGTCTGCATTAACCACAATACCTGCAGTCAAAATGCAAACAAAAAAACATACTATGATAATATATGCATTGTCCTTGAAACTGATTGGTCCACACCAAGGGACGGCTTTCTTTTGAGTCTCGACCCAATTGGCCTCGACCCAATTGGTGCTCGACCAGGTGACGCCAAAAGGCGGTAAAGTCACGTAGAAGGGAAACAATAAAATAATAAAAATATAAAACAATAAAATTCTCACGACGTTTCTTGCTGTGGTTTTCACACCTGATGATGATTGCTTGTGTTGTAGTTGAAACGTCGTCAGAATTTTATATTTTTATTATTGTATTGTTTCCCTTCTACGTGACTTTACCAAAAGAACCAAGAATATAGTACACAGTTTGTTCAAGCTTCCAGCTCCGGTGGTGGGAACCAGTTCCTGAAAATAAAATCTCCTACTTCACAACAGACTGATATCCTACGTAAACAAATATTGTTTTTCATTGATGAAGCGTCCATGATACCCATCCATGCACTTCATACATTACAGATGTTTGCAATATGTCACTGGAGTCAGACAGCCTTTGGGGAGGCAAAAGCATTCTGTTCGGTGGGGATTTAACACAAGTCCTAACCATAATACCACGATCCCCACCAGCCGTCGTTCACATTCGTGGGAACATTTTCAACAATTGGAGCTCATTCTAGATTTGAAGCTTTCGTGACTGCAAGGATTCATACTCTTTGGTTTTTTCGGTAAAGTCACGTAGGTAAAATAAAACTAAATTAAATCACAACGTTTCGGAGGCAACACAAGCTTCCGTCTTCAGGTGGAAGTCACAGCAGAATATCTGTGTCAAGTGGACAGCTCTGAGACGACCGGGATTATATGCAGGTTAAAGGGGGGGAGGAGCCAGAAAGGGACGTGGGTGCGGGGGGAAGGGCTGAGTTAAGCCGCCTTTTGTTATGCTGCAGGGGGTTCGGGGGAGGGGTGGTGCACTGCGCGAAAGCGAGTACAGCCCCATTTTTTGTTAGAAAGCAATGGAAACGGCTGTACAATTATAAGGCAGCTAAAGTTTGACTTGATTTTTAACATCTTTCCAACGGTTGCTCAATTTGAAACCATCCTCTCGGTTGAAGTTGAGTCTATGTTTGTATATCTGGATAGCTTCATGGACAAATCTTTAGTAATAACCGGGAGGTTTGCAGAGAACTTTGGTATCAGAGAAGACAATGTCATGAGAACCCACTGTGTTGAAACAATGATCAGCCACGGCCGAATAATTTGTTCTGCCGTGTTTCAAATCTGATTTGTGCTCGCGGATTCGGTCAGAAATATGCCGTTTCGTCTCCCCGATATAGCAGTCACCGCAGGTACAACTGAATTTGTAAACCAAAGAGTAATTGGAGCTCACTCAAAATATGTGCACTCGCTCAGACCAGGAAAACTTCTCAAGATGGCTGCTTTGTCGTGGCAGATCTCCAGCCTGCCGCATGCATTTCGAGAGGTTCCCTGATTTAGGACATTTTCACAAGTACAACCAGTGAGGGTAGACACACCCGTGTCATCCTGTCTCCGACAAGCGACAACTGTTTGGCCATGAATGAAGAAGTCATGCATATGTTGACAGGTGAAAGTAGCTTACCTTAGTGCAGATACGGCGAAGTGTGAAAATGTTGAGGAGGCACACAACTACCCCATGGAACTCATCGATTCCCTCACCCCATCAGGCATGCCACCTCACCGCCTTAATCTCAAGGTTTGTTGCTTCACAACCTTGCCCTGCAAAACGGACTATGCAATAGGACCAGATCAGAGGTCGTCAATCATCACCAAAACTGTGTTGAAGAGAAACTGACTTCTGGCCCGAATCCTGGAAAATGGGTTCTCATACCTCGAGTAACGCTCGCCCCGAGTAACACCAGCTTGCCATTCACTTTACAGTTCCCCCTACGCTTGGGCTTACTCGATAACAATCAACAGGGCACAAGGCCAGACATTTGACAAGGTTGGCATTTACTTACCATAGCCAGTCTTCTCCCATGGACAACTGTACGTGGCATTTTCTCGAGCAAGGGCTCTTATAGATGTTCAAGTCTAAATTCTTGACTCCGAGAGGCAATGCAAACGCTGAGGCAAAATGGTCACACACGTTGTCGACCATGAAGTTTTAGCCTGAAAAGGTTACAACGTACATAACATAAAACATACTAACATTTAAATTTATAATAAAATGTACACACCAAATACTAAGACATACATATTCACAATAATTTTGCCAGCTTGATGGTGTTGATGGGACTCGGGTTGGTTAGGGTGATGCAGATGGAGTGATGGAGATTGGTGATGCAAGTGAGGGGTGGAGAGAGTGATTGCGGGAAGGATGCGGGTAATGCTGATGGGGAGGGTGGCTTAGTTTTGATGGGGAAAGCAACTGGGATGTGGAGAGGATACAGGGTGATGGGAATGGGTAGGGAACGGTAATGGGCGGTGATGATGGAGGATGGTGGGGGACATCGTGATGCGAGTGGAGTTTTGAAGTCGTGCTCCGCTCTTCACAAAATCTTTACGGAAGTTCCGCGGGTTCCTGCTGGCAGTGACGAGTATCTAAACGGGACTGGGACTCCCCTAGGTCTACCTCAGCCTCAATGAGTACCGAGTGCGACGTGTCAATACCCCCACTGAGGAGACAAAGGTAACTGGACCTATTGCTGGCCACCCACCTCCTTGTGTGCTGTACCATCATATATGCTGCTCACTAACAGCACTTGCCCCAATAGTATGTTAAGGCTGTACGGGGGATATTTGTCGTCGTGTGTGCGCGTGAAAGTGACTGTGGGGGGAGCGGTGATGTAGCGGTTAGCGCTACGCTACGCTACGAACCCCACGACCCGAATTCGATTTCCGCTCACGGCCAACACCCAGTGACGATTATCTGAACCGGTCCTGGGCCTCCCCCAGGTCGACTCAGCCTCAAATGGGGACCAGGTGCGGTGTGTAAAACATCACCACGAGGGAGACAAAGGCCGCCGGGCGTGGTGTTGGCCACCCACAGGTGCTCGCTAACAGCACTTGCCCCAATAGTCTGTTTAGGCTATACGGGGATCTTTGTTTGTGCGTGAGAAATTGTAAGAGTTTACTGATAAGTAGCGCTCTGCTCATCATATATTCCTTGGGGAAGTTCCGCGGGTTCTTGCTCGAATTATAATTTACATATTAAAATGTACATGCAATAATTTACATATACTGTAATAATTTCTAGATACTATTGTAATTATAATTTTTAAAAGATATTCGATTCCCATCAATGACCAATAACAGAATATAACTGGCTCTGAGCCATGGTGTGTCTGTGAGCCATAGTCTATCTCTGTGAGCCATGGTGTGTATGTGAGCCGTAGTCTATCTCTGTGAGCCATGGTCTATCTCTGTGAGCCATGGTCTATCTCTGTGAGCCATGGTCTATCTCTGTGAGCCATGGTCCATCTCTGTGAGCCATATTCTAACTCTGAGCCAATGTTGTGGCTTTTAGACATCGTGTGGATATGTGCCAGTCTATGGCTCACATTTAACTCACAGGTAACATAATTGTTAATTAACTCGTAAATAGTAACACCAATTATACGCAATGCGAGACCCGTAGAGTCGCATTGAATACAATTTGTGTGAGGTAAATGTGAGCGGGTTTACTATGATTATAGTTAACATTGACACGTTCAGTTGACTCGCAAATAACAATTGTTAATTAACGCTTAAATACTCCGAGAGTCAATGCAAACGCTGAGAGGCAAAATGGTCACACACACGTCGCTGCAGTTCATCGCACGTATCGGCCGTAGCGGGGGGAATTTAAACCAGCGTCTCTCCAAGACTCGCGTTGCAGCAATCAGCTGTCCCAACCGAGCTGAGAAGACACATCGCTCACACACTCCAACTCGCAATGCAGCCCTTGGCTGCACGCAATCGAGCGGAGAGAGCAACGCCATTTGGCGGCAATGTACAGCCCCATGCACCCTTGATCTACACAGAATCCAAGGGCCACCCTCGCAAAAAAAAGCAAAGGTTTTTTTTGTTCGTCGAGCAACAGACGGGAACCCACTGGCGAGTTCGAATCACACCGGTCCTGCCAACCAAAAATCCCTTATGACATCAACCACGGGATTTTCACGGGTCTCAGCACCCAACTCAAGAGCAACTCGCCATAAGCTCCCCGAGCCTCTGGCTCACTGTTTCAGACTCCGGGCTGTCAGGTCAAGCCGTCAGCCACAGCATGACGGGACCACACTCGTGTCAACACGCAACAATGACAGGGGGCATTCTGGTCGGGATATTTGGCCCAGATAAGCCACAGCCAGCAAGCACAATCCAAATCACTGGCACCATATGTCACCGTCACAATTTAGCGATCCGTACCAAGGCTCACAACAATGCGCCTCACAAGCCGTATCCGTGCAGAGAGACAGCCTATGCAGTACGTACAGTCCGCACATTACGATCTCGAGAAAAGCCCCATACAATCAACACATCGTTACAAATGTGGCACATCGCAATCACAACAACAACAACAACAAAAAAATCTAAACCTGAACAAAAATAAACCGATGTCACACTGCGATCCAATAACACGGCAACCCACGAGACATTAAAGGGCCTCGGGAAACTCGACAAAACCGATTTAATCATTAACAGCCCAGGCAAGATAACGATCCCGATGGCGTAACCGCACACACACAAAAAACGCCACAGCAACACACGAGCACGGACGCCGCGCTCATCCTGCACGCACACAGCCAGAAAAACACGTTCTGGAGCCCAGCGAGCAAAAAACAAGATGCAAAGGCAACCAGGCGTACGCAAGATGGGTGAGGTGTGAGGTTATTAGGGCCAGGTGCACTGTGTCATGGACTCTCCTTAGAGGCTGTGAGGAACAGAGGATGGGAGGGTGGAACTTGAAGAATCTTGGATGCTGAGCACGGCATCCTCTTGCGACAGGATGCCACCAAGACGGCCCACGATCTCCCTCTGCAGGTGTTGAGAATGGCGGGAACGGCGTCCCGACCGGCCGCCAAGATGACGGCGTCCTCTCCCCTCCAGCTCCGGCGCTCTCTCTCTCTCTCTCGATGGCGGCGAAGCAGCGACGTGATGTTCGTCCTGCTGCCCCGCCTGCAGCGCCATCTCCCTCCTTCGCCGGGGCTGCAGACCCCGGGGCTGCCCTGAAGATGATCTTCCCGCCGTCCCCGTCGTGTGAAAGCGTCCGGGTAAGTTGTAGTAATTGTGCGCATATTAGGATAACACCTAACGTTAGCCACTTCTAACACCAAATGTAGTGGGTTTGAATCTAGGCGCACACAACTTCTTGGGAGGCAACACTTATTTATTAACGAACACAACAGTTAACTCTTACATTACGCATAGGGTGGTGACCACCGACCTACTCTAGCTAACACACAATTCTCTAACTCTCAGATACTCTAGCGTGACCCAGCCAGGTGGGCTACTGGCAGGTCCGCTGACTGGAGGCTTGACTCTTCTTGGCGTTAATCTTTGTTGTTTTTTTCGGTAAAGTCACGTAGAAATAAGAAAAAATTAAATTACAGAATATACGACGTTTCGATTGCAACACAAGCAATCATCATCAGGTAGAGGAAACACATAACCGCAGATATATATACAGACCTTAAGTAGAAGGAATTAACACAGATATACCAGGGGATACAGAGAGACGGAGCATCACACTAAATCAAACAGGGTTAAGCAAAATTTGGAAACTATGCAAAGCAACACAGACGGTCGGTTAAAACACAATTAACGCATGGTCTGGTTGAATACACTATTTCAAAGATTGTTAAATTGTAAGTTGAGTGTGAAATGTAAGATAGTGATAGAATACATACCGTAGAGAGACCTATGGGGGGAGACACGCACACAGTTAAGAGGTGAAGCTGCTCTGTACCGAGGCCTTAAATAGCCAGAGATGGAGGGACTGGGTTTCAGAGACAATGGGACACAAATTACCATGATACAAGTTGTCAGGCACACAGAGAGGGCACCGCAGTACACACTTAGAGGCACCCAGGCACACAACTATAGGCAGAGACAGCACAGCGACATAAACCCAATTCAAGACACAAAGGCAGATACACCAGCAGAGAACACAAAGACACAGATTTCATAGCTCCCCGAAGAGGTGGTTCAAACTCGATTTGGTGCTTTCGTGACTGCAGAAATTAATCTTTGTTTTTATCGGTAAAGTCACGTAGAAATAAGAAAAAATAAAAGCACCAAATCGAGTTTTCTTCTTATTTCTTCACGATGCATCTTCATTCTTGATACGGGCAGCCTCGAACCTCGTGAGGAGACTGCTTATATGGGCCTCGGCATGCACGGGCCCCGCCCCTGCCACGCCTCCCTTCGAGAACCCTCTCGAAGCCCCCCTGCTGTCCACGTGCCCCCCGAGGTGTCTTCTGGGCCCCCGGCCCCCACTGGGGTCCAGTCACGTGTCCAGCCGGGGTCACAGAGTGTGCCACGACCTCAGACCACCCCCGTGGCCTCCCGAGTCCAGAATTGGCCCTGACGTCATTCCCGCCTCCAGCCGGGATGACGTCATGTGTGTGTGTAGACCCGCGTGATAGTGACGCTCCCCCGCATAGTGACGTCACACGTGTGCGTGTGTACACAGTAGTGATGCTACAATCACTACACATTAATAAATACAAATTGTTCAATTCCCAACAACGGCCAATAAACATGGCGAATATTTAAACCGGTCTTGAGCCTCCCCTCGATCAACTCAGCGTTGTAGAAACAACAAAGGTGAGCTGTGGTGTAGATCTCTGAGCCATAGTATGTCTCTGTGAGCCATAATCTGGCTCTGTGAGCCATAGGCTGGCTCTATGAGACATAATCTTTGAGCCAAGGCAATATCCAAAAGCCCACAGTAGCAAGCACTGTGCTGGGGGCCTACGAAAACCAAAATATTTTCTTGAATAAATATATTTATATACAGCAAGGATAGGCAACGGCGTTTATACAAGGAGACATAGTCGTGTCGATGTCAATGGGTTTTTCCTTCATTCGGTGAGTGAGAAATTCAACACCGGAGATGAACTTTTTGTAAAAGAATTCATTGCAAAATTATTCTCAATCGAGAGTGCCAGTGTGAGGCAAGAAGTCCGCGCCTGGACGAAGTACCTCGTGAAACAAGCTGTGTGACAGCGGCGGTAGTTGTGAAATGTGGCAGCAGTACCAACTTAAAAAAGTTATCACTGAAGGCCTAACAAAACAGAAGTGCCTAGTGTGGAGGCCAATGTCCACCCCACCGCCCTCGCTGGGCAGATGGGGCGCAACGCCCACCCCTTCCACTTCCTCCTCCACCGCGTCGATCGGCTCACACCAGGCCCCCGCTGAACTGATGATCACCCCTCCCTGCACTAGCGCCTTCTCTTAGGGACTGTTGGCTCACCGCCGCACGGAGTTAACCCACACTCGCCCGTGTACACCACTCACACCAACGCGGTGCACAGCTGCACGACCGCAACGACACCTGCGACCGATTCCCTCTTCACACACGCACACATGCTGCGGCTCCGCGCTCACTCTTCTGCGTACCCCACCACTCACGCGAATGCGGCGGCGTGAACGCCCGCGCACCTGCGGGCGATTATGTCCTAACACACGCACACACCACAGCTAACGCTAACACGGCTGTGTGAACACGCGCACCTGCGGGCGATTATGTCCTAACACGCGCGCGCACACGCTGCGGCTCCGCGTTCACTCCACACGCAGTCACTCCACACACAAATCACCGACACCACACCGATGCTCTGTGCTAACTTTTATTTGCAGCGCAAATGCACACTACCTGGGGGAATCTTTTGCGATAAGAGCCTAGCCGACTGCTGCCTCAGTGACCAGTCACTCACACGTCCTACCACGTGCCTCGAAGCTGTACTCACGGCGTCGCCTGGACGCAGTGAGAGTCGGAGGGAGAAGGACGAGAGAAAACTTTACCTATCACTGTCTCGTAGCAGCACTCGCTGGCATCACACGGATGCTGCGAACGGCTCGAGGAGGCAGGATGGCAGGGAGTGGGTCTTGGCGGCCCAGAGGTTGAAGAAAAGAGACCCTAAAATCGTCCCATGCTACTCTTTTTATTCCCTAAACTTCAAAAGGCTCAGGGTGGCATTTGTACCGCGCGACCAATCGTGTGCCTACCTGTGGTTACCCCCCCCCCCGTCACCATGTCCTCCGTTGATTGCCGCGGTGGCGGCGCCGGCCATCCATTGCCCCTTGTTGCCCGGTATCTGGAAGGGTGCCCGGCTGGCGAACACACACCCTGTGAGTGTGTATTCGGGATGAGGGCCGAGATGGGGGTGGCAGTGGCGCTGCGATTCTCCTGACTTCATGCTCTTGTTGCTTTATATTCCACCCTCAGTCCCCCCCCCCCCCCCAATGTCTTAAATAACTTATTGCGGTTGGCCCCGTGAACCTTTGCTTTCTGCGCTCATACAATTTTAAGCAAACTCAGGGGCACCGCAATGTGATCTGTCCTGCCGGGGTCGGCCAATCTCCTGGCATCAGGAAACCGTGGGACTTTCCTCCTAGAGGCCCGTCGGATGAAAACCCGTTGCGCTAGGCGATCCCCCGCCAGGACACTACGTGTGAGCACTGCATGTGGGTGCTCGGTGTGTGTGCTCAGCATGGGGCCAGGGGAGAGTCACGGCGCTGGCAGAGTTGCTCCACGGCCGTGGCACCACACCTAGCGCCTACAAGAACCTTAATCCGGCTCTGGTGAGAAGGCATCTGGGTGTTGTGTGTGTGTTTCCAGGGAGGAAGATACTATATGTGATTCACGCTAGTGGCGTTTGCCATCTGCGTAATGTGCCACAGTGGCTAGGAGATGTTAACTACCCCGTCTGGTATACAGGAGGTCGTGGGTTTGATCCCGACCCTGACGCCTGCTGTATAGTTCGAGTTTGCATGTATCGCGCTCTCCCCGTAGTCACGTGGATTTTTATCAAGGTCCTCCGGTTTTTCCTCTCCACATTTAGAATCAACATCACGCGTTTAGAGCATTTTCCTGCTGCTATAAATGTCCACGCGATGATGAGCCACTTTGTTGAGCTGCTATCGTTTGTGGTAGCCAGGTCGCTTCTGAAAAAGAGCTGTAACATAGCAGCTCAGTGAGGCGTTACTCCTGGCAAAAAAAATAGATCGCGCCCAGAACCCCACGGAATTGGAGATGACTCCAGGGGGCAGGCGACGATGTACCACGCACGACTGAGGCTGATATTCACCACCACCACTACCATGGCCTTGGCCTGCACTCAGCATGGTGGAGAGTGCAGGTTGTAGGGTCGCCTGGCGGTGCCACGTAGGGACCGCTACACCCCGGGAGGTTTGCGCCTCATAACGATGATGATATGAAAGTGTGGCAAGACAGTGCTTGTGTTGGATGCACAGCACTTGCATTAATGCTTTAAGATGATGCCCCAAAGTGTAACATTGATGCTTCTGTGTTATAAATGATTTGAGAAGTGACCTGGCTATCACAAATGTTAGCTCAACCAAGCGTTTTTTGTGGAAATTTACGTGAAGGGAAAACCCAGAGGACCCAGAGAAAAATCCACGCGACCACAGGGAAAGCGAGAGACACGCAACCTCCAAATATACAGTAGGCGTCAGGGTTGGGATGGATCCCACGACCTCTTGTATGCCAGGCGAGTAATATTAACATCTTGAATAGGGCTTATTCACCTAATCTCCTGTCGAGAGCAGCACAGATCACAATGCGTGGATGCGGGCGATGGAATGAATCGTGGAAAAAGTATGCGTGAATTACGGAGGGATGCATGCCTGGAATGAGCCTAAGACAGCGCCTGAGAGGACGACCCCACGTCGGAGACAAAGTGAGGACCACGTGCAGGTGCTGAGGATCCACCGTGCCAGCGGCAGTAGCAGTGGCAGCAGCGACAACGGTGCAGGGTGGAAACGGCGTGGGAAGGGCATTCATCCGACAGTGGACATACCACGGTTGATAATGACGATTTAATACGTAGTAGTGGCAGTAGGGCTTTCGCGACCAATATTATTCATTATAAAGATAGTTTTTTTTGGGTTAGCTCACGTAAATATAAATGTGCCGTTAACCGGCCGCCACCACCACCACCTGATGCAGGCAATCACTTTCTCACACTCACCGACACCCTCACGCACAACAACCGCCATTTGCCAGTGAATGACAGTGACGTCAATACAGCGCTTGTGCCAGGCTACGTTAAGACCACGTGAAGTGTCGAACGCCCACTGGCAGGAGGTCACGGGACATTCCCAAGTGCCATGGTTTGACTGACTGGCGAATTTCCCCATGATGCTGGATGTAACTACCAGCGAAACATCGTACTCAAACTGTAAATGTTGTGGATTCACTCTTCAACACACCGGTGGGCTAAAGTAGTGAACTATTTGTCTTTTCGATTTAAAGCTTTCGTGACTGCAAGGATTCATCTTCTTTGGTTCTTTCGGTAAAGTCACGTAGAATGAGAATAAAATAATAAATTGATAAAATAAAATAACACAATAATATTCTCACTCCAGCGCTGTCCTCCAGACAGTCTCGTCCCCTTCACCTGATGAAGGCTGCTTGTGTTGTGGCCGAAACGTCGTATGAAAATTATTGTGTTATTTTATTTTATCAATTTATTATTTTATTCTCATTCTATTTGTCTTTTGTCAACGTGACACTTTTTTGCTGATTGGCTGTGTCGAGTGGTCGAGGGATACGACACATTTATAAATAGCGCGATCTAACCCAAAAAACCTTTATTATGAATAATATTGGTCGCGAAAGCCTACGTGTTAAACTGACTGAGATGACTGGCTGATGCACCACCTGTGCCCCCTGCGGGCCAACTTGCTGTGCTTTAGCCATCCAGCACTGCGCTCGTTGTTGTGAGCGTCGCTCCTCCTCCCTCAGTTGTTGCTGGAGTGCAACTGCCTCCGTCTGCCCAGTAGCGTCCTTCAAGAGCCTCCTCCACAGAGTCAAATCTTGACACCATTTGTACCAGTCATCGGCAAGTCCACTCAGCTCCACATCCTCTTACACCACATTTCTAGCCCGTGTCACGCCCGTTTAGCCCCATCTATCCAGCTGAACAAAAGCTGTTTAGGCATGCGGTGGCTGGTTAGGCGGGCTACATGACACAGCCAACGCAGCCTTGCCTGCAGGAGGAGTTCACCAATGGAACTTTGTCCAGATCTTTCAAGTATTTGTGAGTTCCTCACAATACCACCTGGTTAAACCCAGGATGTATCGTAGGGAGGTCAACCTAAATGTTTCTAAACGGCGAAGATGTTCCATTAGGGGGGTCCACGTTTCACAAGCATAGAGAAGGGAGGGAATGACTGTGGCCGAGAAGACCTGAAGCTTCGTGTGGCGTGACAGACCAGGTAGCTTCCACACAGCTGATTTGAAGTGAGACTTCTGCTGTCAAACCGGAGCCGGTCATGAGCACACTGCCCAGATATGGAAATCTCTCCACTCTCTCCACAACTGCCCCATCACCAATTGGGAGTTGTTAGGGCGGAGGGTTTGAGGGCACAAAATACCCAGGCAGGTGCTTTGTTTTGGAGGGGCTGATGGTCAGGCCCCACTCCTTAGTGGCACACTCCAGGTTCAGCAGCAGCGCCTCCAACTCCTCCTCTGAGTGGGCTGCAATTACCAGATTATCGTTATACATAACATGGTTGACCAATAGGGAGCCATCCCTCAACCGCACCCGGGCATCGATCAGCCTCCCATTGTATCTGTAACAAATGGAAATTCCTCCGGTACAGCTATTGAAGGCTTCACGAACTACATGGTCAAAATATATGTTAAATAATGTTGTAGCCAGACGACATCCCTCTTGCAGTCTAAGGTGCACAGGGAATGGCTCCAACTCCCGGCCACGTAGTTTTACCCGGGCCTGCCCACCATCATGAAGGTCCTTAATGATCGTGAGCAGAGGGTCAGGGACGAAGAACAACCCAGAGCCCAGGCCTTCTGATTGTATATTAGGCCTTGACCAGGTCAATAAAGCAGAGATATAGGTCCTGTTGGAATTCCCTACACCTCTGCTGAAAATATGGCATCTGTGCAGGACCGCCCTGGCCTGAAACCACATTGGGGCTTAGCGTGCCTGGTCAGGCAATATTGAACAACCCTTGCTAGGACCTTTCCAGCACACTGAGGAAGGAGATACCCCTGTATGGAGGGGGACCACCAGGGCATCCTTCCAATCCTGTGGAACTCGTCCAGTGGTCCAGATTGTGATTATGATGTCATATAGGACAGTCTTCACACATATACCACCCTCCCTCTGCATTTTGCTTGGGAGATCATTTCTGCCCGGCGCTTTCCCTGGTCTAAGACCGATGGCACCTCAGCCAGCCACTCACAGGGGGTGACTACTTCTTACAGTATTTGAGGCACGGCCACCTGAGCAGGTTCACCCCCAGTTTGCCCCATGATGTTTTCCAGGCTGAGGGAGTTCCCCTCCCCCAGTACCTCAGAAACGCTCAGCAAATCTTCAAACCCGTTCTTGGGGGTCGGAGATCGGATCACCTTTCTTTCCCTTAATAATGGTGATAGGTGTGGTGCTGCAAGACATTCACACAATAAATCACTCTTACATAATCTCTCACACTCACTTTCACACTCACTCAGTCTGACACACTTGCACTCACTCTCACACACAACAACAACAACCGCCATTCGCCACTAAATGGCGGTGACGTCACCACGACCCTTGTGCCAGGCTATGTGCACTTTCAGGCCACGTGAAGTGTCGAACGCCCGCTGGCAGGAGGTCACGGGGCAGACCCAGGTGCCACGGGTCGACTGACTAAGATGACTGAGATGACTGGCTGATGCACCACCTGTGCCCCCTACTGTACCAACTTGCTATGCTTTAGCCACCCGGTGCTCCGCTCGTTGTGAGCGTCGCTCCTCCGCCCTCCATTGTTGTTGGAGGGCGACTGCCTCCAACAGCCCAGCAGCGTCCTTCACGAGCCTCCTCCACTGAGGCCGATCTTGACACTGCTGGTACCGGTCATCGGCAAGTCCACTCAGCTCCACGTCCTCCTGTACCACGTCACTCCATCTCTTCTCTAGCCCGTGCCGCGCCCGTTTAACCCCCTCTGTCCGGAATAACAAAAACTTATTTGGTTCTTTCGGTAAGGTCACGTAGAATGAGAATAAAATAATAAAATAACACAATAAAATTCTCACGACGTTTCGGCCACAACGCAAGCGTCCCGACAGGTCTGTACCTTTCACCTGAAGACGGCCGCTTGCGTTGTGGCCGAAACGTCGTGAGAATGTTATTGTGTTATTTTATTATTTTATTCTCATTCTACGTGACCTTACCGAAAGAACCAAAGAAGATGAATCCTTGCAGTCACGAAAGCTTTAAATCGAAATATAACAAAAGCTGTTTAGGCATGCGGAGGCTGGGCATGCGGGATACATGACCCAGCCAACGCAGCTTTGCCTGCTGGAGGAGCTCACCGATGGGACTTTGCCCAGATCTTTCAAGGATTTGTGAGCTCACACTCTCTCACACTCATTCACATACACTAACTCATACTCACTCATACTCACTCACACTCTCAGACTCATTCACACACATTCACACTTTCACTCGCACTCACTCACACTCTCACACACACTCACTTATACTCACTCACACTCTCTTACTCACTCATGCTCTCACACTCACTCATACTCACACTCCCTCACACTCTGTCACTCACTCATACTCACACACTCTCTCACACTCTGTCACTCACTCATACTCACTCATACTCACCCATACACACTCACTCACACTCACTCATACTCACTCATACTCACACACTCCCTCACACTCTGTCACTCACTCATACTCACTCATACTCACTCTCACACTCACTCACACTCTGTCACTCACTCATACTCACTCAAACTCACTCACACACTCCCTCACACTCTGTCACTCATTCATACTCACTCATACTCACTCACACACTCCCTCACACTCTGTCACTCACTCATACTCACTCAAACTCACTCACACACTCCCTCACACTCTGTCACTCACTCATACTCACTCATACTCACTCACACACTCACTCACACACTGTCACTCACTCATACTCACTCATACTGACTCACACACTCACGCACACTCTGTCACTCACTCATACTCACTCGTACTCACTCACACACTCCCTCACACTCTGTCACTCACTCATACTCACTCATACTCGCTCACACACTCCCTCACACTCTGTCACTCACTCATACTCACTCATAATCACTCACACACTCACTCACTCACACTCTGTCAATCACTCATACTCACACACTCACTCACACTCTGTCACTCACTCATACTCACTCAAACTCACTCACACACTCACTCACACTCTGTCACTCATACTCACTCATACTCACTCACACACTCACTCACTCACACTCTGTCACTCACTCATACTCACTCATACTCACTCACACACTCACTCACACTCTGTCACTCACTCAAACTCACTTAAACTCACTCACACACTCCCTCACACTCTGTCACTCACTCATACTACTCAAACTCACTCACACACTCCCTCACACTCTGTCACTCACTCATACTCACACACTCCCTCACACTCTGTCACTCACTCATACTCACTCAAACTCACTCACACACTCCCTCACACTCTGTCACTCACTCATACTCACTCACACTCTGTCACTCACTCATACTCACTCATACTCGCTCACACTCTCCCTCACACTCTGTCACTCACTCATACTCACTCATACTCACACACGCACGCACACTCTGTCACTTACTCATACTCACTCATACTCACTCACACACGCACGCACACTCTGTCACTCACTCATACTCACTCATACTCACTCACACACTCACTCACACGCTGTTACTCACTCATACTCACTCAAACTCACTCACACATTCACTTACACTCTGTCACTCACTCATACTCACTCATTCTCACTCACACACTCCCTCACACTCTGTCACTCACTCATACTCACTCACACACTCACTCACACACTAACTCATACTCTGTCACTCACTCATACTCACTCACACTCACTCACACTCTGTCACTCACTCATACTCGCACTCCCTCACACTCTGTCACTCACTCATACTCACTCATACTCACTCACACACTCACTCACACTGTCACTCACTCATACTCACTCATACTCACTCACACACTCACTCACACTCTGTCACTCACTCATACTCACTCAAACTCACTCACACACTCCCTCACACTCTGTCACTCACTCATACTCACGCATACTCACTCACACACTCACTCACACTCCTACACTCACTCATACTCACACTATGACACTCACTCACACTCTCACACACTCTCACACACTCTCAAACACACTTATACTCACTCACACTCTGTCACTCACGCATACTCACTCACACACTCACTCACACTCTCACACTCACTCATACTCACACTATGAAACTCACTCACACTCTCACACACTCTCACACACTCTCAAACACACTTATACTCACTCACACTCTGTCACTCACGCATACTCACTCACACACTCACTCACACTCTCACACTCACTCATACTCACACTATGACACTCACTCACACTCTCACACACTCTCACACACTCTCAAACACACTTATACTCACTCACACTCTGTCACTCACGCATACTCACTCACACACTCACTCACACTCTCACACTAACTCATACTCACACTATGACACTCTCTAACACTCTCACACACTCCCACCACCGGACACAGCCAATCAGCAAGGGTTTACCGCGTAAACAAAACGTGGTGCAAATTCGTAACTAGTTCAGCACTAACCGGTTGTGTGGTGGAGAGTAAACCCACAACATAGTTTGGTTAACGACACATTTATATTTACGCGACCTAACCCAGAAGAAAACCGTTCTTGTGGATGATGACGATGACTTTCTTCATCAGTGGGCTTCAGGATTAGTTTACACTGCTCAGCACAAACTCGGCGATAGACTAGACACTGCAATGACAGTTAACCTTCCCAAAATTCTAAAAACTGCAGTCACCCATCCTTACACGATTCATTCATTATTTGGCTTCCACTCATTCCCCATTCATTCGATCCATGCATCATCATTTACTGCCAAAGCATTAAATTATTCTCATAATATGCCTATCACTCATTAAACCCTACTCATTCCATCCATGCATCATCATTTACTGTCAGAATAATAATTATTCTCCTATGGATATCACTCATTAAACACCATTCATTCAATACATTTATCATCATCGTTTAATGTATCAACAATTTTAGTTTCGCCGAATGCACGCATCATGACACATGCGCCCCATTGATTCCTCTCATCTATTGTCTTCGCCTCATCACCACCGTCACGTTAATTTGTACCGTTGTTGATTACGTTTAGTTAATTACGTTAAGATAAGATTCAAACCATTTCTTTAGTTGGTTTCCCCCTTTCTTCCTGGCGCTAAAGCAGAACATTAAGGCAGCGTGATATGATCGCCTCCACTCCGAACGACGTTTAAACATTTACTGCACGAACCCTGATCTCTCTGAAAGCCACGGACGCCAGGATAAAATAAATTTCGAGTTCCAGGCATTGAGTTGCTTTGTGGCTCTGTGGGGGTTAACCGCTTGGCTTCTAAGAGTGAAGCTCCCGGGGGTTCATATCCAGGTTAACCCAAGTTGATCATTTTTTTCGAGCGTTTTATCTCATAAACCGAATGGAAAACTTTCTCGATGTCGCCAATGCCAACCTTTAAGAAGGCATCGCGGAGGGCGGTTCTGTAATGCCCTCTTCCACGGCGGCTGTGGCACCGCTCTGCGAGATTTGCACGACCGGTGCCACCGTCTCGTCAAGGCCGACATCGCAGATCACGGGCCAAGCACCCCTGCGGCGCAGGCGAAGGAGGCCACCCGGCACCTCACGTGACCTGGCGCTGACCCTCCTTGTCCATTGAGGATTGCGCAACACAGACCACGTTCTGGGCAATGCTGCTAGCTCGGAGCCGGCTGTGATTACACAACTCCCCTCTGATGGAAGACAACAAGCAGGAGCCGCCATTCACCACTACGTGGCGATGATGGCACCATGGTGTTTTTGTGCCAGGCTAGGTGAAATCTTGAGCGCGTCACGTGAAGTGTGGAAGGCTCTCTTGCTGGCAGGAGGTCACGGGAGAGTCACCGGGTGCTACGGGTTGACTGACTGAGATCACCGGCTTATGCACCGCCCGTGATACCGGGCGTTTTATCCACCTGGCACTCCGCTCGTTGTTGTGAGCATCACTCCTCTGCTCTCCATTGTTGTGGGAGGGCGACTGCCTCCAACTGCCCAGTAGCGTCCTTCACGAGTCTCCTCCTCCACTGAGGCTAATCCTGACACCGCTAGTACCAGACTTTGGCAAGTCCAATCAGCTCCACGTCCTCCTGTACCACATCACTCCATCTCTTCTCTAGCCCGTGCCACGCCCGTTTAGCCCCCTCTATCCGGCCGAACAGAAGCTGCTTGGGAATGCCGTGGCTGGGCACGTGGGATACACGACCCAGCCAACGCAGCCTTACCTGCCACAAGAGCTCACCGATGATGGGGACTGTCGAAATCTCTCAAGGATCTGTGAGCTCATCACACAATCCAGTCTGCTTAAAACCAGGACGACTGTTTCAAAATCGGCGCAGATGATCCTTCAAGGAGGTCCACATTTCGTATGCATTAACTATAGACAACACGTTCTACTTAATTAAAATAGACTTTTTGATAAATGTTTTCTCTTACAACATCAGAGTGCAGCGTAACATTAAATACGCACTACAATGACAATAGTTTAAAGCGATTTGAAGCATGTTTTATTTTATTTTATTTTGGGGGGGGAGGGGGCAGAGTTTTGTGACGTCATATTTGAGGGGGGGTCTGACTTTTTGTGACGCCGTGTGACTGGGGGGGGGTCAAAAATCGTCCAAAATCACGTGACGTCATTTATGGACGGCCCCTTTGCCGAAGTGACGACGCAACGATTAAAACGGGGGAGCACCGGCCTGGGCATTCTGTGTGCCGTCGGCCACTCCGCCACCCTCAACTCCCAATTGGTGACGGAGCGGCTGTTGGAGAGGGTGGAGAGGTTTCCCATTCCAGGGGGCGGTGTGTGCTCGTGACCGGCTCCGGTTTGACAGTAGAGGACTCACTCCGAATCAGCCGTGCACCATTATCTTTTTCACCGGCCGTGTAATGCTGCTGTGTGGAAGCTACCTGGCCTGTTGCTCTGACCTCTCTTCGCTACGCTTGTGAAACGTGGACCCTCCCTCTAATGGAACATCTGCGCCGGTTAGAAACATTAATGTTGTTTTCACTCGTGAGCAGTCGCGGGGACATTTGAAGTTTCATCACTCGCCAGATGAACACCCAATTACGTTGCGTCTATGCATGCGGCACCCAACCATTTTTTGTGCCATTATTTGGGGCACAGCGGTGGCTATGAGATGTTAACTGCCTCTCCTGGTATACAGGAGGTCGTGAGTTTGATCGCGACCCTGACACCTGCTGCTGTATATTTGGAGTTTGTGTGTCTCTTTCTCCCCGTGGTCGTGCGGATTCTTCTCCACATTTAGAAATAACGTGCGTTTAGAGTATGCGGCTGCTGCTATACATTTCCACGTGATAAGCCACTTAAGTTGGGCTATCATTTGTGATAGCCAGGCCGCTTCTGAAAAAGAGCTACTACATTGGACCTTATATTGTAGTATTTAAATCGTTCATATCGTTTTTATTGGGTTACTAATTATGCAATCCAGAGTTGAAGCTTTTGTGACTGCAGGAACCCATACTCTTTGGTTCTTTCGGTAAAGTCACGTGGGTATAAAATAAATAAATACATCTCGACGTTTCGATTGCAACACAAGCAATCATCATCAGGTGGGAAAATCACAACGTCCCTCTCCTAGCGTCCACGCACCCCCCCCCCTCTCTCTCCCCCTTTGCCCCTCCCCCCTCTCTTACCGATATAACCTCTTGCTATGGCATTTCTCTCCCACTTCAGCAAAACAAATGACTTGCTGTGGTTTTCCCACCTGATGATGATTGCTTGTGTTGCAATCGACACGTCGTGATTTATTTTATACCTACGTGACTTTACCGAAAGAACCAAAGAGTACACAAATTATGCAATTCAACAAAAATATCAACCGAACAGAGACTCAGACCCTGAATCAGAGACATAGGAGCGACTCAACACTCAGACATAGATTGAGATTAGAGACTTGGAGTCTCTATGAATCTCTCCGAGTCTCTAATTTCAGACTCAGAGAGAGCATCGGACATAGAGAGAGACTCAGAGAGACTCAGACTCAGAGAGACTCAGAGAGACTCATAGAGAAACTCATAGAGAGACTCAGACTCAAAGAGACTCAGACTCAGAGAGACTCAGAGAGAATCAGACTCAGAGAGACTAAGAGAGAGACTCAGAGAGAGACTCAGAGAGAGACTCAGAGAGACTCATCGAGAGACTCAGACTCAGACTCAGAGAGACTCAGATTTAGAAAGACAGAGAGAGACTCAGACTCAGAGAAAGACTCAGACTCAGAGAGAGAGAGACTCAGAGAGAGACTCAGACTCAGAGAGAGACTCAGATTTAGAGAGACTCAGAGAGACTCATAGAGAGAGACTCGGAGAGAGACTCAGACTCAGAAAGACTCAGACTCAGAGAGACTAAGAGAGACTCATAGAGACTCATAGAGAGAGACTCGGAGAGAGACTCAGACTCAGAAAGACTCAGACTCAGAGAGACTAAGAGAGACTCATAGAGACTCATAGAGACTCATAGAGAGAGACTCGGAGAGAGACTCAGACTCAGAGAGAGACTCATCGAGAGACTCAGACTCAGAGAGAGACTCAGGCTCACCCCGAGTTTTGGCCCCACGCCACCGCAGTTGAAACTGCCCCGCCTCACACAGCCACCCCACCCCCACCCTCACCCCCACCGTCACATTCTCTCTGTCTCACTTTCTCTCACTCTCCCTGCCTCATTCACTCTCTCTGACTCTCACTTTCTCTCACTCTCCCTGCCTCATTCACTCTCTCTGTCTCTCACTTTCTCTCACTCTCCCTGCCTCATTCACTCTCTCTGTCTCTCACTTTCTCTCACTCTCCCTGCCTCATTCACTCTCTCTGTGTCTCACTTTCTCTCACTCTCCCTGCCTCATTCACTCTCTCTGTCTCTCACTTTCTCTCACTCTCCCTGCCTCATTCACTCTCTCTCTGTCTCACTTTCTCTCACTCTCCCTGCCTCCTTCACTCTCTCTCTGTGTCTCACTCTCCCTGCCTCATTCACTCTCTCTCTCCGTGTCTCACTCTCCCTGCCTCATTCACTCTCTCTCCGTGTCTCACTCTCCCTGCCTCATTCACTCTCTCTCCGCCTCTACGCGCGCACTGAGATCGCACGGCCCCTGAAGGAACGTAGATTGGACGGGAGAGAAACTCAGAAACTCAGACTCAGAGAGACTCGAATTCGAGACTCGGAGATCGTGCCAGAGCCGTGAGCCCGGATTGCTGCCCCGCAATGCTGCCCCTGCTGAGGCCACCCCTGTTGAGGCTGCCCTACCGAGGGCTTCCCCGTGCTGCTGCCCGGTCGACCCTTCACCGTGCACTCCACGCAAGCCGGGGTCTCTGCTCAACTGGGTGAGTTCACGCTGCACACAGACCCAGTGAGTTCACGCTCCACTCAGTGAGTCCACACTGCACTCAGTGAGTCCACACTGCACTCAGTGAGATCACACTGCACTCAGTGAGTCCACGCTGCACTCAGTGAGTCCACGCTCCACTCAGTGAGATCACACTGCACTCAGTGAGTCCACACTGCACTCAGTGAGTCCACACTGCACACTATAAATTCTGATTCCCATTCTGACTTGGGTTCGAGGGGTACTGGATGGTGGGGGGTTGGGTGGGAGCCTATTCGGTAACCGATTTACAAAGATGGATTACCGGTTGCGAATGTCATGAACCGGTAGCCGTCTGTGTTAGTCTATGCGTCTCTGTGTGATGAGTCGTTGGGTGTCTGTATGAGTCGGTGGGTCTCTGTGTGGTGAATCTATGGGTCTCTGTCTGATGTGTCTATGGGTTTCTGTGTGTGAGGTTATGGGTCTCTATGTGAGTCCGTGGGTCTCTGTGTGGTGAGTCTACAGATCTCCGTGTTAGTCCATGGGTCTCTGTAGACTGCTCTCCCTTCCGATATTCGGAAGTCACTGCAGATATGCACTTTCAAATCATCATCTAGAGCGACAAACTCATTTCTTTAGAGCTCCTTGCTATTGTCGTCTGTAGTTTGTTGTCTTCCCGCATCCTGGATGAGTGCGGTTGGCTAAGTACGCTGCCTAAGAAGTTAAAAGACAAATATCCCCCGTCTAGCCCTCAACAGACTGTTGGGGCAAGTGCTGTTAGCGAGCAGCAACTACTGTATGAGAGCCGGCACTGCGTCACTCGAATGGTTCGATGGCCAGCACCACGCCCGGCCGCCTTTGTCTCCCCGGTGGCGATGTTTACTGCACACCGCGACACCAGATAACTCATTTGAGGCTGAGTCTACCTAGGGGAGACCCCAGGACCGGCTCTGATCACCGCTAAGCACCGGTGGTGTGAAAGAAGTCCGACGTACGTGCAATATGTAGGCCACCGACCATTGCATTCGAGTAAGGATTGGCGCGTGACCCATTCTCAGATTCTGATGCTGGCAAGGGAGGTCCCACAATGCATCGCGTTCACGCTTCGTACGGACTGACGGCGGCGGGTGAAAGATGTCAGCGTAGAATTGTTGCTACCCGCTCCGTTGTCCGTTTCGGGAGCAGAGCCTTCTTTAAAGGAGCGAAGGCAGCGGCGATGGCGGTGGCGGCGATGGTTTGTGAACGGCGCCACATTGTGCATCAGGTGGCACGTGTCGGCCCGGTCCTCATTCGGGGGGAGGGAGTGGGGGGAAGTATGGTAAAACAATCGGAGACATCCTTCACCCCGCGCCCTATCCCCACATGGCGGGGTGGGGTCAGGGGGGGGTCACTGAGCAGGGTGGAGTGGGGCTTAGCGAGGGGGGTACCACCACGCCCACCAGCCACCCTCTAAGCGTTACGCAACGGGGACCTTTGCCTGCGAGTCTGACTCCCACGAAGCGAGACCCTGGGAGTCAGGCGAGGTGACAGGGGACGGGTGGGAGGGGGTGGGAGGGGAGGGGTGGGAGGGGGTGAGAGGGGAGGGGTGGGAGATTAGTCCACACACGGTGTAGAAGAGAGTGAGATGGAACGGATGGAGATTTGGCCACACACACGGTTTAGAAGGGAGTGAGATGGAACAAATTGAAATAAGTCCACCACGGGTAGAAGGGAGTGAGATTGGACAGATGGAGATTAGTCCACCCACAGGTCTAAGGGAGTGAGATGGAACAGATGGAAATTAGTCCACTACGGGTAGAAGGGAGTGAGATTGGTCAGATGGAGATTAGTCCACACACGGGGTAGAAGCGAGTGAGGTGGAACAGATGGATATTAGTCCACCCACGGGTCTAAGGGAGTGAGATGGAACAGATGGAAATTAGTCCACCACGGGTAGAAGGGAGTGAGATTGGACAGATGTAGATTAGTCCACACACGGGGTAGAAGCGAATGAGGTGGAACAGATGGAGATTAGTCCACATACACGGTGCAGAAGGGAGTGAGATGGAACAGATGGAGATTAGTCCACACACACGGTGCAGAAGCGAGTGAGATGGAACCGATGGAGATTAGTCCACACACACGGTGTAGAAGGGAGTGAGATGGAACAGATGCAGATTAGTCCACACACGGGTAGAAGGGAGTGAGATGGAACAGATGGAGATTAGTCCACCCATGGATAGAAGGGAATGAGATGGAACAGAAGGAAATTAGTCCACACACGGGTTGAGGGGATTGAGATGGAACAGATGGAGATTAGTCCACACACGGTTCGAAGGGAGTGAGATGGAACAGATGGAGATTACTCCATCACGTGTAGAAGGGAGTGAGATTGGACAGATGGAGATTAGTCCACACAGGGGTAGTAGGGAGTGAGATGGAACAGATGGAGATTGGTCTATACACACGGTGTAGAAGGGAGTGAGATGGAACAGATGGAGATTAGTCCACCCATGGGTAGGAGGGAGTGAGATGGAACAGATGGAGATTAGTCCACCCACGGGTAGGAGGGAGTGAGATGGAAGAGATGGAGATTACTCCCCCACGTGTAGAAGGGAGTGAGATGAAACAGATGGAGATTAGTCTACACACGGTATAGAAGGGAGTGAGATGGACCAGATGGATATTAGTCCACACACGGTGTAGAAGGGAGTGAGATGGAACAGATGGAGATTAGTCCACCCACGGGTAGAAGGGAGTGAGATGGAACAGATGGAGATTAGTCCACACACGGGATAGAAGGGAGTGAGATGGAACAGATGGAGATTAGTCCACACACGGGGTAGAAGGGAGTGAGATTGAACAGATGGAGATTAGTCCACAAACGGTTAATAGGGAGTGAGATTGAACAGATGGAGATTAGTCCCCACACTGTATAGAAGGGAGTGAGATGGAATAAATGGAGATTAGTCCACACACGGCTAGTAAGGATTGAGATGGAACAGATGGAGATTAGTCCACACACGGGTAGAAGGGAGTGAGGTGGAACTTATGGAGATTAGTCGACACACGGGGTAGAAGGGAGTGAAATAGAACAGATGGAGATTAGTCCACACACACGGTGCAGAAGCGAGTGAGATGGAACCGATGGAGATTAGTCCACACACGGGTAGAAGCAAGTGAGATGGAAGAGATGCAGATTAGTCCACCCATGGGTAGAAGGGAATGAGATGGAACAGAAGGAAACTAGTCCACACACAGGTCGAAGGGATTGAGATGGAACAGATGGAGATTAGTCCACACACGGTTCGAAGGGAGTGAGATGGAACAGATGGAAATTAGTCCACCCACGGGTAGAAGGGAGTGAGATGGAACAGATGAAGATTACTGCATCACGTGTAGAAGGGAGTGAGATGGAACATATGGAGATTAGTCCATACACACCGTGTAGAAGTGAGTGAGATTGGACAGATGGAGATTAGTCCACCCACGGGTAGTAGGGAGTGAGGTGGAACAGATGGAGATTGGTCTACACACACGGTGTAGAAGGGAGTGAGATGGAACAGATGGAGATTAGTCCACCCACGGGTAGGAGGGAGTGAGATGGAACAGATGGAGATTAGTCCACCCACGGGTAGGAGGGAGTGAGATGGAACAGATGGAGATTAGTCCACATACGGTGTAGAAGGGACTGAGATTGGACAGATGGAGATTAGGCCACCCACGGGTAGTAGGGAGTGAGGTGGAACAGATGGAGATTGGTCTACACACACGGTGTAGAAGCGAGTGAGATGGAACAGATGGAGATTAGTCCACCCACAAGTAGAAGGAAGTGAGATGGAACAGATGGAGATTACTCCCCCACGTGTAGAAGGGAGTGAGATGGAACAGATGGAGATTAGTCTACACACGGTGTAGAAGGGAGTGAGATGGACCAGATGGATATTAGTCCGCACACGGTGCAGAAGGGAGTGAGATGGAACAGATGGAGATTAGTCCACCCACGGGTAGAAGGGAGTGAGATGGAACAGATGGAGATTAGTCCACACACGGGATAGAAGGGAGTGAGGTGGAACAGATGGAGATTAGTCCACACACACGGTGTAGAAGGCAGTGAGATGGAACAGATGGAGATTAGTCCACCCACAGGTAGGAGGGAGTGAGATGGAACAGATGGAAATTAGTCCACCCACGGGTAGAAGGGAGGGAGATGGAACAGATGGAGATTAGTCCACACACGGGGTATAAGGGAGTGAGATTGAACAGATGGAGATTAGTCCACAAACGGTTAGTAGGGAGTGAGATTGAACAGATGGAGATTAGTCCCCACACTGTATAGAAGGGAGTGAGATGGAACAAATGGAGATTAGTCCACACACGGCTAGTAAGGATTGAGATGGAACAGATGGAGATTAGTCCACACACGGGTAGAAGGGAGTGAGGTTGAACATATGGAGATTAGTCGACACACGGGGTAGAAGGGAGTTAAATGGAACAGATGGAGATTAGTCCACCACGGGTAGAAGGGAGTGAGATGGAACAGATGGAGATTAGTCCACACACGGTGTATAAGGGAGTGAGATGGAACAGATGGAGATTAGTCCACACACGGGCAGAAGGGAGTGAGATTGACCAGATGGAGATTAGTCCACACACATGGTGTAGAAGGGAGTGAGATGGAACAGATGGAGATTTGTCCACACACGGGGTAGAAGGGAGTGAGATGGAACAGATGGAGATTTGTCCACACACGGGGTAGAAGGGAGTGAGACGGAATTAATGGAGATTAGTCCACACACGGGTAGAAGGGAGTGAGATGGAACAGATGGAGATTAGTCCACACACGGGGTAGAAGCGAGTGAGGTGGAACAGATGGATATTAGTCCACCCACGGGTCTAAGGGAGTGAGATGGAACAGATGTAAATTAGTCCACCACGGGTAGAAGGGAGTGAGATTGGACAGATGGAGATTAGTCCACACACACGGTGTAGAAGGGAGTGAGATGGAACAGATGGAGATTAGTCCACCGACGGGTAGAATGGAGTGAGATGGAACAGATGGAGATTAGTCCACACACGGGATAGAAGGGAGTGAGATGGAACAGATGAAGATTAGTCCACACACACGGTGTAGAAGGCAGTGAGATGGCACAGATGGAGATTAGTCCACCCACGGGTAGGATGGAGTGAGATGGAACAGATGGAGATTAGTCCACCCACGGGTAGAAGGGAGGGAGATGGAACAGATGGAGATTAGTCCACACACGGGGTAAAAGGGAGTGAGATGGAACAGATGGAGATTTGTCCACACACGGGGTAGAAGGGAGTGAGACGGAATAAATGGAGATTAGTCCACACACGGGTAGAAGGTAGTGAGATGGAATAGATGGATATTAGTCCACCCACGGGTCTAAGGGAGTGAGATGGAACAGATGGAAATTAGTCCACCACGGGTAGAAGGGAGTGAGATTGGACAGATGGAGATTAGTCCACACACACGGTGTAGAAGGGAGTGAGATGGAACAGATGGAGCTTAGTCCACACACACGGTGCAGAAGGGAGTGAGATGGAACAGATGGAGATTAGTCCACACACACGGTGCAGAAGCGAGGAGATGGAACCGATGGAGATTAGTCCACACACGGGTCAAGGGATTGAAATGGAACACATGGAGATTAGTCCACACACACGGTGTAGAAGGGAGGAGATGGAACAGATGGAGATTAGTCCACACATACACCGTGTAGAAGGGAGTGAGATGGAACAGATGGAGATTAGTCCACACACGGGATAGAAGGGAGTGAGATGGAACAGATGGAGATTAGTCCACACACGGTGTAGAAGGCAGTGAGATGGAACAGATGGAGATTAGTCCACCCACGGATAGAATGGAGTGAGATGGAACAGATGGGGATTAGTCCACACACGGGGTAGAAGGGAGTGAGATTGAACAGATGGAGATTAGTCCACAAACGGTTAGTAGGGAGTGAGATTGAACAGATGGAGATTAGTCCTCACACTGTATAGAAGGGAGTGAGATGGAACAAATGGAGATTAGTCCACACACGGCTAGTAAGGATTGAGATGGAACAGATGGAGATTAGTCGACACACGGGGTAGAAGGGAGTGAAATGGAACAGATGGACATTAGTCCACCACGGGAAGAAGGGAGTGAGATGGAACAGATGGAGATTTGTCCACACACGGTGTATAAGGGAGTGAGTTGGAGCAGATGGAGATTAGTCCACACACGGGCAGAAGGGAGTGAGATTGAACAGATGGAGATTAGTCCACACACATGGTGTAGAAGGGAGTGAGATGGAACAGATGGAGATTCGTCCACACACGGGGTAGAAGGGAGTGAGATGGAACAGATGGGGACTAGTTCACACACGAGTATGAAGGGAGTTCCACAGCTCATCCCTGTGCGATCCATCAACCATTAACCACCACCACCATCTGGCCACATGGCTGGGCTGCGGCCACGCGAAACCTGGCACCGGGTCAGAGACCCGAGGAGCATGGAGTGGTGGAGCAGTAAACGGGGTGACCCCAGAGTGACCCCTGTGTGGTTATCAGCTCGGGTCACTCATTGACTCACTGTGGTCATTAACACGAGGGGAGGGGAGGGGAGTTGGGGGGTGTTGTATATGCCCCCCTTTCCATCTTAATATTAACAAGTATTTTTTCAATACATATAGATACATATTTCTATTGTTTCTTTTAATTTTAATAATGAATAAGAACACCAAACCAGGCCTCAGCATGGCATGTGGAGGTCATATTTACCTTGACCCACTAACACGATTTTGACGTTCAGAGCCCTCCCAGGGTCAGAGGGAGCAGATAGAGAGCAGAGCGCAGCGGATTGAAAAGGGCTGACGTAAACACACCAAGCCAGGGTCACTGGGAGGTTGCGTTAGCCTAGATATAGTTAAGTCAAAAACCTAATTGGTTCTGCATTACTATTAAAGTAACTTAAAGTCGGAATTTAACGACAGGGTAGGCTAAAGTTATTGATCTTCACACCCACTTCAATTGAACCCTGCCACAAGCTACGTCAATGTAACCATCACCCGTCTATTGTTAAACCCAGGGTCGGAGAGAAAGGAAGATCCCGGCCGTCTTTGTATCCCCGCCGCGCGGGGTAGGAGTGTGTATACGCTCGGGGAAACACGAGTCAAACACCACAACGGGAAGCTGACCCAGACCTTGGGTTAATACAGAATCATAACTGTGGAACTCTGATTAAATGAAATGTTAACTTAAAACTTTTTAACCATTTCTTTGTGCGTCGGTGAAAGTCGGAGGGAATATCGCCCCTCCCACCAGGTTGTGCACCCAGACAGAGAGGCACCTTCGAGACAATTTATAACATTTGATTGTTTTACTTGTGGGTTTTATGGTAGGAGTATGACAACGGAATATACCGTGGGTGATGCACACAATGACACACACTGACACATGTACGGACACACACACGGACGCAGATACATACGGACAAATCCTGACACAGCAAAAATCGAAGGAAACCCGGCCTTGTGGGCAGGATCCGAGTGAAGGGATTTTGGGCATAAAAAGAGGATCCTGAGCATTGAAACCTCAGTTCGACCGAGGGGGTCGGCTCACCAGAGTTCGACCGGGGGGTCGACTCTCGGGAGACAGTTCGACTCGGAGGAGGTCGGAACTCGGGGAGTTCGACTCGGAGGAGTTCAACTCGAGGGAGTTCGACCAGGGGGGTCGGAACTCGGGGAGTTCGACCAGGGGGTCGGAACTCGGGGAGTTCGACTCGGAGGAGGTCGGAACTCGGGGAGTTCGACTCGGAGGAGTTCAACTCGAGGGATTCGACCAGGGGGGTCGGAACTCGGGGAGTTCGACCAGGGGGGTCGGAACTCGGGGAGTTCGACTCGGAGGAGGTCGGAACTCGGGGAGTTCGACTCAGAGGAGTTCAACTCGAGGGAGTTCGACCAGGGGGGTCGGAACTCGGGGAGTTCGACTCGGAGGGGTCGGAACGCGGGGAGTTCGACCAGTGAGTCGGCTCAGGAGCAGTTCAAATCGGGAACGAGAGCAACAGGTCGCCAGCCGGCGAGCTGCAGAGGAGGGCGCGGCGAACAGAGGCCAAAGTGGCCCGTCGCTACCCACTGACGTTGGCAAGACTCGCAGGGTAGTGAGGCGTCACCTAGTGTGATTTCCAAGAGAGAACTCCACGATACGATGATGCGCTATGCCCCACTACACGACCAATCTGACGTTCGCTGGACCTAAAGACTCAACTCCAAACAATGACTACTCCACACAATTCATGACACACAAACACACTCAAGTCCGTGAACCATCTGGCCGTGGAAGCATCGATCGTGTGATAACAGTCCGTCGTTTATAAGTATAGTCGTAATTTTGCTGTTTAATATTTTGTTTTGGACTGTACTTCTAATCGCATAAGTTACCAACCGATCCATCAATACGAATTAGCCCTTGGCACCTTCGCCACGGAGCTACGCTCCCGGGGAGGAATCGTGCTAAACCGATTTTCTGATCATACAATCGTATTCACGAATTAATTAATCTCCCGTGAGATAACACGTTCCGCCGCATACCCTCACACTAAGCCATTTCGGTAATATTATATTCTGTCCGGTGGATCTGTTGTTACATTCATGCCTTTGGAAATAATAACTGTTTGATTGTCTTTTTATGTGAATACCGTTGCATGTTAATCAATCGCATGTGATAACGTGCTGACCATTTCAAGCATAATGATCGTTCATATTATAATGTATAAGCTTTTGTGTAACATAGCATTGGCATGTTCTGGCTCTCTCTCACTAACAGCAATCGCTTTATGCGGGGTCCATGTGTTATCAAAGTGAAATCGTACAGTCGTTGATGATACTGTTTTTATACCGTGTGGATACCGTGTTGAAGTTCCGAGATTGAGAGTCACATACATATTATAGTTAAGGTTTAATTTGAAATACATTGATTAATACAGAAGTGGTCGTGTGATTCTTTCCTGAAAATTTTGCATAAGATCTGTATCCTGCGATGAGATATGAACTCGGGAACCTAAACTATAAACACACCAATCCACACTCATTAAACTTTAAAGCGAATGATATGAACCTGGGACCTAAAATATGAACACTTGGGGAGTGTTAAAGCGAGAATCCTTGTATTATGCTGATCAATAATACGAAGTTAGACAACGAGGCCGAATTGACACTAGCGTAACTGCACACGATTGATTGCGTTATCCTGATTGATAACCCCACCTCGTCAAAGAGGCGGGGCCTGATTATCATAAAGGCTATCATTAACACAACCACACCCACTCGTATAAATTAATACGATTACCTCTCTAATTAGCATAGTTATACGCATAATTACACGAATTAACATAATTTTGGATTAATTATGCAAATTTCGAATTTCATTTAATTTTCATTACTTTTCATCAATTTTCACACACCCACATATACAACAGGGGTGACCTCAGTGGCCCCAGGAAAAAGTTTGATTTTTTTTTCAAATATCACCGAACTCTCGGTCATTCTCACTCGCAAGCTCTCAGTTAATGTGTGTGGGTGAGAGAGCGTGCGTGTGGGTGAGTGTGTGGGAGGGTAAGGGAGTGAGTGGGTGGGTGAGTGTGTGGGTGGGTCGGTGAAATAGTGAGTGCATGTGTGGGTGGGTAGGCGAGGGAGTTAGTGTGTGGGTGGTTGAGTGAGTGAATGAATGTGCAGATGAGTGCGTGCTTCAGCTCTTGATTATGTGGGTGTGTGAGGCAGTGAGTGAGTGTGGATGAGTTAGTGAGTGTGTGCGTGGGTGGCTGAGAGAGTGAGTGTGTGAGTGGGTGGGTGGAGGAGAGAGTGAGTGGTGGGTGGGTGGATGAGTGAGTGAGTGGTGGGTGAGGGAGTGAGCGTGTGGGAATTTGGGTGAGTGATTCAAGGTGTGATTTACTGTGTGGGTGAGTGAGTGGTCGGTGAGGGTGGAGGGTGAGTGAGTGATCAGTGGGTGAGTGAATGAGTGAGTGAGTGGTGAGTGTGAGTGAGTGATAATGTGAGTAAATAAGTGTGTGAGTGGGTGGATGAGTGAGTGGGTGGGTGAATGTGTGTGTGTGAGTGTGTGAGTGAGTGAGTGATTGTGTAGGTAGGTGAATGGGTGAGTGTTTGTGTGGGAAAGTAGGTGGGTGGGTGAGTTAGTGGGTGAGTGAGTGGGTGAGTGTAGGTGAATGTGAGTACGTTAGTGAGTGGTTGAGTGAGTGGATGACTGAGTGAGTGTGAGAGTGTGGAGAAGGGAGTGTATACAGTGAGGGAAAAAAAGTATTTGATCCCCTGCTGATTTTGTACCTTTGCCCACTGACCAAGAAATGATCAGTCTATAAATTTAATGGTAGGTTTATTTGAACAGTGAGAGACAGAATAACAACAACAACAACAATCTAGAAAAACGCATGTCAAAACGTTATAAATTGATTTGCATTTTAATGAGGGAAATAAGTAGTTGACCCATACTTTTTGGTTCTATTGGGTAAAGTCACGTAGGTGAAAATAAAATAACAAAAAATCACGACGTTTCGGCCACAACACAAGCGGCCTTCATCAGGTGAAGGGACGAGACTGTCTGGAGGACAGCGCTGGAGTGGAAGAAGCCACGCTTAGATCACGACCTTTAAGCTGTGTGAGAAGAAAAAGACCACGTGCCTTGACAAAGGAATTAGCATATAATTTACCATTGGAATGGCTCATTGAAATAGCTAAGTTAAAGTATACACATCCGCAGAGGTACCCCTTGACAAAGGAATTAGCGCTGCTTGACAAAGGAATTAGCATATAATTTAGCATTGAAATGGCTCATTGAAATAGCTAAGTTAAAGTATACACATCCGCAGAGGTACCCCTTGACAAAGGAATTAGCATCGACATGCTAAATTATATGATAATTCCTTTGTCAAGGCACTTGGCCTTTTCTTCTCACACAGCTTAAAGGTCGTGATCTAAGCGTGGCTTCTTCCACTCCAGCGCTAATTCCTTTGTCAAGGGGTACCTCTGCGGATGTGTATACCTTAACTTAGCTATTTCAATGAGCCATTTCAATGCTAAATTATATGCTAATTCCTTTGTCAAGCAGCGCTAATTCCTTTGTCAAGGGGTACCTCTGCGGATGTGTATACTTTAACTTAGCTATTTCAATGAGCCATTCCAATGCTAAATTATATGCTAATTCCTTTGTCAAGGCGCGTGGTCTTTTTCTTCTCACACAGCTTAAAGGTCGTGATCTAAGCGTGGCTTCTTCCACTCCAGCGCTGTCCTCCAGACAGTCTCGTCCCTTCACCTGATGAAGGCCGCTTGTGTTGTGGCCGAAACGTCGTGATTTTTTGTTATTTAATTTTCACCTACGTGACTTTACCCAATAGAACCAAAGAGTATGGATCCTAGCAGTCACGAAAGCTTTAAATCTAGAATTAAGTATTTGACCCCTCTGCAAAACATGACTTAGTACTTGGTGGCAAAACCCTTGTTGGCAATCACAGAGGTCAGACGTTTCTTGTAGTTGGCCACCAAGTTTGCACACATCTCAGAAGGGATTTTGTCCCACTCCTCTTTGCAGATCTTCTCCAAGTCATTAAGGTTTCGAGGCTGACGTTTGGCAACTCGAACCTTCAGCTCCCTCCACAGATTTGCTATGGGATTAATGTCTGGAGACTGGCTAGGCCACTCCAGGACCTTAATGTGCTTCTTCTTGAGCCACTCCTTTGTTGCCTTGGCCGTGTGTTTTGGGTCATTGTCATGCTGGAATACCCATCCACGACCCATTTTCAATGCCCTGGCTGAGGGAAGGAGGTTCTCACCCAAGATTTGACGGTACATGGCCCCGTCCATCGTCCCTTTGATGCGGTGAAGTTGTCCTGTCCCCTTAGCAGAAAAACACCCCCAAAGCATAATGTTTCCACCTCCATGTTTGACGGTGGGGATGGTGTTCTTGGAGTCATAGGCAGCATTCCTCCTCCTCCAAATACGGCGAGTTGAGTTGATGCCAAAGAGCTCCATTTTGGTCTCATCTGACAACAACACTTTCACCCAGTTGTCCTCTGAATCATTCAGATGTTCATTGGCAAACTTCAGACGGGCATGTATATGTGCTTTCTTGAGAAAGGGGACCTTGCGGGCGCTGCAGGATTTCAGTCCTTCACGGCGTAGTGTGTTTCCAATTGTTTTCTTGGTGACTATGGTCCCAGCTGCCTTGAGATCATTGACAAGATCCTCCCGTGTAGTTCTGGGCTGATTCCTCACCGTTCTCATGATCATTGCAACTCCACGAGGTGAGATCTTGCATGGAGCCCCAGGCCGAGGGAGATTGACAGTTCTTTTGTGTTTCTTCCATTTGCGAATAATCGCACCAACTGTTTTCACCTTCTCACCAAGCTGCTTGGCAATGGTCTTGTAGCCCATTCCAGCCTTGTGTAGGTCTACAATCTTGTCCCTGACATTCTTGGAGAGCTCTTTGGTCTTGGCCATGGTGTAGAGTTTGGAATCTGATTGATTGATTGCTTCTTTGGACAGGTGCCTTTTTTACAGGTAACAAGCTTAGATTAGGAGCACTCCCTTTAAGAGTGTGCTCCTAATCTCAGCTCGTTACCTGTATAAAAGACACCTGGGAGCCCGAAATCTTTCTGATTGAGAGGGGGTCAAATACTTATTTCCCTCATTAAAATGCAAATCATTTTATACATTTTTGACATGCGTTTTTCTGGATTTGTTTTGTTGTTATTCTGTCGCTCACTGTTCAAATAAACCTACCATTAAAATTATATACTGATAATTTCTTTGTCAGTGGGCAAACGTACAAAATCATCACGGGATAAAATACTTTTTTCCCTCACTGTATATCCTTCCCCACCCCTGTCCTGTGTGGGTCTCCCCCAGATTTCTCCTTCTAATCCTACAGAAACCCATAGACTCGCACACAGACCAACATATTCACACAGACACACATAGACATCACACAGAGACTCACAGACTCACACACAGACCCACAGACTCACACACAGACCCACAGACTCAAACATAAACCCATAGGCTCATCATACAGAGACCCACAGACTCACGCAGAAACCAATAGACTAATCATACAACGACTCACTGACTTTTACAGAGACCCGTAAACTCATCACACAGAGACCCAGAATGAAGATGCCAAGAGACGGAATTTCTTTGGTGGTTCCAAACACTTTTGGGGGCAGCTACGTTGAATGTGATCCATCAGACGCGCGTCACAGATTATTTTCTTTTTTTAAAGGATTTTCCGCCGGTGATGATAACGCGTCAGACAAACAAACGAAGTTCATTACTTTCCAGCGACTTTGGGAAACCGGTAACAGATTCCCCCCCAAAAAACCGGTTACGGGTTCGGTGTGGGCGGTGGGTTTTTGTCAATCGACCACAAAGTTGACGCCGTTACCCTGTTTAAACTCAGTCGGGAAAGGTCGCGTGGATTCTTAGAGATTTTTATTGTACAGGGTGTTTAAAAGCGATGGACCCAATTTCAAAGTGGTGTATTTCACGATGGCAACATGCTACAATTACACGAAAAGTTACAAACGGTTTAATGAGTTATCAAGTTTTACTAACCATATTATAAATGCTCTGTGTGTCCTCCACCTGCTGTACGGTCAACATCGAGACGATAGTTGAATTCGTCCCAAACGCCTCTCAAAGTGTCTTCTTCCACTGAAGTCACCGCTGTCGTGATTCTATTTTTGAGGTCATCCAGGTTAGTCGCTAATGGTGGCACAAAAACACCACGGGTCTTTGACGTATCTCCACAAGAAAAAGTCGCAGGGTGTGGTGATGCCTGGGGGTCATGTGGGCCAAGAGTGTAGCGTCAAGTCTTGGGGTCCCGTGCGACCTAACCAACGTTGAGGCAGCGCGTCTTGCGAATGACTGAGGCTAGGGGCTGTTTGTGTGCTGGGAGAGGCATCGAGCGGTAATCATTTGAAACTCTATGCCCCGCCCTCTCTATGCCCCGCCTTCTCTATGCCCCGCCCTTTCAAGTGGCAAGAGTTTCATTCATGGACGGTTCGTGGTTGCAGAGATATAGCGATTCAAATCGGGTCCATCTTTTTCAAACACGCTGTATTATTCGCACACAAAAGACAAGTGAAAGACAAACGGTGGACGTAAAAATAAAGTACCAGGGTGTACAGGTGAGGTTGGAACCCCAAGAGGGTTTCATATGAAAACCACACGAAAAAAAACAACGTGTATACACAAACATATTGTTCAATCAATTAAGCAAAGCATACAAATTAAAATTAAACATGCTACACCCAGTGTTAAAAAAACACGTACAGAGACCCATAGACTCATCAATGTGTGTGTGAGTTCGTAAGTGTGGAGCGGTCGTGTAGCGATTAGCACCCTGCGCTACGAACCTGGCGTCCCAGTCGATTCAGTGACGATTATTTGAACCGGTCCTGGGCCTCCCCTAGGTCGACTCAGCCTAAAATGAGTAGCTGGTGCGGTGTGTAAACATCGCCACTGGGGAGACAAAAGCGGCCGGGCGTGGTGTTGGCTACCCACCCCCTCGTGTGCCGTGCCGGCCTTCATAGGCGCTCAGTAACAGCACTTGCCCCGACATTCTGTTAAGGCTACACGGGGTATCTTTGTATTTGTGGGCGTTAGGCTACATGGAGGAAGCGACTGGGTAGTTTGGCTCATCAGGCTGACCCGTAGTTTATGCTTGAAGTTATTGAGGGACGGTGATACTTTGACAATGTTAAGATAGGGATTCCAGAGTATGGAGATTGACTGTGGCCGTGTCTCTCGGTGATTATTTAAACTATTTGTCTGCTGTAAATGTTCCACGTGATGACGATAAAGCCACTTTTGTTGAGCTATCATCTGTGATAGGCAGATCACTTCTGTAAAAGAAGCTAAACAGCTCAGTGAGCTTTACATGGTAAGATAAAAAAAAATAGGTGAGTTGTATTTGTATATATATTTTAGTGATTCACTCATCTTTCCTATACTTTGCACTCCGATCGCGTTTGGGCATATTGCCACTTTTATGGGGCTATCATTTGCGATAGCCAGATCGCTTCTGAAAAAGCGAAATACCACAGTGGGCTTTCCCTGGTAGGATGGGGTTGTATTAGTACAAGACTAAACCACCCCCATCCTAACTCTTCGGTTCTTTCGGTAAAGTCACGTAGGTATAAAATAAAATAAATAAAATCACGACGTTTCAGGCGCAACACAAGCGTCCGTCATCAGGTGGGACAACCACAGCAAGAAACAATTGCTGAAGTGGGCAAATCGGGCTGCCGTGACAAGAGGCTATATAGGTAAGAGATGGGGGAGGAGCCGGGGAGGAGAGATAGAGAGGGGGGGGGTGGGGTAGGGGGAGTGGAGAGCTGCTAGAGGGATTAGGGAACGAGCAAGGCAAAGGTGAGAGGGGGGAGGAGCCAGGGGGGAGAGATAGAGAGGGGGGTGTGGGGTAGGGGGAGTGCAGAGCCGCTCGAGAGTCACGAAAACTTCAAATCTAGATTCATCCCCATCATTAAATTTCGATTTAAAGCTTTCGTGACTGCAGGGATTCATATTGTTGGTTTTTTCGGTAAAGTCACGTAGAAGGGAAATAATACAATAATAAAGTCACGTAGAAGGGAAATAAAATAATATTTTTTCATTTTTTCCCTTCTACGTGACTTTACCGAAAGAGCCAACAATATGATTCCCCATCCTTGTTTACACATCTTGTACTTTGCACCACAGCCGTGTTGTTGCAATGCTTCTTGTTGTTGCAGCGTTCCGATCCCCGTGCCCCTACTCGGCATCTGTGTGGCAAAGAGCTTGATAGCTCATCGGATTCCTCCAGGATAGAGTCATATTCTGAGTCTGTGCGTGAGAGAGTTGCGCATGGGGAGTGGTAGTGAAGTTGTTGCAACTGCGCTGCGTCGTGAACCCGGCGAGCGATCCGAGTTCCATCCCCGCTCACGACCACCGCCAACCAACACCAGTGGCAGTGAAGATTTTCTGTACCGGTCCTGGACCTCCCCTAGGTCGACTCAGCCTCACATGAGTACCCAGCGTGTGCCGTGTTGACCTTCGTAGGTGCTGCTCACTAACAGCACTTGCCGCAAGAGTCTGTTAGAGGCTGTACGGGGGAGCTTTGCCATTTACTTGCGCATAACCGAGGAGTTATATGGGAGGGGACCTTTGTATCTTCGTCTCTGGCTGTACGAGGCTGCCTGTTTGCTCTGACTCGATGAGCTATCTTTATGTATCCATAATACAGTTTGTTTTGGGGGGGGGGGGGGGGGTTAGAGCGCCACAAATCTGGCTGTCCACCTGAAGATGTCGGTTGTAATTGTCACGTGATCGGACCATATTACTGTTTGCTAACTATCGGACGAGCTGCAGCATTTAACATCGACTGGCGTGGCCGCAGGTGGACAGCGGTGGCACAGCCGAAGATACCGCTGTTGTCGCAGTAGTCCACGCATCCCAGCAGTCTCCGCAGTCAGAGCACGACGGTAGTTGTCGAAGCTCGGTCCAGTCAGGCGCCATGATGTGCGTGGCGAATGTACATTGGTCGAAAACTGAAACCCGCAGTCTGCGACCGCCACACCCGATCCTCCCACAGATGTTCTCGCCTGAGCCTGAGTGCCAACCAGCAGAACCTCCAAACCACACACGAGCACCGCTCGCGTGCAACCTTGCAGGATGACCGAGGCTCCTGCAATTCTATCTTTCACTTCACTGCGGTGCGTTACAATTGTGTGTGCCGTCAGATTGCTGATGGAAACTTGGTGTCAAGCGCTGAGATGGCATCGGCGACTGGGAGAGTGGCGCACGTTGAATAGAGGTTAAGGGCCCAAGGGTGGACCCCCGTGGTACGCTAACTATGCACGGCATAGACGATGACTGTTCATCACCAAGCTTGACGAAACTGCGATCGACCTTTTAGGTTCGACTCAATCCACTCAGTGCCATACTCAATACACCGAACTTTGATCTTAGCCACCCGATGTGTATCTCATGGTCAATGGTGTTGAAGGCGGCTGGGAGATCAAGGCCAACCAAGGCTGCCGTGCACCGGTCATCAGTGATCTTTAGCTAGAGCCGTATCTGCGCTGTGGAATCCCTGGTATGCCGACTACAACGGGGTTGAATCTGCCCATCGTAGGGATGTGGGCAAGTGACCACTTAGAGACACAAGCGCTCTCTATGCCCTTTGAAATTGTCCTCAGGTTTGAGACCGGGGGGTGGTGGCTTGCGGGTCACTAGTTTTGTCAGGAGCGGTGTTACCTGCGCCATTTGGAAGCGGTCTGGGAAACAGCCCTCGCTGAGCAAAATATTTGCCAGGCGGACGATCGGCGGCGTCGTAAGCACTGCCCGAGCACGATGTGAGAATCGACGTGTGGGTGTAGTCGAGTGGCGATGTCTTATTTGGTTTTAAGAGGTAGTCTTTCATGACAAATATTATATATGAGAGGTTTTTTGGGTTAGATCGTGTAAATATAAATGTGTTGTTAAACCCACCACCACCCGCCTGATGATGCTAGTTGTGATCACTGGCGAACGGTCACTGTACTGTAATTGTAAATGTCGTGGGGTTACTCTTCAAGACACCGGCGTGCTGAACTATAAGGAATTGGCATGTTCTGTTTACATAACAAACCTTACTAATTGGTTGTGTAAGGTGGTGTTTGGTGGCTTTAATGCCACATTTGAATTTACGTGATCTAACCCAAAAACCTCCGTTATGGATGTCTTGTTTAACATCGACACATCTGCCATCGACGTCGGTGCCATGGCCGCGAGTTTTGCATCGGTTCCAGTTTGACGTAGCTCAGATGACACACCGGGAGAACGCGCTGCCTTCAAAGTTGAAAACTGCCTTCTTGATCGTCACTGTTTCATTGGCGAAAGAACGCATGGCAAGTAGTGTGCACAGACTCGGGTTGATTTAAGTTGCGGTAATCTTCCTTGCCTGGTATGCAGGAGGTCGGGGCTTCGATCTCGACTCTGACGCCTGCTGCTGTATATTTGGGGGGTTTTTTTGTCCCTCTCTCCCCGTGGTCGCGTGGATTTTGTCTGCGGAGTCCTCCGGGTTTTTGCCTCCACATTTAGAAAAAAATGCATTGAGAGTCTTGATTTGAAGCTTCCGTGACTACAGGAATCCATACTCTTTGGTTCTCTCAGCAAAGTCACCTGAAGACGGTCGCCGGTTGTTGCGATCGAAACGTCATGATGTATTATTGTTTTATATAACTGTACGCGACTTTACCGAAATAACCAAAGAGTATGAATTAAGATGATTTCAATGATTTCGCCGCTATACGTGTCCAAATGATGGGCCACTTTGTTGAGTTGTCATTTGTGGCCAGGTCGCTTCTGAAAAATGAGTTCACACCTCGGTGGGCTTTGTCCGGTATGATGGGGGTGGTTTCGTGTTGTATTTGTACACGTTTGGGTGGTTTGTTTACCTCTCCTGCACTGTGCATCACTTTCATGTTCTTGTATCGTCTGTTGTTGTAACGTTCTTACCCCGTGCCCCGACTGGACGTCTGTGAAAAAGAGCTTTACAGCTCATCGGATTCTGCGAGTACAGCAGAACCCCTCTTAGCGACCACCCCTGTTAACGACTAATAGCTTAACGACGGGCCTCCGTAGAGCCCGGTGTGTAGTGTATAGTGTAGTGTATAGTGTAGTATACAGTAGTGTATAGTGTATAGTGTAGTATACAGTAGTGTATAGTGTAGTGCATAGTAGTGTATAGTGTAGTGTATATTAGTGTGTAGTGTAGTGTATAGTAGTGTATCGTAGTGTAGTGTATAGTGTAGTATTTAGTAGTGTATAGTGTATAGTAGTGCATAGTGTAGTGTATAGTAGTGTATAGTAGTGTATAGTGTAGTATAGAGTAGTGTATAGTGTAGTGTATAGTAGTGTATAGTAGTATATAGTAGGATAGTGTATAGTAGTGTATCGTGGTGTAGCGCATCCATAGAGCCAGATGTGTAGTGTATAGTGTAGTGTCTTGTAGTGTATAGTAGTGTATAGTGTAGTATATAGTATTGTATAGTGTAGTATATAGTATTGTATAGTGTAGTGTATAGTGTAGTGTATAGTGGTGTATAGTGTAGTGTATAGTAGTGTGTAGTATATAGTTGTGTATAGTGTATTGTAGTGTATAGTGTAGTGTATAGTAGTGTAGTATATAGTAGTGTGTAGTATAGTGTAGTGTATAGTAGTGTATAGTGTAGTGTATAATAGTGTAGTGTATAGTAGTGTGTAGTGTAGTATATAGTTGTGTATAGTGTATAGTGTAGTGTATAGTAGTGTGTAGTGTAGTATATAGTTGTGTATAGTGTATAGTAGTGTATAGTGTAGTGTATAGTAGTGTATAGTGTAGTGTATAGTAGTGTGTAGTGTAGTATATAGTTGTGTATAGTGTACAGTGTAGTGTATAGTAGTGTGTAGTGTATTGTATAGTAGTGTGTATTGTAGTATATAGTAGTGTATAGTGTAGTGTATAGAAGTGTATCGTGGTGTAATGTATAGTAGCGCAGTGTATAGTAGGATAGTCTATAGTAGTGTAGTGTATAGTAGTGTATAGTGTAGTGTATAGTAGTGTGTAGTATATAGTTGTGTATAGTGTACAGTGTAGTGTATAGTAGTGTGTAGTGTATTGTATAGTAGTGTGTAGTGTAGTATATAGTAGTGTATAGTGTAGTGTATAGAAGTGTATCGTGGTGTAATGTATAGTATCGCAGTGTATAGTAGGATAGTCTATAGTAGTGTAGTGTATAGTAGTGTATAGTGTAGTGTATAGTAGTGTGTAGTATATAGTTGTGTATAGTGTATAGTAGTGTATAGTGTAGTGTATAGTAGTGTGTAGTGTAGTATATAGTAGTGTATAGTGTAGTGTATAGTAGTGCATCGTGATGTAATGTATAGTAGCGCAGTGTATAGTAGGATAGTGTATAGTGTAGTGTATAATAGAATAGTATATAGTAGTGTATAGTAGTGCAGTGTATAGTAGGATAGTGTATAGTAGCGTAGTGTATAGTAGTGTATAGTAGCGTAGTGTATAGTAGCATAGTGTATAGTAGCGTAGTGTACAGTAGTGTAGTGTATAGTGTAGTGTATATAGTAGTGTAGTGTATAGTAGTGTATAGTGTAGTGTATAGTACTACACTATACACTGATGATGGCAGCCTCGGCCGGTTGGTGCGCCCTGTTTTGTCCAGTTTTGTCTTGTTTTGTCTTGAGAGGGGCCTGCTGTTCAACACACTCGTGCTGGTGAGAGAGGCCTGCTGTTCATCACACCCGTGCTGGTGAGAGAGGCCTGCTGTTTTGGGGCCTGCTGTTCATCACACCCGTGCTGGTGAGAGAGGCCTGCTGTTCAGTACACCCGTGTTGAGGGGCCTGCTGTTCAGCACACCCTTGCTGGTGAGAGAGGCCTGCTGTTCAACACACCCGTGCTGGTGAGAGGGGCCTGCTTTTCAGCACACCCGTGCTGGTGAGAGGGGCCTGCTGTTCAGCACACCCGTGCTGGTGAGAGAGGCCTGCTGTTCAGCTCACACGTGTTGAGGGGCCTGCTGTTCAGCACACCCGTGCTGGTGAGAGGGGCCTGCTGTTCATCACATCCGTGTTGGTGAGAGGGGCCTGCTGTTCAGCACACCGGTGCTGGTGAGAGAGGCCTGCTGTTCAGCACACCCGTGTTGAGGGGCCTGCTGTTCAGCACACCCGTGCTGGTGAGAGGGGCCTGCTGTTGAGGGGCCTACTGTTCAGCACACCCGTGTTGGTGAGAGAGGCCTGCTGTTCAGCACACCCGTGTTGAGGGGCCTACTGTTCAGCACACCCGTGCTGGTGAGAGGGGCCTGCTGTTCAACAGACCCGTGCTGGTGAGAGGGGCCTACTGTTCAGCACACCCGTGCTGGTGAGAGGGGCCTGCTGTTCAACACACCCGTGCTGGTGAGAGGGGCCTGCTGTTCAACACACCCGTGCTGGTGAGAGGGGCCTGCTGTTCAACACACCCGTGCTGGTGAGAGGGGCCTGCTGTTCATCACACCCGTGCTGGTGAGAGAGGCCTACTATTCATCACACCCGTGCTGGTGTGAGGGGCGTGCTGTTCATCACCCCCGTGTTGGTGAGAGGGGCCTGCTGTTCACTCCCATGCTGGTGAGAGAGGCCTACTGTTCATCACACCCGTGTTGGTGAGAGGGGCCTGCTGTTCACCACTCCCATGCTGGTGAGAGGGGCCTACTGTTCAACACACCAGTGCTGGTGAGAGAGTCCTGCTGTTCAGCACACCCGTGCTGGTGCGAAGATGGCGCTGATGATGGTAGCCTCAGCCGGTCGGTGCGCCCTGTTTTGTCTTGTTTTGTCTGTCAATTCAGTGTTTTGCCAAGATTTTCGGAGTTCTCTAACAAGAGACGAACTTTTAAATATCAGGGAAACAACTCCTGTGGATTTAATTCCTACTTTTCTGCTTCCAGCGGCAGAATTAGTAGGCATTCTAGTCAATGCCGCGCTAGGCTTTGCTCAAGCAACGAAACGCCGCCCAAGGGGTAAACGGTCGGGGGCTCTAGTACGGCTACGCAGACGCGGGATCCGAACAGTGCTTCCGAGCTTTTTCCTCTCCAACGTACGTTCACTGTACAACAAAATGGATGAACTTCAGCTACTGATGGTAAAAAACAAAGACTTTCTTTCAGCTTCTGCATTGTGCTTCACGGAAACATGGCTGTGTGATTTGATTCCGGACACTTCGCTACAACTAGCAGGATTCCATCTTGTAAGATCGGATCGTGACATAGCACTCTCCGGCAAGACGAAAGGCGGTGGTATTTGTTTTTACATTAACAGTGGCTGGTGTGTAGATGTCACAGTGATTCTGCAACATTGTTCTCCACTCCTTGAATCAATTTTTATAACCTGTAAACCGTTTTACTCGCCTCGTGAGTTCGCGTCGCTCATTTTGGTCGGAGTTTATTTGCCGCCTTGTCCTCAGGTTAAAGAGGCCCAACGCATGCTCGCCGATCAGATTCTGAGTGTGGAGCGAGCAAATCCAGATTCGTTGGTTATCGTACTTGGCGACTTTAACAAAGGTAATCTCAGCCACGAACTCCCCAAATACATACAATTCATTAAATGCCCAACCAGAGAAGGGAACACTCTGGATCACTGCTACACTACAGTCAGTAGAGCCTACCACGCCGTCCCCCGAGCAGCACTAGGACACTCTGACCATGCCATGGTCCACCTGATTCCTGCATACAGGCAGAAACTAAAACTCTGTAAACCTGCTGTGAGGACATCTAAACAGTGGACCAGTGAGGCTGTGGAAGATTTGCGGGCGTGCTTAGACTGTACTGACTGGGATATGTTCACGACTGCTACCAATAGTCTGGATGAACTCACAGAGGCTGTGACGTCCTACATCAGCTTCTGTGAGGACTGCTGTATCCCAACACGTACCAGGGTGAACTTTAACAACAATAAGCCCTGGTTCTCAGCAAAGCTCAGAAGGTTGAGGTTGGAGAAGGAGGAAGCGTTTAGGAGTGGAGATAGAGACAGATTCAAGGAGTCGAAGAACAGGTTTAGCAAAGCGGTGAGAGAGGCTAAACGACTGTACTCAGAGAGACTAAAACACCAGTTCTCTACAAACGACGCTGCTTCTGTCTGGAGAGGGCTCAGGCAGATCACCAACTACAAACCCAGAGCCCCCCACACCACTAACGACTCCCGCCTAGCCAACGACCTGAACGAGTTCTACTGTAGATTTGAAAGACAATTGGACTGTCCTGAACCACCCCTTCCAACCCAAGAGGCCCCATCCCCCACCAATACTACAGAGACGACTATCTCCTTTCAGGAGGGAGAAGTTAATAGACTTTTCAAGAGGCAGAATCCACGCAAAGCAGCCGGGCCGGACTCTGTCTCTCAAGCCACCCTCAGGCACTGCGCTGACCAGCTGTCTCCGGTGTTCACCAACATCTTTAACACCTCCCTGGAGACATGCCATGTACCAGCCTGTCTCAAGTCCTCCACCATCATCCCTGTGCCCAAAAAGCTAAGGCCAACAGGACTAAATGATTACAGACCGGTCGCCCTTACATCTGTGGTAATGAAGTCTTTTGAGCGCCTGGTCCTGGCACACCTCAAAGCCATCACAGACCCTCTCCTGGACCCCCTTCAGTTTGCCTACAGAGCCAACAGGTCTGTGGAGGATGCAGTTAACATGGCCCTCCACTTCACCCTACAGCATCTGGACGCCCCAGCATCCTACGCCAGGATCCTGTTTGTGGACTTCAGCTCTGCCTTCAACACCATCATCCCTGCCCTGCTTCAGGACAAGCTCTTCCAGCTGAACGTGCCATACACCACCTGTAAATGGATCACAGACTTCCTGTCTGACAGGAAGCAGTGCGTTAAGCTGGGAACACAAGTTTCTGGCTCCAGGTCCATCAGCACCGGAACTCCTCAGGGCTGCGTCCTTTCCCCTCTGCTCTTCTCCCTGTATACCAACAGCTGCACCTCCAATCATCTGTCCGTCAAACTATTGAAGTTTGCGGATGACACCACCCTCATTGGGCTGATCTCTGGTGGGGATGAGTCTGACTATAGGTGGGAAGCTGACAATCTGGTGACCTGGTGTAGCCAGAACAACTTAGAGCTAAATGCTCTAAAGACAGTTGAGATGGTTGTGGACTTCAGGAAGAATACAGCACCACTCACCCCCATCACCCTGTTAGACTCCCCAGTAAAAATTGTAGAGTCCTTCCGCTTCCTGGGCACTATTCTCTCCCGGGACCTCAAGTGGGAATTGAACATCAGCTCCCTCACCAAGAAAGCTCAACAGAGGATGTACTTTCTACGGCAGCTGAAGAAATTCAACCTGCCAAAGACAATGATGGTGCAATTCTATACAGCGATCATTGAATCCATCCTCACCTCCTCCATAACCGTCTGGTACGCTGCTGCCACTGCCAAGGACAAGAGCAGACTGCAGCGTATCATCCACACTGCTGAGAAGGTAATTGCCTGCAATCTACCGACCCTCGAGGACCTGCACACGACAAGGTCTATGAGGCGAGCGAGGAAGATTATGGCCGATTTCTCCCACCCTGGACACTCTCTGTTTCAGCTACTCCCCTCCGGCAGAAGGCTTCGGTCCATCAGGACCAAAACCTCACGCCATAAAAACAGTTTCTTCCCATCTGCTGCTGGCCTGTTAAACAAGGCCAAGGGCTAACACTGTTTTTAACATTTGATCTACATAACGACACGTTGCTGATATTAACTATGTTTCCCTATTTGTATTTTTAAATTATATCTTAAAGCTATTTTATATTCGATATTTATTTAATTTTATATACTTCAGCCCCTTAGTGTTAGACTTTTAACCCTTATTATAGTAAGACTTGTTTAAAACTTATTTAAGATTTTAGATTCCTATATGTTGAATGTATGCACCATCCTGCCAAAGTAAATTCCGTGTCGGTGTGAACTTACATGGCGAATAAAACCCTTTCTGATTCTGATTCTGATAGTAGTGTAGTGTATAGTAGTGTATAGTGTAGTGTGTAGTAGTGTATAGTAGTGTATTGTATAGTAGCATAGTGTATAGTTGTGTATAGTGTAGTGTATAGTAGTGTAGTTTATAGTAGTGTAGTGAATAGTAGTGTAGTGTATCGTAGCGTAGTGTATAGTAGTGTATAGTGTAGTGTATAGTAGTGTATAGTGTAGTTTATAGTAGTGTATAGTGTAGTTCATAGTAGTGTATAGTGTAGTGTATAGTAGCGTAGTGTATAGTATTGTATAGTAGCGTAGTGTATAGTAGCGTAGTGTATAGTAGCGTAGTGTATAGTAGCGTAGTGTATAGTAGCGTAGTGTATAGTAGTGTATAGTGTAGTGTATAGTAATGTATAGTAGTGTACTTTCTAGTAGTGTAGTGTTGTAAATGTCGGTTATAAAAATTTGATGAAAATAATAAAAATTAACTGAAATTTGGAAAAATGCGTAGTTATCCGAAATTATGTTTATTGATGTAATTATGAGCATAAATTATGCTAATTCGAGAGATAGTCGTATTAATCTATGCGAACATGCGTGATTATGCAAATGTAAGCCTTAATAATAATTAGGCCCCGCCTCGCTGACGACGGTAGTATTATCAATTGGGATAATACAATTAAACGTATGAAGTTATGCAGGTGTGCTATGAGTATGCCAGAGTAAGCTCGGCTTTGTCATCTATGTTCGTATTATCGATCGGTATAATACTCTTATTCTCGTATTAACATTTACTGATTATGTATTAGTGTTTTATGTCAGGTCTCCAAATTGAAATCTCAACGCAGAATACAGTTCTTATCATTAAGATTATTATGCATGAACTCAGGAAAGAAACACGCAACCACTTCTGTGTTAAGCAATTTTATTCTAAACGAAACCTTAGCTCTATACTAAGTGAACTCTCAGGCTTGGAATTATCAACACAGTACCATCGGGGAATTCCCTCAGGCCGCAGCACATTTAACATCAAGGATTGCGTTATTTCACTTTGGCAACTGCACATATCATCAATTCCACCGCGTAACACGAGCTTAGTTGGTACTAGGAGAGTCTTAACCCATCATGCGCGATATTCTAAACAAAACCTTAACACTTATAATATGCGATTTATTATGCTTGAATTGTCAACACAGTACTCCAGGCGATGTTCCCCTCATTGACTATACATTCTGCCCTCAATAATCACATTGTTAATTGGGTAGCAGATCAATTGATTACTTCAGAGTACCACGAGCATACACGGCAAATACGAATAAAAAAAATCCTTAAAAATTGATCCGACGACATTCATGCGAAAGGCGATCAAAGCAATTATTATACCCTAAAGGCACAAATATACGTCAATAGATTCATCGGCGAGGTTATATAATGAACGAGATGTCTTGGAATAAGGTGTTCCGCCGTACGTGCCCTCCCACGGGATATTAATTAATTCGTGGACAAGATTGTATGATAAAGAAACCGGTTTAACACGATATTCTCCCTGTGAGCGTATGGAATCGTAGCGAAGGTTTCAAAAGTGTAATTGTATTGATGAATCTATGGGTAATCTATGCGATTGTAAGTAAAATCACAAAAATATTACTGTACTTAAAAAAAACCGACGTATTCTCATCACTCGGTGAGCCAGCTGATGGTTCAGGTACTTGATAATTAGGCTTCTTATTAATGATTCGTGTATGTGTTGAGTGTTGTGAATTGGGTTGAGTAGGGGTATGTTCTGGATCAATTCTTTGCGTCAAGAAGATGCCAGGTGATGCGGTGGCAGTGTGAGTATCATGCGAATAGCTGGATTCCTTCGTTCACGACAGCCGTAGTTCAGCCCACAACTGGTTGACGGGTTGACGCGATGGTCGCCGTTGGCGCGATGATCCGTCGGCAGATGGCGCCCGCAGCTCGTCTGCTGCTGTTGACGCTCTTGCTTGGCGTCGCTTGGTGGCGCTCTCTCTGGCGATGAATGATGGTTCCGTTCGTCGACGGCAGGTTTGGTCAACGCTCGACTCTTTCCGCCCTCTGGTGGCTGATGCTGGAATTCTCGTCAGCTTAGCTAGACTGCAGTGACCCTTGTGAGTCGAGGTTCAGAGCGGAATGCTTTTCGAGCGATACTTCTTCTGATGGTGCTGAGTTCACACAGCGTGGCATGTCGCTAAACAGCGAGCCTCGCCATTCTGGGCGAGTTGTTGAGTCTTCTTCTGCGTCGCTGGTGGCTGATATCTTCTGATGGTCGCCGTCTTCTGCCGCTGGTCGCTGATGCTTGAATGCTCACGGGCGGCTGGTCAGGCTCTTTCCCCTGCTGGGTGAGCCGAGTCGGCACCACGCTTGGCCGCTGGCAGCTGGCACCCTTGCTTGGTGGCACTGGTTGCGCTGCAGCTGGCAGCTGGCACTCGAGGAAGAATAAAAGTCTTTTAGCGATACTTCGTCTTTCAGCTCTGAACTCACACTCGGTGACACATCGCTACTCTGCATGCCTCACCATGCTCGGTTGATTGCGGGGCCCACCGGGGCCTGCCGCTCGCCGCCTTCTTCTGTAGCTCGCCGAGCTGTCCCTTGTTGAACTGAACTGTCGAAATGATGGTTGAGCTGTTATATCCGAAAAAAATCTCCGCTCTGCATTGTGGGGAGGGGTGTGGTCCGTGTCCGTGTGTGTGTGTTATTAGGTCATCACACATCCGTGGGCACAGATGGCACCCGCGATAAAGAGTAATTTCCCTCGCTCTGGCGTTAAATTCCATTCTCGTGCTGCGGTAAGACAAAGGCGGCCGGGAGGCTCCTTCCTATGGAACACAGTCTATCTTGGCTATGTAAGCCCGACCCATTCAGCCTCATCCCTTCTCGATAACCCTTGATTTAACACTGCATCATTATTGTTTGTTTATGTTTCCCAAGATTTGTGATTTAACACCGTCATCACGGCACACTTTCTAGGTTTATTAATTTTCGTCTCCCCATCTGTATGCTTGAGTTATCATTTATTTCATTTTATTTCCGATGTCCTGAGTTTAAGAGGTAAGTTTCTTGACCGTTGTAATTCATATCCCTTGGTTTATGTAAGGTCATGTAACGCCGAGATGTGATGTAATTTAAGGTGAATCACGTGAGCATTAATATTATGCATGTGATGTAATAACCCGCTGTGTGAATTGTAGTTTGGTTTTTTCTTAATGAGGGTGTGGATTCTTTATGATGTCGACTCGTTGTTGCTAAGTTCTGAATTTTAACCATTGTAGATTGCCCTATATGACATCATAACAACAGTCTGGACCACTGGACAGGTTCCGCAAGATTGGAAAGATGCCCTGGTGGTCCCCCTCTTTAAGAAGGGGGACCGCACAGACTGTAACAACTACAGGGGCATCTCACTCCTCAGTGTGCCGGGAAAGGTCCTGGCAAGGATTATTCAACATCGCCTTGCCGGGCACGCTGAGGAGTGGCTTGTGGAGCCCCAATGCGGTTTCAGGAAAGGGCGGTCCTGCACGAATGCCATATTTTCTGTCCGTCTGCTACAGCAGAGGTGTAGGAAATTCCAGCAAGACGTACATCTCTGCTTTATTGACCTGGTCAAGGCCTATGATACCATCAGTAGGCCTGGGCTCTGGGTTGTTCTTCGTGCTTTTGGAGTACCTGACCCTCTGCTCACGATCATTAAGGACCTTCATAATGGTGAGCGGACCCGGGTAAAACTACGTGGCTGGGAGTCAGAGCCATTCCCTGTACACCTTGGGGTGTGACAGGGATGTCTTCTGGCTCCCACATTATTTAACATCTATTTGACCACGTAGTTCATGAAGCCTTCAATAGTTGTACCGGGGGAATCTCCATATGGTACAGATACAATGGGAGGCTGATCGATGCCTGGGTGCGGTCAAGGGATGGCTCCCTATTGCTCAACCACGTTATGTATGCCGATGATTTGGTAATAGCTGCTCATTCAGAGGAGGAGTTGGAGATGCTGCTGTTGAGACTGGAGCGTGCTACTAAGAGATGGGGCCTTACCATCAGCCCCACCAAAACTAAGCACCTGCCTGGGTATTTTGTACCATCGGACACTCCACCCCCACAACTCCCAATCGGTGATGGGGCAGTTGTGGAGAGAGTGGAGAGTTTCCCAGACCTGGGCAGTGTGCCTATGACCGGCTCCAGTTTAACAGCAGAGGTCTCACTCCGAATCAGTCGGGCGGCAATATCTTTTCATCGGTTGCGTAACGCTGTGTGTCGCTCCGAACTAAGCTTCAGGTCTTCTCGGCCACGGTCATTCCCTCCCTTCTCTACGCTTGCGAAACATGGACCCCCTTAATGGAGCATCTTCGCCGGTTGGAAACATTTAGGTTGGCCTGCCTACGATCCATCCTGGGTTTAACCAGGCTGGAGTGTGTGAAGAGCTCACAAATCCTTGAAAAATCTGAGCAAGGTCCCATCGGTGAGCTCCTCCAGCAAGCAAGGCTGCGTTGGCTGGGTCATGTTGCCCGCATGCCCAGCCACCGCATGCCAAAACAGCTTTTGTTCGGCCGGATCGAGGGGGCTAATCAGGCGCGGTACGGGCTATAGAAGAGATGGAGTGATGTGGTACAGGAAGATGTGGAGCGTAGTGGACGTGCCGATGACCGGTACCAGCGGTGTCAGGATCGGCCTCTGTGGAGGAGGCTCGTGAAGGACGCTACTGGGCAGTTGGAGGCAGTCGCCCTCCAACAACAACAGAGGGCGGAGGAGCTACGCTCACAACAACGAGCGGAGTGCCGGGTGGCTAAAGCACAGCAGGTTGGCACAGTAGGGGGCACAGGTGGTGCATCAGCCAGTCATCTCGGTCATCTCAGTCAGTCGACCCGTGGCACCTGGGTTTGCTCCGTGACCTCCTGGCGGCGGGCGTTTGACACTTCACGTGGCGTCAAGGTGCACATGGCCCGGCACAAGCGTCGTGGTGACGTCACCGCCACTTAGTGGCGAATGGCGGTTGTTGTTGTTTATGTGTGTGTCTGTGTGTCACTGTGTGTGTGTGTCTTTACGTGTATGTGGGGCCACCCAGGCCGGTACAGGGACCCAAGAACGAGGAGGGGGCGGAGGACGCAGGATTGGGGGGTCCTGGAGGGGCAACCCCCGCTCGCCTCTCCTGGAGCTACGTGCACGGCGCCTCGCAGTGCCCCCTGCTGGGCTCCACTCTGGGCGCGAGCCTCGAGCTCGCGGCGCGCGCCCAGCCCCAGCGCGCGCTCCTCATCTGCGCCGAGCGGCGCGCCGAGTTCACCTACAGCCACCTGCTCGAGCGGGTGCGGTGGTGGGGGTTGGCGAAGGGGGGGGGGGTGGGAGGGGGTATGGTGGGAGGGCGGTGTTGGGGCCATGGGGGAGAGGATGGGGGGGGGGGGAATAGGAGTATGAAGGGAGAAGGCGGTGTGGCGTTTAGGGGGTAGGGGGAGGGGGCGAAGGGGGGAGGGGTTGAAGGGGGGAGGGGGTGAAGGGGAAGAGGGGCGTTGAGGGGGTAGTGGGGAATAGTGAGAGGGGGTAAATGGGGTGGGGCTAGGGATGCCCTGGCGGTCCCCATCTTTCAAGAAGGGAGACTGCACAGATTGTAACAACTACAGGGGCATCTCCTTCCTCAGTGTGAGGCCGGGAAAAGTCCTGGCAGGGATTATTCAACAGTTTAACACGTAGTCTTTCGCGATCAATATAATCCATAATAGAGGGGTTTTTTTAGGTTAGATATCAATATTTATATCACGCAACTATACATAATTACGCGATTTAAATAACCCAACAAAAAACCTATTGTGAATTATTCAACATCGCACCCTTGCTAGGCAGTGCACTGAGGAGAAGCTTGCAAAGCCCCAATGTGGTGTCAGACCAGGGCAGTCCTGCACAGACACCATATTCTCTGTCCGTCCGGCAGAGGTCGAGAGAATTTCAACGGTATCTACATCTCTGATATTGATTTGCTTAAGGCCTATGATACCATCAATAGGCCAGGGCTCTGGGCTGTTCTTTGTGCTTTTGAGGTAACTGAGTCTCTACCCACAATCATTAAGGACCTTCATGATGGTGGGCAGGCCCGGGTAACGCCACGTGGCCCGGAGTCGGAGCCATTCCCTGTTCACCTTTGGTTATGACAGGGATGTCCTCTGGCTCCCACATTATTTAACCTCATCTTTGACCACGTAATTCGAGAAGCTTTCCATGGCTGCACCGGAGGAATTGCCATCTAGTACAGCTACAATCGGAGGCTGAATGGTGCCCGAATGTGGTGGAGGGATGGCTTCCTATTGGTCAACCATCCGATATTTGCTGATGAACTGGTGATTGCTGCTCACTTAGAGGATGAGTTGAAGGCGCTCTTGCTGAACCTGGAACTTGCCACTAATTGGTGAGGTCTATCCATCAGCCCCACCAAAACTAAGCACCTGCCTGGGTATTTTGTGCCATCAAACAACTCCACCTTCAGCTTCCCATTAGTCATAGAGCAGTTGTAGAGAGAGAGGAGAGTTTATGTGGGGGCCGACGCCCGCCTCCCCGCTCCCTGTGAGCGGGCGGGGCGCGACGTCCACCCCCTCCACTCCCCCCTCCTCCTCGTCGGCAGCCCCTCGCCGGGCCCCCGCCGATCGAGTGATCGCCCCCCCCCCCGCGCCAGCGTCCTCTCTGAGGGACATGGCTGATTTGCTGGCTCACCACTGCCCAGGGTTATCCTGCACACGCCCACGTACACCACCACAAAAGCAAACGCGGAGGCGTGCAGGCGCGCGCCCCTACAGGCGCTTATTTCCCACAAACGCGCTCGAACGTTGGCGAGCGGTTTTAATTTTACACCTCACCCGCGTGCGTCCCTGCAGGCGCTTGCTTCACACAAAGGCGAGCGCTAACCAAAAAGAAACGGCGGCGGTATGAATATGTGCGCGTACCCCCCTCCCCACCCTCCCCCCCCCCCGGGTGGTTAGCCCTAATCCTCTGCACACCGAGGCTAGCGTTGAAGGGCTGCGCGAATTTGCGCGTGCCTCTGCCGTTAATGCCATTGCCGCTGTGTAAACGCGCGAGCGCCGTCGAGCGCGTTCATCGCACCCCGCCCCCGCCCTAATTATTCACGCGGCACACTGCAGGCGCCCGTTTTTCACTCGCGCGTGTTTACTCACGCGCGAGTGTCGGCGGCCGTGTATGTTTTAATACACGCGCGCCGCACACACACGCTCAAATTACCAACACCGCACTGAGGTTCCACCTACACACACAAATCACACTGCGCCAACACTCTGTACTAAAGTTTATTACCGAGGCAAATATACCCTACCTGGGGCGGGGGATATTTCACGAAAAGAGCTTCGCCTAACTCTGCCTACGTACCCAGTCACTCACACGTCCTACAACGTACCTCGAAGCTGGACTCACGGCGTCCCATGGACGCTGAGAGAGTCAGAGGGAGGAGGACGAGAGAAGACTTGACATATCACTGCCTCGCAGCAGCACTCGCTGGCATCACACGAATGCTGTGAGCGGCTTGAGGAGGTAGGACGGCAGGGAGTGGGTCTTGACGGCCCGGAGGTTGAAGACAAGAGACCCAAAATCGTCCCCGGCTCCTCTTTTCATTCTCTAAACTTCAAAGGCCCAGGGTGACATCATACCATGCAGCCAATTGTGCGCTTACCTGTGGTTACCTCCCCCCCGCCCCTGTTACCGGCGGGCGGGGCGGCCACCCATTGTCCCTTGCTCAGGGATCCTTCCTCCATTCTCCCCCCCCCCCCCCCGAGTTGTTCCTCATTGCGGTTGGCCCAGTGAACCTTTTTTTTCTGGGCCCATAAAATTTTAAACCAATTTTAGGGGCACCGCAATGTAACCTGCCCTGCGAGGGTCGGCCAATCTCCTGGCACCGGGAAACCATGGGACTCTCCCTCTAGGGGCCCTTCGGATGAAAACCCGATGTGCCAGGCAATCCCCTGCCAGGGCACTACGTGGGTGCGCTGTGTGCGGGTGTGTGTTTAGTGCAGGGGCCAGGAGGGAATTGCGGCGATTGCGGAGTTGCTCCACGGTCGTAGCACCACATTTCCCATACCTGGACAGGGTGCTTATGAACTGCTCTTGTTTGACAGCAGAGGTCACACTCCGAATCAGTCGGGAGGCATTATATTTTCATCGGCTGCGTAATGGTGTGTGGAAGCTACCTGGCGTGTTGCTCTGCCCTCCCTTCACTATGCTTGTGAAAAGTGGACCCCTCTAATGGAACATCTGCGCCCGTTATAAAGATTCAGGTTGGCCTGTCTACGATTCATCCTGGGTTTGACCTGCAGGCTGGATTGTATGAGGAGCTCACAAATCCGTAAACACATTCCCATCAGTGAGCTCCTCTGGGAGGCAATGCTGCATTGGCTGGGTCATGTAGCCCGCATGCCCAGCCACCGCATGCCCAAGCAGCTAAACGGGCACCACATGAGCTGGAGAAGAGATGGAGTGATGTGGTACAGGAGGACGTGGAGCTGAGTGGACTTGCCAATGACTGGTACCAGCAGTGTCAAGATTGGCCTCTATGGAGGTGGCTCGGGAAGGACGCTGCTACTGGTCAGCTGGAGGCAGTCTCCCTACAACAACAACTGAGGGCACAGGAGTGACGCTCACAACAACGAGCTGAGCACCGAGTGGCTAAAATCCAGCAAGTTGGCATAGTAGGGGGTACAGCTGATGCATCTACCAGTCATCTCCGTCAGCCAACCCATGGAACCTGGGTCTGTCCCGTAACCTCCTGTCAACGACCCTTCGACACTTCACGTGGCCTTAAAGTTCACCTGGCCTGGCACAAGCGCAGTGGTGACGTCACAGTCACTTCGTGGCAAATGGCGCGTATTGGTATTGTGGTGGTGGTGGTAGTGATGGTTGTGATGGTGGTGGTGATGGTTGTGGTGGTTGTGATGGTTGTTCTGGCGGTGATGGTTGTGATGGTGGTAGTGATGGTGGTGATGGTGATGGTTGTTCTGGCGGTGATGGTTGTGATGGTGGTGATGGTTGTGATGGTTGTGATGGTGATGGTTGTGATGGTGATGGTTGTTCTGGCGGTGATGGTTGTGATGGTGGTGATGGTTGTGATGGTTGTGATGGTGATGGTTGTGGTGGTTGTGATGGTTGTTCTGGTGGTGATGGTTGTGATGGTGGTAGTGATGGTGGTGATGGTGATGGTTGTTCTGGCGGTGATGGTTGTGATGGTGGTGATGGTTGTGATGGTTGTGATGGTGATGGTTGTGATGGTGATGGTTGTTCTGGCGGTGATGGTTGTGGTTGTAGGCGGACCGCATGGCCGCGGGGCTGCTGGCCCTGGGCGTGACGCGTGGCGACCGCCTGGGGATCTGGGGCCCCAACTCGGCCGAGTGGGCGCTCACCGCGCTGGCCGCAGCGCGCGCCGGCATCGTGCTGGTACAGCGGCCACAACCACCACTATAGCCACAACCACCACCACTATAGCCACAACTACCACCACTATAGCCACTATAGCCACAACCACCACTATAGCCACAACCACCACCACTATAGTCACAACCACCACCACTATAGCCACAACCACCACCACTATAGCCACTATACCCACCACTATAGCCACCACTGCCACCATTATAGCCACAACCACCACCACTAGAGCCACAACCACCACCACTATAGCCACAACCACCACCACTATAGCCACAACCACCACCACTATAACCACCACCACTATAGCCACAACTGCCACCACTATAGCCACTATAGCCACAACCACCACCACCACTACAGCCACAACCACCACCACTGAAGCCACAACCTCCACCACTATAGCCAAAACCACCACCACTATAGCCACTACAGCCACTACAACCACAACCACTACAGCCACAACCACCACCACTATAGCCACTACAGCCACAACCACCACCACTATAACCACCACCACTATAGCCACAACTGCCACCACTATAGCCACAATCACCACCACCACTACAGCCACAACCACCACCACTATAGCCACTATAGCCACAACCACCACCACTACAGCCACAACCACCACCACTATAGCCACTATAGCCACCACTATAGCCACCACTGCCACCACTATAGCCACAACCACCACCACTAGAGCCACAACCACCACCACTATAGCCACAACCACCACCACTATAGCCACAACCACCACCACTATAGCCACAACCACCACCACTATAGCCACTACAGCCACAACCACCACCACTATAGCCACAACCACCACCACTATATCCACAACCACCACCACTATAGCCACAACCACCATCATTATAGCCACAACCACCACCACTATAGCCACAACCACCACCACCACTATAGCCACAACCACCACCACTATAGCCACAACCACCACCACTATAGCAACAACCACCACCACTATAGCCACAACCACCACCACTATAGCCACAATCACCACCACTATAACCACAACCACCACTACTATAACCACAACCACCACCACTACTATAACCACTACAGCCACAACCACCACCACTATAGCCACAACCACCACCACCACTATAGCCACAACCACCACCACTATATCCACAACCACCACCACTATAGCCACAACTACCACCACTATAGCCACTACAGCCACAACCACCACCACTATAGCCACAACCACCACCACTATTTTAACCACAACAGCCACAACTACCACCACTATAGCCACAACCACCACCACTATAACCACAACCACCACCACTATTATAACTACTACAGCCGCAACTACCACCACTACAGCCACAACCACCACCACTATAGCCACTACAGCCACAACCACCACCACCACCACCACTATAGCCACAACCACCACCACTATAGCCACAACTACCACCACTATAGCCACTACAACCACAACCACTACAGCCACAACCACCACCACTATAACCACAACCACCACCACTATTATAACTACTACAGCCGCAACTACCACCACTACAGCCACAACCACCACCACTATAGCCACTACAGCCACAACCACCACCACCACTATAGCCACAACCACCACCACTATAGCCACAACTACCACCACTATAGCCACTACAACCACAACCACTACAGCCACAACTACCACCACTATAGCCACAACTGCCACCACTATAGCCACAACCACCACTACAGCCACAACCACCACCACTATAGCCACTATAGCCACAACCACCACCACCACTATAGCCACAACCACCACCACTATAGCCACAACTACCACCACTATAGCCACAACCACCACCACTGAAGCCACATACTCCACCACTATAGCCAAAACCACCACCACTATAGCCACAAATACCACCACTATAGCCACAACCACCACCACCACTATAGCCACAACCACCACCACTATAGCCAAAACCTCCACCACTATAGCCAAAAGCACCACCACTATAGCCACAACCACCACCACTATAGCCACTATAGCCACAACCACCACCAATATAGCCACAACCACCACCACTATAGCCACAACCACCACTACTATAACCACTACAGCCACAACCACCACCACTATAACCACTACAGCCACAACCACCACCACTATAGCCACTACAGCCACAACCACCACCACTATAGCTACAACCACCACCACTATAGACACTACTGCCACAACCACCACCACTGTAACCACCACAACAAAAGCGATAACCACCACAACCACTATAACCACAACAACCACAATCACCACAACAACAACCATCACCACTATAACCTCAACCAGCACAAAAACAACCACCACGACAACAACCACCACCACTGTAACCATCACAACAAGCACAACCACTAAGACCACCACAACCACCACCACTCTAACCACCGTGGTGCTGCTGTCCGTGCTGCAGGTGAACATCAACCCGGCATACCAACCCCAGGAGCTGGAGTTCGCCCTCAAGAAGGTGATGGTGGCGGTTGTGGTGGTGGTGATGGTGGTGGTAGTTTTGGTACGGATGTGGGTGGTAGTGTTGATGAAGGTGGTGGTGGTGGTGGTGGTGGTGGTGATAAGGTGGTGGTGATGGTGGTGGAGTTGGTGAGGGTGGTAATGGTGATGGGGTTGGTGATGGTGGTGGTGGTGATGATAGTGGTGGTGATGGTGGTAGTGGTGGTGATGGTGGTAGTGGTGATGGTGGTGATTGTGGTGGTGATTGTGGTGATGATGGTGGTGTTGATGGTGGTGTTGATGATGGTAGTGGTGATGGTGATAAGGTGGTGGTGATGGTGGTGATTGTGGTGGTGATTGTGGTGGCGATTGTGGTGGTGGTGATGGTGGTGATTGTGGTGGTGATGGTGGTGATTGTGGTGGTGGTAATGGTGGTGAATTTTGTGGTGATTGTGGTGGTGGTGGTAATGGTGGCGGTGGTGATTGTGGTGGTGGTGATTGTGGTGGCGATTGTGGTGATGGTGGTGGTGATTGTGGTGATTGTGGTGGTGATTGTGGTGGTGGTGGTGGTGATGTGCAGGTTGGCTGCAAGGGGATCGTCTCTGCGGTGGAGTTTAAAGGTCGCAACTACCTCGACCTCTTGACTCAGCTCTGCCCCGAGCTGCCCTCCAGCTGCCCTGGAGACCTCCACTCTGCCCGGTCACCCACCCACTCACCCACCCACTCACCCACGCAGGCAAACACACACTGACTCACTCACTCACCCACCCATCCACTCACCTACCCACTCACCCACACAGGCAAACGCACACTGACTCAATCACTCACCCACCCACACAGGCAAACACACACTGACTCACTCACCCACCCAAACCGGCAAACACACACTGACTCACTCACCCACCCATCCATCCACTCACTCACTCATCCACCCATCTACTCACTCACCCACACAGGCAAACACACATTGACTCACTCACCCACTCACCCACCCATTCACTCACTCACCCACTCACTCACCAATTGACTCACCCACTGACTCACCCACTCACTCATTAACTGACTCACCCACCTACTCACTCACCAACTGACTCACCCACCGACTCACTCACCCACACAATCAACCACCCACTGACTCACTCACTCACCCACTCCCCCACCCACACACCCACTCCCCCACCAACCCACCCAACCACTCACCCACTCAACCAGTCACTTACTCACGCACTCACCCACCCAACCACTCACCCACCCACTCACTCCCCCACCCCTCACTCACTCCCCCACCCACCCACCCACTCACTCCCCCACACATCCACCCACTCCCCCACCAACCATCTCACTCTACCACCCACCCACTCACTCCCCCACCCACCCACTCCCCCACTCACCCACCCACCCACTCACCCACCCACCCACTCCCCCACCCACCCACTCCCCCACCCACTCACTCACCCACTCACTCACCCACCCACTCACTCCCCCACCCACCCACTCCCCCACCCACCCACTCACTCCCCCACCCACTCACTCCCCCACCCACCCACTCACTCCCCCACCCACCCACCTCACCCACACACCCGCTCACTCCCCCACCCAACCACCCACTCCCCCACCCAACCACTCCCCCACCCACTCACTCCCCCACCCACTCACTCACCCACCCACTCACTCCCCCACCCACCCACTCCCCCACCCAATCACTCCCCCATCCACTCACTCCCCCACTCACTCACCCACCCACCCCGGCAGGCTCCCTGATCTCCGGGTGGTCATCTCGCTGGTGGAGGGGGAGCCGAATCCCGGGGCTCTGTCCTTGCGTGAGGTCGAAGGCCGCGCCACCCCGGGCCTGGAGGCAGAGCGCCACGCGATCCACTCGGCGCTGTCGTGCGACGATCCCATCAACATCCAGTACACCTCGGTACAAAGACGACGATCCCATCAACATCCAGTACACCTCGGTACAGAGATCCCCCGGGTAGCCTCAGCAGGGCTGTGGGGGCAAGTGCTGTAAGTAGGGAGTAGCAGCACCTATTATTCACGCATAGACAAAGCTCCCCCAGGTAGCCTCAGCAGGGCTGTGGGGACAAGTGAGGTGAGCAGTAGGGAGTATCAACACCTATCATGTACACACAGACAAAGATCCACCAGGTAGCCACTGGCGGGCTGTAGGGGCAAGTGCTGTGAATAGGGAGTATCAACACCTATGATATACACACAAAGCTCCCCCACGTAGCCTCAGCAGGGCTGTGGGGGCAAGTGCTGTTAGTGGTAGCGAGTATCATCACCTGTGATATACACACAGACACAGATCCACCAGGTAGCCTCTAGCAGGGCTGTCGGGGCAAGTTCTGTTAATAGGAAGTAGCAGCACCTATGATATACACACAAAGATCCACCAGGTAGCCTCAGCAGGGCTGTGGGGGCAAGTGCTGTTAGTGGTAGTGAGTAGCAGCACCTATGATATACACACGGACAAAAATCCTCCAGATAGCCTCTAGCGGTCTATAGTCCCAGCGGTAGCAACTCAACGCAGCAACACCCCTCCCGGCTTTTTGTCGTTGACATTTTTTTGTTAAATACATTTTTCACCAGAATGTCTATCAAACCTCCGACCATTATCAATGATAGACAAACAGTATTGGACATCGGGAAGAAGGAGAGCTTGCTTGCCCAATGCAGCCTGCCCTGAGATGACCCTTTATTTACCAGACAACAACGTCAGACGAGACGGGGAGGAAGAGTCGCCGTTCAGACGAGGAATATAAAACATCCTCACTGTACTGCAATGCCGAGCATATTCTCGTGCAACGCACAGTCCCTCGTTAACAAGTTGGATGATGTACGGGCCGGGATCGAATTCCAACGGGAAACACGAGAATCTAAATGTTCTGTGTTTCACGGAAAGCTGGCTGAATGGAATTATCCCGGACGCAGCCATCGGGCTAAAAGGCTTCTCTCCTTTTCACCACGATTGGACTTTGGACAGTGGGGGAACAATAGGTGTCGGATTGTGTGCGATGATCAACTCATCTTGGTGTGTTCTAGATTTGAAGCTTTCGTGACTGCAAGGATTCATACTCTTCGGTTTTTTCGGTAAAGTCACGTAGGTAAAATAAAATACAACTAAATTAAATCACGACGTTTCGGAGGCAACACAAGCTTCCGTCTTCAGGTGGAACAGATACAGCAAAATTCGCTGTATCCTCAAGTGAACAGCTCTGGAATACCCGAGATTATATACAGGTTAAGGGGGGGAGGGGAGGGCTAAGTTAAGCTGCCTTTTGTTATGCTGCAGGGGGTTCGGGGGGAGGGCGATGGCGTGCTGTACGAGCGCAGGCACCATCCTGGTATAAACGGAAACGGCTGTACAATTATAAGCCAGCTAACGTTTGACTTGGTTGATGACATCTTTCCAAAAGTTGCTCAATTTGAAACCATCCTCTCGGTTGAAGTTGAGTCTATGTTTGTATATTTGGATGGCTTCATGGACAAATCTTTGGTAATAACCGGGAGGTTTGCATAGTACTTTGGTATCAGAGAAAACAATGTCATGAGAACCCGCTGTGTTGAAACAATGATCAGCCATGGCCGAAGAATTCGTTCTACCGTGTTTCAAATCTGATTCGTGCTCGCGAATTCGGTCAGAAATATGTCGTTTCGTCTCCCCGATATAGCAGTCACCACAGATACAACTCAATTTGTAAACACCGGGGTACTGTAAGTAAGGAATGACATCCTTTACGGATGGGATCAGATCACGGTTTTGTGTACTGTATTGAACCGGACCTGGATCTTGTGTTTGTTTAGAATTTTGGAAATCTTTTTGGTAACGCCTGCTAGAGAATCCGTTCCTCTTGAGGGCCAGATGTACATGTTTTAATTCATGTACCCCTGGCCCTCAACAGGAACGGACCATACCATCCGCCAAGCTGTTTCTCCCACCATACAGAAACAACCACCTGATACTCCGATCAAAACCATCACACTGCCATACATAGCAGGCATTGCCAAAAAGATTTCCAAAATTCGAAACAAACACAAGATCCAGGTCCGGTTCAATACAGTACACAAAATCCGTGATCTGATCCCATCCGTAAAGGATGTCATTCCTTACTTACAGTACCCCGGTGTTTACAAATTGAGTTGTACCTATGGTGACTGCTATATCGGGGAGACGAAATGACATATTTCTGACCGAATTCGCGAGCACAAATCAGATTTGAAACACGGTAGAACGAATTCTTCGGCCGTGGCTGATCATTGTTTCAACACAGCAGGTTATCATGACATTGTGTTCTCTGATACCAAAGTATTATGCAAACCTCCCGGTTATTACCAAAGATTTGTCCATGAAGCCATCCAGATATACAAACATAGACACAACTTCAACCGAGAGGATGGTTTCAAATTGAGCAACTTTTGGAAAGATGTCATCAACCAAGTCAAACGTTAGCTGGCTTATAATTGTACAGCCGTTTCCGTTTATACCAGGATGGTGCCTGCTCTTGTGCAGCACGCCATCGCCCTCCCCCCGAACCCCCTGCAGCATAACAAAAGGCGGCTTAACTTAGCCCTCCCCTCCCCACCCACGTCCCTTCCTGGCTCCTCCCCCCCCCTTAACCTGTATATAATCTCGGGTATTCCAGAGCTGTTCACTTGAGGATACAGTGAATTTTGCTGTATCTGTTCCACCTGAAGACGGAAGCTTGTGTTGCCTCCAAAACGTCGTGATTTAATTTAGTTTTATTTTATTTTACCTACGTGACTTTACCGAAAAAAACAAAGAGTATCATCTTGGTGTAACATGTTCACCAGTTGTAGAGTTTGTGATCCTATCATGCCGCCCTCATCACCTCCCGAGATAATTTCACGCGATTGTTTCAGTCGCTGTGTACGTCCCTCCGAGCGCCAACTCCACGCCGGCTATGGACCTATTCCACAAAACAATCTCTGCACTGGAAACCAAACATCCGGACGCTGCTGCGATTGTAATTGGGGACTTTAACGAAGCGAACCTTAGGAGTGTACTCCCAAAGTTTTATCGAATGTGAAATGCAACTCCAGAAGAGACGCCATCTTGGATCACTGTTATTCAATGCTGAAGACGCCTACAAGGCGTTCCCCCACCCACTGCCCGTAAAATCCGACCAAAATGTCATCTTGCTGCTGCCAAAGTACTGCCATCTCTTAAAGAGGGCAGGCTCCCACTACAAGAGTAGTCCAATGCTGGTCAGAAAAAAGCAGGGACAGACTCACGGATGTCCTGGAGGATTCAGACTGGGACATATTTATGGATGCAGCCTACAACAGAGTGGAGGAATTTGCATCGACAGTGCTAGGTCATATTATGTTCTGCATGGACGTTGCTGTGCCAACCAAGACTGTCCGTTCTTACCCAAATAACAAGCCCTGGGTTAAAAACGTGGCAGTCAAAGCAACACTGAAGGACCAACACAAAGCATGCAAATCCAGATACCCCGATGAAAGCAGGAGGACCCAAAAACGCCGTCCGAAAATCCATCAAGGCGAGAAAAAGACAATTCAGGGACAGGTTGGAGGCCCTGTACCACGACTCCAACTCAAGGAGCCTGTGGCGCGGATCACAGGCCATCACAAACTACAAAGGGACAATAAGCTGCGAGGCAATCAACAACCTCCCTTCCTGACGCTATTGCTATTACATTGCATAAGGCACTGTCCCACCTGGAGGTGGAGCAGGGTAATTATGTGAGAATGCTGTTCATCAATTACAGCTCAACATTCAATACTATAGTGCCCTCCATCCTAATCTCCAAACTGGAGGCCTTAGGGGCCGTCCATAAATGACGTCACGCACCTGGGGGGGGGGGGGGTCAGACATTTGTGACGATGTGTGACAATGGGGGGGGAGGGTTGAGAAATGTGACGTCATCTCAAAATTCGCAACTTTAAATAAATATAGACAACACGTTCCACTTAATTAAATGGACTTTTTAATAAATGTTTTCTCCTACAACATCAGAGTGCAGCGCCACATTAAATACGCACTACAATGACAATAGTTTAAAGCGATTCGAAGCATGTTTTATTTTTTTGAGGGGGGGGGCAGAGCTTTGTGACGTCATATTTGAGGGGGGGTCTGACTTTTTGTGACGCCGTGTGACGAAGGGGGGGGGGGGGGTAAAAAATCGCGAAGCTGAGCAGAGCCTCACGCAATATCTGCCCAAGCCCCACCAACCCTGATTTTGCTCCCCCTACCCCCATTCACCCCCCCCCCCCCATCCACTGCACTAAACAGGAACATTTTGCATAACAAGATCATTTATAAAGCTCACCCACAGGGGACCCTATTTCTGCCATGGATATGTCACTTTTATCATGTGCACAGCGATTTTACTTAGATTTTAATACATTTTTATATATTCTAAAATAGTGTTGCTGCTGTTTACAATGTTGTTTTTCATTTTCTTAAAGCTGAGAGAGACACGGGAACAAAGAATCTCACTGCCATGTACCTCATGTATGCATGCGTATGTGATCAATAAAGCTGACTTAATGACTTACTGGGGGAAAGTGCTGTTAGTAGTAGCGAGTAGCAGCACCTATGATATACACACGGACAAAGATCCCCCAGGTAGCCTCTAGCAGGGATGTAGGGGCAAGTGCTGCTAGTAGCGAGTAGCAGCACCTATGATATACACACAGACAAATCTCCCCCATGTAGCCTTAACAGGCTGTTGGGGGAAAGTGCTGTGAGCGAGCACTGTGGCACACACAGAGGGGGTGGGTGGCCAGCACCGCGCCCGGCCGCTTTTGTCTCTCTATGGGTGCCACAGTGGTGAGATGTTAACTACCTCCCCTGGTATAAGGAGGTCGTGGGTTCGATCCTGACCCTGACGATGCCTGCTGCTGTATATTTAAAATTTGCGTGCCTCTTTCCCCCTGGATTATTCTCAGGGTCCTCCGGTTTTTACCTCCACATTTAGCATCAACATCACGCAAGTAGAGTATTTAATTTACGACACACTGCACCAGGTACTCATTTGAGGCCGAGTCGACCTAGGGGAGGCCCAGGACCAATTTAGATTTTCCTCACCGGCATTGGCCGTGAGCAGAAATCGAACTCGGGTCGGCAGGTTCATAGCGCAGCAGATGGACCACTTCACTACCACTCCTCGTGTATGACCACCACCAGCGCCACCATCATCACCACCACCACCGTCATCACCACCACCACCATCACCAACACCACCACCATCATCATTACCACCACCACCACCATCATCATCATCACCACCACCAGCACCACCATCATCACCACCACCACCGTCATCACCACCACCACCATCATCATCACCACCACCACCGTCATCACCACCACCACCATCATCATCACCACCACCATCATCACCACCAGCACCACCATCATCACCACCACCACCATCATCACCACCATCACCACCACCACCATCATCACCACCATCACCACCACCATCATCACCACCACCACCATCATCATCATCACCACCACCATTATCAACACCACCACCACCATCATCACAAACACCACCATCATCACCACCAGCACCACCATCATCACCACCACCACCATCATCATCACCATCATCATCACCACCAGCACCATCATCATCACCAGCACCACCATCATCATCACCATCACCACCACCACTAGCACCACCACCATCATCACCACCACCATCATCATCATCACCACTACCATCATCACCATTACTATCATCACCACCACCACCATCATCACCACCACCACCATCATCACCACCACCATCATCACCACCACCACCACCATGATCACCACCACCATCATCATCATCACCACCACCATCATCACCACCACCACCACCACCATCATCATCACCGCCACCACCATCATCACCACCACCACCATCACCACCACCATCATCACCAGCACCACTACCACCATCAACTCCACCACCACCATCACCACCATCAACCCCACTACCACCATCACCACTATCACCACCATCAACGCCACCACCACCATCACCACCATCAATCCCACCACCATCACCACCATCAACCCCACCACCACCACCAGTGTTGTATGAGCGCAGCAGCAGCAACGCTGACAAAGACAAAGGTGCCCACGTAGCCCACGTAGCAGGCTGTCATTGGGCCAAGTGCAGGTTAATGCCTCTCCCCTCCCACTCCCCGTATCGTCCCCCCCCCCCCCCCCAGGGAACCACGGGGCAGCCAAAGGGAGCGACGCTCACGCACCACAACATCCTCAACAACGCCCACCTCCTGGGGGAGCGCATGGGCTACCACTGGAGGGTGAGCCCGGCGTGGTGCCTGTAGTGGCGGTCGTGGTGGTTATAGTAGTGGCGGTGGTGGTGGTAGTTGTGGTGGTTCTAGTGGTGGTTCTAGTGGTGGTGGTTCTAGTGGTGGTGGTTTTAGTGGTGGTGGTAGTTATTGTCGTGGTGGTTATTGTCGTGGTGGTGGTGGTGGTGGTTCTAGTGGTGGTGGTTCTAGTGGTGGTGGTTCTTGTGGTGGTGGTTATTGTCATGGTGGTTATAGTAGTGGCGGTGGTGGTAGTTGTGGTGGTTCTAGTGGTGGTGGTTCTAGTGGTGGTGGTTCTAGTGGTGGCGGTTATTGTCGTGGTGGTTATTGTCGTGGTGGTTCTAGTGGTGGTGGTTCTAGTGGTGGTGGTGGTAGTTGTGGTGGTTCTAGTGGTGGTGGTTCTAGTGGTGGTGGTTATTGTCGTGGTGGTTATTGTCGTGGTGGTTATTGTCGTGGTGTTGGTGGTTCTAGTTGTGGTGGTTCTAGTGGTGGTGGTTCTAGTGGTGGTGGTTATAGTAGTGGCGGTGGTGGTAGTTGTGGTGGTTCTAGTGGTGGTTCTAGTGGTGGTGGTTATTGTCGTGGTGGTGGTGGTGGTGGTTCTAGTGGTGGTGGTTATTGTCGTGGTGGTTATTGTCGTGGTGGTTATTGTCGTGGTGTTGGTGGTTCTAGTGGTGGTGGTTCTAGTGGTGGTGGTTCTTGTGGTGGTGGTTCTAGTGGTGGTGGTTATTGTCGTGGTGGTTATTGTCGTGGTGTTGGTGGTTCTAGTGGTGGTGGTTCTAGTGGTGGTGGTTCTTGTGGTGGTGGTTCTAGTGGTGGTGGTTATTGTCGTGGTGGTTATTGTCGTGGTGGTTATTGTCGTGGTGTTGGTGGTTCTAGTGGTGGTGGTTCTAGTGGTGGTGGTTCTTGTGGTGGTGGTTCTTGTGGTGGTGGTTATTGTCGTGGTGGTTATAGTAGTGGCGGTGGTAGTTGTGGTGGTTCTAATGGTGGTGGTTCTAGTGGTGGTAGTTCTAGTGGTGGTGGTTATTGTCGTGGTGGTTATTGTCGTGGTGGTTATTGTTGTGGTGGTTATTGTCGTGGTGGTGGTTCTAGTGGTGGTGGTTCTAGTGGTGGTGGTTCTAGTGGTGGTGGTGGTAGTTGTGGTGGTTCTAGTGGTGGTTCTAGTGGTGGTTATTGTCGTGGTGGTTATTGTCGTGGTGGTGGTTCTAGTGGTGGTGGTTCTAGTGGTGGTGGTTCTAGTGGTGGTGGTGGTAGTTGTGGTAGTTCTAGTGGTGGTTCTTGTGGTGGTGGTTATTGTCGTGGTGGTTATTGTCGTGGTGGTGGTTCTAGTGTTGGTGGTTCTAGTGGTGGTGGTTCTAGTGGTGGTGGTGGTAGTTGTGGTGGTTCTAGTGGTGGTTCTTGTGGTGGTGGTTATTGTCGTGGTGGTTATAGTCGTGGCGGTGGTGGTGGTTCTGGTGGTGGTAACTGTGGTGGTTCTGGTGTTTAGAGTGGTTGTGGTGGTTATAGTGGTGGTGGTCCGCAGGTCTGAATTTAATATTTGTGAGGTCTTGGGGGAGGGGATTTCCTTCAGCCCAGACAACATAATGGGGTAAGGTGGGGACAATCCTGCTGGGGCTTCGGTGCCTCAAATAATTTTTGCATCGCCCCTGTGAGTGGCTGGCTGAGGTGCCATCTGTTGAGGAAGCACGAGGGGCAATCCGGAGCCTGAGACCAGGAAAAGCGCCGGGCAGAGATGATCCCCCAAGCGAAATGCTGAGGGAGGGGGCGTCTATGTGCAGACTGCCCTACGTGACCATAAGAAGGCTGGCGCACTATGTGTGCGTGCTGTATGTGTAGTGACATCGGGGATGCCACTGGGGGAGCGGGAGAGTGTCAGCCCAAGGGCTCGGTTACCCCGGGCCATGGCACTCTGGTTGACCACGTAGACACGTGACCTGGAGCGTCCACAGAGAGCGCCCCAGGTGGTGGGGGCTAGGGGGTGATCACGTGTCCGGGGAGAGCTCTGGAGAGGGATCGAGAGGGAGCTAGAACGCTCGCGAAGGTGGGCGGGGCCGAGGGCGGAGTGGCTCTGACCTGGGAGGATATAAGGTGGGTCCCTGAAAGGGACCGGGGTAGCTGCATTCTACAAGCTGGAAGCTCCACGTCTACAAGCTGGAAGCTCTACGTCCTACGAGGCATCACCACGTGGCCGGGGACCCAAGTGAGGGTCCGACCCTTCGTAGCCGTAACTTCTATGTGTAGTGTAGTTAGCTGGGTGGTCACCACCCTAGGCTGTATCTGGTAAAGGGGCAGTGACCCCTTTGTGTTAACGTGTTGATGTTAAACAAATGTGTTGCCTCTAAAGAATAATTTCTGTGACTCAGTTGGACTCACATCATATGTATACCGTGCAGTGTGTGTACCTTGCTGTGTGTACCGTGCTGTGTGTGTACCGTGGTGTGTGTGTACCGTGCTATGTGTGTACCTTGCTGTGTATGTGTACCGTGCTGTGTGTGTGTACCGTGCTGGGTGTGTGTACCGTGCTGTGTGTGTGTACCGTGCTGTGTGTGTGTACCGTGCTGTGTGTGTGTACCGTGCTATGTGTGTACCTTGCTGTGTGTGTACCGTGCTGTGTAAGTGTACCGTGCTGTGTGTGTGTACCGTGCTGTGTGTGTGTACCGTGCTATGTGTGTACCTTGCTGTGTGTGTACCGTGCTGTGTGTGTGTACCGTGCTGTGTGTACCATGCTGTGTGTGTACCGTGCTGTATGCAGGACGTGCGCGTGGCGTTGCCCGTGCCACTCTACCATTGCTTCGGCCTCGTCGCCGGCCTCCTGAGCTGCGTGGCCCACTCAGGGACCCTGGTGCTGCCATCTGCAGCCTACAGCGCCAGGGCCACGCTTACCGCTATCCAAACTCACCGGTGAGGACACCACGCACTCACCACAACGCACTCACCACACACACTCACGACCACCATGGTGGTGGTGATGGTGGTCATAGTGGTGGTCATGATGGTAGTGATGGTGGTATTGATGGTGTTTGATGGTCATTCTGGTGGTGATGGTGATGAGTTCTCCTTTTGAGGTGTCACAATATTGCAAATAGTCTGATGATCTCTTCACGTCCCAAGGTTTCTCCCTTGCAGATCTTGACCTCATGAGTTGAAAAAATGTTGCCGCATTTCCCAATCCTCGTCAATGACTATCGTAGATTCATCTGCGACCAGAGCGCGTGTGATGATCCAGTTCATCGTGTGTCTCGGCAGAGTGGCAGGTAAGGGCGAGGCGCTTCTGATTGTTGCCAATTTCAAACCGGTTGAAAGGCGACTCGTTTCGGTAGCCGATCTTAAGTTGGTCGTCCACGCCGACGTAGGCATTGTGGGCCTGCCCTGTCCATGTACGTCCAACCAAAAAATCTACCGGTTGCGCGATGTCTGGGAACGACAAGGACGGTTCTCTTTGTTCCCCTGAACGTCATCAATTTCGATTTCCAAGTCAGCCTTTCCCAGTATGGTGGTTGCAGCCGACTCTGCGTTGCAGAAGCCAAATGCCATTGTGCCTGAATCTTCAATCCTCGGCCCGACAGCATAGAGCGGCAGTTGCCCGCTTCATACACACCCCCACTTCGTGGGTCAATCGTCGCTTCCAAACTGATACTATCGACCAGGGCTGGTTTGGTAAATTTCACTACATTTGGTGTGGGTTAACTCGTGGTGTTGACTTGCATAAGTACAGTGAGGGAAAAAAGTATTTGATCCCTGCTGATTTTGTACGTTTGCCCATTGACACAGAAACGATCAGTCTATAATTTTAATTGGTGGTTTATTTGAACAGAGAGAGACAGAATAACAACAAAAAAATCCTGAAAAACGCGTATAAAAAATGTTATAAATTGATTTGCATTTTAATGAGGGAAATAAGTATTTGACCCCTCTGCAAAACATGACTTAGTACTTGGTGGCAAAACCATTGTTGGCAATCACAGAGGTCAGACGCTTCTTGTAGTTGGTCACCAGGTTTGCACACATCTCAGGAGGGATTTTGTCCCACTCCTCTTTGCAGATCTTCTCCAAGTCATTAAGGTTTCGAGGCTGACGTTTGGCAACTCGAACCTTCAGCTCCCTCCACATATTTGCTATGGGATTAAGGTCTGGAGACTGGCTAGGCCACTCCAGGACCTTAATGTGCTTCTTATTGAGCCATTCCTTTATTGCCTTGGCCGTGTGTTTTGGGTCATTGTCATTTTGGAATACCCATCCACGACCCATTTTCAATGCCCTGGCTGAGGGAAGGAGGTTCTCACCCAAGATTTGACGGTACATTGCCCCGTCCATCGTCCCTTTGATGCGGTGAAGTTGTCCTGTCCCCTTAGCAGAAAAACACCCCCAAAACATGTTTCCACCTCCATGTTTGACGGTGGGGATGATGTTCTTAGGGTCATAGGCAGCATTCCTCCCCCAAACACGGCAAGTTGAGTTGATTCCAAAGAGCTCCATTTTGGTCTCATCTGACCACAACACTTTCACCCAGTTGTCCTCTGAATCATTCAGATGTTCATTGGCAAACTTCAGACGGGCATGTATATGTGCTTTCTTGAGCAGGGGGACCTTGTGGGTGCTGCAGGATTTCAGTCCTTCACAGCGTAGTGTGTTACCAATTGTTTTCTTGGTCACTATGGTCCCAGCTACCTTGAGATCATTGACAAGATCCTCCCGTGTAGTTCTGGGCTGATTCCTCACCTTTCTCATGATCATTGAAACTCCACGAGGTGAGATCTTGCATGGAGCCCCAGGCCAAGGGAGATTGACAGTTCATTTGTGTTTCTTCCATTTGCGAATAATCACACCAACTGTTGTCACCTTCTCACCAAGCTGCTTGGCAATGGTCTTGTAGCCCATTCCAGCCTTGTGTACGTCTACAATGTTGTCCCTGACATCCTTGGAGAGCTCTTTGGTCTTTGCCATGGTGGAGAGTTTGCAATTTGATTGATTGATTGCTTCTGTGGACAGGTGTCTTTTATACAGGTAACAAGCTGAGATTAGGAGCACCTGGGAGCCAGAAATCTTTCTGATTGAGAGGGGGTCAAATACTTATTTCCCTCATTAAAATGCAAATCAATTCATAACATTTTTGACATGCGTTTTCTGGATTTTTTTGTTGTTATTCTGTCTCTCACTGTTCAAATAAACCTACCATTAAAATTATAGACTGATCATTTCTTTGTCAGTGGGCAAACGTACAAAATCAGCAGGGGATCAAATACTTTTTTCCCTCACTGTAGCTTCAGAATGTCCACTTTGGTGTGACCGTTTCGGGGAAGGCCGAAGATCCATGTCCCTCCCACTTACAGATGCCACAAATGCGAGGTCTACGTGGCAATGGGGCAGTCGGCAAAATATGTGCCCAAGTTGGTTGCAGTTATAGCATCGGCGCCCCTCTGATGTTGCAACAGGCCTCTGTTGCTGGTGCACCCAGGTGTTGCTGTAGCACTTCATCTTCCCGGTGTTAAAATATTAAAACACCAAAGAGAAACCTTTTGCAAGGAATCAAGTCTGCATTAACCACACTGCTCACGTCAAGCTATGAATGCTCTGATACGTGTGTAGTGACTGACTCAGAGACACTAATAGTAAGAGGCACTCTGTGTATTAACACTGCCTGAGAGTTCGACGGTTCCCAGTCAGGACAGCTGACAGGCTGCCTGACTGGCGACGCCGAGATGGTGAAGACGGAGACGATGGTGAAGATTCCAGCAGCAGCATGACGGGGATCCCCACTCCAAACGACAGCCTCGAGGTCCCCTCCCGGAGCCCCTCTTATGCTGTCGGCGTGGCCTGGCTCCGCCTCCGCCCACGCCGCCTAATGTATCCTATTCGTGGGTTCTCAATGTGCCCCTTCCTTGACCCTTCCCCTAGATCCCTCTCTGGTCTATCACGTGGCCTGCTCTCAGTCAGGGCTGCTGTAAGCTACAGATCCCCTTCCCTACCAGCAGCCAGCGCCATGCTGCTCCGTGACCGGTTCTATGTCACTACACGCGCATTGTCCTTGTAGTGTTCGTCTTTTGGCATTCACTGGTCTGATACTGGTGAGACAAGGCCATAAAGAAAGCTGCTGCTGTCTCCCGTGTAGGACAATCAGTTTAAAAGACAATGCAAATGTAGTGGGTTCGAATTAGGTGCACACACACACAGCTTGGAGGCAACACTATTTATTAGAACGGTAAGTAAAATAACACTGTACATAAGGTGGTGACCACCTTCCTCAACTCACTAACACTCTGGAACACTACACAGCGTGACCCAGGCAGGCAACGGGCTGCCTGGTCCCAGACGATGACCCGGGACTTGAGGATCGATGATGTCGTCTTCACTTCGGGGTTGAACAGCCCCGCTCTGCCTTCACACCCCGCTTATAACCGCTCCGGCGTGGCCGGCTCCGCCCAGGCCACGCCTCCCTTCCCCCACCTCTGGGAAGGTCCGGGTCCTCCACCACGTGACCCCCCAGGCACCCCCTTGGGCCCCTAGCCCTCGTACGGGGCCGACACAGTAGTGACGTCCTATGTCACTACACATACATTATAATCAGACCAATCACCAAGGGCGGAGCCACAGGGGGGGGGGGGGCTGGGGGGGGGCTCAACCCCCCCCTAAAATTTTGGGAAAGTCAGTAATCGGGATAACCGGATATCCGGCTGCTGCAAAATGCTGGCTGCCACCTCGTGCTGCCCTGCAGGCTGCTTGAGCGGCAGCCTTTCGAACTTATCGAACTTATTAGCCACATCAGCGGCTCCGACCTATTAATAAACTCCGCGTTCAAATCCAATAAAATTTGTTTTATACATTTGTGGCGCACATTGGAAAACATAAACACTGGGTATCTCAAAATATTGAAGTCAGCCCCCCCAAAGTCAAAATCCTGGTTCCGCCCGTGCCAATCACCAGTTGCTTTTTCTGTATCTGGGTACTCCAAATGCAAAAATGACGACAAATGGGAGTTGTCTACACGACGGGCAGCACTTGCCGCCCATAAAGCTGCCAAAGGCTACCTGCGGGGGTGATTGTCCTGTGCCTGTGTGCATGCAGCTGCACTGTGTTGTACGGCACGCCCACCATGTTCGTGGACATGCTGAACGATCCCGACTTCCACTCCTTCGACCTCTCCTCCCTGCAGACAGGTCAGTGCCAGGCTAGGTGCGGAGGAGGTCACGAGGACAGACCCGAGTGTCATGGGTTGACTGCTGTGCCAGGCTAGGTGCATGACAAGGTCACGGTAAAGACTCAGGTGCCATGGGTTGACTGCTGTGTCAGGCTAGGTGCAGGCAGTGGAGGTCATGGGACAGACCCAGCTGCCATGGGTTGTACTACTGCTGTACCAAGCTAGGTACATGAGAAGGTCACGGGACATACCCAGGTGTCATGGGTTCTGGGCCTCCTCTAGGTCGACTCAGCCTCAAATGAGTACCTGCCATGATGTGTAAACACCGCTACTGGGGAAACAAAGGCGGCTGGGCGTGGTGCTGGCCACCCACTCACTCGAGTGCCGTGCCGGCCTTCATAGGTGCTCCCTAACAGCACTTGCCCCAACATTATGTTAAGGTTATAAGGGGATCTTCGTCTTTTATACCTGTGTGTCTGTGTACCTGTGTGTGTACCAATGCGTTTGGGTATGTGTGTATAGGCGCTGCTGCTACTGCTGCTGCTCGCTAACAGCACTTGCCCCGACAGCCCTGTGTGATGCTAGCCAGAGGAGCTTTAGCTGTGCCTGTGTGTGTCCGCAGGGGTTGTGGCTGGTTCCCCGTGTCCCCCTGAGCTGTTCCGGCGGGTCGTGGACTCCATGAAGCTGCCCGACTTCGTGGTGAGTGACCAGTCGCACCACTCCGGGTGGCACAGAGGAAGATCCCTACTGCTTCAAATATCTCTGTGTGTGTTGAGTCTATGGGTCTCTGTATGAGTCTATGTCAGGGGTCGGGAACCTTTTTGACTAAGAGAGCCATGAAAGCAAAAAATTTGGAAATTTATTTCAGTGAGAGCCATATAATATATTTTAAAAGTGAATTCAACTAAATGTCAGTATAATAAGCCTCTGAATTTATTCTTTTAAATAATGTTGTTATAACACTCACCATTAATGCGACTTCTGGTGCTGCATGGATTTGCTGATGTCTTTGTAGTCGGGTTGGTACTTGGTGAGGTTAAGCTTCATGCAAGCGTTGAGGCTTTCATCCGTTAAACGTGATTGTAGGTTGGACTTGATGTTTTTAAGATGTGAGAATGACTGCTCACATGCATACGTAGATCCAAACATGGTCAATACAGCAATACTCACACGCTGCAGTGTGTGGTATGTGACAGGAAGCGCGTTCCAAGTTTTGAGAATCAGCTGGTCTTCGGGTTGGAGTTTTTTCATTTCTGTCCACATGTGCTTGCTCGCCAACTCCGCTTTCTGTCGTGTGAGTCTTTCCAAATCTTCATTCAGTGACTTGAACTTATTCACCCACATGTCTGAGGCCTTCAGGTCAGCCACTTCTGCTTCAAAATCTCTGACGGAGACACCAGGGATGTAATTCAGGTCGGCTGTGTTCAGTGAACACTCGTTTGGATGGGTGATGAACTTAAAAAGACGAGTGTGCTCACGAAATTCTCCAAAGCGTGCTTTGAAGGACTGTAGGAGACTGGATGTGCAGCCAGCTAGCTGGTGGAGATCAAGGTTTTGAATGGGCTCACTTGCTGTGCATGCATCTTTAAATTGGCTCAGTTTTTCAAAATGTAGTAAACGACCTGTTTCAAGATCCGTGATGAAAAGCTCCAGCTTGTTTTCAAAAGCAAATACAGCTTGTTGAAGGGATAACACTGTATTTCCAATGCCTTGCATTTTCACGTTGAGCTGGTTCAGATGTTCAGTCAGATCTACGAGATAGTAAAACTTGAGGAGCCACTCGGTGTCGGCTAGCTCAGGATGCCCGACGCCTTTCATTTCAAGAAAAGTCCGGATTTCGTTCAGGCAAGCCGCAAAACGGCTAAGCACCTTCCCTCTTGACAACCAACGCACATTGCTGTGCAAAAGCAGACCAGGATAGTTATTTACAACTTCATCCAGCAGTGTTTTAAACTGGCGATCATTTAAGGCTCGGGCAACAATAAAGTTGATCACACGAATGACCAGCGACATCACTTCGCCAAACTGCCTGTCACACATCTGAGCACAAAGTGCCTCCTGGTGTATAATGCAATGGAAACTTAGGATGGGTCTATTTTCATGTTCACGGAGAAGCGCCACAAATGCTTTGTTTTTCCCCACCATACACGGAGCACCATCAGTACACACTGAGAGAAGTTTATCCATAGGTAGACTTTTTTCTTGAGCAAACTCCATGAAAGACTTGAATAAATCCTCACCTCTTGTGGACCCTTTTAATGGCAGAACAGCAAGACTTTCTTCGCGCAGTGTGTCACCAACAGCATATCTTGCAATCACGCTGAACTGCGACAAATGGCTCACGTCTGTTGACTCATCCAAAGCCAGAGAAAAGAACGGCGCTGCATTTATGTCCTTCACTTGCGTTTCCTCCACTTTGTTTGCCATCACGATGGTACGATCATGAACAGTTCTTGCCGACAGAGGCATGTCTTGTATCCGTTTGATTATCTTGTCTTTGTTCGGAAGATCATCAAAAAGTTCATTGGCTACATCCAGCATGAACGTTTTAGCATACTCGCCATCTGTGAATGGTTTTCCGTTCCTCACTATTGCTAAAGAACCAGCAAAGCTAGCCGAATTATAGTCACCTTGCCGGGTCCATACGCGGAGTTGCTGCTGGCTAGCTTGCACCCTGCTCAGAAGCTCTTGGCACGCTTTCTTTCTGCTGTCTCCCGCAGGGTATTTTGATGCAAAGGTAGCGTGGCGCGTGTCGAAGTGCCGCTTTACATTCGACCGTTTCAACGATGTAATTTTGTCATTGCAAATTAGACACACCGCAGAACCCGCTCTCTCCACAAAGGCGAATTCTTCGGTCCATTCGTCCTGAAATGTACGATACTCGTCGTCTTTTTTTCTTTTCGCCATCTTCTTCGTCGAAGGGTTAGCTTTGAGCTAATGACCGAGCAGACGCAGTCTCAGACTGATTCAAAAGGGGGCGTTTACCTGTTTTACCCAGCAACGGCAAACGTAGGCCAGTATCATCCAATTAAAATAATGGACAATTGCTCCTGCAGCCCTGAACAGGACATGCGCAGTGAAAAATCGATGGATGGATTAAAACAAGTGAGAATATTTTGTTTTATCTGCGAGCCATATGCAATCATCAAAAGAGCCACATCTGGCTCGCGAGCCATAGGTTCCCGACCCCTGGTCTATGTGTCTCTGAATGGTGAGTCTATGGGTCTCTATGTGAGACTACGGGTCTCTGTGTGAGTCTGTGTGTCTCTATGTGGTGAGTCTATGGGTCTCTATGTGAGTCTATAGGTCTCTGTGTGGTGAGTCTGTGGGTCTCTATGGGTGTGAGTCTGCGGGTCTCTGTGTGAGTATACATGTCTCTGTATGGTGAGTCTATGGGTCTCTATGTGAGTCTATGGCTCTCTATGTGGGTCTATAGGTCTCTGTGTGTGATGAGTCAATGGGTCTCTGTGTGAGTCTGTGTCTCTGTGTGGTGAGTCTATGGGTCTCTATGTGAGTCTATGGCTCTCTATGTGGGTCTATGGGTCTCTATGTGGGTCTATGTGTCTCTGTATGGTGAGTCTATGGGTCTCTATGTGAGTCTATGGGTCTCTGTGTGGTGAGTCTGTGGGTCTCTGTGGGTGTGAGACTACGGGTCTCTGTGAGTATACGTGTCTCTGTATGGTGAGTCTATGGGTCTCTATGTGAGTCTAAGGCCCTCTATGTGGGTCTATGGGTCTGTGTGTGATGAGTCTATGGGTCTCTATGTGAGTCTATGTGTCTCTGTGTGGTGAGTCTATGGGTCTCTATGTGAGTCTATGTGTCTCTGTGTGGTGAGTCTATGGGTCTCTATGTGAGTCTATGGTTCTCTATGTGGGTCTATGGGTCTCTATGTGTGATGAGTCTATGGGTCTCTATGTGAGTCTATGGTTCTCTATGTGGGTCTACGGGGTCTCTGTGTGTGATGAGTCTATGGGTCTCTATGTGAGTCTAAGGGTCTCTGTATGGTGAGTCTATGGGTCTCTATGTGAGTCTATGGGTCTCTGTGTGAGTCTATGTGTCTCTGTATGGTGAGTCTATGGCTCTCTATGTAGGTCTATGTGTCTCTGTATGGTGAGTCTATGGGTCTCTATGTGAGTCTATGGGTCTCTATGTGGGTCTATGGGTCTCTGTGTGTGATGAGTCTATGGGTCTCTATGTGAGTCTATGGGTCTCTGTATGGTGAGTCTATGGGTCTCTATGTGAGTCTATGGGTCTCTGTGTGAGTCTATGTGTCTCTGTATGGTGAGTCTATGGCTCTCTATGTGGGTCTATGTGTCTCTGTATGGTGAGTCTATGGGTCTCTATGTGAGTCTATGGGTCTCTATGTGGGTCTATGGGTCTCTGTGTGTGATGAGTCTATGGGGCTCTGTGTGAGTCTATGGGTCTCTGTATGGTGAGTCTATGGGTCTCTATGTGAGTCTATGGCTCTCTATGTGGGTCTATGGGTCTCTGTGTGTGATGAGTCTATGGGTCTCTATGTGAGTCTATGTGTCTCTGTGTGGTGAGTCTATGGGTCTCTATGTGAGTCTATGTGTCTCTGTATGGTGAGTCTATGGGTCTCTATGTGAGTCTATGTGTCTCTGTGTGGTGAGTCTATGGGTCTCTATGTGAGTCTATGTGTCTCTGTGTGGTGAGTCTATGGGTCTCTATGTGAGTCTATGGTTCTCTATGTGGGTCTATGGGTCTTTGTGTGTGATGAGTCTATGGGGCTCTATGTGAGTCTATGGGTCTCTGTATGGTGAGTCTATGTGTCTCTGTATGGTGAGTCTATGGCTCTCTATGTGGGTCTATGTGTCTCTGTATGGTGAGTCTATGGGTCTCTATGTGAGTCTATGGGTCTCTATGTGGGTCTATGGGTCTCTGTATGTGATGAGTCTATGGGTCTCTGTGTGAGTCTATGGGTCTCTGTATGGTGAGTCTATGGGTCTCTATGTGAGTCTATGGCTCTCTATGTGGGTCTATGGGTCTCTGTGTGTGATGAGTCTATGGGTCTCTGTGTGAGTCTATGGGTCTCTGTATGGTGAGTCTATGGGTCTCTATGTGAGTCTATGGCTCCCTATGTGGGTTTATTGGTCTCTGTGTGTGATGAGTCTATGGGTCTCTGTGTGAGTCTATGGCTCTCTGTGTGGTGAGTCTATGGGTCTCTCTGTGTGATGAGTCTATGGGTCTCTATGTGAGTCTATGTGTCTCTGTATGATGAGTCTATGGGTCTCTATGTGAGTCTATGGCTCTCTATGTGGGTCTATGGGTCTCTGTGTGGTGAGTCTATGGGTCTCTGTGTGGTGAGTCTGTGGGTCTCTGTGGGTGTGAGACAACAGGTCTCTATGTGAGTCTATGTGTCTCTGTGTGTGATGAGTCTATGGGTCTCTATGTGAGTCTATGGCTCTCTGCGTGGTGAGTCTGTGGGTCTCTGGGTGTGAGACTACGGGTCTCTGTGTGAGTATACGTGTCTCTGTATGGTGAGTCTATGGGTCTCTATGTGAGTCTATGGCTCTCTATGTGAGTCTATGTGTCTCGGTGTGTGATGAGTCTATGGGTCTCTATGTGAATCTATGGCTCTCTGTGTGGTGAGTCTGTGGGTCTCTGTGGGTGTGAGACTACGGGTCTCTGTGTGAGTCTATGTGTGTCTCTGTATGATGAGTCTATGGGTCTCTATGTGGGTCCATGGGTCCTGTATGTGATGAGTCTATGGGTCTCTGTGTGGTGAGTCTATGGGTCTATGTGTGGTGAGTCTATGGGTCAATGTGGTGAGTCTATGCCTCTTTATGTGAGACGCTGATGACAGGGCTGAGACCATCTACTCACCAATGAATTTCCTTAGTGATTATGATGGTGGTGTATTTAATGCTTTTGATGGTGGTGATGTTGTTGATGGTGGTGAAGCAGAATGGTGGTGGATGTCGTGGCTCATGCCTACCGTAGATGAACAATCAGTGAATGGATGCAGGCAAGGCCAATGAGTCAGATGCCTTCTATTATCTCCTGTCACAGGTGCTATCTAAAGTGGCCCCTCGGGATAGAGTCATCCTGTTGGGTGACTTTAATGCCTGAGTAGGTCATGATGCTGGCACCTGGTCTGGAGTCATTTGAAGCCATGGGACAGATTCAGCTCAATAATAACAATAGCAGGCTGCTTTAATTATGTGTATCCCACGGGCTTGTAATTACCAACACACTCTTCCGGCATCGGCAGATTCACACAACACATGGATGCTCGCCGGGTCCAAGCAAGAACATCTGCTGGGCTAGAAAGTGCGGGTCCATGTCCTTGACACCAGGACCTACCGTGGAGCTAATCTGGCCACTAACCCATCGGCTTGCCATCTGTAAGATCTGCCTGCATTCTTCCACGCCTGTGGTGGGTGTCCATCTAGGACCCCATTCAAACCCACAGTGACCTGGTATCAACGAGCTGATGAAATTTGCAAGCGAGAATGTAATAATGGCTTGCAGCTGGAGTTGGCATCCCCCCCCCACCCTCCTCCTGATGCTGAGAGGAAATGGGCGAGGTTAAGTACTGTGGCACATGCAGCTGCAATAACCGCTTTGCGTACACGGTCCAAACCTCCCCAGAGACCCTGGCTGATAGAGGAGGTGTTACGGCTGGCTGAGAAATAGCGACAGGCCCAATCCCACCGTCTGCAGCTTCCCACGTCGCTCGGATGTTCGGCGAGATGTGCAGTGCTGCAAGCTGAGTGCTGGTTGCGGATTACTGGGGAGATGTATGTACGTTTAACTGTTTTTGCACTGAATGTAGTCAACCGTGCTAATCGGAGGGTTTAACCAGGCTGGATTGTGTGAGGAGCTCAAAAAACCTTGAAAGATCTGGACACAGTTCCATTGGTGAGCTCCTCCAGCAGGCAAGGCTGCGGTGGCTGGGGCACGTAGTCCGCATGCATAAACAGCTTTTGTTTGCCCGGACAGAGGGGGCTACATGCACGTGGCACGGGCTAGAGACGAGATGGAGTGATGTGATACTATAGGATGTGGAGCTGAGTGAACTTTCCGATGACTGGTACCAGCGGTGTCAATATCAGCCTCTGTAGAGGAGGCTCGTGAAGGACGCTACTGGGCACTTTGAGGCAACAACAGCGGAAGGCATACGAGCGACGCTCACAACAATGAGCGGAGTGACCGGCGGATAAAACACAGCAAGTTGACAGATTATGGAGAAACAGGTGGTGCATCTGCCAGTCATCTAAGTCCATGGCACCTGCTGGGTCCATCCCGTGACCTCCTGTTAGTGCGAGTTTGACACTTCACGTGACATCAAAGTGCACCTGGCCTGGCACCTGTGCCATGGCGACGTCACCGTCACTGAGTGATGAATGCCGGTGGTTGTTGCTGTTGTTGTCGCCTGTTGCTAATGGTGTTGGTGATGTTGCGGAATGCATATGCTGCACAGTAGCAGTCAACCCATGGGACATTGGTCTGTCCCTTGACCACCTCCTGCACCTAGCCTGGCACAGCAACAGCAGTCAACCCATGGCACCTGCTGGGTTTGTCCCGTGACCTCCTCCTGCACCTAGCCTGGCACAGCAACAGCAGTCAACCTATGGCACCTGCTGGGTCTGTCCCGTGACCTCCTCCTGCACCTAGCCTGACACAGCAGCAGCAGTCAATCCATGGCACCTGGGTCTGTGCCGTGACCTCCTCCTGTCATCGAGCCTTCGACGTCGCCATCAATTAGTGGCGAATGGCGGTAGTTGTTGTTGTTGCTGCTGACGACGACGGCGGTGCCGGTGATGTTGCAGAACGCATACGGGACGACGGAGAACAGCCCGGTGACTTTCTGCGGGTTCCCTCGCGATGGCCTCACCACCAAGATTGACACCGTGGGCAGAGTGCTGCAGCATTTGGAGGTGATGTCGTCACCACCATCAACACCGCCATCAACACCACCATCAACACCACTCATCAACCACACCCATCAACACCGCCATCAACACCACCCATGAACGCCAACCATCAACACCACCATCAACGCCAATCATCAACACCACCATCAACACCACTCATCAACACCGCCATCAACACCACACATGAACGCCAACCATCAACACCACCCATCAACACCACCATCAACACCACCCATCAACACCACCCATCAACTCCACCATCACCAACAACATCACCACCACTCATCAACACCCCCCATCAACACCACCGTCACCAAAGCCATCACCAACGTCAGCACCACCTCTATCAGCATCATCACGAACACCACGATCAAAATCACTACCGTCACCATCAACATCACGATCATCACCGCCACCATCATCACTACCTCCATCATAAGCATCACCACCATTAACACCATCACCGCCCTCACCATTATCCCCATCACCAACATCACCATGATCACCATCATCACCATCATCACCATCACTATGATTAGCATCACCATCATCACCATCACTATGATTAGCATCACCATCATCACCATCACTTTGATCGGTGAGTGGCACGGGCTGGAGCAGAGATGGACTGATGGGTCAGTAAGTGGCACGGGCTGCAGCAGAGATGGACTGATGGGTCAGTGAGTGGCACGGGCTGGAGCAGAGATGGACTGATGGGTCAGTAAGTGGCACGGGCTGGAGCAGAGATGGACTGATGGGTCAGTGAGTGGCACGGGCTGAAGCAGAGATAGATTGATGGGTCAGTGAGTGGCATGGGCTGGAGCAAAGATGGATTGATGGGTCAGTGAGTGGCACGGGCTGGAGCAGAGATGGACTGATGGGTCAGTGAGTGGCACGGGCTGGAGCAGAGATGGACTGATGGGTCAGTGAGTGGCATGGGCTTGAACAAAGATGGACTGATGGGTCAGTAAGTGGCACGGGCTGGAGCAGAGATGAACTGATGGGTCAGTGAGTGGCACGGGCTGGAGTAGAGATGGGGCTGATGGGTCAGTAAGTGGCACGGGCTGGAGCAGAAATAGACTGATGGGTCAGTGAGTGGCACGGGCTGGAGCAGAGATGGACTGATGGGTCAGTGAGTGGCACAGGCTGGAGCAGAGATGGACTGATGGGTCAGTGAGTGGCACGGGCTGGAGCAGAGATGGGACTGATGGGTCAGTGAGTGAGTGAGTGGGTGAGTGGCACGGCCTAAAGAAGAGATGGGGCTGATGCGGTACGGGAGAACGTGGAGCTGAGTGGACTTGCCAATGACCGGTACCAGCGGTGTCAAGATCGGCCTCTGTGGAGGAGGAGGCTTGTGGAGGACGCTGCTCCTGGGGAGTTGGAGGCAGTCGCCTCCCGGCAAGAGGAACGACGCTCACAACTGAGCTGTGTAGTCGCTCTTTTCTCAGAAGCGACCTGTCCTTCACAGACGAGAGCACAACGAAGTGACTCATCATCATCGCGGTGGAAATTTATAGTGATGCGGCAGGAAACGATCGGAGGTCACCGAGAAAAATGCACGCAGTGACCATCATGGGGAGAGAGACGCAAACTCCAAATATACAGCAGCAGGCTTCACCGGGGTCGAGATTGAACCCATGAACTCCTGCGTACCAGGCGAGGGAGTCAACATCTCTTGGTACAAAATATACAGCAGCAGGCGTCATCAGGGCCCGGGATCTAGCCCACGCCCTCATGCATACGGTACCAAATATATACAGCAGCAGTTGTAGGGATTCGTCAGGCTGTATGATTGAACCCACGACCCCTGCGTTCCAGGCGAGCGAGTTAACACCTCATAGCCACCGTGATGATGATGAGAGAGACACAGATTCTAAATATGCAGCAGCAGGCATCGTCAGGGTCTGGATCGAACCCACGACCTCCTGTATACCAGGCGAGCGAGTTAACATCTCACCACGAGGAGAGAGACAGAGAGACGCAGACTCCAAATATACAGCATTTGGCATCGTCCGGGTCCATGGTCGAACCCACGTCCATCCTGCGCACCAGGCGAGGTAGTCAACATCTCTTGGGACCAAATATGCAGCAGCAGCAGCAGGCATCGTCAGGGTCCGCGATGAGACCCACGACCTCCTGCGTAACCAGGGCGAGGTAGCGGTCAACATCTACCCTAACAACCACGCAGAGGCAGCATCATCTCCCTCCTCCCCGCGGCGTGGCTCCCGTGCAGGCCAAGGTGGTGGGGCCCGGCTCGAGCCCTCCGCTGCGCGTGGGCGAGCAGGGGGAGCTGTGCGTGCGGGGACACTGCGTGATGCGCGGGTACTGGGGGGACAGCGTCAAGACGCGGGAGTGCATCACGCCCGACGGGTGGTACCACACCGGGTGAGTGGCGGGGTGGGGTGCGATGGGTGGTTAGCACACACTCACCGTGTACCGCTCCCACCGTGTACCACGCCCACCGTGTACCACGCCCACCGTGTACCGTGCTCACCGTGTACCTCGCCCACCGTGTACCGCATTCATCGTGTACCACACTCACCGTGTACCACACTCACCGTGTACCGCACTCACCGTATACCGCTCCCACCGTGTACCGCTCTCACCGTGTACCGCGCCCACCATGTACCGTGCCCACCGTGTACCGTGCTCACCGTGTACCTCGCCCACCGTGTACCGTACTCACCGTGTACCGTGCTCACCGGGTCCCACTCCCACCGTGTACCGCACTCACCGTGTACCGTGCTCACCGTGTACCGCACTCACCGTGTACCACTCCCACCGTGTACTGTGCCCACCGTGTACTGCTCCCATTGTGTACCGCACTCACCGTGTGCCGCGCTCACCATGTACTGTGCCCACCGTGTACCGTGCTCACCGTGTACCGCGCCCACCGTGTACCGCTCCCACCGTGTACCGTGCCCACCGTGTACCGTGCTCACCGTGTACCACGCCCACCGTGTACCACACTCACCGTGTACCGCTCCCACCGTGTACCGTGCTCACCGTGTACCTCGCCCACCGTGTACCGTGCTCACCGTGTACCGTGCTCACCGTGTACCGCTCCCATTGTGTACCGCACTCACCGTGTACCGCGCCCACCGTGTACCGCGCCCACCGTGTACCGCTCCCACCGTGTACCGTGCTCACCGTGTACCTCGCCCACCGTGTACCGTACTCACCGTGTACCGTGCTCACCGGGTCCCACTCCCACCGTGTACCGCACTCACCGTGTACCGTGCTCACCGTGTACCGCACTCACCGTGTACCGCTCCCACCGTGTACTGTGCCCACCGTGTACTGCTCCCATTGTGTACCGCACTCACCGTGTGCCGCGCTCACCATGTACCGTGCCCACCGTGTACCGTGCTCACCGTGTACCGCTCCCACCGTGTACCGCACTCACCGTGTACCGCGCCCACCGTGTACCGTGCTCACCGTGTACCACGCCCACCGTGTACCGTGCTCACCGTGTACCGCTCCCATTGTGTACCGCACTCACCATGTACCGTGCTCACCGTGTACCGTGCTCACCGTGTACCGCTCCCATTGTGTACCGCACTCACCGTGTACCGCGCCCACCGTGTACCGCGCCCACCGTGTACCGCGCCCACCGTGTACCGCACTCACCGTGTACCGCACTCACCGTGTACCGCACTCACCGTGTACCACTCCCACCGTGTACCGCACCCACCGTGTACCGCTCCCATTGTGTACCGCACTCACCGTGTACCACGCCCACCGTGTACCGCGCCCACCGTGTACCTCGCCCACCGTGTACCGTGCTCACCGTGTACCGCACCCACCGTGTACTGTGCCCACCGTGTACCGCACCCACCGTGTACTGTGCCCACCGTGTACCGCACTCACCGTGTACCGCGCTCACCGTGTACCGCACTCACCGTGTACCGCACTCACCGTGTACCGCGCTCACCGTGTACCGTGCTCACCGTGTACCGCACCCACCGTGTACTGTGCCCACCGTGTACCGCGCTCACCGTGTACCGCACTCACCGTGTACCGCACTCACCGTGTACCGCGCTCACCGTGTACCGCACTCACCGTGTACCGCACTCACCGTGTACCGCTCCCATTGTGTACCGCGCCCACCGTGTACTGTGCTCACCGTGTACCACTCCCACCGTGTACTGTGCCCACCGTGTACTGCTCCCATTGTGTACCGCGCGCACCGTGTACCGCACTCACCGTGTACCGCTCCCACCGTGTACCGCACCCACCGTGTACTACTCCCACCGTGTACCACGCTCACCGTGTACCACGCTCACCGTGTACCACGCCCACCGTGTACCATGCCCACCGTGTACCGTGCCCACCGTGTACCACGCTCACCGCATGCAGCGTGTGTGGGGTGGATGGTATCACACTCACAAGGTGAGTAACTGGTTGCGGTGTGTAGTAAACATCGTCACTGGGGAGACAAAGGCGGTCGGGCGTGGTGCTGGCCACCCACACCCTCGTGTACCACAGTGCCGGCCTTCATAGGTGCTCGCTCAAAGCGCTTGCCCCTATAGTCTGTTAAGGCTATAGGGGGGATCTTTGTCTTTGTTGTTGTTGGTGTTGCTGTTGGGTTTAATGGTTCTGATGGTGGTGCTGGTAGTGGTGTTGATGGTGATGATGATAATGATGGTGTTGATGGTGATCGTGGTGGTTATGATGATGGTGGTGGCGATGGTGTTGATGGTGATGATGGTGTTGATGGTGTTGATGGTGTTGATGGTGATGGTGGCGGTCATAGTGATGATGATGATGATGGTGGTGGTAATGATGGTGTTGATGATGATAATGGTGATGATGATGACGGTGGTGGTCGTGGTGGTGATGATGGTGATGATAATAGTTGATGGTCGTGGTGGTGGTAATGATGTTGTTGATGGTGATGATGGTGTTGATGGTGATTATGATGATGGTGGCGGTCGTGGTGATTATAATGGTGAAGATGGTGTTGATGGTGATGATTGTGATGATGGTGATGGTCGTGGTGGTAATTATGGTGGTGATTATGGTGATGGTCGTGGTGGTAATGATGGTGATGATGTTGTTGATGGTGTTGATGATGATGTTGGTGTTGATGATGATGTTGATGATGATGTTGATGTTGGTGTTGATGATGATGTTGGTGTTTATGATGATGATGTTGGTGTTGATGATGTTGATGGTATAGATGATGATGTTGGTGTTGATGGTGTTGATGGTGTTGATGATGTTGATGTTGGTGTTGATGATGATGTTGGTGTTGATGGTGTTGATGGTGTTGATGATGTGGATGTTGGTGTTGATGATGCTGTTGGTGTTTATGATGATGATGTTGGTGTTGATGGTGTTGATGGTTGACAGCGATGTGGCCGTGATGGACGAGCTGGGTTACTGCCGCATCGTGGGGCGACTCAAGGACCTCATCATCCGCGGAGGGGAGAACGTCTACCCTGCCGAGGTGGAGGCGCTGCTGCACACTCACCCCTCGGTCCTGGAAGCACAGGTCTCGCTCACCCGCCCGCTCACCCGCCCGTTCACCCACGCACTCACTCACTCACCAACTTACCCACTCACCCACCCACTCACTCACCCACTCACTCACCCACCCGCTCACTCACCCACTCACTCACACTCACTCACACTCACCCACTCACTCACCCACTCACTCACTCACTCACCCATCCACCCACCCTCTCACTCACTCACTTACCCACTCACTCACCCACCCTCTTACTCACCCACCCACCCACTCACTCGCCAAACCTCTCACTCACCTACTCACTCACCCGCTCACTCACCAACCCTCTCAATCACCTACTCAGTCACTCAATCGCCTACTCACTCACCTGATCACTTACTCACACATCCACTCACCCACTCACTCACTTACATATTCACCCACCCACTCACACACTCATTCACTCACACATTCGTCCACTTCCTCACCCACTCGCTCACCCACCCGCTCACTCACTTACACACTCACTCACCCACTCACTCACCCACTCACTCACCCACTCACTCACCAACCCTCTCACTCACCCACTCAATCACTCAATCACCTACTCACTCATCCACTCACCCACTCACTCATTCAGCCGCTCACTCACTCACTCGCTCACTCGCTCACCCACTCGCTCACCCACCCGCTCACTCACTCACTCGCTCACCCACTCGCTCACCCACCCGCTCACTCACTCACCCACTCACTCACCCACTCACTCACCCACTCACTCACTCACTCACCCACCCACTCACTCACACACTCACTCACCCACCCACTCGCTCACTCACCCACCCGCTCACTCACCCACCCACCCACTTACTCACCCACCCACCCCCTCACTCGCAACCCTCTCACTCACCCACTCAATCACTCAATCACCTACTCACTCATCCACTCACCCACTCACTCACTTACCCACTCACTCACTCACCCTCTCACGCACCCACCCATTTACTCACCCACCCACTGACTCGACAACCCTTTCATTCACCCACTCAATCACCTACTCACCTGATCACCTACTCATCATCCACTCACTCACCTACTCACCCACGCACTCACCTACTCACGCACTCACTCACCCACTAACCCACCCACCCACCCTCACACCCACTGTAGGTGGTTGTGGTGTTGGTGTAGTGGTTACTGTATGTGGTAGTCGTGATAGTCTTTGTTGTCTATGGTTGTGGAGGTCGTTGTTGTGGTGGTTGTTTAGGTAGTTGTTCTTTTGCTAGGAGGTTCGGAGAGTCGTGTGGCACTGCAAGGATGGGTGGTGGTCGCGGGTTGCTGAGGAGGTGGAGTCTGCCTCAGTTGCCGGCGATCACAAATCACTCTTTAACTCCATCAAAAATGTAACTTGCATCGCTACATCTATCACCATTACTAAAGGAAAGAACGGTGATCCGGTATCAGACCACCATGAACAGATTTGCAGATTTTCTGAGCATTTCTGTGAGGTCTTGGGGGCGTGGAAATCCCTCAGTATGGCAAACATCGTGGGACAAAGTGGGGATGACCGTGCTGTGGCTGCCGTGCCTCAAATATTGGGAGAAGTCGTCACCCCCTGTGAGTGGCTGGCTGAGGTCCCATCTGTTGAGGAATTAAGAAGGCGATTCAAAGTAATATGAGACCAGGAAAAGCACCGGGCAGAGATGATGTACCAAACGAAATGCTGAGGGAGGGTGTCGTGTGTGCACAAACTGCTCTTCATGACATCATAACAACAGTCTGAACCACTGGACGGGTTCTGCAGGATGAGAAGTATGCCCTGGTATTCCCCCTCTTTAAGAAGGGGGACTACACAGACTGTAACAACTACAGGGGTATCTCCGTCCTCGGTTTGGCGGGAAAGGTCCTGGCAAGGATTATTCAACATCGCCTTGCCAGGCACGCTGAGGAGAGGCTTGCAGAGCCACAATGTGGTTTCAGGAAAGGGCGGTCCTGCACACATGCCATATTTTGTGTCCGTCTGCTACAGCAGAGGTTATGGCAATTCCAACAGGACCTACATCCCGGCCTATGATACCATCAGTAGCCCTAGGCTCTGGGTTGCTCTTTGTGCTTTCAGAGTCCTTGACTATCTGCTCACAATCATTAAAGACCTTCATGATGGTGAGCAGGCCCGGGTAAAACTACAGAGCCATTACCTGTTCACCTTGGGGTGCTTCAGGCATGTCCTCTGGCTACCACATTATTTTACATCTATTTCGACCACGTAGTTCGTGAAGGCTGTACCAGAGTAATTTCCATCTGGTACAGATACAATGGGAGGCTGATCAATGCCCGGGTGTGGTCAAAGGATGGCTCCCTATTGCTCAACCACGTTATCTATGCCGACGACCTGGTAATTGCTGCTCACTCAGAGGAGGAGATGGAGGCGCTGCTGCTAAACCTGGAGCTTGCCACCAAGACCTGGGGCCTTACCATCAGCCCCACCACAACTAAGCACCTGCCTCGGTATTTTGTGCCCTCAAACACTCCACCCCCACAACTCCCAATTGGTGATGGAGCAGTTGTGGAGAGAGTGGAGAGTTTTCCATACCTGGGCAGTGTGCTCATGATAGGCTCCGTATCAGTCGAGCGGCATTATCTTTTCATCAGCTGTGTAACGTGTATAAGCTACCTGGTCTGTCGCTCCACACGTCATGCTCTCCCGTCTCTATGCTTGCGAAACGTGGACCCCTTTGGTGGAACATCTTCTCTGGTGAGAAACATTTAGGCTGGCCTGCCTACTACTTATCCTGGGTTTAACCAGGCTGGATTGTGTGAGGAGCTGACAAATCCTTGAAAGATCTGGGCAAAGTCCCATCAGTGAGCTCCTCCGGCAGGCAAGGCTGCATTGGCTGGGTCATGTAGCCTGCATGCCCAGCCACCGCATGCCTAAACAGCTTTTGTTCGGCTGGATAGAGGGGGCTAAACAGGCGCGGCAAAGTCTATAAAAAAAGATGGAGTGACGTGATACTAGAGGATGTGGAGCTGAGTTGACTTTCTGATGACTGGTACCAGCGGTGTCAAGATCGGCCTCTGTGGAGGAGGAGGAGGAGGCTCGTGAAGGACGCTGCTACTGGGCAGTTGGAGGCAGTCGCCCTCCAACAACAATGGAGGGCGGAGGAGCGACGCTCACAACAACAAGCGGAGCGCCGGGTGTCTAAAGTACTGCAAGTTGCCACTAGGGGGTACAGGTGGTGCATCGGTCAGTCATCTCTGTCTGGCAACCCATGGCACCTGGGTTTGTCCCATGACCTCCTGCCAGCAGGCATTCGACACTTCAAGTGGCCTTAACGTGCACCTAGCCTGGCACAAGGACCATGGTGACGTCACCGCCACTTAGTGGCGAATGGCGGTTGTTGTTTGTAGGTGGTGGTGGTTTTAGTGGCGGTGTAGGTGGTTCTGGTGGTGTGGATGGTAGTTGTTGTAGTGGTTGTGGTAGTTGTGGTTGTATAGGTGGTTGTGGTGTAGTTTTGTGTAGTTGTTATTGTTGTTGTGGTTGTGGTGGTGTAGGTGGTTGCGGTAATTGTTGTGGTTGTTGTGGTAGTGGTTGTTGTGGTGGTGGTGGTGGTGGTGGTGGTGGTGATGGTGGTGCAGACGGTTGTGGTAGTTGTGTTGGTGGTTGTGGTAGTTGTTGTGGTTGTTGTGGTAGTAGTTGTTGTGATGGTGGTGGTGGTGCAGACGGTTGTGGTAGTTGTGTTGGTGGTTGTGGTAGTTGTTGTGGTTGTTGTGGTAGTAGTTGTTGTGGTGGTGATGGTGGTGGTGATGGTGGTGCAGACGGTTGTGGTAGTTGTGTTGGTGGTTGTGGTAGTTGTGTTGGTGGTTGTGGTAGTTGTGTTGGTGGTTGTGGTAGTTGTGTTGGTGGTTGTGGTAGTTGTTGTGGTTGTGCTTGTATAGGTGGTGGGCGTGTTCGATGAGCGCATGGGGGAGGAGGCTTGCGCCTGCCTCCGCCTCCAGCCCGGAGTGGCGGCGCTCTCCGCTCGCGACCTCCACTCCTTCTGCAACACCAAGGTGGAGACCCCCACAACCCCTCCCCCACGGCCCCTCCCCCACGGTCCCCTCACCCACGCCCCCTTCACCCACGCCCCCCTCCCCCACGGCCCCTTCCCCCACGCCCCCCTTCCCCACGGCCCCCTCCCCCACGGCCCCCTCCCCCACGCCCCCTCCCCCACGGCCCCCTCCCCCACGCTCCCCTCCCCCACGCCCCCCTTCCCCACGGCCCCCTCCCCCACGGTCCCCTCCCCCACGCCCCCCTTCCCCACGGCCCCCTCCCCCACGGCCCCCTCCCCCACGCCCCCTCCCCCACGCTCCCCTCCCCCACGCCCCCCTTCCCCACGGCCCCCTCCCCCACGGCACCCTCCCCCACGCTCCCTCCCCCACAGCCCCAATGCCCCCTCCCCCACGCCCCCTCCCCCACGCCCCCTCCCCCACGCCCCCTCCCCCACGCCCCCCTCCCCCCCGCCCCCTCCCCCACGCCCCCTCCCCCACGCCCCCTCCCCCCCCTTCCCCACGGCCCCCTCCCCCACGGCCCCTCCCCCACGGCCCCTCCCCCACGGCCCTCCCCTCCTGTATCCCCTCCACCACTGCCACCCACAAACCCCGCCCACTCTCACGTAGCCCCTCCCACTCGCCCTCTAACACTGCCTACTCTCGCACAACCCCGCCCACTCTCACATAGCCCCTCCCACTCAGCCACAAGCACTGTCTACACTCGCACAACCACGCCCACTCTCACGTAGCCCCTCCCACTCGCCAACTCGCGCAACTAGCCCCGCCCACTCGGACTGCAACTCAAAACATGTGGGACTGCTTTAACAATGGTGCGTGTGTCTGTGTGTGTCTGTGTGTCTCTGTGTTTGTCTCTGAGTGTCTTCGTCTGTGTGTGTCTTTATATGTGTGTGTTTGTCTCTGTGTGCGTGTGTCTGTCTGTTTGTGTCTGCGTACCTATATGTGTCTTTGTGTGTCTCTGTGTGTCTGTGTGTATATGTGTGTCTGTGTTCGTGTCTCTATGTTTCTGTATTTGTCTGTATGTGTGTCTTTGTCTGTTTCTGTGCGTCTGTGTCTTTGTGCGTGTGTCTTTGTGTGCGTTGTGTGTCTATGTATCTGTGTGTGTGCATGTGTCTTTGTGTGTGTCTTCGTGTGTCTGTGTGTATTTGTATGTGTGTCTGTGTGTCTCTGTGTTTGTATGCGTGTCTTTGTGTGTGTATGTCTGTGTGCGTCTGTGTGTATATTTGTGTGTCTGTGTTTGTGTCCGTGTCGGTAATAACCACTCAGATCGCTCACTTCAAGATTCCAAAATACGTAGAGATCGTGGACTCCTACCCCCTCACGGTGACTGGCAAGGTGAGTTCCCCCCCACCCCCCTTCTCAGCATGTGCGTGCATGACGTCACAATCGCCCTCGTGCGAGGCCACGTGGGAGGCCACCAGAATGCAGACCACGTGGAACCCCAGAGGGAGAGGCCTCTCTCCACTGCTGTAAACCAGCACTTGAAAGGCTTTGGGCCCAATGATCGATGGTGGATGCATCGTCGTCATCGCGTGTGCGGAATGCACGCCGGGTTTATTCCCCCCTCCCCCCCCTTCACTCTGTGGGTTTTGATTTCGGGTGCTTTTTGTTCCTCCCCTTCAGATCCAGAAGTTCAAGCTCAGGGAGCAAATGGAGAAGAAGCTGGGGCTGAAATGAGCGCACGCACGCACATACACGTGGGGATCTACACACAGACACAGAACCACATATAGACTCGCACACACACATTACGGCGATCTACACAAGGACATAGAACCACATACATACAGACAACAACAACAACCGCCATTCGCCACTAAGTGGCGGTGACGTCACCACGACGCGTGTGCCAGGCTACGTGCACCCTGAGGCCACGTGAAGTGTTGAACGCCCGCTGGCAAGAGGTCATGAGGCAGACCCAGGTGCCACGGATCAACTGACTGAGATGAGTGGCTGATGCACCACCTGTGCCCCCTACTGTGCCAACTTGCTGTGCTTTAGCCACCCAACGCTCCGCTCGTTCTTGTGAGCGTCGCTCCTCCGCCCTCCGTTGTTGTTGGAGGGGACTGCCTCCAACTGCCCAGTAGCATCCGTCACGAGCCTCCTCTACAGAGGCCGATCTTTATACCGCTGGTACCAGTCATCGGCAAGTCCACTCAGCTCCACGTCCTCCTGTACCACATCACTCCATCTCTTATCTAGCCCGTGTCGCGCCCGTTTAGCCCCCTCGATCCGGCCGAACATACAGACACACACACTCACACACACAGACATACAGAGCCATACAGAACCACATCCAGACTCACGGACACTCACACACACACTAAAAAAACTAAGACAAAGATCCCCCATATAGTCTGAACATACTGTTGGGGTAAGTGGTGATATCGAGCACCTATGAAGGCGGCACGGCACACAAGGGGGTAGTTGGCCAGCACTAAGCCCGGCCGCCTTTCTCTCCCGAGTAGCAATGTGTTTATACATCACACTCAATACTCAATTGAAGCTGCACATTCATGCGTCCACAAATGGCAATACAAAGATCCCCATGTCACCTTTAACAGACTGTCGGGGCAGGTGCTGTGAGTCAGTAGTTGCAGTGCCTATGAAGGCCGGCACTGTGGCGCACGAGGGGGTGGGTGGCCAGCAACCACCACGCCCCACCCGGGTCGCCTTTTTCTCCCCATGCACCCCTTTGTGGTGGTCTATTTCGGAATGCACAGGGGGTTCGTGCGAAAGCTCTCAGCTTTGTGCAGACCACCGGCTCGACAGAACTGGACGTGTGGCCATGGCCATGTTTGACTCGGGGGAGGGGAGGGAGCCTCCGAATGTTGGACGAGACGTTGTTAAGATGGGACTCGCAGCCATTGCGATTCCGTTGACGGAGTGAATGGCAATAAACCTCGTAAAAGTTCGCAGAAGACTTGACGAGGGGGTGATCGCGAACACCCTAACGGTGACTGTCGAGGTTATATTAAGTCGACTGATAATTAATATAATTGCATCATCGTTGACTTTGATTGTAATGACGTGTAATTATTCTCGTAACATTCACAACGAATATATGAATTGCATTAATATCGTAAAATTTACGTATCTGAGACACTCACCGGATTAGCTGCGTGGAGCGAAGATGCCGTTGGTGGCCATGTTGCACAGGTGACGTCATGGTGGCCATGTTGCCGAGGGATGCTATGGCGGCCATATTGCACAGGTGACGTCATGGTGGCCATGTTGCTCGAGGGATGCTATGGTGGCCATGTTTCACAAGTGACGTCATGGTGGCCATGTTGCTCGAGGGATGCTATGGCGGCCATGTTTCACAGGTGACGTCATGGTGGCCATGTTGCTCGAGGGATGCTATGGTGGCCATGTTGCACAGGTGACGTCATGGTGGCCATGTTGCTCGAGGGATGCTATGGCGGCCATGTTGCACAGGTGACGTCATGGTGGCCATGTTGCTCGAGGGATGCTATGGTGGCCATGTTTTACAGGTGACGTCATGGTGGCCATGTTGCTCGAGGGATGCTATGGCGGCCATGTAGGCATCCTGGCAGCTGATTGGCCGGTGCAGTGGGCGTGTTGACTCAATCCTAAGCGCGAGTTACTCTTACGAGCAAGAACTATGATCTCTTACCCACGACGTCGATATATTTGACTCTGACAATTTTTTCTCTTGTCATGTGGATCATCGTAATTCGATCGTAAGCCTACAGCAGCAGCACTTGAGATACATATGATGATTGTTTTGTGCGCCCAGGCCTAGGCTGAGATTCTCGCTGTGTCCAAAACTCAGAGAATAAACATTTCCACATGATTTGAGGTTTTTGTCACTGCAGGGATCCATACTCTTTAGTTCTTTCGGTAAAGTCACGTAGGTATAAAATAACACAAATTAAATCACGACGTTTCAGGCGCGCCATGACGGACGCTTGTGTTGCGCCCGAAACGTCGTGATTTAATTTATTTTATACCTACGTGACTTTACCGAAAGAACCAAAGAGTATTTCCACATGAGCCACTCTAGACTCGGTAGCCCCTATATTCGATTCACAATGCTGGCCTCTAGACGGAGTTTGTATGCTCTCCACCTGTTCTACAGTCTGAGTGTATGATGGATCGAGTTGAATGTGTGTGAGTGAATGCGTGGGTGAGGGAGGCTTGCGGAGCCCCAATGTGGTTTCAAACAAGGGCGGTCCTGCACTGATGCTACAGAAGAGGTGTAAGGAATTAGAACAGGACTTACATCTCTGCTATATTTACCTGGTCAACACCTATGATAAAACCAATAGACCTGCACTCTGGGTTCTTCGTGCTTTCGGAGTCCCTGACTCTGCTCGCAATCATTAAGGGCTTTCATGATGGTGGGCAGGCCCGGTAAAACTGCGTGGCCGGGAGTCAGTCACTCCCTGTTCGCCATTGGGGTGTGATAGGGATGTCCTCTGGCACCTACATTTTTTACATGTATTGATCACGTAGTGCAATGAATCTCCATCTGGTGCAGATACAATGGGAGGCTGATCAATGCCTGGGTGCGGTCAAGGGATGACTCCCTATTGGTCAACCATGTTACGTATGCTGATTATCGGGTTTTGCTACTCACTCAGTGGAGGCGTTCGAGGCGCTGCTGCTGAACCTGGAGTGTGTCACTAAGAGGTGGGGTCTTACCATAAGCCCCTCCAAAACTACTGTAAGTACCTGCCATCAAACACCACACCCCCGCAACTCCCCATTGGCGGCACAGTTGTGGAGATAGTGGGAAGGTGTCCATACGTAGGAAGTGTGCTCATGACCAGCTCCGATTTGAAAACAGAGGACTCAATCTGAATCAGTCGGCCGGCATTATCTTTTCATCGGCTGACTAACGCTGCTATGTGGAAGATACCTGGTCTGTCGCTTCACACGAAGCTTCGGGTCTTCTTGGCCACAGTCATACCCTCCTTTCTCTAGCTTGAAAACATGGTCCCCTCCAATGGAACATCTGCACCGGTTAGAAACATTCTGGCAAGCCTGCCAAAGATCTATCCTGCTTATAACTAGGCTAGATTGTGTGAGGAGCTCACAAATCCTTGAAAAATCTGGACAGAGTCCCATCAGTGAGCTGCTCCAGCAGGCAAGGCTGCATTCTACATATCCAGAGAGACCCACCAAGACCCATAAAGACTCACAGAGACTCAGAGACAAACAGATACCCATACAGACCCACAGAGACCCATACAGACCCACAGAGACCCATGGAGTACCCATACAGATTCACAGAGACTCATACAGACCCACAGAGACTCAGACAGACCGATAGAGACCCATACAGACCCACAGAGACCCAATCAGACCGACAGAGACCCATACTCATAGAGACCCACACAGACCCACAGAGACCCGTACTCATAGAGACCCATACAGACCCACAGAGACCCATACAGACCCACATAGACCCATACTCATAGAGACCCACACAGACCCACATAGACCCATACTCATAGAGACCCATACAGACCCACAGAGACCCATTCTCATAGAGACTCATACAGATCCACATAGACCCATACTCATAGAGACCCATACAGACCCACAGAGACCCATACTCATAGAGACTCATACAGACCCACATAGACCCATACTCATAGAGACCCATACAGACCCACAGAGACCCATACTCATAGAGACCCATACAGATCCACAGAGACCCATACTCATAGAGACCCATACAGACCCACAGAGACCCATACAGACCCACATAGACCCATACTCATAGAGACCCACACAGACCCACATAGACCCATACTCATAGAGACCCATACAGACCCACAGACACCCATTCTCATAGAGACTCATACAGACCCACATAGACCCATACTCATAGAGACCCATACAGACCAACAGAGACCCATACTCATAGAGACCCATACTCATAGAGACCCATACTAAAACCAAACTTTTTATTTTACCAGATCTAAGACCCCACTGAGCGATGTACTGTATGTCTGTTTCAAAGGCTACTTGGCCATCGCAAATTATAGCCCAACGGAGTGGCTGATATCGTCTTCATCACGTGCAAATGTTTAGCTGCAGCCAAGTACTCTAAACGCGTAGAGACGTCGATTTTCTACATTAACCGGAGGACCCGGATAAAGATCCACGTGACCAAGGGGAGAGAGAGAGACACCGCAGACTCCAAATAAGACAGCTGCAGGCGTCAGAGTCGGGATTGAAGCCACGACTTCCTGTATACCAGGCGAGAGATTTAACACCTCGATGGCCGGATTGCAGGAGGGTCATGCCGTATTCCCTTCACAGGCGGTGAATGAGCAGTTACCTCAGTCAGCAGTCAACCTGGGAACTATCCCGTGACCTCCTCCTGCACCTAGCATGGCACAACAGCAGTCAACCCATGTCACCTGCTGGGTCTGTCACGTGACATCCTCCTGCACCTAGCCTGGCACAGCAGCAGCAGTCAACCCATGGCACCTGCTGGGTCTGTCACGTGACCTCCTCGTGCACCTAGCCTGGCACAACAGCAGTCAACCCATGGCACTTGCTGGGTCTGTCACGTGACCTCCTCCTGCACCTAGCCTGGCACAGCAGCAGCAGTCAATCCATGGCACTTGCTGGGTATGTCACGTGACCTCCTCCTGCACCTAGCCTGGTACAGTAGCAGTCAACCCATGGCTCCCACTGAGGAGCGATTTGCACGGCGACGTTGACTCAGCGTCGATTGTAGGATGTTGGTTTGGCCGATAGCAGCTCCACAGCGATTGGAGGAGAAAACCAGAGAGCCTCTCGGTCCCCCAAAGCCCCGCCCCTCTATCTCCCACAGCCCATCCCCTCAGTCCCACTCAGCCCCTCCCCTCAAATCTCCACAGCCCCTCCCCTCGGTTCCCCACATCCGCCCCCACAGCCCCTCCCCTCAGTCCCCCACAGCCCCTCCCCTCAGTCCCCCATAGCCCCTCCCCTCAGTCCCCCATAGCCCCTCCCCTCAGTCCCTCACAGCCTCTCCTCTCACTCCCCCACAGCCCATCCCCTCAGTCCCCCATAGCCCCTCCCATCAGTCCCCCACAGCCCCACCCCTCAGTCCCCCACAGCCCCTCCCATCAGTCCCCCATAGCCCCTCCCACCAGTCCCCCACAGCCCCACCCCTCAGTCCCCCATAGCCCCTCCCATCAGTCCCCCACAGCCCCACCCCTCAGTCCCCCGCAGCCCCTCCCATCAGTTCCCCATAGCCCCTCCCACAAGTCCCCCATAGCCCCTCCCACCAGTCCCCCACAGCCCCACCCCTCAGTCCCCCACAGCCCCTCCCATCAGTTCCCCATAGCCCCTCCCACCATTCCCCCACAGCCCCACCCCTCAGTCCCCCATAGCCCCTCCCACCAGTCCCCCACAGCCCCACCCCTCAGTCCCCCATAGCCCCTCCCATCAGTCCCCAAAGCCCCTCCCCCTCAGTCCCCCACAGCCCCTCCCATCAGTCCCCCACAGCCCCTCCCATCAGTCCCCCACAGCTCCTCCCCTCAGTCCCCCCACAGCCCCTCCCCTCAGTCCCCCACAGCCCCTCCCCTCAATCACCCACAGCCCTTCCCCTCAGTCCCCCACAGCCCCTCCCCTCAGTCCCCCACAGCCCCTCCCATCAGTCCCCACAGCCCCTCCCCCTCAGTCCCCCATAGCCCCTCCCACCAGTCCCCACAGCCCCTCCCCCTCAGTCCCCCGCTTCCCTATTGGACCACGCGTATTAAACCCTCGCGTTACGTAACTAACCGCCGACGTTCGCTTTCGGGGGAGCCATCTTGGCACGGGGTGGGTGACGTCATCGTGGGGGGGGTGTGTGTGGCGAACGTGGTGCACGTGGGGGGAGGGGTGACTCCGCTTCCAATCAGCGAGCGGCTGTGGGGGCGCGCGCTCGGGGTGGGAGGGGGTGACGTCAGAGTCCCTTTCACATCACGGAGCCGGGCGGGCGCGCGGTGACCCCCCCCCACCCCCCTACGTAAGATGGCGGCTGCTTGAGCTTCGCAAACTCAGCGCAGCAGCTCAAGGAGGATCTCTAGACGAGTTGGAAAGAGGAGGTGGGGGAGTCGAGGAGGAGGTGGGGGGAGACGAGGAGGAGGTTGGGGGAGACGAGGAGGAGGTGGGGGAGACGAGGAGGAGGTGGGGGAAGGCGAGGAGGAGGTGGGGGAGACGAGGAGGAGGTGGGGAAGACGAGGAGGAGGTGGGAGGAAAGGAGACGAGGTTGAGGAGGTGGGAGACGAGGAGGAGCGGAGCTGAGTGGGTTGTGAGACGAGGTGGGAGACGAGGAGGAGAGGCGATGTCGGGCCCAGCGGAAGCGGCTGCTGGAGCAGCAGCAACGGATGAGGAGGTGGAGGCGGCGAGACGAGGTGGAGGAGGGGGTGGAGGAGGAGGTGAAGAGGGAGCGGAGGGGGGCGGAGGAGCGGACCCCACTTTCGAGTGCAACATTTGCCTGGACGTGGCCAGGGATGCGGTCATCAGCCTCTGCGGACACCTGTTCTGGTACAGAGTAACGGGGAGTGACATCCAAAGTAATCACTCACAGAGTAATCCTTCACATAGTAATCCCCTGCAGAGTAATCCCATTGCAGAGTAAACCCCCTTGCAGAGTAATCCCCTTGCAGAGTAATCCCCTACAGAGTAATCCCTTCACAGAGTAATCCCTTCACAGAGTAATCCATCACAGAGTAATCCCCTGTAGAGTAATCCCTATAGAGTAATCCCTTCACAGAGTCACCCCTCACAGAGTAATCCCCCGCAGAGTAATCCCTAACATAGTAACGGGGAGTGACATCCAAAGTAATCCCCTGGTAATCCTCCTGCACAGAGTAATCCTCTGCACAGTAATCCCCTCACAGTCATCCCTCACATAGTAGTCATCTCACAGTAATCCCTTCACAGAGTCATCCCTCACAGAGTAATCCCCTACAGAGTAATCCCTCACAATAATCCCTCATATAGTAATCCCCTGCAGAGTAATCCCCTCGGAATAATCCCATAACAAAGTAATCCCTCACATAGTAATTACCTCACATAGTAATCCCTCACAGAGTAATCCCCTGCATAGGAATCCCCTGCAGAGTAATCTCCTGCAGAGTAATCTCTCACAGAGTAATCCCCTCACATAGTTATCCCCTGCAGAGTAATCCCCTCAAAGAGTAGTCACTCACAGAGTAATCCCCTCGCAGGTAATCCCCTCACAGAGTAATCCCCGCGGAGTAATTACTTCAAAGTAATCCCGTCAGAGTAATCCCCTCACAGAGTAACCCCCTTCCGAGTAACGGGGAGTGACATCGCAGAGTAATCCCCTCAGAGTAATCCCCCAGAGTGATACATTACTATACACTGTACTACACACTACACTATACACTACAATTTATACTACTATACACTACACTATACACTACAATTTATCCTACTATACACTACACTATACACTACACTTTATACTACTATACACTACACTTTATACTACTATACACTACAAGATACACTACAAAATACACTTCGATTATATGGGCAGTGTTGAGTCTATGGGCAGTGTTGAGTCTATGGTGTAGTGTTGAGTCTATGGGTAGTGTTGAGTCTATGGTGCAGTGTTGAGTCTATGGGCAGTGTTGAGTCTATGGGTAGTGTTGAGTCTATGGTGCAGTGTTGAGTCTATGGGCACTGTTGAGTCTATGGGCAGTGTTGAGTCTATGGTGCAGTGTTGAGTCTATGGGCAGTGTTGAGTCTATGGTGCAGTGTTGAGTCTATGGTACAGTGTTGAGTATATGGTGCAGTGAGTCTATGGTGCCGTGTTGAGTCTATGGTGCAGTGTTGAGTCTATGGGCAGTGATGAGTCTATGGTGCAGTGTTGAGTCTATGCTGCAGTGTTGAGTCTATGGTGCAGTGTTGAGTCTATGGGTAGTGTTGAGTCTATGGTGCAATGTTGAGTCTATGGGCAGTGATGAGTCTATGGTGCAGTGTTGAGTCTATGGTGCAGAGTTGAGTCTATGGTGCAGTGTTGAGTCTATGGGCAGTGTTGAGTCTATGGGCAGTGTTGAGTCTATGGTGCAGTGCTGAGTCTATGGTGCAGTGTTGAGTCTATGGTGCAGTGTTGAGTCTATGGTGCAGTGTTGAGTGCATCGTGCAGTGTTGAGTCTATGTGCAGTGTTGAGTCTATGGTACAGTGTTGAGTATATGGTGCAGTGAGTCTATGGTGCCGTGTTGAGTCTATGGGTAGTGTTGCTTCTATGGGCAGTACTAATTCTATGGTGCAGTGTTGAGTCTCTGGGCAGTGTTGAGTCTATGGGCAGTGTTGAGTCAATGGGCAGTGTTGAGTCTATGGGCAGTGTTGAGTCTATGGGCAGTGTTGAGTCTACGGGCAGTGTTGAGTCTATGGGCAGCTTTGAGTCTTTGGTGCAGTGTTGAGTCTATGGGTAGTGTTGTGTCTATGGTGCAGTGTTGAATCTATGGGCAGTGTTGAGTCTATGGGTAGTGTTGCTTCTATGGGCAGTATTAATTATATGGCGCAGTGTTGAGTCTATGGGCAGTGTTGAGTCTATGGTGCAGTGTTGAGTCTATGGTGCAGTGTTGAGTCTGTGGGCAGTGTTTAGTCAAACTTAGTGTAGAAACATCACCATGTTGATCTCCATTCAGCAGTGGATACACCATGACTTGTACTATCTCTCCCCTCCCCCCCCCCTTCGGATGATGCCTGGGGGTCCATCACAGCTGGCCCTGCCTCCATCAGGTGAGGGCAGGAGAGTGAGAGTGTGAGTGAGTGGGTGAGTGAGTAGATGAGTGGGTGTGTGGGTGAGTGGGTGTGTGGGTGAGTGGGTGTGTGAGTGAGTGGGTGTGTGGATGAGTGGGTGATTGAGTGGGTGAGTGAGGAGGTGAGTGGGTGTTTAGGTCACCCGCATGCCCAGCCACCGCATGCAGCTTTTGTTCGGGTGCGGCACGGGCTGGAGAAGAGATGGTAGTGATGTGATACTAGAGGATGTGCAGCTGAGTGGACTTTCCGATGACTGGTACCAGCGGTGTCAAGATCGGCCTCTGTGGAGGAGGCTCGTGAAGGAAGCTACTGGGCAGTTGGAGGCAGTCGCCCTCCAACAACAACGGAGAGGGGAGGAGCGACGCTCACAACAACGAGCGGAGCACCGGGTGGCTAAAGCAGAGCAAGTTGGCACAGTAGGGGGCACAGGTGGTGCATCAGCCAGTCGTCTCAGTCATCTCAGTCAGCTGACCCGTGGCACTTGGGTCTGCCCCTTGGCCTCCTGCCAGCGAGTGTTCGACACTTCACGTGGCCTCAAGGTGCACATGGCCTGGCACAAGTGTCGTGGTGACATCACCGCCACTTAGTGGCGAATAGCGGTTGTTTTTGTGTGACTATATTTGAGTCTGCATGTGAGTCTATATGTAAGTTTATATGTGAGTCTGTGTGTGTAAGTCTGTATGTGAGTTTATATACGAGTGTGTAAGTCTGTATGCGCGTTTATATATGAGTGTGTGTGTGACTCTGTGTGAGTGTGTGTGAGTCTACATGTGAGTCTGTGTGTGAGTGTGTGTGAATCTCTGTGTGTGACGATGTGAGTCTATATGTGAGTCTACAGTGAGGGAAAAAAGTATTTGATCCCCTGCTGATTTTGGACGTTTGCCCACTGACAAAGAAATGATCAGTCTATAACTTTAATGGTAGGTTTATTTGAACAGTGAGACAGAATAACAACAAGAAAATCCAGAAGAACGCATGTCAAAAATGTTATAAATTAATTTGCATTTTAATGAGGGAAATAAGTATTTGACCCCCTCTCAATCAGAAATATTTCTGGCTCCCAGGTGTCTTTTATACAAGTAACAAGCTGAGATTAGGAGCACTCTCTTTAAGAGTGCGCTCTTAATCTCAGCTCGTCTCATGTATAAAAAAACACCTGTCCACAGAAGCAATCAATCAGTCAGATTCCAAACTCTCCACCATGGCCAAAACCAAAGAGCTCTCCAAGAATGTCAGGGACAAGATTGTAGACCTGCACAAGGCTGGAATGGGCTACAAAACCATTGCTAAGCAGCTTGGTGAGAAGGTGACAACAGTTGGTGTGATTATTCACAAGGTCCCCCTGCTCAAGAAAGCACATATACATGCCGGTCTGAAGTTTGCCAATGAACATCTGAATGATTCCGAGGACAACTGGGTGAAAGCGTTGTGGTCAGATGAAACCAAAATGGAGCTCTTTGGCATCAACTCAACTCGCCGTGTTTGGAGGAGGAGGAATGCTGCCTATGACCCCAAGAACACCATCCCCACAGTCAAACATGGAGGTGGAAACATTATTCTTTGGGGGTATTTTTCTGCTGAGGGGACAGGACAACTTCACCGTATCAAAGGGACGATGGACGGGGCCATGTACCGTCAAATCTCGGGTGAGAACCTCCTTCCCTCAGCCAGGGCATTGAAAATGGGTCGTGGATGGGTATTCCAGCATGACAATGACCCAAAACACATGGCCAAGGCAACAATGGAGTGGCTCAAGAAGAAGCACATTAAGGTCCTGGAGTGGCCTTGCCAGTCTCCAGACCTTAATCCCATACAAAATCTGTGGAGGGAGCTGAAGGTTCGAGTTGCCAAACGTCAGCCTCGAAACCTTAATGACTTGGAGAAGATCTGCAAAGAGGAGTGGGACAAAATCCCTCCTGAGATGTGTGCAAACCTGGTGGCCAACTACAAGAAACGTCTGACCTCTGATTGCCAACAAGGGTTTTGCCACCAAGTACTAAGTCATGTTTTGCAGAGGGGTCAAATACTTATTTCCCTCATTAAATGCAAATCAATTTTATAGCATTTTTGACATGCGTTTTTCTGGTTTTTGTTGTTGTCAGTGGACAAACGTACAAAATCAGCAAGGGATCAAATATTTTTTCCCTCACTGTACATGTAAGTCTGTATGTGAGTTTATATATGAGTCTGTGTATGTGTGTAAGTCTATATATGAGTTTATTTGTGCGTCTGTGTTTGTATATGTGAGTCTGTATGTAAGCTTATATGTGAGTCTGTGTGTGTGAGTCTAAATGTAAGTTTATATGTGAGTCTGTGTGTGTGTAAGTCTGTATGTGAGTTTATAACTGCGAGTGTGTGTGTGTCTCTGTGTGTGGGTCTACATGTGAGTCTATATGCAAATTTACTTGTGTGTGTGTCTCTATGTGTGTGTGTATGTGAGTCTATATATGAGTCTGTGTGTAAGTCTGTATGTGAGTCTATATTTGAGTGTGTGTGTGAGTCTATATGTGAGTCTCTCTGTGTGTGTCTCTGTGTGAGTCTGTGTGTGTGTGTGAGAGGCTATGCGTGAGTCTCTGTGTGTGTGTGTAAGTCTGCGTGTATGTGAGTCTCTCTGTGTGTGTCTCTGTGTGTGAGTAGTGGCTGGAGACGCGCCCCAGCAGGCAAATGTGCCCAGTGTGCAAGGCTGGCATCAGTCGAGACAAAGTGATCCCTCTCTACGGACGTGGGAGCGCCAATCAGCAGGACCCCAGGTTCACAGCCACCACCACTAAAACCACAACCACCACCACTATAACCACCACCACTATAACCACCACCACTAAAACCACCACTAAAACCACCACCATTAAAACCACCACCACTATAACCACCACCACTATAACCACCACCACTATAACCACCACCACTATAACCACCACCACTATAACCACCACCACTATAACCACTACCACTATAACCACCACCACTATAACCACCACCACTAAAACCACCACCACTATAACCACCACCACTAAAACCACCACCACTATAACCACCACCACTATAACCACCACCACTAAAACCACCACCACTATAACCACCACCACTATAACCACCACCACTATAACCACCACCACTAAAACCACCACTATAACCACCACCACTAAAACCACAACCACCATCACTATAACCACAACCACCACTATAACCACCACCACTATAACCACCACCACTATAACCACCACCACTAAAACCACCACCACTATAACCACCACCACTAAAACCACCACTATAACCACCAGTAAAACCACCACTAAAACCACCAACACTAAAACCACCACCACTATAACCACCACCACTATAACCACCACTATAACCACCACCAGTAAAACCACCACCACTATAACCACCACCACTATAACCACCACCACTAAAACCACCACTATAACCACCACCACTATAACCACCACCACTAAAACCACCACTATAACCACCACCACTAAAACCACCACCACTATAACCACCACCACTAAAACCACCACCACTATAACCACCACCACTATAACCACCACCACCACTAAAACCACCACCACTATAACCACCACCACTAAAACCACAACCACCACCACCACTATAACCACCACCACTTAAACCACAACCACCACCACTATAACCACCACCACTAAAACCACCACCACTATAACCACCACCACTATAACCACCACCACTAAAACCACAACCACCACCACTATAACCACCACCACTAAAACCACCACCACTAAAACCACCACCACTATAACCACCACCACTATAACCACCACCACTAAAACCACAACCACCACCACTATAACCACCACCACTAAAACCACCACCACTATAACCACCACCACTAAAACCACCACCACTAAAACCACCACCACTAAAACCACCACCACTATAATCACCACCACTATAATCACCACCACTATAACCACCACCACTGAGTGTGTGAGTGGGTGAGTGTGAGTGTGAGTGGTGAGTGTGAGCGGTGAGTGTGAGCGGTGAGTGCGAGCGGTGAGCGAGCGGGTGAGCGAGCGGTGAGTGTGAGCGGTGAGTGTGAGCGAGCAGGTGAGCGAGCGGTGAGTGTGAGCGAGTGGTGAGTGTGAGTGGTGAGTGTGAGCGGTGAGTGTGAGGGAGCGGGTGAGCGAGCGGTGAGTGTGAGCGATGAGTGTGAGCGGTGAGTGTGAGCGGGTGAGTGTGAGCGGGCGGTGAGCCGGCATGAGCGGTGAGCGTGAGCGGTGAGCGAGCGGGTGAGCGAGCGGTGAGCGTGAGCGGTGAGCGTGAGCGGTGAGCGAGCGGGTGAGCGTGAGAGGTGAGCGAGCGGATGAGCGTGAGTGGTGAGCGAGCGGGTGAGCGTGAGCGGTGAGCGTGAGCGGTGAGCGTGAGTGGTGAGCTGGCGGTGAGCCTTGAGCGTGAGCGGTGAGTGTGAGCGGTGAGCGAGCGGGTGAGCGAGTGGTGAGCGGTGAGCGTGAGCGGTGAGCGAGCGGTGAGCGTGAGTGGTGAGCGTGAGCGGTGTCGTTTGCTCTGCAGAGAGAAAACTCCGCCCAGACCCCAGGGGCAGCGCCCAGAACCAGAAGCACGAGGGGTGAGAGAGCCCCCCACCCCACCCTCACTCACTCACACTCACCATCACTCACACTCACTCACCATCACTCACCATCACTCACACTCACTCACACTCACTCACCATCACTCACTCACCATCACTCACTCACCCTCACTCACCCTCACTCACCTAGCCTCACCATCACTCACTCACACTCACTCACTCACCCTCACTCACTCACACTCACCATCACTCACACTCACTCACCATCACTCACCATCACTCACACTCACTCACTCACCATCACTCACTCACCATCACTCACTCACCCTCACTCACCCTCACTCACCTAGCCTCACCATCACTCACTCACACTCACTCACTCACCCTCACTCACCCTCACTCACTCACCCTCACTCACCATCACTCACCCTCACTCACCATCACCATCACACCCCAACCCCACCCTCACTCCCTCACCCTCACTCACCCTCACTCACCCTCACTCACCCTCACTCACTCACACTCACTCACTCACACTCACCCTCACTCACCCACACTCTCTCACCCTCACTCACCCTCACTCACTCACACTCACCCTCACTCACCCACACTCACTCACACTCACCCACACTCACTCACCCTCACCCACACTCACCCTCACTCACCCACGATTACCATCACTCACCCTCACTCACTCACCCTCACTCACTATTACGATCACTCACCATCACTCACCCTCACTCACCCACACTCACTCACCCTCACCCTCACTCACTCACCCACCCTCACTCAGCCTCACTAACCCCCACTCACACTCACCCTCACTCACTCACCCTCACTCACTCACACTCACTCACCCTCACTCACCCTCATTCACTCACTCACCCTCACGCACTCACCCACCCTCAGTCAGCCTCACTAACCCTTACACTCACCCTCACTCACTCCCTCACCCTCACTAACCCTCACTCACACTCACCCTCACTCACTCTCACTCACCCTCACTCACCCTCACTCACCCACACTCACCCTAACTCACTCACTCATCCACACTCACTCACCCTCACTCACTCACTAACCCTCACTCACCCTCACTCACCCTCACTCACTCACTCACCCACACTCACCCTCACTCACCCACACTCACCCTCACTCACTCACCCACACTCACCCTCACTCACTCACTCACCCACACTCACTCACCCACACTCACCCTCACCATCACTCACCCACACTCACCCTCACCGTCACTCACCCACACTCTCTGCGGGTCTCTGTGAGTATGTAGAATCCTGTGTTTTAGAGTATTTGCCTGCTGCCATGAATCTCCACGTGATGATGATAGCCACGTGGTTAAGCTGCTGCTATCATGGTCGCTTCTGAATAAATATTTTTTTTTTACTTAAAAAAACACGCTTTAATGCGATGTACCGTACGAGTAATGTTAGAACTCCACGACTCCAGGAAGTGGCCTTGAAGCTTGCCACAACGTAAGGGACCGTGGTGATTTACAGCCATCGTGAGTTGACCGTGGACAATTAGACCCCAGCCGAAACATAACATATAAAAAATAATGTTTTAAAATATGTATTTGTTATGATATAATATAGTATTGTCATCAGTATGACTTAAGTATGCCAAGTTTGCAGTCGATACCACATTGGGAAGTGGGTTACATTGAGTTACAAGATTTGAGGATACAACGACAACAACAATGACAACGACAACAACAACGACAACAACAACAGACAGAGTGAGTTAAAATAAAGCTCAGAGGGGCCTTACACCTGGCATCATACAAATAGTTGAGTTTTAGTATGGGTCTATGATATGTGGGTCTCTGTGGGTATGTAGAATGATGCTTTTAGAACTACAGTCAAACCTTGGGTTGCGAGCATAATTCGTTCCGGAAACGTGTTTGTAATCCAAAGCACTCGTATATCAAAGCACTCGTATATCAGTTGTGATCACGTGACGCTCGGCAGACAAAGCGTCTACGTACACTGCTCGTATTGCAAGACCCTCGCTCGTTTATCAAATTAATATTTAAATGTTTTGCTCGTCTTGCAAAACACTCGCAGACCAAGTTACTCGCAATCCAAGGTTTTACTGTAGTTGAGTTTTAGTATGGGTCTCTGTATGAATGTGGGTCTCTGTGGGGTATGTAGAATTCTGTGTTTTAGAGTATTTGCCTGCTGCTATGAATCTCCATGTGATGATGATAGCCACGTGGTTAAACTGCTCTGCTATCATTTATGATGGGCAGGTCACTGCTGAAAACGAACTACATAGCAGCTCAGCGGGGCCTTACACCTGGTAAAATAAAAAGTAGTTTAAAATCTCTCCCTCACCCTGTCCTCTCCAACCCCCCCCCCCCGTCTCCTTCCCAGGGGTTCCAGGGGTTCGGATTTGGGGACGGAGGGCTTCAGATGTCGTTTGGCATCGGCGCTTTCCCCTTCGGCTTCATCGCCACGGCCTTCAACATCAACGACGGACGGCCGCCCCCAGGTAACACACACACTCACACACACACTCACACACTCACACACACACTTACACACTCAGTCACACACTCACACACACACTTACACACACTCACACACAGTCACACACACACAATCACACACTCACAGACACACTCACACACACACTCACACACACACTCACACACACATTCACACTCACACATCTACAGGTAAAGATCCCCCAGGTAGCACTCACACAGCTACAGGTAAAGATCTCCCAGGTAACACACTCACTCACACAGCTACAGGTAAAGATCCCCCAGGTAGCACACTCACTCACACAGCTACAGGTAAAGATCCCCCAGGTAGCACACTCACTCACACAGCTACAGGTAAAGATCCCCCAGGTAACACACTCACTCACACAGCTACAGGTAAAGATCCCCCAGGTAGCACACTCACTCACACAGCTACAGGTAAAGATCCTCCAGGTAGCACACTCACACACACAGCTACAGGTAAAGATCCCACAGGTAACACACTCACACACACACTCACACACACACTCACACACACAGTCACACACACACACAATCACACACTCACAGACACACTCACACACTCACACACACACTCACACACAGTCACACATTCACACACTCACACACACACTCACACACACACTCACACACACACTCAGTCACACACTCACACACACACACTTACACACTCAGTCACACACTCACACACACACACTCACACACACACTCACACACACTCACACACAGCCACACACACACTCACACACTCACACACAATCACACACTCACACACACTCACACACACACTCACACACTCACAGACACACTCACACACACACATTCACACTCACACACTCACACAGCCACAGGTAAAGATCCCCCAGGTAGCACTCTCACTCACACAGCTACAGGTAAAGATCCCCCAGGTAGCACACTCACTCACACAGCTACAGGTAAAGATCCCCCAGGTAACACACTCACACACACACTCACACACACACTCACACACTCACTCACACACTCACAGACACACTCACACACACACATTCACACTCACACACTCACACAGCCACAGGTAAATATCCCCCAGGTAGCACACTCACTCGCACAGCTACAGGTAAAGATCCCCCAGGTAGCACTCTCACTCACACAGCTACAGGTAAAGATCCCCCAGGTAGCACACTCACACACACACAGCCACAGGTAAAGATCCCCAAGGTAACACACTCACACAGCTACAGGTAAAGATCCCCCAGGTAGCACACTCACTCACACAGCTACAGGTAAAGATCCCCCAGGTAACACACTCACACACACACTCACACACACACTCACACACTCACACACACACTCACAGACACACTCACACACACATTCACACACACACTCACACAGCCACAGGTAAAGATCCCCCAGGTAGCACACTCACTCACACGGCTTCAGGTAAAGATCCCCCAGGTAACACACTCACACACACAGCCACAGGTAAAGATCCCCCAGGTAGCACACTCACTCACACAGCTACAGGTAAAGATCCCCCAGGTAGCACACTCACTCACACAGCTACAGGTAAAGATCCCCCAGGTAACACACTCACACACACAGCTACAGGTAAAGATCCCCCAGGTAACACACTCACTCACACAGCTACAGGTAAAGATCCCCCAGGTAGCACTCTCACTCACACAGCTAAAGGTAAAGATCCTCCAGGTAACACACTCACACACACAGCCACAGGTAAAGATCCCCCAGGTAACACACACACTCACACAGCTACAGGTAAAGATCCCCCAGGTAACACACTCACACAGCTTCAGGTAAAGATCCCACAGGTAACACACTCACTCACACAGCTACAGGTAAAGATCCCCCAGGTAACACACTCACACACACAGCCACAGGTAAAGATCCCCCAGGTAGCACTCACTCATACAGCTACAGGTAAAGATCCCCCAGGTAGCACACTCACTCACAGCTACAGGTAAAGATCCCCCAGATAACACACTCACTCACACAGCTACAGGTAAAGATCCCACAGGTAACACACTCACTCACACAGCTACAGGTAAAGATCCCACAGGTAACACACTCACTCACACAGCTACAGGTAAAGATCCCACAGGTAACACACTCACACACACAGCCACAGGTAAAGATCCCCCAGGTAACACACTCACTCACACAGCTACAGGTAAAGATCCCCCAGGTAACACACTCACACAGCCACAGGGAAAGATCCCCCAGGTAACACACTCACTCACACAGCCACAGCTAAAGATCCCACAGGTAACACACTCACACAGCTATAGGTAAAGATCCCCCAGGTAACACACTCACTCACACAGCAACAGGTAAAGATCCCACAGGTAACACACTCACTCACACAGCTACAGGTAAAGATCCCCCAGGTAACACACTCACACACATAGCCACAGGTAAAGATCCCCCAGGCAACACACTCACACACACAGCCACAGGTAAAGATCCTCCAGGTAGCACACTCACTCACACAGCTACAGGTAAAGATCCCCCAGGCAACACACTCACACACACAGCTACAGGTAAAGATCCCCCAGGTAACACACTCACTCACACAGCTACAGGTAAAGATCCCCCAGGCAACACACTCACACACACAGCCACAGGTAAAGATCCCCCAGGTAACACACTCACTCACACAGCTACAGGTAAAGATCCCCCAGGTAACACACTCACTCACACAGCCACAGGTAAAGATCCCCCAGGTAACACACTCACTCACAGCTACAGGTAAAGATCCCCCAGGTAACACACTCACACAGCTACAGGTAAAGATCCCCCAGGTAACACACTCACTCACACAGCAACAGGTAAAGATCCCACAGGTAACACACTCACTCACACAGCTACAGGTAAAGATCCCCCAGGTAGCACACTCACTCACAGCTACAGGTAAAGATCCCCCAGGTAACACACTCACACACACAGCCACAGGTAAAGATCCCCCAGGCAACACACTCACACACACAGCCACAGGTAAAGATCCTCCAGGTAGCACACTCACTCACACAGCTACAGGTAAAGATCCCCCAGGTAACACACTCACACACACAGCCACAGGTAAAGATCCCCCAGGTAACACACTCACACACACACAGCCACAGGTAAAGATCCCCCAGGTAACACACTCACACAGCTACAGGTAAAGATCCCCCAGGTAACACACTCACTCACACAGCCACAGGTAAAGATCCCCCAGGTAACACACTCACACACACACAGCCACAGGTAAAGATCCCACAGGTAACACACTCACACACACAGCTACAGGTAAAGATCCCCCAGGTAACATACTCACACACACAGCCACAGGTAAAGATCCCCCAGGTAACACACACACACAGCCACAGGTAAAAATCCCCCAGGTAACACACTCACACAGCTATAGGTAAAGATCCCCAAGGTAACACACTCACTCACACAGCCACAGGTAAAGATCCCCCAGGTAACACACTCACACACACACAGCCACAGCTAAAGATCCCACAGGTAACACACTCACACACACAGCTACAGGTAAAGATCCCCCAGGTAACACACTCACACACACAGCCACAGGTGAAGATCCCCCACATAACCACAGGTAGACACACACACAATGGAACGCACACACACTGGTACACACATGCACATAAACTGGTACACACATGCACACTGGTACACACATGCACACTGGCACACCCACACACTGGTACACACACACTGGTAGACACTTGCACACTGGTACACACACACCCACTGGTACACACATGCACATAAACTGGTATACACACACAGGTACACACATGCACACTGGTACACACACACACACACACTGGTACACACAGGTACAAACAACAACAACAACCGCTATTCACCACTAAGTGGCGGTGACATCACCACGACGCTTGTGCCAGGCCATATGCACCTGGAGGCCACGTGAAGTGTCGAACGCCCGCTGGCAGGAGGTCACGGGGCAGACCCAGGTGCCACAAGTCGACTGACTGAGACGACTGGCTGATGCACCACCTGTACCCCCTACTGTGCCAACTTGCTGTGCTTGTGCCTCCCGGCGCTCCCTTCGTTTTTGTGAGCGTCGCTCCTCCGCCGTCCGTTGTTGTTGGAGGGCGACTGCCTCCAACTGCCCAGTAGCATCCACGAGCCTCCTCCACAGAGGCCGATCTTGACACCACTGGTACCAGTCATTGGCAAGTCCACTCAGTTCCACGTCCTCCTGTACCACATCACTCCATCTCTTCTCTAGCCAGGTGCTGTGCCCGTTTAGCCCCCTCCATCCGGCCAAACGAAAGCTGTTTAGGCATGCGGTGGCTGGGCATGCGGGCTACATGACCCAGCCAACGCAGCCTTGCCTGCCGGAGGAGCTCACCGATGGGACTTTGCCCAGATCTTTCAAGGATTTGTGAGCTCCTCACACAATCCAGCCTGGTTAAACCCAGGATGGATCGTAGGTAGGCCAGCCTAAATGTTTCTAACCGGCGAAGATGCTCCATTAGGGGGGTCCACGTTTCACAAGCGTAGAGAAGGGTGGGAATGACTGTGGCCGAGAAGACCTGAAGCTTCGTGCGGAGCGACAGACCAGGCAGCTTCCACACAGCGTTATGCAACCAATGAAAAGATATTGCCGCTCGACTGTTTCGGAGTGAGACCTCTGCTGCCAAACCGGAGCCGGTCATGAGCACACTGCCAAGGTATGGGAAACTCTCCACTCTCTCCACAACTGCCCCATCACCAATTGGGAGTTGTGGGGGTAGAGTGTCCGATGGTACAAAATACCCAGGCAGGTGCTTAGTTTTGGTGGGGCTGATGGTACACACACACACTGGTACACACACATACACTGGTGCACACACACTGGTAGACACTTGCACACTGGTACACACACTGGTACACACAAAGACAAAGATCCCCCATATAGCCTGAGCAGACTGTTGTGGCAAGTTATGTTAGCGAGCAGCGCCTTTGAAAGCCTGCGAGTTACATAGGGTGGGTAGCCAGCATCACGCCCGACCGCCTTTGTCGCCCCAGTGGCGATGTTTACACACCGCACCAGATACTCATTTGAGGCTGAGTCGACTAAGGGGAGGCCCAGGACCGGTTTAGATAATCGACTCTGGTGTTGGCCGTGAGCGGGAATCGAACTCGGGTCGTCTGGTTCGTAGCGCAGCGTAGTGCTAACCGCTATACAACCACTCCCCACACACACACACGCATACTGACACACACACTGATACACGCACACACACACACACCAATACACGCACACACGTACGATCTTTTTTTTTCTACTTAACTGAAGGAAATTGCTGAATACCCTTTTGGACCGCAGTTACAGAAATCTCTCCGGCATTGAACGTGATGCTATTGGCTGCTGCTGCTGTGGGGTCTATAGCCTCGGGGCACCCCCCAGTGGCAGCTGTCCCTGTGCGTCAGTCTGCCGCGAGAATTGGTAGTGATGATTGCTGCTGTGCGGTATGTAGCCTAGGGGCACCCCCAGTGGCAGCTGTCCCTGTGAGTGAGTCTGCTGCCAGTAGGGGTAGCAATAATCACTGCTGTGCGGTCTATAGCCTAGCGGCACCCTCCGTGGCAGCTGTCCCTGTGTGTTAGTAGGGATAGCGATGATCGCTGCTGTGTGGGTCTATAGCCTAGGGGCACCCCCAGTGGCAGCTGCCCTATGCGTTAGTCTGCTGCGAGAATGGGTAGTGATAATCGCTGCTGTGTGGGTCTATAGCCTAGGGGCAACCCCCAGTGGCAGCTGTCCCTGTGCATTAGTCTGCTGCCAGTGCAGGACGATAATAATTGTTGCTGCTGTGGAGGTCTATAGCTTAAGGGCTCCCCCAGTGGCAGGTGTCCCTGTGCGGAGTAGCTGCGTGTGTTCAACGCACACGGCTGGATTGTTAATCGGGGCGGCCCGCCGGGTTCGATCGCCCTCGTGCACGAGTGCACGAGGGCGCGTGATGGTGCTATGCACCGGGCAGAGACCTGAGTTCGATTCTGCTCTTGGGGCCACCAACAAGCACCGGTGGTGACGATTTCCTTAATAACCGGCCTTCAGGGCCCTCCCCCCTGAGGTCGCCTCAGCCTCAAATGGGTATCTGGTGCAGCGGTAGTGTAGTAGTAGTAGTAAACATCTCCACTGGGGATACAAAGGCGGCCGGGTGTGGTGCTGGCCACCCACCCCCTCGTGTGCCACAGTGCAGGCCTTCATCGGTGCAGCTCGCTGACAGCACTTGCCTCCAACAATCTATGAAGGCTATACGGGGGATCTTTGCCTTGGTCTCCATGTGTGACCAGCAACAACAACTCCCCACCTCCTCGGTGGTGGTTGGAGGTCGGTAATGCTGTGGTGGTGGTGGTGATGGTGGTTGCCAGATTGCAACGCTGTGGTGCTGGTGATGGCGGTTGTGGTAGTTTCCAGCAACAACGGAGGGCGGAGGAGCGGCACTCACAACAGCGAGCGGAGTGCCGGGTGGCTAAAGCACAGCAAGTTGGCACAATAGCGGGTACAGATGGTGCATCAGCCGGTCATCTCAGTCATCTCAGTCAGTCGACCCGTGGCACCTGGGTCTGCCCCGTGACCTCCTGCCAGCGGGCGTTCGACACTTCACGTGACCTCAAGGTGCACATGGCCTGGCACAAGCGTCGTAGTGATGTCACCGCCACTTAGTGGCGAATGGCGGTTTTTGTTGTTGGTAGTTTCCAGCCAGGAATGCTGTGGTGGCTGTGAGCAATGCCATTAGGGGATGGGGGGAGCCCGAGAGCCTGATACAATCAGCTGGTAGACTCATGTTTGCCCACAGCTTCGCCTCTGGGTGGGCTGACCTCCCCCCACCTTCAACTCAAATCACGGGAGCTAGGCGGCTTAACACCCCCATGGCCCCGCCTCGGGGCCGCGTCGAATGTTTGAACGCTCGCCGCTGAGGAGGAGAGGCTGCCACTATTCTGGTCGGGAGCTGGACCGGTTTTTCCGCCTGGATCTCTGCGGCATTCAGGAGGTCCGGTGGACTGGCTCTGGCTCCAGTCGCCATGATGGGTGAACAGTCTTCTACTTGGGGCAGGAGACTGCCAAACAACGGGTAGTGGCTCTGCTTCTGAACAAAATAATGAATGGGGCGTGGTGGTGAAGTGAGGGAAGATGCGAGTCCCAGGCTACTGTGGGTTCACTTCCCCATCAACGGGAGGCAATGAATGGTGATGGCTTACACCCCCCACCGAAGATGAACATCGGTGGAGGGACGCAGGCAAAGCTGATGTGTCAGATGATTTCTATAACCTCCTGTCCCAGGTGCTAGCTAAAGTGGCCCCCTCAGGATAGAATCATCCTGTTGGGTGTCTTTAATGCCTGAGTGGGTCATGGGCTGCAGTGATTGGAGGCATGGGCCAGATAACAATGGGAGAAAGCTGCTAGATGTCTGTGCTGCCCATGGGCCTGCAATCATCAACACACTGTTCCGGCACCGGCGCATCCACACAACAGCATGGATGCATGCCGGATCTAAGCAAGAACATCTGCTGGACTATAGAGTGTTTGTAACCGTGAATTTGGGCACATGTCCTTGATATCAGGAGCTGATCTGCCCGCTGATCCATCAGCTTGTCATCTATAAGATGCACCTGCCATTCTTCCACTCCGGTGGTGGGTTGTTCATCTAGGACCCCATTCAAACCCACAGCGGCCTGGTCTCAACTTGCTGATGAAAGTTCCCAAATGAGAATTTCAAGATCACTTGCAGCTGGGGTTGACATCCCCCTCCTGCTGATGCCGAGGGGAAATTGGTGAGGCTCAGGACTGTGGCTCATGTAGCTGTAATTGCTACATTGAGTATGCAGTCCAGACCTCCGCAGAGACCCTGACTGACCGTCGAGGTGTTCCGGCTGGCTGGGAGAAAGAGACAGGCCCACTCTCACCTTCTACAGCATCCCACGTCAGGGAATAAGGAGGCTTACCGCAGCCTTTGCTCGGAGGTTCCGAGAGCCGTGCGGTGCTGCGAGGATGGGTTTGTGGTCGAGGGTTAATGAGGAGATGGAACATGCCTCAGTAGTCGGCGATCACAGATCACTCTTTTACTCCGTCAAAATAATAACTTGCAGCACCGCCACCTATCGCCATCCTTTAGGTCTGCAGGTTTTTACCGAACATTTATGTGAGGTCTTGGGGGAGGGGAAATCCCTCAGCCCAGACGACGTCATGGGGCAAGGTGGGGAGGACCCTGATGGGACTGCTGTGGCTCAAATATTGGAGGAATTAGTCACCCCCTGCGAGTGGCTGGAATGAAGTGCCATCTGTTGAGGAAGTACGGAAGGCGATTAAAATTCTGAGACCAGGAAAGACACCGGGCAGAGATGATCTCCCAAACGAAATGCTGAGAAAGGGTGGCGTTTGTGTGTAGACTGCCCTACATGACATCAGTCTGGACCACTGGATGGGTTCCGCAGGATTGGAAGGATGACCGTACTGATTGTACCAACTTCCGGGGTATCTCCCTCCTCGGTGTGAGGCCATAAACGGTCCTGGCAAGGATTATTCAACATCGCCCCTTTGCCAAGGCACGCTGAGGAGAGACTTTCAGAGTATGTGTGTGTGTGTGCATTGTGTAGTGTAAGGGTGTATGTACTGTGTGTGTGCATTGTGTAGTCTAAGGGTGTGTGTGTACTGTGTGTGTGCCTTGTGTAGTGTAAGGGTGTGTGTACTGTGTAAGCGCAAGTGTGTGTGTACTGTATGCACTGTGTAAGGGTTAGTGGGTGTGATGTGTGCGTACTGTGTGTGCACTGTGTAGTGTAAGGGTGTGTGTGTACTGTGTGTGTGCACTGTGTAAGGGTGTGTGTGCTGTATGTGTACTGTGTTCACTGTGTCAAGGTGTGTGTGGTGTGTGTGTGTACTGTGTGTGCACTGTAAGTGTGTGTGTGCTGTGCGTGTGTGTGTACTGTGTGTGTACTGTGTGTGTGCATTGTGTAGTGTAAGGGTGTGTGTGTGTGCATTGTGTAGTGTAAGGGTGTGTGTACTGTGCGTGTGCTGTGTGTGTGTGTGTATACTGTGCAAGGGTGTGTGTCTATGCTGTATGTGCATACTGTGTGTACTGTGTAAGGGTAAGTGTGTGTGCTGTATGTGTACTGTGTGTGCACGGTGTAGTGTCAGGGTGTGTATGTGTGTACTGTGCGCGCATTGTGTAAGTGTAAGGGTGTGTGTGTCGTGTAGTGTGTGTGTGTAGTGTGTGTGTGTCCTGTGTGTGTGCTATGTTTGCACTGTGTACGGGTAAATGTGCTGTGTGTGTGCTGTGTGTACACTCTGTAAGGGTAAGTGTGAGTGTCTGTGCGTGTGCTGTGTGTAAGGGTGTGTGTGTACTGTGTGTGTGCATTGTGTAGTGTAAGGGTGTGTGTGTACTGTGTGTGTGCATTGTGTAGGGTAAGGGTGTGTGTGTACTGTGCACTGCAAGGGTTAGTGTGTGTGGTGTGTGTGTGATGTGCGTGTGTGTGTGTACTGTGTGCGCACTGTGTAATGGTAAACGTCTGTGTTATGCGTGTGTTGTGTGTGCTGTGTGTGTGTACTCTGTAGTGTCAGGGTGTGTGTGTGTACTGTGTGCGCCCTGTGTAAGGGTAAGTGTGTGTGTGCTGTGTGTGTACTGTGTGTGCATTGTGTAGTGTGAGTTGTGTGTGTCCTGTGTGTGTGCTATGTTTGCACTGTGTACGGGTAAATGTGCTGTGCGTGTGCTGTGCATGTGCGGTGTGTGTGCTGTGTGTACACTGTAAGGGTAAGTGTGTGTGCTGTGTGTGTACTGTGCATGTGCTATGCGTGTGCTGTGTGTGTGCTGTGTGTGTGTGTGTGCTATGCGTACACTGTAAGAGTAAGTGTGTGTATGCTGTGCGTGTGTTGTGCTGTGTGTGCTGCGTGTGCTGTGCGTGTGCTGTGCGTGTGCTGTGTGCTGTGCGTGTGCTGTGTGCTGTGTGTGTGCTGTGTGTGCTGTGTGTGCGTAGCTGTCCCGGGAACCCCGCAGCACACCGAAGAGCAGTTCCTGTCCCGAATCTTCCTCTACGTCGCCCTGCTCATCATGTTCTGGCTCTTTATCGCCTAGGCACGGCCCCCACCACCACCGCCACCACAACCACCATCACGGCCACCACCATCACGGCCCCCACCACCACAGCTGCCACCACCACAGCCACCACCACCACCACCATGGCCACCACGGCCGCCAGCACCACAGCCACCACCATGGCCACCACCACCAAAGCTGCCACCACCACAACCACAGCCACCACCATGGCCACCACCACCAAAGCTGCCACAACCACAGCCACCACCACCATGACCACCACCACCAAAGCTGCCACAACCACAGCCACCACCATGACCACCACCACCGAAGCTGCCACCACCACAACCACAGCCACCACCACGGCCACCACCACTACCGCTACCACCACCACCCCCACCACGGCCACCACGGCCACCACGGCCACCACCACCACTATCATGGTTTCCACCACCATCAACAACAACACCGACAACTGCTTTCACCACAAATTGGTAGTGGCATCATGTTTTTATTTAATGGCGCCTGTGCCAGGCTAGGTGCACTTGGAGTCCACCTGAAGTGTTGAATGCCCTGCTGGCAGGAGGTCATGGGTCAGATCCATCGACTGACTGAGATGACTTGCAGATGCACCTACCTGTCCTCCCTACTGTTCCAACTTTCTGCTCTTGAGCCACCCGGCGCTCCGCTCGTTGTTGTGAACGTCGCTCCTCTGCTCTCCGTTGTTGCTGGAGGGCGACTGCCTCCAACTGCCCAGTAGCAGCGTCCTTCACGAGCCTCCCCCACAGAGGCCGATCATGACACCGCTGATACGCACTCAGTTCCACATCCTCCTGCACAGCATCAGTCCATCTCTTCTCTAGCCCATGCTGTACCCGTTTAGCCCCCTCTATCCAGACAAACAAAAGCTGCTTGGGCATGCTGTGGCTGGTCATGTGGGCTACATTGCCCAGCCAATGCAGCCTTGCCTGAACGCAGTCACTGACGGGACTGCGTTCAGATTTTTCAAACAGCTGTGGACTCTTCACATAATCCAACCTGGTTAAAGTCAGGATGGATCGTAGGCAAGCCAGCCTGAATGTTTCTAACTGGCACAGAAGTTCCTTATAGAGGGCTGTACGTCTCACAAGTATAGAGAAGGGAGGGAATTGCTGTGGCCGACAAAAAACGGAGCTTTGTACAGAGCGACAGGCCAGATAGCTTCCACACAAGTAGCTTTACGCGGCCAATGACAAAACAATGCCACCAGACTGATTTAGTGAGACCTCTGCTGCTAAACAGGATCTGGTCGCCTAAGCACACTGCCCAGGTATGGAAACTTCTCCACTCTCTCCACAACTGCCTCATCACTCATCGGGGGGGGGGGTGAGGGGGGAGCATTGTTTGACAATACCCAGACAGGTGCTTTGTTTTTGTAGGGCTGATGGTAAGGCTCCTTCTCTTAGTGGCATGTTCCAGGTTGAACAGGAGCATCTCCAACTCCTCTGAGTCAGTAGCAATCACTAGATAATCCATGTACGTAACATGGTTTACCACATAGGGAGCCATCCCTTAATCACACCCAGGCATCGATCATCCTCCAATTGTATCTGTACCATATGGAGACTCCTTCAGTACAGCCATGGAAAGCTTCTTGAACTACGTGGTCGAAGATTATGTTAAATAATGTGGGAGCCAGAGGACATCCCTGTCACACCCCGAAGTTGAACAGGGAATGGCTCCAACTCCCGGCCACACAATTTCACCCCGGCCTGCCCACCTTCATGTAATGCCCTTAATAATTGTGAGCAGATGGTTTGGGGCTCCCAAAGCACGAAAAATAACCCAGAGCCCTGGCCTGTTTATGATATCATAGGCCTTGACCAGTTCGATAAAGCAGAGATTTAGGTCCTGTTGGAATTCCCTACACCTTTCCTGTCGCAGACGGACAGATAATCTGTGCAGGACCACCCTTGCCTGAAACCACATCCGGGCTCCGCAAGCCTCTCCTCGGCGCGTTGCCTAGCAAGGTGATGTTGAATAAACCTTTCCAGGACCTTTTCTGGGCCTCACATTGAGGCGAAAGATGCCCCTGTACAGAGAGTCCCCGAGTTACGATGGTCCGACTTACGATATTTCGATCTTACGATGGCGATACGACAAAATTGTTGAATATTTTAAATTTCGCGCAGCAGGCAAATACAGCAGCGTACGAGGTATCGAATGTTGGTGAGTACAGTGCAATATGATACGTTACGATATGGCCAATGCATGGATGAGACGTAGCTTTAGCGTTTTCATTTGAGGGTTACCACGGTACAATATGTTTAATGCATGTTAAAAGTTTTTTTATTGCAGATAGGATTGTTTCCTGAAAAAAACTTTCTATTAAATTGCAGTTCACATAGGTAGGCTAAGAATTTACCTTGTTTTTTACTTGAAAATTTACTGTGCAATACAGTATTGTAATTAATAAATACATACAGTATATAGTTTATACAGTACGGTACTGTAAATTGCTCTGTTTTGCTAAATTATCACCATTCTTTTAGACCCCTGGGTAGGCTAGGCCATCTTCGACTTACGATATTTTTGACTCACGATGGGGTCGTCGTAACGCATCTCCATCGTAAGTAGAGGACTACCCTGTACTTGTTACAGTCTGTGCGGTCCCCCTTCTTAAATCGGGGGACCACCAGGGCATCCTTTCAATCCTGCGGAACTCATCCGGCGGTCCAGACTGTCATAATAACGTCGCTGTAGGGCAGTGCACACAAACACCACCCTGTCTCAGCAGTCCTCTTGGGAGTCATCTCTGCCCGGCACTTTGCCTCGTCTCAGACTCCGTGTCAACTTCCATACTTCCTCAACAGATGGCGCCTCAGCCAACCACTGCAGGATCGTCCCCACATTGCCGCATGATGTCACCTGGGCTGAGGGATTCCCATGGCCCCAGTTTCTCACTGAAATGTTCAGCAAACCTGCAGACCAGTTCCTGGGAGGGGGGGTCGGAGATCAGATCACCGTTCTTTCCCTTAGGAATGGTGATAGGTGAGGTGCTGCAAGTTACCTTTTTTATGGAGTTAAAAAGTGATTTATGATCACTGCTGAGGCAGATGCCATCTCCTCAGCAACTCGCGACCATCACTCGTCCTTGCAGCGGCACACGGCTCTCCGAACCTCCGAGCGAAGGCTGCAGTTAAGCCGCTTCGTTCTCGGACGTGGGATGCTGTTGAGGGTTTGAGTGAACCTGCCGCTTGCTTTCAACCAGCCGGAAAACCTCCTCTGTCTGCGAGGGTTTCTGGCTATCCCCACCCACACACACCTGGGTCTGTCCCTTGACCTCTGGCCAGCAGCGAGCCTTCCACACTTCACATGGTCACAAAGTAAAACGTGGCCTGGCACAAGCGCCGTGGTTACTTCACCGCCACTTAGCGGCGAATGGCGGTTGTCGTTGTTGGGGTGTGAGGGTAGCGTGGGGGGCGGTAGTGTCGTGGTTGACGCTACGCTGCTGTGCTACGGATCCGGTGACCCGAGTTGGATTCCTGCTCACGGCCACCAGCACCAGTGATGGCGATTATCCGAACCGGTCCTAGGCCTTCCCCTAGGTTGACTTAGCCTCAAATGAGGTGCCTGGTGCGGTCGGCAGTAAACATCGCTACTGGGGAGACAAAGGCGGTCGGGCGTGGTGCTGGCCACCCACCCCCTGGTGTGCCGTGCCGGTCTTCATAGGTGCTTGCTAACAGCACTTGCACCAAACAGTCTGTTGAGGCTACATTGGGGGGGGGGGGGGGGGTCTTTGATGTGAGTGAGTGGATGACTGGCATTGCCTTGCAGGTTGAGCGAGTGAGTGAGCGATTGTGTGGTGAGTGAGTGAGAGAGCGTGTAGTATATCCTCTCCCCTAGGGCGCCACAAGTGGCGGGATGTTAACTATGTGAGTATGGGTCTCTGTCGGTCTTCATGAGTATAGTCCATTCTGGAAAATCGCCCGAAGATGCTGGATGTAATGTCCAGCGAAACGTCATACTCACAATGTGAATGTTGTGGATCCACTCTTCAACACACCGGTGGGCTAAAGTAGTGACCTATTTTGTCTTTTGTCAACGTGACACATTTATAAATAATGCGATCTATGAGTATATGTTTGTGTGGGTCTGTGTGGTTGTGTGGGTCTCTGTGGGTCTGTATGGATCTGTGTGGGTCTCTGAGGGTCTGTATGGGTCTCTGTGTGTTTGTGTGGGTCTCTATGGGTCTGTACGGGTCTCTGTGGGTCTCTGTGGGTCTGTATGGGTCTCTGTCGGTCTGTATGGGTCTCTGTGGGTCTTTGTGGGTCTGTATGGGTCTCTGTGGGTCTGTATGGGTCTCTATGGGTCTCTGTGGGTCTGTATGGGTCTCTGTGGGTCTCTATGGCTCTCTGTGGGTCTCTGTGAGGCTCTGAGTCTCTGTGGGTCTCTGTGGGTCTCAATGGGTCTATATGGGTCTCTATGGGTCTCTGTGGGTCTGTGTGGGTCTCTGTGGGTCTCTGTGGGTCTGTACGGGTCTTTGTGGGTCTCTATGGGTCTCTGTGGGTCTGTATGGGTCTCTATGGGTCTCTGTAGGTCTTTGTGGGTCTCAGTGGGTCTCTGTGGGTCTCTGTAGGTCTGTATGGGTTTCTGTGGGTCTGTATGGGTCTCTGTGGGTCTGTATGGGTTTCTGTGGGTCTGTATGGGTCTCTGTGTGTCTCTGTGTGTCTCTGTGGGTCTCTGTGGGTCTATATGGGTCTCTGCGGGTCTCTGTGAGTCTCTCTGCGTCTCTGTGGGTCTCTATGGGTCTCTATGGGTCTCTGTGTGTCTCTGTGGGTCTGTATGGGTCTTTGTCTCTATGGGTCTCTGTGTGTCTCTGTGGGTCTCTGTGGGTCTCTGTGGGTCTGTAAGGGTCTCTGTGGGTATCTGTGTCTCTGTGGGTTTCTGTGGGTCTCTGTGGGTCACTGGGTCTGTGTGGGTCTCTGTGGGTCTTAATGGGTCTCTGTGGGTCTCTGTGGGTCTGTATGGGTCTGTATGGGTCTCTGTGTGGCTCTGTGGGTCTCTGTGAGTCTCTATGGGTCTCTGTGTGTCTGTATGGGTCTCTGTGGGTCTCTATGGGTCTCTGTGGGTCTCTGTGGGTCTCTGTGGGTCTCTGTGTGTCTCTGTGAGTCTCTGAGTGTCTCTGTGAGTCTCTGTGGGTCTCTGTGTGTCTCTGTGAGTCTCTGTGTGTCTCTGTGGGTCTCTGTGAGTCTCTGTGTGTCTCTGTGGGTCTCTGTGTGTCTCTGTGAATCTCTGTAGGTCTCTGAGTCTCTGTGGGTCTCTGTGGGTCTCTGGGTCTCTGTGTGTCTCTGTGAGTCTCTGTGGGTCTCTGTGAGTCTCTGTGCATCTCTGTGTGTCTGTATGGCAGCAGCTGTAGCAGCATCGCCTGCCTCCCTCCCTGCAGAAGCTGGGCAAGATCCTCCTGACCACAGAGTTTGCGAAGCATCTCTCGAGTGACCGCTCTCGTTCATTGTAAACGTTGAACCGGTTTAAACCGGTTTAAACCTGTTTGTAACCTCTCCCGTGTTAGCCTGAAACAGACTGCTGAGGGCAAGAGTTGTTAGCGAGTAGCAGCCTTCACTGACCCTCACACCCTCACACCTTCACACTCACCTTCACTAACCCTGACACCTTCACAGTCACCCTCACACTCACCTTCACACTCACCTTCACACTCACCTTCACACTCACCTTCACAGTCACACTCACCTTCACACTCACCCTCACACCTTAACACTCAGCCTCACAGTCACACTCACTCACCTTCACACTCACCTTCACACTCACCCTCACACACAGTCACACTCACCTTCACACTCACAGTCACTCTCACTCACAGTCACTCTCACAATCACTCACAGTCACTCTCACAGTCACAGTCAGTCAGTCACAGTCAGTCACACTCACAGTCAGTCACTCACAGTCACTCTCACTCACAGTCACACTCACAGTCACACTCAGTCACACTCACAGTCACCCTCACTCACAGTCACACAGTCACACTCACTCACAGTCACCCTCACTCACAGTCACACTCACAGTCACACTCACTCACAGTCACACTCACTCACAGTCACACTCACGGTCAAACTCACTCACGGTCACAGTCACTCACAGTCACTCTCACTCACAGTCACACTCACTCACAGTTACTCTCACAGTCACACTCAAAGTCACACTCACTCACAGTCACTCTCACTCACAGTCACACTCACAGTCACTCTCACTCAGTCATTCTCAGTCACTCTCACAGTCACACTCACAGTCACACTCACTCACAGTCACTCTCACTCACAGTCACTCAACAGTCACAGTCACACTCACGCACAGGCACTCACAGTCACACTCACAGTCCACTCACTCACAGTCACACTCACAGTCACTCTCACTCACACTCTCACACTCTCACTCACAGTCACAATCAGTCACACTCACAGTCACACTCACTCACAGTCACTCTCACTCACAGTCACACTCACATACAGTCACACTCACTCACAGTCACACTCAATCATAGTCACTCACACTCACACACAGTCACACTCACTCATAGTCACACTCACTCACAGTCACACTCACTCATAGTCACACTCACTCACAGTCACACTCACTCAGACACACTCACAGTCACTCTCACACTCACTCACAGTCACTCTCAGTCACAGTCACACTCACAGTCACACTCACTCACAGTCACACTCACAGTCACACACTCACAGTCACTGTCTCTGTGTCTCTGTCTCTCTGTCTCTCTGTGTCTCTGTGTCTCTGTCTCTCTGTCTCTGTCTCTCTGTGTCTCTGTATCTCTGTCTCTCTGTGTCTCTGTGTCTCTGTCTCTGCAGGTGGAGCGGCCCCTCTGCTCCTCTCCCCACAAAACCTCCACGAAGTCTTCTTCATCATCGTCGCCATCGTCATCTTCCTGTGGCTCCTCACTGTGTGAGGCGCGGCCACACCCCACCACTCGCTCACCCACTCACCCACTCACCCACACCCGACCACTCACCCACACCCCACCACTCACCCACCCACTCACCCACACCCCACCACTCACCCACCCACTCACCCACACCCCACCACTCACCCACCCACACCCCACCACTCACCCACCCACTCACCCACAACCCACCACTCACCCACCCACCCACACACCTCACCACTCACCCACACCCCACCACTCACCCACCCACACCCCACCACTCAACCACCCACTCACCCACACCCCACCACTCACCCACCCACTCACCCACCCACACACCCACACCCCACCACTCACCCACCCACACACCTCACCACTCACCCACACCCCATCACTCACCCACCCAGACACTCACCCACCCACTCACCCACACCCCACCACGCACCCACACCCCTCCACTCACTCACCCACTCACCCACACCCCACCACTCACCCACCCACTCACCCACCCACTCACCCACACCCCACCACTCACCCACCCACACACCTCACCACTCACTAACACCCCACCACTCACCCACCCACACACCTCACCACTCACCCACACCCCATCACTCACCCACCCAGACACTCACCCACCCACTCACCCACACCCCACCACACACCCACACCCCTCCACTCACTCACCCACTCACCCACACCCCACCACTCACCCACCCACTCACCCACAACCCACCACTCACCCACCCACTCACCCACACCCCACCACTCACCCACCACCCACACACACCTCACCACTCACCCACTCACCCACCCACACCTTACCACTCACCCACCCAACAACTCACCCACCCGTTCACTCGCCCACTCACCCACCCGCCCACTCACCCACCCGCCCACTCACTCACCCACCCACCCACCCACTCGTCCAATCACCAACCTACTCACCCACCCTCTCGCTCATCCACCCAACAACTCATCCACCCATTCACCCGCCCACTCACCCACCCGCTCACCAACCCACTCATCCACCCTCTCGCTCATCCACCCAACAACTCACCCACCCGTTCACCCGCCCACTCACCCTCCCGTTCACCCGCCCACTCACCCACACCTCACCACTCACCCACACCTCACCACTCACCCACCCAACAACTCACCCATTCACCCGCCCACTCACCCACCCTCTCACTCACCCACCCACCTCTCACCACAAAACTCAAGGCTCGTTTCCAGAAGGGTCCTTCCCGAGTTATCGGAGCAGCGGGCGATGGTTGCTGCTGCTGTGTGGGTCTATAGCCTAGGGGCACCCCTAGTGGCAGCTGTCTCTGTGTCATCCCAACTGAGTGCTTAATTTTTTGTTGTTAAAATTTGTACAAATTTCGGATTCGTGGCGCGGCCCCCTCCCCCCCCCCCCCAATGTGATAGCGGAGAGAGGAGAGCGGAGCGGCCACACGCTCAGCACTCTCTCACACCCACAGTGTGACCACTCAATCAGCACTCACTCACACCCACAGTGTGACCACTCAATCAGCACTCACACCCAACTCACACCCACAGTGACCGCTCACTCAGCACTCACTCACACTCACAGTGACCACTCAATCAGCACTCACAGTGACCACTCACTCAGCACTCACTCACACCCACAGTGACCACTCAATCAGCACTCACTCACACTCAACTCACACCCACAGTGACCACTCACTCAGCACTCACTCACACCCACAGTGACCACTCAATCAGCACTCACACCCACAGTGACCACTCAATCAGCACTCACTCACACCCACAGTGACCACTCACTCAGCACTCACACCCAACTCACACCCACAGTGACCGCTCACTCAGCACTCACTCACACTCACAGTGACCACTCACTCAGCACTCACAGTGACCACTCACTCAGCACTCACTCACACCCACAGTGACCACTCAATCAGCACTCACACCCAACTCACACCCACAGTGACCACTCACTCAGCACTCACTCACACCCACAGTGACCACTCACTCAGCACTCACACCCAACTCACACCCACAGTGACCACTCACTCAGCACTCACTCACACTCACAGTGACCACTCACTCAGCACTCACTCACAGTGACCACTCAATCAGCACTCACACCCACAGTGACCACTCACTCAGCACTCACTCACACCCACAGTGACCACTCAATCAGCACTCACTCACACCCACAGTGACCACTCAATCAGCACTCACTCACACCCAACTCACACCCACAGTGACCACTCAATCAGCACTCACTCTCACCCACAGTGACCACTCAATCAGCACTCACTCACACCCAACTCACACCCTCAGTGTGACCACTCACTCAGCACTCACTCACACCCACAGTGTGACCACTCACTCAGCACTTACTCACACCCACAGTGACCACTCACTCAGCACTCACTCACACCCACAGTGACCACTCACTCAGCACTCACTCACACCCACAGTGACCACTCACTCAGCACTCACACCCACAGTGACCACTCACTCAGTACTCACACCCACAGTGTGACCATAGGCTCGGCACACTCACACTGACTCACACTCACACTGACTCACACTGACTCACACTCACACTGACATTCACACTGACACACACACTGACTCACACTCACACTGACTCTCACACTGACTCTCACACTGACTCACACGCTGACTCACACTGACACTGATTCACTCACACTGACACTCACACTGACTCACACTGACTCACACACACACTGACTCACACACACACTGACTCACACTCACACTGACTCACACTCACACTGACTCACACTCACACTGACTCACACACACACTGACTCACGCTCACACACTAACTCAAACTCACACTGACTCACACTCACACTGACTTACACTGACTTACACACTGACTTACACTCACACTGACTCAGACTCACACTCACACTGACTCACACTGACTCACACACACTGACTCACTCACACTGACTCTGACACTGACTCTCACACTGCCTCTCACACTGACTCACACTCACACTGACTCACAGTCACACTGACTCACACTGACTCACACTCACACTGACTCACACTGACACTCACACTGACTGACACTGACTCACACTGACACACACTCACACTGACTCACACTCACACTGACTTACACACTTACTCTCACACTGACTCACACTCACACTGACTCACAGTCACACTGACTCACACTCACACTGACTCACACTGACACTCACACTGACTCACACACACACTGACTCACACTCACACTGACTCACACTGACCCTCACACTGACTCTCACACTGACTCACACTGACTCTCACACTGACCCTCACACTGACTCACACACACACACACTGACTCACACACACACTGACTCACACTCACACTGACTCTCACACTGACTCACACTCACACTGACTCTCACACTGACTCTCACACTGACTCTCACACTGACTCACACTGACTTACACTCACACTGACTCTCACACTGACTCACACACACACTGACTCACACACACACACTGACTTACACTCACACTGACTCTCACACTGACCCTCACACTGACTCTCACACTGACTCACACTCACACTGACTCACACACACACTGACTCACACCAACACTGACTCACACTCACACTGACTCTCACACTGACTCTCACACTGACTCTCACACTGACACTCACACTGACTCACACACACACTGACTCACACTCACACTGACTCTCACACTGACTCTCACACTGACTCACACACACACTGACTCACACACACACTGACTCACACTCACACTGACTCTCACACTGACTCTCACACTGACTCTCACACTGACTCTCACACTGACTCTCACACTGACTCTCACACTGACTCACACACACACTGACTCACACTCACACTGACTCTCACACTGACTCTCACACTGACTCACACACACACTGACTCACACACACACTGACTCACACTCACACTGACTCTCACACTGACTCTCACACTGACTCTCACACTGACTCTCACACTGACTCACACACACACTGACTCACACTCACACTGACTCTCACACTGACTCTCACACTGACTCACACACACACTGACTCACACACACACTGACTCACACTCACACTGACTCTCACACTGACTCTCACACTGACTCTCACACTGACTCACACACACACACTCACACACACACTGACTCACACTCACACTGACTCTCACACTGACTCTCACACTGACTCACACACACACTGACTCACACTCACACTGACTCTCACACTGACTCACACACCGACTCTCACACTGACTCTCACACTGACTCACACACACACTGACTCACACACACACTGACTCACACACACACTGACTCACACTCACACTGACTCTCACACTGACTCACACACACACACACTGACTCACACACACACTGACTCTCACTCACACTGACTCCCACACCGGCACTCACACTGACTCACACTGTAGAAGGAGGAGGCCACAGTAGTGAACCCCACTGGGGGGAGTCCTTGTGGAGCACCGGGCAGCCGCTGGATTTTTTTTACTTTGGGTGCTCGGTGCGAATAAATTTCCCTGTACAGTTCATCGTCATCGTCGTCGTCGTCGTCATCGCACGGTCGTCGTCATTGCGTGTAAATTGCGTTCCCTGTGCCGGTCTCAATGAATAAATAATTATAAACCCCCTCGTGTTCAGAGCTTCGTGGACTTCGGTGCAAGAAGAGGGCGAAGAGGGTGAGGAGGGTTTGGGAGGGTTTGGGAGGTTGTTCGCCGGTTCGTTCGCGTGGGGGTGATCTGGGACATCGCGTCAGCGAGATCCGATCGTTCTTTGGGGACCAGCCACCGATTACCGCCGATTTGCGCGGGGATTTGAGCGAGCCCACTAACGCAACTCGCCTCTCCCAAGAATCCCTCCGGCTGGACGGGGGCTTGCCAAGCATCCTTCAACCACCCTCGAAGACCGCCTCGACCATACCACCACGCCGGCTTTCCCCGACCCCTCCGCAGATTTCTATCCTGGACGCCGATGCCTGCAGCTGCGCGCGAGCTCGGGGCGGTTCTGTCGCAGATGCAGGTGGATGCGGAGCGGGTGACCGCGAGCGCCAGCCGAACGCCGAGTGGTGTGTGGGGGGGAGCTGAACTACCGAGTGACCCTTCATAGGTGCCACTCGCGAACAACAACAACAACAACAACGTCCCATCACCCACACACACACTCACCGGCCATCACCATTACCACCACCATTATCACCACCACCATGATCATCAGCATCACCATCATGATAACCATCATCATCAGCACCATCATCACCACCACCACCATCAACACTACCAACTTCAAAGACAAAGACCTCCGTATAGCCTCAACAGACTGCTAGGGGCAAGTGCTGTTAGCGAGCAGCACCTATGAAGGCCGGCTCGGCACACGAGGGGGTGGCTGGCCAACGACAGGCCCGGCCGCCTTTGTCTCCCGAGTACTCAATTTTGAGGCTGAGTGGACCCAGGGGAGGCCCCGGGACCGTTTCTGGTCATCGCCAGAGGTGTTGGTGGCCACGAGCGGGAATCGAACTCAGGCCGTAGGGAGGTTGGTCGCGCGACGCGCTAACCGCTGCGCCACCGCTCCCCCAACACTCAACCACACCCCATTGCCTTCGTAAGGCATTGAGAGGTTATGGGATGGAAGAATGATGAGGTTACAGTGATGGGTGGCAGTGGGTGGCGGTGATGTTGATCCGGCTGTTAAGAGCTCGCCGTATTTCTCTCTTATCTCTCTCTGTCACCCATCTCCCCCTCTCTCTCCCTCCCCCACGCCCTCTCTCAGAGAGAACGGGGGAGGGGGAGATAGAGGGGGAGATGGAGCGGAGAGAGTGACTGTAAGTGCGACTGATGTACGCCGCGAGTTTCCGTCCTGATCATTAATGAGGGCGATAGTGGGAAATGGCAATTAGGGCAAGAGGGAGAGGCACCTCTCACCCAGCCACTCACCCAGCCACTCACCCAGCCACTCAACCAGCCAATCACCCAGCCACTCACTCATCCACTCACTCACCCAGCTACTCACCCAGACACTCACTCATCCACTCGCTCACGCAGCTACTCACCCAGCCACTCACCCAGCCACTCACCAAGCCACTCACCCAGCCACTCACCCAGCCACCCACTCAGCCACTCACCCAGCCACTCACCCAGCTACTCACCCAGCTACTCACCCAGCCACTCACCCAGCTACTCAACCAGCTACTCACCCAGCCACTCACCCAGCCACTCACCCAGCCACCCACTCAGCCACTCACCCAGCCACTCACCCAGCTACTCACCCAGCTACTCACCCAGCCACTCACCCAGCCACTCAACCAGCTACTCACCCAGCCACTCATCCAACCACTCACCCAGCCACTCACTCACCCAACCACTCACCCAGCTACTCACCCAACCACTCACCCAGCTACCCAACCACTCACCCAGCCGCTCACTCACCCAGCCACTCACCCAGACACTCACCCAGCCACTCACCCAGACACTCACCCAGCCACTCGCCCAGACACTCACCCAGCCACTGACCCAGCCACTCACCCAGCCACGCACCCAACCACTCACCCAACCACTCACCCAGCCACTGACTCAGCCACTCACCCAGCCACTCACCCAGCCACTCACCCAACCACTCACCCAGCCACTCACCCAGCCACTCACCCAGCCACTCACCCAGTCACTCACTCACTCAGCCACTTACCCAGCCACTCACTCACCCAGCTACTTACCCAGCCACTCACCCAGCCACTCATTCACCCAGCCACTCACCCAGCTACTCACTCACCCACCCACTCACCCAGTCACTCACCCAGCCACTCACTCACCCAGCCACTCACTCATCCACTCACTCACCCAGCTACTCACTCAGCTACTCACCCAGCTACTCACCCAGCCACTCACCCAGCCACTCACCCAGCCACTCACTCACCCAGCCAGTCACCCAGCCACTCACCCAGCCACTCACTCACCCAGCTACTCACCCAGCCACTCACCCAGACACTCACCCAGCTACTCACCCAGCCACTCACCCAGCCACTGACGCAGCTACTCACCCAGCTACTCACCCAGCCACTCAGTCACCCAGCTACTCACCCAGTCACTCACCCAGCCACTTACCCGGCCATCACCCAGATACTCACTCACCCAGCTACGCACTCAGCTACTCACCCTACGACTAACTCAACTACTAACCCACTCACTCACCCACTCACTCACCCACTCACTCATCCACTCACCCAGCCACTCACCCGGCCACTCACCTGGCCACTCACCCAGCTACGCATTCAGCTACGCAATCAGCCACTCACCCAACGACTAACTCAACTACTAACGCACTCACTCACCCACTCACTCATCCACTCACTCGCCCACTCACTCATCCACTCACCCAGCTACGCATCCAGCTACTCACCCAACGAACTAACTCAACTCCTAACCCACTCACTCATACACTCACCCACTCATTAATCCACTCCCTCATCCACTCTTCCAGCCACTCACCCGGCCACTCTCTCACCCACTCACCCAGCCACTCACCCAGCCACTCACTCAGTCACTCACCCAACCACTCACCCAGCTACGCACTCAGCTACTCACCCAACGACTAACTCAACTACTAACCCACTCACTCATCCACTCACCCACTCACTCATCCACTCACCCACTCACTTAAACACCACTACAACCGCAACCACCACAACCACCACCACAACTACCACAACCACCACAACTACCACAACTGCAATCACCACAACCACCACAACCGCAATCACCACAACCACCACCACCACAGCAACACCACATCCACAACCACCATAGCAACCACCACCAAAAAAAAACACAGATCCCCCGTATAGCCTTAACAGACTGTAGGGGCAAGTGCTGTTAGCGAGCACCTATGAAGGCCGGAACGATACACGAGGGGGTGGGTGGCCAGCACCACGCCCGGCCGCCTTTGTCTCCCCAGTGGCGATGTCTACACACCGCACCAGGTACTCATTTGAGGCTGAGTCGACCGAGGGGAGGCCCAGGATAGGTTAAGAAATCGTTAATGGTGCTGGCCGTGAATCGAACTCAGCTCACCGGGCTCATAGCGCAGCGAGTTAACCATTACACTACCCACACACACGCACACACACTCACACGCACACACACTTACCCACACACTAACTCACACGCACACACTCATCCCCACCCACTCACCCACACACTCACGCACACACTCACCCACACACCCACACACTCACACGCACTCACACACACACTCACCCACACACACTCACCCACACACTCAATCACACACACACCCACACAACAACAACGGCCATCCGCCACAAAGTGGCGGTGACGTCACCACGATGCTTGTGCCAGGCCATGTGCACCTTGAGGCCACGTGAAGTGTTGAACGCCCCCTGACAGGAGGTCACGGGGCAGACCCAGGTGCCACGAGTCGAATGACTAAGATGACTGGCTGATGCACCACCTGTGCCCCCTACTGTGCCAACCTGCTGTGCTTTAGCCACCCGGCGCTCCGCTCTTTGTTGTGAGCGTCGCTCCTCCGCCCTCCGTTGTTGTTGGAGGGCGACTGCCTCCAACTGCCCAGGAGCGTCCTTCACGAGCCTCCTCCACAGAGGCCGATCTTGACACCGCTGGTACCAGTCATTGGCAAGTCCACTCAGCTCCACGTCCTCCTGTACCACATCACTCCATCTCTTCTCTAGCCCGTGCCGCGCCCGTTTAGCCCACTCGATCCGGCCGAACAAAAGCTGTTTCGGCATGCGGTGGCTGGGCATGCGGGCTACATGACCCAGCCAACACAACCTTGCCTGCCGGAGGAGGTCACCGATGGGACCCTGCCCAGATCTTTCAAGGATTTGTGAGCTCCTCACACAATCCAGCCTGGTTAAACCCAGGATGGATCGTAGGCAGGCCAGCCTAAATGTTTCTAACCGTCGAAGATGTTCCATTAGGGGGGTCCACGTTTCGCAAGCGTAGAGAAGGGAGGGAATTACCGTGGCCTAGAAGACCTGAAGCTTAGTGCGGAGCGACATACCAGGTAGCTTCCACACAGCGTTACGCAACCGATGAAAATATATTGCCGCTCGACTGATTCGGAGTGAGACCTCTGCTGTTAAACTGGAGCCAGTCATAAGCACACTGCCCAGGTATGGGAAACTCTCCACTCTCTCCACAACTGCCCCATCACCGATTGGGAGTTGTGGGGGTGGAGTGTCCGATGGTACAAAATACCCAGACAGGTGCTTAGTTTTGGTGGGGCTGATGGTAAGGCCCAATCACACACACTCACACGCACACACTCACACACGCACACAATCACACACTCACACACACACGCTCACGCAGATCCACAAACTCACTCGCAAACTCATCCACCCAAACACTCACACACACGCCCACACACACACTCACCCACACAAACTCACTCGTAAACTCATCCACCCATACGCTCACGCACACTCACTCACACACTCACCCACACCCAAACATTTACCAACATAATGAAGCAGATCCACAAACTCACTCGCAAACTCATCCACCCAAACACTCACACACACGCCCACACTCACCCACACACACACACTCACGCACACTCACACACACTCACACACACACTCACCCACACACACACACTCACACACACTTACACACACACTCATCCACACACTCACACACACTTACACACACACTCACACACACGCCCACACTCACCCACACACACACACTCACGCACACTCACACACACTTACACACACACTCATCCACACACTCACACACACTCACACACACACTCATCCACACACTCACACACACACTCACCCACACACCCAGCCAGACACTCCACTGCCTGCCCTCAGGACTACAGTCATGATCATCAACATGACGGTGTTTGTTGTTGTAACCGCGGGTTGTAGAAGCTGCAATGCGTAACTGATGGATAATCGCTTACCGGTTGACAGATTATAAAAAAAATAAAAACGGTTCGTGACAAACGATAAAAATCCTGCAGCAGCTCTCACACCCACCCACTCACTCACCACTCACCACTCACTCACTCACCACACACTCACCACTCACTCACCACTCACTCACTCACCACTCACTCACCAGTCACTCACCACTCACTCACACCACACACTCACCCACTCACCACTCACCCACTCACCCACCCACCCACCACTCACTCACACCACTCACTCACCCACCACTCACCCACTCACCCACTCACCCACCACCCACTCACCCACGCACCCACCACTCACTCACCACTCACCACTCACTCACTCACTCACCACTCACCCACTCACTCACTCACACCACTCACTCACCACTCACCCACCACTCACCCAATCACACACCACTCACTCACTCACTCACCACTCACCACTCACTCACCAGTCACTCACCACTCACACCACACACCACTCACACCACTCACCACTCACTCACCACCCACTCACTCACCCAATCACACACCACTCACTCACTCACCACTCACCCACTCACTCACCACTCACCCACTCACCACTCACACACCACTCACACACCACTCACCCACACACTCACCACTCACTCACCACTCACCCAATCACACCACTCACTCACTCACCACTCACCACTCACTCACCACTCACCCAATCACACACCAGTCACCCACACACTCACACACCACTCACCACTCACTCACCACTCACTCACCACTCACCCACTCACTCACCACTCACCACTCACTCACCACTCACCCAATCACACACCAGTCACCCACACACTCACACACCACTCACCACTCACTCACCACTCACTCACCACTCACCCACTCACTCACCACTCACCACTCACCCACTCACTCACCCAATCACACACCAGTCACCCACACACTCACACACCACTCACCACTCACTCACCACTCACTCACCACTCACCCACTCACTCACCACTCACCACTCACCCACTCACTCACCACTCACCCACTCACCCACTCACTCACCCACTCACCCACTCACTCACTCACTCACCACTCACCCACTCACCACTCACCACCCACCACCCACTCACACACCACTCACCCACCACTCACTCACCACTCACTCACCACTCACCACTCACTCACCACTCACCCACCACTCACCCACTCACACACCACTCACTCACTCACTCACCACTCACCCACTCACCCACACACTCACCCACTCACCCACCCACTCACCCACCCACTCACTCACCCACCACTCACCCACCACTCACCCACTCACCCACACACTCACCCACTCACCCACCACTCACCCACCACTCACCCACTCACCCACCACTCACTCACCCACGCACCCACTCACCCACCACTCACCCACCACTCACCCACTCACACACCACTCACTCACTCACCCACCACTCACTCACCCACGCACCCACTCACCCACCACTCACCCACCACTCACCCACTCACACACCACTCACTCACTCACTCACCACTCACCCACTCACCCACTCACCCACTCACCCACCCACTCACTCACCCACTCACTCACCCACTCACCCCCGACTCACCCACCCACTCACCAACTCACCCACTCACTCACCCACTCACTCACCCAACACTCATCCACTCACCCACCACTCAACAACCCACTCACCCACTTACTCACTCACCCAATCACCCACACACTCACCCACTCACTCATCTACTCGCCCACTCACTCAACCACTCACTCACCCACTCACCCACCACTCACTCACCCACTCACCCACCACTCACCCACACACTCACCCACCACTCACCCACTCACCCACCCACTCACCCACTCACCCACCCACTCACTCACTCCCCCACTCACCCACTCACTCACCCACTCACTCACTGACCCGCCACCCACCCATTCACCCACCACTCACCCACCCATTCACCCACTTACCCACACACTCACCCACTCATCCACCCACCCACCCACTCACCCACCCACTCACCCACTCACCCACATACTCACCCACTCACCCACCCACTCACCCACCCACTCACTCACCCACTCACTCACTCACCCACCACTCACCCACCACTCACCCACTCACCCACATACTCACCCACTCACCCACCCACTCACCCACCCACTCACTCACCCACTCACTCACTCACCCACCACTCGTCCACTCACCCACCACTCACCCACCACTCACCCACTCACCGACCACTAATCCACTCACCCACCACTCACCCACCACTCACCCAACATTCACCCACCAACTCACTCACCCACCCACCCACCACCCACTCATTCACTCACCCACCCATTCACTCACCCACCACTCACCCACCCACTCACCCACTGACTCACCCACCCACTCACTCACCCACTCACTCACCAACTCACTCACTCATTCACCCACTCACCCAATCACCACGCACTCACCGACCACTCACCCACTCACTCACCCACTCACTCACTCACACATCACCCACTCACTCACCCACTCACTCACTCAACCACTCACCCACTCACCCACTCACCCACCACTCACAAACACACTCACCCACCACTCACCCACTCACCCACCCACTCACCCACTCACCCACCCACTCACTCACTCACCCACTCACCCACCACTCACTCACCCACCCACTCACCCCCGACTCACCCACCCACTCACCAACTCACCCACCCACTCACTCACCCACTCACTCACCCAACACTCATCCACTCAACCACCACCCACTCACCACCCACCCATTCACTCACCCACTTACTCACCCACCACTCAACATCCCACTCACCCACTTACTCACTCACCCAATCACCCACACACTCACCCACTCACTCATCTACTCGCCCACTCACTCAACCACTCACTCACCCATTCACCCACCACTCACTCACCCACTCACCCACCACTCACCCACACACTCACCCACCACTCACCCACTCACCCACCCACTCACCCACTCACCCACCCACTCACTCACTCCCCCACTCACCCACTCACTCACCCACTCACTCACTCACCCGCCACCCACCCATTCACCCACCACTCACCCACCCATTCACCCACTCACCCACCACTCACCCACTCACTCAATCAACCACAACTCACCCACTCACCCAGCCACACACCCACCCACCAACCCACCACTCACCCACTAACTCACTCTACCGCCCACACACTCACTCACCCACCACTCACTCACCCACCACTCACCCACCCACCCAATCAACCACCCACCCACTCACCCACTCACTCACCCACTCACCCACTCACTCACCCACTCACTCACCCACTCACTCACTCACTCACCCACCGACTCACCCACCACTCACCCACCCACTCACTCACCCACTCACTCACTCAACACACACTTACCCACTCACTCACCCACTCACTCACTCACCCACCCACTCACCCACCACTCACCCACCCACTCACTCACCCACTCACTCACTCACCCACTCACCCACACACTCACCCACCACTCACCCACCACTCACCCACTCACCCACTGACTCACTCACCCACACACTTACCCACTCACTCACCCGCTTACTCACCCACTCACCCACTCACTCACCCACTCACCCACTCACGCACCACTCACTCACCCACTCACCCACCACTCACCCACCCACTCACTCACTCACCCAACCACTCACTCACGCACTCACCCACCATTCAACCACTCACCCACCACTCACCCACCACTCAGCCACCCACTCACCCACCCACCAACCCACCACTCACCCACTAACTCAATCACCCACCCACTCACTCACTCACCCACCACGCACCCACTCACCCACTCACTCACCCACTCACCCGCTCAATCACCCACTCACCCACCCACTCACCCACCACTCACCCACCCACTCACTCACCCACTCACTCACTCACACACTTACCCACTCACTCACCCACTCACTCACTCACCCACCCACTCACCCACCACTCACCCACCCACTCACTCACCCACTCACTCACTCACCCACTCACCCACACACTCACCCACCACTTACCCACCACTCACCCACTCACCCACTGACTCACTCACCCACACACTTACCCACTCACTCACCCGCTTACTCACCCACTCACCCACTCACCCACTCACTCACCCACTCACCCACTCACGCACCACTCACTCACCCACTCACCCACCACTCACCCACCCACTCACTCACTCACCCAACCACTCACTCACGCACTCACCCACCATTCAACCACTCACCCACCACTCACCCACCACTCAGCCACCCACTCACCCACCCACCAACCCACCACTCACCCACTAACTCAATCACCCACCCACTCACTCACTCACCCACCACGCACCCTCACCCACTCACCTCACTCACCCACTCACCCACTCACTCACCCACTCACCCACCCACTCACCCACCACTCACCCACTCACTCACTCACCCACTCACCCACTCACCCACTCACTCACCCACTCACCCACTCACGCACCACTCACTCACCCACTCACCCACCACTCACCCACCCACTCACTCACTCACCCAACCACTCACTCACGCACTCACCCACCATTCAACCACTCACCCACCACTCACCCACCACTCAGCCACCCACTCACCCACCCACCAACCCACCACTCACCCACTAACTCAATCACCCACCCACTCACTCACTCACCCACCACGCACCCACTCACCCACTCACTCACCCACTCACCCACTCACTCACCCACTCACCCACCCACTCACCCACCACTCACCCATCCACTCACTCACCCACCCACTCACCCCCGACTCACCCACCCACTCACCAACTCACCCACCCACTCACTCACCCACTCACTCACCCAACACTCATCCACTCACCCACCACTCACCCACTCACCACCCACCCATTCACTCACCCACTTACTCACCCACCACTCAACAACCCACTCACCCACTTACTCACTCACCCAATCACCCACACACTCACCCACTCACTCATCTACTCGCCCACTCACTCAACCACTCACTCACCCACTCACCCACCACTCACCCACACACTCACCCACCACTCACCCACTCACCACCCACTCACCCACTCACCCACCCACTCACTCACTCCCCCACTCACCCACTCACTCACCACTCACTCACTCACCCGCCACCCACCCATTCACCCACCACTCACCCACCCATTCACCCACTCACCCACCACTCACCCACTCACTCAATCAACCACAACTTACCCACTCACCCAGCCACACACCCACCCACCAACCCACCACTCACCCACTAACTCACTCTACCGCCCACACACTCACTCACCCACCACTCACTCACCCACCACTCACCCACCCACCCAATCAACCACCCACCCACTCACCCACTCACTCACCCACTCACCCACTCACTCACCCACTCACTCACCCACTCACTCACTCACTCACCCACCGACTCACCCACCACTCACCCACCCACTCACTCACCCACTCACTCACTCACACACACTTACCCACTCACTCACCCACTCACTCACTCACCCACCCACTCACCCACCACTCACCCACCCACTCACTCACCCACTCACTCACTCACCCACTCACCCACACACTCACCCACCACTCACCCACCACTCACCCACTCACCCACTGACTCACTCACCCACACACTTACCCACTCACTCACCCGCTTACTCACCCACTCACCCACTCACTCACCCACTCACCCACTCACCCACCACTCACCCACCCACTCACTCACCCACTCACTCACTCACCCACTCACCCACACACTCACCCACCACTCACCCACCACTCACCCACTCACCCACTGACTCACTCACCCACACACTTACCCACTCACTCACCCGCTTACTCACCCACTCACCCACTCACTCACCCACTCACCCACTCACGCACCACTCACTCACCCACTCACCCACCACTCACCCACCCACTCACTCACTCACCCAACCACTCACTCACGCACTCACCCACCATTCAACCACTCACCCACCACTCACCCACCACTCAGCCACCCACTCACCCACCCACCAACCCACCACTCACCCACTAACTCAATCACCCACCCACTCACTCACTCACCCACCACGCACCCACTCACCCACTCACTCACCCACTCACCCGCTCAATCACTCACCCACCCACCCACTCACCCACCACTCACCCACCCACTCACTCACCCACTCACTCACTCACACACTTACCCACTCACTCACCCACTCACTCACTCACCCACCCACTCACCCACCACTCACCCACCCACTCACTCACCCACTCACTCACTCACCCACTCACCCACACACTCACCCACCACTTACCCACCACTCACCCACTCACCCACTGACTCACTCACCCACACACTTACCCACTCACTCACCCGCTTACTCACCCACTCACCCACTCACCCACTCACTCACCCACTCACCCACTCACGCACCACTCACTCACCACTCACCCACCACTCACCCACCCACTCACTCACTCACCAACCACTCACTCACGCACTCACCCACCATTCAACCACTCACCCACCACTCACCCACCACTCAGCCACCCACTCACCCACCCACCAACCCACCACTCACCCACTAACTCAATCACCCACCCACTCACTCACTCACCCACCACGCACCCACTCACCCACTCACTCACCCACTCACCCACTCACTCACCCACTCACCCACCCACTCACCCACCACTCACCCACTCACTCACTCACCCACTCACCCACTCACCCACTCACTCACCCACTCACCCACTCACGCACCACTCACTCACCCACTCACCCACCACTCACCCACCCACTCACTCACTCACCCAACCACTCACTCACGCACTCACCCACCATTCAACCACTCACCCACCACTCACCCACCACTCAGCCACCCACTCACCCACCCACCAACCCACCACTCACCCACTAACTCAATCACCCACCCACTCACTCACTCACCCACCACGCACCCACTCACCCACTCACTCACCCACTCACCCACTCACTCACCCACTCACCCACCCACTCACCCACCACTCACACCCATCCACTCACTCACCCACCCACTCACCCCCGACTCACCCACCCACTCACCAACTCACCCACCCACTCACTCACCCACTCACTCACCCAACACTCATCCACTCACCCACCACTCACCCACTCACCACCACCCATTCACTCACCCACTTACTCACCCACCACTCAACAACCCACTCACCCACTTACTCACTCACCCAATCACCCACACACTCACCCACTCACTCATCTACTCGCCCACTCACTCAAACCACTCACTCACCCACTCACCCACCACTCACCCACACACTCACCCACCACTCACCCACTCACCCACCCACTCACCCACTCACCCACCCACTCACTCACTCCCCCACTCACCCACTCACTCACCCACTCACTCACTCACCCGCCACCCACCCATTCACCCACCACTCACCCACCCATTCACCCACTCACCCACCACTCACCCACTCACTCAATCAACCACAACTTACCCACTCACCCAGCCACACACCCACCCACCAACCCACCACTCACCCACTAACTCACTCTACCGCCCACACACTCACTCACCCACCACTCACTCACCCACCACTCACCCACCCACCCAATCAACCACCCACCCACTCACCCACTCACTCACCCACTCACCCACTCACTCACCCACTCACTCACCCACTCACTCACTCACTCACCCACCGACTCACCCACCACTCACCCACCCACTCACTCACCCACTCACTCACTCACACACACTTACCCACTCACTCACCCACTCACTCACTCACCCACCCACTCACCCACCACTCACCCACCCACTCACTCACCCACTCACTCACTCACCCACTCACCCACACACTCACCCACCACTCACCCACCACTCACCCACTCACCCACTGACTCACTCACCCACACACTTACCCACTCACTCACCCGCTTACTCACCCACTCACCCACTCACTCACCCACTCACCCACTCACGCACCACTCACTCACCCACTCACCCACCACTCACCCACCCACTCACTCACTCACCCAACCACTCACTCACGCACTCACCCACCATTCAACCACTCACCCACCACTCACCCACCACTCAGCCACCCACTCACCCACCCACCAACCCACCACTCACCCACTAACTCAATCACCCACCCACTCACTCACTCACCCACCACGCACCCACTCACCCACTCACTCACCCACTCACCCGCTCAATCACCCACTCACCCACCCACTCACCCACCACTCACCCACTCACTCACTCACCCACTCACTCACTCACCCACCACTCACCCACTCACCCACCACTCACCTACCCACTCACTCACCCATTCACTCACTCACCCACTCACCCACTCACCCACACACTCACCCACCCAATCACCCACTCACCCACTTACTCACTCACCCACACGTTTACCCACTCACTCACCCACTCACTCACCCACTTACTCACCCACTCACCCACTCACTCACCCACTCACGCACCACTCACTCACCCACTCACCCACCACTCACTCACTCACTCACCCACCCACTCACTCACCCACTCACCACTCACCCACCACTCAGCCACTCACCCACTCACCCACCATTCACCCACCCACTCACCCACTCACTCACCTACTCACTCACCCACCCACTCACCCACCACTCACCCACTCACACACCACTCACCCACCACTCACCCACCCACTCCCCCACCCACCCATTCACCCACTCACCCACCCACTCACTCACCCACTCACCCACCACTCACCCAACCACCCACTCACTCACTCACCCATCCACTCACTCACCCACCACCCACCCACTCACCCCCGACTCACCCACCCACTCACCAACTCACCCACTGACTCACTCACCCACACACTTACCCACTCACTCACCCGCTTACTCACCCACTCACCCACTCACTCACCCACTCACCCACTCACGCACCACTCACTCACCCACTCACCCACCAATCACCCACCCACTCACTCACTCACCCAACCACTCACTCACGCACTCACCCACCATTCAACCACTCACCCACCACTCACCCACCACTCAGCCACCCACTCACCCACCCACCAACCCACCACTCACCCACTAACTCAATCACCCACCCACTCACTCACTCACCCACCACGCACCCACTCACCCACTCACTCACCCACTCACCCGCTCAATCACCCACTCACCCACCCACTCACCCACCACTCACCCACCCACTCACTCACCCACTCACTCACTCACACACTTACCCACTCACTCACCCACTCACTCACTCACCCACCCACTCACCCACCACTCACCCACCCACTCACTCACCCACTCACTCACTCACCCACTCACCCACACACTCACCCACCACTTACCCACCACTCACCCACTCACCCACTGACTCACTCACCCACACACTTACCCACTCACTCACCCGCTTACTCACCCACTCACCCACTCACCCACTCACTCACCCACTCACCCACTCACGCACCACTCACTCACCCACTCACCCACCACTCACCCACCCACTCACTCACTCACCCAACCACTCACTCACGCACTCACCCACCATTCAACCACTCACCCACCACTCACCCACCACTCAGCCACCCACTCACCCACCCACCAACCCACCACTCACCCACTAACTCAATCACCCACCCACTCACTCACTCACCCACCACGCACCCACTCACCCACTCACTCACCCACTCACCCACTCACTCACCCACTCACCCACCCACTCACCCACCACTCACCCACTCACTCACTCACCCACTCACCCACTCACCCACTCACTCACCCACTCACCCACTCACGCACCACTCACTCACCCACTCACCCACCACTCACCCACCCACTCACTCACTCACCCAACCACTCACTCACGCACTCACCCACCATTCAACCACTCACCCACCACTCACCCACCACTCAGCCACCCACTCACCCACCCACCAACCCACCACTCACCCACTAACTCAATCACCCACCCACTCACTCACTCACCCACCACGCACCCACTCACCCACTCACTCACCCACTCACCCACTCACTCACCCACTCACCCACCCACTCACCCACCACTCACCCATCCACTCACTCACCCACCCACTCACCCCGACTCACCCACCCACTCACCAACTCACCCACCCACTCACTCACCCACTCACTCACCCAACACTCATCCACTCACCCACCACTCACCCACTCACCACCCACCCATTCACTCACCCACTTACTCACCCACCACTCAACAACCCACTCACCCACTTACTCACTCACCCAATCACCCACACACTCACCCACTCACTCATCTACTCGCCCACTCACTCAACCACTCACTCACCACTCACCCACCACTCACCCACACACTCACCCACCACTCACCCACTCACCCACCCACTCACCCACTCACCCACCCACTCACTCACTCCCCCACTCACCCACTCACTCACCCACTCACTCACTCACCCGCCACCCACCCATTCACCCACCACTCACCCACCCATTCACCCACTCACCCACCACTCACCCACTCACTCAATCAACCACAACTTACCCACTCACCCAGCCACACACCCACCCACCAACCCA